>NC_035444.2:5780705-6409321 GCF_002127325.2 Helianthus annuus
TGATAATATCAATGTATTACAGAAGTTGAATATCCACAGTGGATCGTAAATAAAAGTAAAGTATTGTTCCATTAGATACTGCAATCAAGCTTGCGAGGCTTATCCCGACGCTAGGGAGCTAATACCAGCCAATTACGTTTAGGTACCTGCACTTAATCTTTTTTGGGGAAAATACGTCAGTTTACACTGGTAAATACATTCAACTGACACATCTGAAAATGTTTATTAAAATTGATTTGAATGCACAAGGCACAAACTCTTTTATAACTTGGGAAAATTCATAATGATCTTGTGAACGTTTTACATGTTCTTTTATGCGTTCAGTAGCCCGGGTCGTGCCGGGTTAAAGATTTATAGACACACCACGTTTGCGTAAAACCGTAGTACAGAAACCAACGGCTACGTCTTTTAGTTTTAATGTCGACACTTTATACCGGGTGTACGCCTACACCGGGATGTCGATGGTCGTGGCCATTTCGTAAAATGATGCCAAGGATATCCGGGACAACGGTCATTAAACCCCCCAAAGGCTTATAAGCAACAAAACTGTTTAAATGAGCCGATCATATTTAATCAATTAACCACCTAAGCGATGGAATTATATAATGCTCAATCAAGCGGTATTAATATACCGTAACCCAAGCCCATATAGGGGAAATAAGTCAAAAGTATTTACCTTTGCAAGTATTAATCCTTAATTTAGATCAAGTCACCGATAGCTTTTACTGGGGCTCCTAATCTGGAACGAAGGTTTTAATTAACCTCTTAGAATCCTAACGGTCCTTGTATTAGCCGTAGCTTAAACCGGTTGATTCCGATATATAGATATGGTTAATTCGCACGAAAAGGCGAAAACCGAGAATGGAGTATGATTTGGACCCAACAAGTTCAGAGACTTGTTTTTATATGGGTCAATGGTTCATACTCTGGATTTTGGGGTTCAAATAGTATAATTTGACCCGTATCGGCTATTGCACGAAAACTAGTTCCATGAGCCGTACCGTGTGCGCAAATAGGCGAAACGGTTAACCATAAGAGTCGTACGCTTATTTCCTAAGTCAATATGCCTTAAAAGTATTTTGGTATCAGTAGGATACCTTCCGTAATGCCCGTAACGAGTTTAAGTTTATATTATGCCCCGAAGGGGCTTTTCGGTCATTTTAAAGACTTTAAAAAGGGCTTTTCGAGTTCTACAGGAAATCTGAGTTTCCCGAACAGCTTATAAAGCTTAAAACACTTTATTTATTATTTAAAACCAGTGGCAATTGGAATCGGGTCAAAAGACCTTGTAGAACTCCCGTTTTGGCCAAAAAGGGCATATTCGGTATTTACCGAACCGTAGCCATAACCGCAGGTTATGAGCAAGGTAAAAATTATTAAAAATCTTTAAAATTCCCAAAATATTATTTTACCACAGTGGGTAAAAGTTTTGGTGACGAAAACTTGGGTTAGATGGGCGTTATGCTAATTGCGCCGTTAATTACAAAACTTTCTTAAAAGTGCGCCTTTTAGCATAACTCTCATTCTAGGCCTCGGATTGACGTGAAACTTCAGGGACATGCTTATAATTTAACAAGCAAGGTTTTGGTCCGTTCACGTGTTCGAAATACTCGTTTTAATTTTTAAAAGGCCGTTACGGTCAACTTTTAGGCGAATGACGGAAATGCGCTAAAGACTCGGATAACTCATGAACCGACCACAGAGGCTTATACCAACATGTGACCTGGTCCTAAGAGAGTCCTAAGGTATATTTATACCTCACTAAAACGGGTCAGAACTGAAGTCAAAGCAAAAGTCAACTTTTGTGACTTTCGGCTCCGAACCGGTTCTATATAGCAAATGATCGATTCAAACGAGCGCAAACATGTTTATATACTTATTATCATGTTTTATGACTATCAAAACAGGTTCCATAACATATATATTACAGATTATGCATAAATCGCTAAAATAGCTTTCTGTTGACTTTTTAACCGCACGTTTGACTCGACATTTGACATAGTTAGAGTGGTGATCAGGGGGAACCATTTTAGAGGTTTAATACCCACATAAATACCAACTCATAACCACTTTTGATTCGTCATAAGACTGAACCATTTGCAAGATATTGTAATGACAACCGTTAGTTACGACGGTTGCGTTTATGAGCTATAACTATGGAAAAGTGAAACCAAAATGGTTATCAACGACTTACAGAAGTTGCTTCTTGATTATAGAGCAGAAGAGAAGGCTTGGGAGCACTTAGAATGATCAGTAGTTGTGTGTTTTGATTGTGTGAATGGTTATGCACACAAAGGTGCTATTTATAGCCAAAAACAAGCTCCTATGATCATTACAACTACCACAACAGGTCAGGGGTGATGGGTAGATGTCCCCTAAGTGTTATGGGTCAAATGTAGGGTGCCCATGCTCCATTAAGTGGTGTTTGATCGTCCAAAGGTTCCAAAAGCCAAGTAGTTACAAAGTTTCTGCATCTGGGCACTTTACGCGGCCCGCATGGGAGTTCCCATGCTTTTTAATGCGGGTCGCCTAAAGGTTAAGAAATCAGGCGAATTAGTGAGGAGGCTCGCGGCCCGCCTCGACTTATGTCTAAACCTTACGCGGGTCGCGTGAGGTTATATTTTCTGAATTTTTCAAATCTTTTATAATGATTACAGAATCGGGCCATTAATAACGAAATCTTTCGTAATGATTCACCTGACCTTTCGGTTCTGAAGGGGTAACTTTGCGGTTTGGCCCTCGGTTATTTACCGATAGGGGCCTCGTGTTAATTACCCGCATTATTAAGTCCCCGGTTTATTTATTAATTATATTGGAAAGCCTTAACTTTCACTGTTGACGCTTTTAACCCTTCTTCTACGAATTCGATCGTAACTTTCTCGTTTCATATCGAAACTTCGCGAAATTCATATATATTATTTTAGTGAGGGTATAATACCGTTACAAAGTCTTTGGAACGTTAAAGGGTCACTCAGAGGTATTATTAAACATGTTGACACAGTTAACCCCTGTAGTTTGTAATCTCTCACTTTCTTCCGCGTTTTATTTTTGTACGATCTGTAATTTATTCGATTGAAGGTTTAAGCATTATTTAGGGATACTATACAGTATATTTACCCTTGTTGACATTTATAACCCTCGAATTTACATACTTTCAAGGTTTGTCAAAATTAGTCCTTTATTTATTATAGATGCCACGTGTAAACAAATGACACGTGTTAACACATCATTGGACACAAAAATTCGAGGTGTTACAGAGTAACTTTACTATACTTGTCCTTTACGTAGATGATATTCTATTGGCAAGTAATAGTTTAGACATGTTGCATGAGTCGAAGCGGTTACTTTCGCATAACTTCGACATGAAGGATCTCGGAGATGCTTCTTACGTCATTGGCATCGAAATTCACCGAGATAGACAAAAAGGGATCTTAGGATTGTCCCAAAGGGCCTACATAGATCGTGTCCTTACACGTTACAACATGCAACAATGCAAACCCTCCGTCGCTCCAGTAGTTAAAGGAGATGTTTTCGGTTCATTCCAGTGTCCGACAACAGAGGTTGAGAAGGAGCAAATGAGCCAGATACCTTATGCGTCAGTAGTTGGGAGCTTGATGTATGCTCAAGTCTGTACTCGTCCAGATATCGCTTATATTGCTGGAATGCTAGGCCGTTATCAGACTAATCCTGGCCTAGATCACTGGAAAGCAGCTAAGAAGGTTCTTCGATATCTGCAAGGGACGAAAGACTATAAACTGACTTATAGAAGAAGTGATCATTTAGAAGTGGTGGGCTATTCTGATTCTGACTTTGCCAAATGCAAAGATGACAAGAAATCCACTTCGGGCTATATCTTTATGTTAGCAGGCGGCCCTATCTCTTGGAAAAGTCATAAACAACAGTTGACCACAACTTCCACAATGATGGCAGAGTACATTGCTGTTTATAACGCAACCTGTCATGGAATGTTGCTTAGAAATCTGGTCACTGGACTCAAAATTGTTAATTCCATTTCTAGACCATTGAAGCTTTACTGTGATAATTCAGCTGCCGTTAGTTTCTCGAACAGTAACAGTTCGACTGGAGCTGATTTATATCTCGATACAAAATATCTATTTGTACGTGAACGAGTTGAGGAAAATAATCTTTGTATCGAGTATATTAGTACTAAGGATATGCTTGCGGATCCGATGACTAAAGGTCTCCCTCCTAAGGTTTATGAAGAACATGTTCGGAATATGGGATTTAGTAAAGACCTTATTTGAGCATATTGTACTAGCTTATGTTTATGATTAATGAAATTTCCTCAGTTTGATTTTGTATGTCTATTAGAATATGTTCAACCGGTATAATGACATATAGACAAATAAAGTTACAAGTCAAACAAAGGGCTTACGCATATTTTGATCATGATGATTAGGTTTTAAATTAAGGCTATAGTATGATTAATGGGGGTCCTGAGTCGCATTATGATTCAACGGCTGTATTTTTCTGCTATAGTACTTGTTTAAGGCTAAAATGAGTGTTAACTCCTGATCAGGCTTATCTAATACTCATAGTAAATGATTACTCGGCTAAGTGGGAGAATGTAAGATTAAATATATTATGTATTAATATTTAATCTATAGCCATCATAATCATTTACATTATAGAGATCAAAATATATTAGAACCTATTAAATAATTAGTTGGTAATTGTTGATGGACCATATTACTCTTATTAACTAATTAGGTTTCCTCCTGGGTGCTTATATAAGGAGAGTTATGTGGAGGTTAAGGGGTTACTCAGTTACACAATTACACACACCCCATTAGCCATAACATCATTACATTCGACCTCCTCTCCTAACCGATATCCCTTTTCGGTTCTCTAAGTCCCCATCATTAGTCAGCATCCTAAGGAGGAACCAGATCACGATGACAAGCATGTCGAACTCCATTACTGGATTCTCCAACGCACTGTCTGCTATAACAGGTATGTTTTACAGTTTTCCTTCATGTGCAAACAGAACTGACCCAACATAAGTTTTATAGATGACGTTCATTAGTTTGAAATCTCATTTAATGCTTTTCACAATTAAAACTTAAAACAAAGAGAGCATATCATTTTTAAATAGCCTCTGGCTCGAAACTCACTCATAAAAGGGTCTTTTGAAATCAGCTAATCCATAAATGAGCCAAACCAAGTTGGCTCGATTTATAAACAAGCCAAGCTCGGGTCAAAACAAGCTCGATTGTTACATGATGTGATCCTTAAGTACACTAAACACCACCGTAATATTAACTTAAATATTAAAAAAATGAATTTTAATCTAACTTACACGAGATGGCTCGTCGAATCACGAGTATACTCGAGCTTTTACGAGTTAAACTTTCCTGTTTAACTTCGAGCCTGAGTAAAAATTCTGTCGACTCAACATAAGCATAGTCTCTTTGCCACAAAATTGATGCAAATTTTGACTACCCATAATGTTTTACTAATTAACTTGCAGTGTTTGACAAACTGACTTTCAAAATGGTTTAATCAAATATATTCATTTTGAATCCAATTTATAAATCAAACGGCACCTAAAACTCATTAAGAAGATGTGTTACCCAATTTTCAAGTAGATTGCTTCCTCTTATATCCCTCTCAATTTTTCTTCTACTTTAAAATAGTAGTTTTAATATCAATCATAACATTCTACTTTAAAATAATAGTTTTAATATCAATCATAATATATTCAACCAATAATCTTCTAATGTAATCATACTTTCTTCTTATTTTCTTTTAAAAACAACTAGTATTAAGTACCCCCGCGTTGCGGCGGGGGCGAGCACTAATGCCACACTACTGTCAGCGACCACCGACACTGAAGTTGCGGTGTTAATGCGAAGAAATTAAACTGAAACGTAACACATAGAATAAAATAACTAAGTTGATCTAGAACTCACTCGTTACGATGAACCCGCGTCGGGTTCATCGTAATCTATATATAATATATATCATTACCAGTATACAAACCATAATGCATAAATTACAACAACCATTGCATCAATATGTTGCAAATTATATTTATACAAGATTTTGGCTAAATTAATTAGATTATTATAAATAATAATAATTTACAAATAAAACAACAAAACTTTGAATGGATCAAACCGATTGAGTATAGTAAGATAATGAAACCATTATTTGATTAGGGTATAACCACTTAAGCATAATTTACAACCTTATGTGCATACAAAACAAATTGAATTTGGTAAGGTAATGAAACCATTATAATTTGATTAAGGTACAACAACTTAAGCAGAACTTACAACCTATATTTGATTAAGGTACAACCAATTAAGCACAACTTACAACCAAATATGCATACTAATGTTTCAAATTAATAGTATATAAATTTACAAATAAAACAACACAATTTTGAATGGATCAAACCGATTGAATATGGTAAGATATTGAAACCATTATTTGATTAAGGTACAACCATTTAAGCACAATTTACAGCCATACATGCATAAAAAACAAATTGAATTTGGTAAGGTAATGAAACAATTATTTGATTAAGGTACAACTACTTAAGCACAACTTACAACCAATATTTGATTAAGGTACAAACATTTAAGCACAACTTACAACTAAGCATGCATACATTATTAAGGTACAACCACTTAAACACAACTCACAACCAAGATTTGATTAAGGTACAAATATTAAAGCGCAACTTACAACTAAAGATGCATACAAATGTTTCAAATTAATAGTATATAAATACTAAACATAAATTAATTTTTATATATATTTAATTTAAACTAAATAATGATGATGCCAACATGCAGTAAAATTAGACATGTGTCAGTCAGTTAGGCGTGAATTAGTCTTTAGTTATGTTGGCACTTGGCAATAAGTTCTTCTTACCATATTGCAGAAATAGATTCTGCTCAAGAAGAAACGACTGCTACCCAAATTGATGACTCTAAAATACTTAATGACAATAACAATGATGTTAAAGATTCTGACATCGGCAAATCACTTTGCAAGAATAATGATGACATAAAGGGTACAACAGACATGAAGATGAAGATTCGCATAGTTGTTGGTACCTGGTGGCTTTGCAAGCTTGTTGGATTAGATCGGGAGTGGGTGGTGTGTCTATTGTTGAGTGGCGGATGGTGGTGGTGGAGGGTAGAGGAGGGTGATGGTGGGTGGAGGTTGAAGATGAAGTGTGGTGGTGGGGTTTTATAAATAAAAAGAGAAAAATGTCCGGATAGTCCCTGTGGTTTCGCCTTTTAAGGAAAGGGTATTTTTGTCATTTCACACCCTCTTAACAACCATTTAACAGAGAAAAGTAACTGAAGTTAGACCCAGGGACTATCCGAGAACAAAAATCGAAAACTTGGGGACTATTCAAGTAGTTTTAAAAAGATAGGGACTATAGGTGAAAAAAGGTGAAACCACAAAGACTATCCGGGCATTTTTCTCTAATATATTTGATAATGTCATCTTTCTAATTTCTTGATTAGTTTTGGTACACCCTCCTTGTTTATCAAATACTACTTTTTTTTTACCATCCGCACACCCATATATTCTTTTCATGTGTAAGAATCAAATAAAGTGAAAAAGAAAATCTTCTTTTTTATTTTTTGTTTCCATCCGCTCAAACATGGTTTTTAATTGAATTATTTATATAAGTACTCTAGATTAATCATATAATTACTCTACTAGAGGAGTTATATCATCATTATACTCAGTATATTCTACCAATAGTAAAGCTAAGGTTAGATCTGAGGAGAGTGAGATGTAGACAACCTTATATCTACCCCGTAGGAATAGAGAGACTGCTTCTAATGAGGCTGCTTTCAATATGTACCCCTCGTCTTTCGGCTATCAACGCCACAACATGATGAATGATTAACCATCCCCATCTTTTAACATTATTTTCACGAAATTATTAAAATAACGTTAAAAATTAGTGCAATTTCACTTTTGACTCCCGAACGCCCACACATATATACATTATATGAGCATACCGGAAGGAGGGCGTACTAGAGGAGTTATATGTATCTTTTTATTTTTCTTTTGGTTTTAAAACTAAGATACATGTTTAACTAGATAACAATAATAATAATAATAATAATAATAATAATAATAATAATAATAATAATAATAATTAGCTTAGTGACATTTTGAACGTGAGATAAGATTTATAGATCATTAGTCCTCAGTTCCATTCTCATAACGGGATTGGTTTTGCCATTCAATATTTGCCGTTCAAAAAATAAAATAAAATAGTAATAGTGATAGTAGTAATAATTCCTTCACTTCTTATCTTTAGAAAGAGTTAAATGCCATTTTAGTCCCTGTGGTTTGGACCATTTTGACAGTTTAGTCTAAAGGTTTCATTTTTAACCTGTGGGTCCAAAAAAGTTTCACAGTTGCCATTTTAGTCCACTGGGTTAACTTCATCCTTTTTTTCTGTTAACGAGAAGACCAATTCGGTCATTTTATATGGCTGAATTGCCCTTTTAGTTAACAGAATTACATACAAAATGACCAAATTGGCCTTCTCGTTAAAAGAAAAAATGGATAAAGTTAACCCAGTGGACTAAAATGACAACTATGAAACCTTTTTGGACTTACAGGTTAAAAATGAAACATTTGGACTAAACTGGTAAAATGGCCCAAACCACAGGGACTAAAATGACATTTAACTCCTTTAGAAATTAAAATTACAAGGTAATTTTACTGAATAAAAGTAAGGGTGGAGATACAATAGGAAGTTTATTTGGCTAGGAAGGATAGGAAGTGATCTTGACCATTCATTAAGTTAATCAAGGGCTAAGATTAAATCAGGGAAATTGAAAAGAATAAAAGAGGCGCGTGAGTTTGTTCAAGGGCATTCTAGTCAATCCAAGCCAATAGTTTCTCTCTCCTCCAATTCCCCCCCATTTTTTAAACGTTAATAACTCTTTCATACGACATTATTTTTTTATAAAAATTGCACCAAAAAAACGAGCGTTTTTTTTTCTTTAAAACGAGTATACTATTGCTATATTTTAAAAAAAAAAAATTAAAACCCAGTTGCGTAAAACGCAATAGAAAAACCACCAGTTACGTAAAACGCAATGAAAAAAAAAACCTAAAAAATGACATTTTTCTAAAACGCAATGCACCAAAAACACAAAGAAATGACTTATTTGTAAAACGCAATGGCCAGAAAACACACAGAAATGTCTTATTTGTAAAACGCAATGGCCAGAAAACACATAAAAATGTGTTCTACCTAAAACGCAATGCACCAAAAACACAAAGAAATGACTTATTTGTAAAACGCAATGGCCAGAAAACACACAGAAATGTCTTATTTGTAAAACGCAATGGCCAGAAAACACATAAAAATGTGTTCTACCTAAAACGCAATGCACCAAAAACACAAAGAAATGACTTATTTGTAAAACGCAATGGCCAGAAAACACACAGAAATGTCTTATTTGTAAAACGCAATGGCCAGAAAACACATAAAAATGTGTTTTACCTAAAACGCAATGCACCAAAAACACAAAGAAATGTCTTATATGTAAAACGCAATGGCCAGAAAACACTTAAAAATGACTCATTCTAAAACGCAAGGGACTGAAAACACCTAAAAAATGTGTCACTGTGAACTGTCTGAATTGTCTACGAATTACTGTCTTCGAAATGAGCCAATTTGGCTCTGCCCCTTGGACCCCGCCAGGGGCTGCCGCCCCTGGGACCCCGCTACCGGGGGCTGCCGCCCCCGGACCCCCGCAAAGATTGTAAAACGCAATGACTAAATCAAAAACCCAGATCATGAAAATGAAATTAAAGAATTTCTTACATGGATCGAAGCCGATTTCTTCATCAATTGACAAATTTTGAATGATAGAAACACTTATCAACGCTCGAATCGAACGAATCGAGTGATTATCTCCAAAATCACCGGAAAAAACGAGATTTTTTTATGAAATTAAACTGGGTTTTCTTCAAAAAAAGCTAAAGAACACGTTGATCGGGTGCTGAATCATTGATTGGTGATGAAAATCGCACTATAATGTAGTGATTATTGAGATAGAAAGTGAAGAAATAGTTGAAGATGGTGGGTTTTGAAAATGGTGGGTTTTTGAATTTACTGGGTTTTGAAAAAGGAAGAAGAAGGAGTTGGATTGACTAAAATACCCTTTCTCTTTATTTTAAAATTTGCCACATGTCATAATCCTATGGCTTCCTATCCTTCCTAGCGAAAATTAACTTCCTATTTGATCTTTTCCCATAAAAGTAATACACATCGATGTCTGAACTTTACAGGGGAATAATTAATAATATGGAATTTGACAGTCGTAGATTTGAAGGTATTGGGATAGATCTAGGAACAATATTAATAATATTCAGTGAGGACCAAAATATTGAGAGCAATCGGTGGGGTAGGTCCCACCGGAAACAGCTGTGAAAAGTGAAGTTCGACCCGATTCACCCGATCGGACAACCGCTCCTCTTCATCACGACTGTGACTACAAAACCTCTCTTCTTTTTTTGTTGAAATATATGTATTTAAATACCCTTTAATACAATATAATGAGTTTTTTTAGTAAATTGCTAAAATCGTCACTGAGATTTGGGCATATTTGCATGTTTCATCCAAAACGATTTTTTTGTGCATTGCAGTGACGGATCTAGAAAATCCGAATAGGGGTAACGTTTCAATAAAAAAAGGGTAACGGAATCGAAAAAACGTCATATTTCCAAAATTTACACTAGCGTCGGAGCCAGCGTCACCGAAGTGTTAAAGGGCAACGGAGGTTACCCCTTCTATCACTCTAGGTCCACCCCTGGCATTGCAGTCCTTCACCTTTAGTTTTTTTTTTTTTGTCATTTTCATCCTTGAGGTTGACAATTTATTGCGACTTTCGTCCATCGAAAAATGGCTCTTAGAGATGAAAATGATAAGATTTCAAACTTTTTGAGTGAAAATAGCACCTCATGGATGGCCAAATCTCGTGACAAAAATATCATTTTATTCTTTGTTTTTTTGTGTGTGTGTTGAAATATCAAGGTTGCTATAGAACTTATATTTTTTTTGAATTGCAAATGTTACCAATAATATTTAACTCATACTGCATTTTTCTGAAACATTTCTTATTTGAAAAGTGGAACGAATGTGCATCGTATGGACCGTAATTGGTTTAGAGATAAGAGTGTGTTTCCTCCAAAACATTGTTGGTCCGGATAGTAGGTTGAGATGCACCCTAATGTTAATTCGAATAGAGTGGTTGGCACTGTTGGGTCAGATGTTAAGATCATGTTATCATTGCTTACAAACCATCTTATTATGTTAAATTATTTTCTTAAATCCAAATAAAAGGTATCTTTTTATTTTGGGATTATTATTAAAATTGAACATTGTAAAAATTGCACAATCTAATCTAATCTAATCTAAATATTAATAAAAGACTACAAATAATGCCACATGGCATTCTCTCCTTCAACCATATAAATTTTATTTATATTTATTTAATTAATATATTTTTAATACTAATAATCAATATATATAAATATCACTTATCTTTATCTTTATCCTTATCTTTATTTTAATATTAATAAATCCAATTAATAATATTATAAATATCTAAATCTAATATCTAATAAATTATTAATATCCTTTGTTTTAGACCCTTTGTTTTTTAATTATTAATAATATTACTCAAAACTTTTATAATTTTGCAATTTAAACCCTTTGTTTTTTTTACTTATTAATCAAAAGCTTTTCATCTTTTCCAATTTAACCCCAACTCTTTTTAGTTTTCAATTTTGTTCCACCATACTTTTCATCATTCCCAAGCTTTTCGTTTCGTTCTAAATTTTGTGAGTTAACGCATCGCAACGTGCGTGAGGGGTTCAACATTTTTCATATATTTTTCCCGTTTGGCCCATTAAAACACATCTATTTTTCTCCGTCTGACATGTTCGTCGCAACGCACGGGTCTTGGATTAACTTAGTTATTTTTCTATGTTTTAAGTTTCGATTTAATTTCTCTGTAACGAGCGTGCGTAATTCAAAGATTTTACGTCTGCTTTTTGCTCGGCTTTATTTTTTTTCCGTTTTTTTTATTTTGTTTTTACGAGTTTTCCAGTGTTGGTGATCGCTGATAATGGTATAGCGCTGATACTACTTGAGATAGTTTTACGACAACCGCTGCAACGCAGGGGCTTAATACTAGTTATCCATATAGAAGAATCGTACACCTTTGAATAAAAGAAAATGAAGGGAAAATAGCCTATCACTACATGTATAATATCCCATATCCATAAATAAAAGGTGGAGAAAAATCGAATTAAATAAATATTTTAATATTTTAATGGATGATTCCAAACTATATTATTATGGCCAGGAATGTAGATTCTTTGTGTTATTCCTTAGCCTTGATTTGATTCCAAAGAATATGCAAGTCATTTTCATGGGATATAATGGTAAGTTGGTAACATGTAATATTATTTAGGGAAAATGTCACAGAAATGTAACTAAGTTTGTCAAATGTTCTAATTAAATCATTCAAACTCTTTTTGTCTCTATAAAATCACTAAACTTTAGTTTTGTGTTTTAATAGTATGTAATTATCAGGTCATCAGGTTACCATTTTTTAATCTTAATTTTTATTTTGTTTTAATACTTATGTGGATATTATTCAAAGTAAATAAAAAAAAAACACCGGTGGACAAACTTATTCTTCACAACCCTAAATCGTCATCCTCTTCAAGACACAAATCGAGAAACACCACAACCATTATGTAAGCAAATCACAATCTTGTAATATCCGGCGAATACGATGGTTAGAGTGGTATTAAAAGCCAATATCCGGTGTATGTTGGGATGATTTGCTAAAAGCAAGTGAAATAGGTTTGAAATATTCAATGAATAAGATTCAGATCTGGGTTTTGGATTTTATGAACAAAAAATGGGTTCAATAAATTAAAAAAATGGTTTCTAAATGATTTGAAGAACAACGTAATGGGTTGTAGGTTTGATGAGTTAAAGAATTAGGTTTAAAGAAATGTAATTTTTTCAATAAAGAAAGAAACGAAAGTTGTAGGTAATATTATTCTTTAAGAATAAAAATGAAAGTTGAAGGTTTGAAGAGTTAAAAAGAATTAGGTTTAATGAAACGTTATTTTTTAAGAATAAAGAAACAAAAGTTGCGGATGTTATTTGAATATGAAAACGAAAGTTGCAGGTCTGATATAAGATTTAGGTATAATGAAAAAATGTTATTTTTTTAAGAATAAAGAAACTAAGAAGATATTTTTTCTAAATGTTTTAACTAAAAAAATATGGCATTTTCTAATTTAAGCTTTTAAATTAAAAAGCCATGTCACTATTTTTTTAATTCACGTAAGCATTAAAAATTATAAAAAGAATTTGTTACCTGACACATCATCAAGGTAACTTGATAACCTACTAATTACACAAGACTGGAACAAGATATAAAACTTGAGTTATTTTTAAAAGACAAAAAAAAGTTTGAATGACTTAATTGAAACATATAAAAAACTTAGTTACTATTTTACGAAGTTACCCCTATTATTTATTATAAGATTGGTTGTAATTTCCAAATCACTAGTTTCACTATAACATAGAAGGTTGTAACTGTGGTAAAAGAGACAAGTGTTTATAGAGTGTCAACTGTCAAGAGTTTGAGTTTGACTCAAATTTGTTCGAGTCAACTTTTGATCGAGTCTCAACTTGAACTCAAGATTTTAAACCGAGTTTAAACTCAAGATCAAGCATTAAAGATACATCATGTACAACTATATTATGCATATTGTTACGTAAGTATACACTAAAATTATTATAAAACAAGCACTTTGACAAGGTTTTATTTTTTTATAGGTTAAACGAGAAAACATAGAATAAAAGCTACATTGGTAAAAAAAAAATTGCAATAAAACGATATAAGGAAAAAATGTTAGAAAAAGGTCAAAATGTTGAAAAAGTCAAAGTACAAATGACAACATGTGACACAATAAGTTCATAAGTTACACTTAGACCATAGGTAATGATTAATGCCCATTAAGGGACATTTTTCACCACATCATCATCATAATGCCCTCTTAAAAAAGGTGTAATGGTTAATGCCTATTTCATTTATTACTTTCCATTATTTTTCTTCTCTTTGGGCATTATTATAGAAATGTCCCTCACTCTTCATGCCTCTATAATGCCCATGAGTAATGGTGTAAGGGCATTATCAAAATCTTTCATGCCCTTATAAAGCCCCATTACATATGGTCTTAGGTCATGTGTAGTCATAAAGCCCCTTGTGGGGCGTTATGCGACACGTGTCGTGTCACGTTATACGGGGGCTTTATGGGGCGTTATATCACTAGAGCCTGTAGTCATAAAGCCCCTACCCATCATTACCTATTTAATAATTTTCAATATTATTAATTAATTATAAAAACAATAACTTTTTTTTGATTGGTCCAAGGTTTCAAACCTCCCTCCACAACGTCGCGATATCCATAGCGCTCTCCCACTTTTTTTGCCTCATAACGCCGCCCGTAGTGGTGTTCGGGGCGTTATGGAGGCGTTATGAGAGAAAATGGCGCCATATGAAGCCCCACTACGCATTACCTTACAACAAAATTGTGGAATTTTTATGAATGTCATAGCGTAATGAGTTTGCGGCTTGGCGCTATGCACAAAGTTACATCATCATGATCTTAAACAAGAAAGAATGGTACGGTACTCCTAGCATAACATATGATATTCTTATTGTATATGTATAGTTGATCATGTTATATAACGTACACAATATATGTATACTTGTTAACATGAGCATTATGTTACATCATAAAACTCTACCGAAATTAAGTTCGTTTTTAGTGCATAGAAAACCAGAGACAAAATAAATAGTAACCATTAATCAATAAGATCATGCGTAGTGGGTGTGTTTTTTTTTAAAAAAAAAAGCCTCCAGACACGCCTGATCACGCCAAGGCCCCACCCTTTTGGGCGTTATTTAAGCGTGTTTTAAATCACACAAAAATGGAAAAGTGTTGGCCAATCACATGCAGCCCTCTTTTTCTTGGTCAATCCTTTTTTTTGTTATTTTTTATTTAATTCTTTACACCCCTTTTTAACATAATACTCACATCCCCACTACACCCATTTTAGAAAAACGCCCAATAATGCCCCTTGCTGACTGGACTGCCACATGGCGGAAAACGCCAAAGGGTGGGGGCATTATTCACCCATACCACTACGCATGGTCTAATGGTGGAGGGCATGATTCAAACACTTTTAGGGTGTTTGAGTTTCTCTACCCAATAATCTCATGTCATGTCAACTCCCCCCTTCATTTCCAATTTTCTACTCAAACATTAGGAATGATTTAAACACCCACTCAATTAAAAAAAAAATGATTGGTTGTATCTCTCCTCTCATCGGTGACTATACACCGAATGAGCAACTCCCCACTCACCGATTTGTTACCGACGAACAATCACCGATCAGTGATTCCATATCCCCGAAAGGGTTCACCGATATCGTACTGATCACCCTAAAAAACACATAATTACTTAAAAGAGTAAATTACTATTTGACTACTTATGTTTTATTGGTTTTAACCACTTAAATCTAAATTCAAAAAGTTTAACGTCATAAGTTTCTAACCGTTCATTTCATAATGTTTTGAGTCCAATTTTTTTAACACTTGTCCTTTGATTTTGGACTCAAGTGGTTAAAACAAATAAAATACATGGATCCAAAACGTTATAAAAATAAGTGGTTAAGTACCCGGAGCGTTAAACTTTTTGATTCTGTACCCAACTAACTAATACCACTAAAATATAGAGACTCAACCATACATCAACATATAGAATGACATGCGCAACATTTATGTTTCTCTATTTAATAAATTATGACTATTCTGTCTCGATGGTTGATCTAGAAGAAGAATTCACTATACACAGTGACGAATTTGCATGAAACAGAGAAGATTATTTTTTTTTTTTTTTTTTTGCACTTCGTTAAGAAAGTTGAAGGGTATATCGGTACCCCATGGCCCTTGTTAGATCTGCCCATGCATCCTCTATCTCATTGGCGAAGGATAGTGGAGGCCGGGGGTGCCCCGGTCCCCACCTATTTTTCGCGCGTAGTGTTTGTTTACCGAAAATTTCTGAAAATTTATTTTTTAGTGTAAAATATTTGATGTTTAAGAGTCCGGCCACCGCCGATTTAGATTTTTGGATTCCGGCAAATGCTGATTTTCCATTCAAGCTCCACCAACGCTTTATCCTCTTATCACTTCATGTAAACGTATACAAAAGAAATCCATTTAGCATATAACTAATTAATAACTCTAGTTTGAAACCACCTGAACTACTTAACCAAGATAACTAAGGTGTTGTTTGTTTTTTAGGAGGTAAAATGTCTATAGTCTGCGAACCACATCTGTTGTAATACCTAGCAAATTTATATCATATAATAATGTGACACATGTCCAAACTCTCCATTTATTTCCGATTTATGAAAGGAGAGGGACCAATTATGTCAAAAAGGAATAGAAACCAAGTCCAAGTACTAAAGTGACAACAATGCCAAAATTACATTTCTGAAGGTCCGTTACGGATCGTAAGGGTTTCAAGACCTGTAAAGGCGGTGAATCCACCAATTAAATTTGAAGTTAAATAAAATAACCCAACCCAACCACCCCTTCCAATTCTTTCTTTCGCTCTCCCTCTTCTGATCGCGCAGCGACCGATGAACGAAAGTAGTCGGCATGCACGACGCCAGCAGCTGTATTCTCACCGCAAAAGCTTGATTCCGGCCACCCCACCACTCGGAATCCAAAATTTAACAATGTACCTTCATTTTTTAATGTTTTTTTTATTGTTTTAGGTTTTTTTTAAGGAGAAATAGAATTATATAGGTGTTAGAGGGTTTGAAATTTTATGTGTTTTGGTGTATTATTTTGTTGTTCTAGACTTTAGTAGCATGATTTTGTTGTTTTGATGTTTTTTTTTGTTGTTAAAGACTTTACACTTTACTGAGGCTTGAAAATTATGGACTATGGTTGAACATGATTGTTTATTTTGTTTAAGTGTTTAGTGTTTTTATGAATTTATTGATCATTTATATGTGATAGGAACCATAATTAGGGAAGTTCTGGCGTGATTTCTCATGATGAACAATTGGGAAAGTAGTTATATGATGTTTTGCATAGATTTCAGAAAATGAAAACCCGTAGGGCACAATTTTTAAACATGTTTGTAATGACATTTGACGTATTTTCGATGGTTATAAAAATTTTAGTTTGATGTTCTTTTGGCTTACATGACCCGACCCGATGCCACCCGATACGAACCAATTTTTTATATACTTAGAGGCCTAAAATCTTTAAAATGTTTTTCACCCCCATGAAAAAATTCCTAGGTCCGCCACTGGTGGTGGGTGGTGGACGTTGGTGGTGGTGATGGACGGTGGATGATGGTGGTGGACGGTGGTGGTGGTGGTAGTGATGGTGGGTGGTGGTGTTTAACCATTTGCAGATCTTAAAAGATCTTAGAAGTGGAAGCGCCAAGTCTGTACCAAGAAGTGCTCGCACAGATGTTTTTAATGAAACGTCTTTGGAAAAACAAACAGTCTGCATATGACAATATATGCGCGTGGTCTGCGCGGCACAGAGAAAAAAACTTGTGTACATTAAAAAAAAACAAATACCACCTAAGAGCATTCACAATTGAATCTTCTTTTCCATTTTTATAATTACCCTAAAAAACATTGTCTTTTCTTTATCCTTTTCAATTAAATAACACTTTTTTATACTTTCATTATTACATTATATCTCTCTCTTTCACTAACAATCACTTAAAAAAAAGTTACAGAAGTGAACAATATCTTCTCCAAATTTACTGGTGAACGGTAATTTTTTTTCCTCTCATTCACTTACAACATTTATAATTATTTTAAAAAACACAGAGGTTACAACGATCCTTTGGTATACATGAATGAGAGGTGGAATGGAATGGATGATTACGAGGGAATGAAGAAAAGAGTGTTTGGTTGGTCAATGGAATGGAATCACCCATTCCAAAAGGCATTCCACTCCCTCAAAATCATTCCTTCCACCCCCGTGTTTTTTTTCCACTCCATCCCCTCTTGCACCATTCATCAACAACACCACAACCCACTACCTTCACCACAACCCACCACCACCACCCACCACCGACGCCATCGCCGCCACCACCTCACCCCGACAGCCACCGCCGCCACCCGCCACCGCCACCACCCACTCTACACCGTTATCAC
The DNA here is from genome assembly GCF_002127325.2 of Helianthus annuus. NCBI lineage: Eukaryota > Viridiplantae > Streptophyta > Magnoliopsida > Asterales > Asteraceae > Helianthus > Helianthus annuus. The sequence continues at coordinate 5,799,016 of NC_035444.2, forward strand.
CCACAGTTGCGACTATCCGCCAATGCCACTCGCCGCCCCAGCCCACCACCATAGTCGACGCCACCACCACCGCCACCACCAACGGCCGCCTCCGCCGCCACCAACGACCACCTCTGCTGCCACTCACCACCAACGACCACCTTGCCGCAACCACCACTCGTCGTCATCGCCGCACCGCCACTCGCTGCCACCACCACCACCCATCGCCGCCACCGACACCCACCACCGCCACCTATAACCACCCGCAATCACTACCACCGGCCACCACAACCACTCACCGCTGATTTTATTACTCCGTTTTTCTTGCCTATCGAACAATACACAATAATAATTAATTCCATTCACACATGGTAACCAAACAAGACATAGAATGGTAATGATCCATTGCATTCCCTCATCCATTCCATTACCTCGTCCATTCCTTTCCTCCGTCCGTTCCATTATCCCATACTAAACAGACCCTAAGGGTATACGGAGTGGGGTGCGGCAAAGTGTGGCAAACTTAGTTTGCCAATTGATAACACCACCGCCAACATAGTTTGCCACTCAAAAGTTTGCCAAATCGGTGTAGGCTTGCCGAAGTGGTGAGGGAGGGTATGAGAGAGAGAGGGTAGTGTGGGGTGGGTTCATTCCAATCTCAACCAATCATACATTTTTTTCTTTTTTTTTTTAAATAGTTTACCACTTCACCAAATGTCTAACCATTACCAACACTTTTGAGCATAGTTTACCACTTTGACATGACACACTCTCATTAATTGATTTTTTAATTTACCACTATCAAGTGTGTATATATATATATATATACTAAAGTTTCAACAACCTCTTTATTTGTCACGTACTTTATTTAATGTTAATGTTCTTTTTACCAAATAAAGAAAGCAAAAAACGGAAGTTAACGGGGTACAAGGTTAAAAAGTTGTTCATTTGATCAAAGATTCTCTGCAGTGAACACTTATCCGAATATGCCACTCTTATCCCTCTCAGCCTTTATTTTTTTCACTTTTGCCTTTCCAAAATAAAAATAAAATAACTTTACTTTTATTTAAAATTGAAATATTTACGCTCGGGATCTATGAAATATAACATACAAGGTATATTTGATTATTGATATACAATTAAACTTGGTTAAAAACAAGAAATTTACACACTTATTATAAGTAGTGTAGTGTGTGATTGATATACTAGGAGAGGAAACAAACATGTTATTGAATAAAAAAAATAAACTTATTTAATGAACTAATTACACTATTTCACATAACTTTAATGTTTGAATTTGAACACTTATTTTGAAATTATTTTTATAATAGCATTATCTTATTATTAGTTATAAGACTATGCATTATGGAGTGATGTCTCATGCCACCTCATCCAGCTCTACGTCAAACACTGAAACATCACTCTAAAAGTTGGGTACCATATATATGAGCGCTAGCCCATTAACGGGCGTGAGAGGGTAAGGATGGGGTCCACCCCCAATCAACCAATCGCATATTTTTTATTTAGTTTTTAGTTAAATCAAAACACACTTGTTAAAAAGTGTATTATTGAAAAAATCATTCTCTACATGACAATGATATAGCAGGGCATTGTGCATTTTTAATTAATAATACAAGTATAGGCAAAAGATCAAATACAAATAATCTTAACATACTAAATATACAAATTGAAGGAAAACCCAAAAAGACAAGGTGACATTTTTGTAATTACCACCAACTATCAAAGTTACAACCAAAAATACCTAAAAAAACACAAATTTTTTTTTTTTTTAACATTTTTTATTAAAAAATCGCTATATTTCGTTAGCAAAAAAAAAAAATTTTTTTTGTGGCTGCTACTAAAAGTAGCGATTTTTTAATAAAAAATGTTAAAAAAAAATAAAATAAAATAATTTGTGTGTTTTTTTTATTTTTTTAGGTTTTTTGGGGGTTTTAGCATTTTAGCTTGGGTGGTGGGGGGGGGGGGTTAGGTTTTTTTTAGGTTTTTGGGGGTTGGGGGGGGGTTAGGTTTTTTTAGGTTTTTGGGGGTTGGGGGGGGGGTAGGCTTTTTTTTAGGTTTTTGGGGGGTTGGGGGGGGGGGTTAGGTTTTTTTTAGGTTTTTGGGGGGTGGGGGGTAGGTTTTTTTTAGGTTTTTGGGGGGTGGGGGGTTTAGGTTTTTTTTTGGGGTGGGGGAGTGGTTAGGTTTTTTTAGGTATATTTGTAGAGTAACTTTGATAGTCATTAATAATTACAAAAATGTCACCTTGTCTTTTTGAGTTTTCCTTCAATTTGTATGTTTAGTATGTTAAGATTATTTGTACAAGAACTTTACCCTACAAGTATAAATGTTTTAATTCCCACTTAATAAAAGAAACGAAAAAAGTACATGGCAAAGTACTTCTATATGCTCTCATCAACTCCTCTCAATGAAGCTAACGAAATTCGTCCATGTCAACTCCCTTCTCCAACTCATTTAAAACACTTTAATCACAAGGAGGATGGTTTCACCCAAACATTTAAAAAAAGAAAAAAGAAAAATGCATGATTGGTTGGAACTAGGGGTGAGCAAATTAACCACCATAACCGATAACCGAACCATAACCGGCATAACCGAACCACTAATAACCGATAACCAATATAACCAATGGTTATGGTTATGAAACTTTGTATAACTGCTCAATCGGTTATGGTTATGGTTATGAAGCTTTGGTTAACCGAATATAACCGAAACCGAACCGAAGTTGTGATGTTAACTTTATATAATAGATTTGTGTTTTACAAAACCATATAGAGGGTTTTTACTATGATAAAAGTATGTTAGTAACAAAATGATCTTGATGTAGATGTTATTTATTTTGATAAAGAACTAAGGTGATATGGCCATAATTGTTTTTGTTTGAGAATTACCTTATTAAAAAGAACTCTAAATCGGTAGTTTAAACATAAGTTTAGTCTTCGTTATCTTATAAAATAGGCTCAAGCTAAGTTCAAATCGGGCACAACCCTATTTATTCAAACCTTGCTTGGTTACTTAACCGAAATTAACCAAAACTGAACCATAACCAACTTCATAACCGATTAACCATAACCGAAGTTTGGTTATGGTTATGGTTACCAAAACTCCATAACCGAACTAGCGGTTATAGTTTTGGTTAATAGTAAAAACCGACCCATGCACACCCCTAGTTGGAACCCATCTCTCTCCTCTTCCCTCCTCTCCCGTTCACGCGATGACTATTCCCCGCACGGCAAAGAATGGTGACTGCGGTGTTCCCTGCGCGACAAACCCCTTCCCCCATCCAGCCCGTTTACCTAATGAAATGTAATATTAGATAATAATTTTTCTAATCACCATTAATAAAACAAAAGAAAAAAGTACATGACAAATTACAAGTTTCTATAATGCAAGGTAATATTAAATAATAATTTTTCTAATCACCAAAATATATAAGTTGTTCTAATTTTTACTATAGAGATCTTAAATTTGTAAGATGATTTAAAAAAAAACCAATCTTAGAAATCTTGCGATCGAATATTGTTTTATAAACTCACAAACAACTAAACATGTGCTTATGATATCTATACATTTATATATTTTTTTTAAAATATATTAAATTCATATAAACTATCCTACTGCTAATAAGATCTTTATAGCATTTGTAACGAGGTTCATCACTTCTATGGACATTGACATAGAAAAGGGATAATCGAGGTGGAAAAAAGGATGTCGAAAAACTTCGTTGGTTTGGTTTCTTTGATAATGATATGTTTGCAAGACCTCTCTACAAACAGTTTTCGTGAGATGGAGAGAAGAGCAAAAAGAGGACAGTCTACGAGCAGAATTGAACTGGGTTGGGTCCATGAGCTTTTCACTTGAAAAAAGCCAATGTGAACGTTCTATAACCCCACAAAATGAAAACATTTTTCTCTTTAGCTAAAGATTACATATTGATTAATCACATGTGACATGTGACACATGATACAAACATGTTTTTTGCGACATGTATAACAATTCACTTCTGACAAATGAAAGAAACTAGGGAGGAACTTGATATTAACTGGTACCAATGATACTGGTACCAAAAATCCTAAAAAACAGATACCGCTACTAAAAATATCTGGTACGGTATGATACAGTACTGGTATTCGAAGTTGAAAACTGGCAAATACCAATACCAAAAACCTCAAAAATAGATACCAAAAAATATCACCCGTAAAATCACGTATCATGTGATATAATAATAGAGTATAAAACACAAATATAAATATTTCTCATAAATTCTACAAAGAATAAATCAAATAATAATAATAATCTACATTTCGTCGTTTTCCTAATATTTATTTCACAGTTGGTGTCACTCTCTTTTCCAGAACCAAAACCACTAACCACCATAAAACATACAACCATTTATGCATACAACACCTTATCAAGCTAAACACCAGTCTGTATTTAGCAACAACCACTCTGCACAAAGTCATCATCAACTTCACACCCGCCCAGTTGTCTCTCATCTATTTATCACTTCGAGGCCTCACCCTCATTCGCCACCATATAGAGATATACATACATACATACATCTATATCTATCTATATAGAGAGAGAGAGATTTAACCCAAAATTATTAAATCTCTCTCTGTTCTGTTCTCCGTGTTCCGATCGGATTTCCGGTTTATATCTCTGTGTGTAGATCTGATGACGTCAGCTACTATTCTCTCAGATCTCGGCACCGAGATCCTTATCCCGATCTGTGCGGTTATAGGCATATTGTTCTCGCTGTTCCAGTGGTACCTTGTGTCGCAAGTTAAGCTCGTTGCTGAGAAACCGGATGCTGACGGAAAGAACGGGTTTACGGAGTCGTTGATTGAAGAAGAAGAAGGTGTTAATGATCATACAGTTGTTCAGAAATGCGCTGAGATTCAGAATGCTATTTCTGAAGGTATATTATTATTATTATTATTTATTATTATTATTATTATTATTATTATTATTATTATTATTATTATTATTATTAGGTTTAAGTTTTGTGGAGATTTGGATATGTTAAGTAAATTTAGAGTTAAAGTATCTGGAAAATTGAAATCTGAGAAGTTTTTGTGGTGTTTTTCTTTGTTTAATTGGAATATTCTGTTAATATTCCTTTTCTGTTTATGTAATTCACCTTAATTTTGTTGTTTAGTTAATTTTTTTTTTTTTTGAACCGCAACTATTTTATAATAATTTATTAATGTTATATGAATTTAGTTTAAAAATATCTGGAAAACTGAAATGAATTTGTTAAGTTGAATGTTTATAGAAGTTTAATTAGTTTTATAATTGTAAATACAGTTAAATTTTCAATTAATTATGAAATTTGGTGGTGATTTGTGGCTCAAATCCAGATCTACCTTTTTGTTTCTTAAATACTATTGATTAAATATTAAATATAGTAATGGTGTTGGTTGAAGTATTGAATATAGTGATGGAAAGTATATGATTTTTTTTTATATACACGTGCAGGTAGTGTTTGTTTCAAGTTTCAACACTTTAATTCCGAATATTAAAATGATTTGTTGGGATTTGATGTTAATGTGTGGCTACCTTGATGTTATGCAACCTTTGTTTAAATTGTGAGTCATGTGATTTCATCACAGCTGGTTGTCGGTGGTATATTTTTATGGTATTTAAATTGTTTTTGTTTGGTGTGTGTTAACTGGATCTTGGACAATATAGCATCTTTATGAATCAAATGTGACTGCATATGATGTTGCTCATAGATCTGGTTGTTTTGCTGGTGTATGGACCATTTTGTTTTTGATGTGTGTTTAGGGAAGAAAACAAGATATGCCTAAAATGTGGGTTAAGTTGTAAAAATACAAGAATTTTCTGTCAGTATGTGCAGGGGACAGTAATATTCCATTTCCTTCAATTAATAATGTTATTGATTTTTTTTTCCTATTTGAATACTGATATATATTATTGTTAAACATGGTCATATAAATAAAAATACTTTTTTTTGTAGCAGTTATCATTTATAGGGCTGCAAACGAACCGAACGAACACCTTGTTCGTGTTCGTTTGTTATGGAAATATATGTGTTCACGAACTATTCATGAACACTTACCGAACGAGATTCTATGTTTGTGTTTGTTCGTTAAGGAAATGAACGTGTTCGTGTTCGTTTGTGTTAGTTTGCTAATTTTAAGTAATGAACGCAAACGAACGTTAATGAACGCAAACGAAAACAAAAAATACAAACAAGTCTTCATGAAAAGAATATATAATACATTGCTACTTGCTAAATATTTAATTTGTCAGTATTTTAAAGTATTTAAATAAAATATAAAAATGAAAAGTATTAACAAAGTATCGAACATAAACGAACACGTTACCAAATGTTCACGAACATAAATGAACGAATGCGGCCTCTGTTCATGTTCGTTCATTTAACTAAACGAACAGAATTTCTTGTTCGTGTTCGTTCATTTATTAAACGAACGAACACAAACGAACTTCTAAGTTCTAACCGAACGGTTCACGAACTGTTCGCTAAACTTTCAGTTCGTTTGCAGCCCTAATCATTTATACTAATAATAATGTGGTAGTCAGCGTATCGGTTTGTAATCAAGACATACATACTGTAAACTATGTTGATGTGTTCTTAAGATTCAAGCGATTTAATAATTTTTCTTTCGAAATTGCAGGAGCAACCTCTTTCCTGTTCACTGAATACCAATACGTTGGAGTATTTATGGTCATTTTCGCTGTTCTAATCTTCGTATTCCTCGGTTCCGTTGAGGGATTCAGCACAAGTAGTAAAACATGCACATACGACACCACCAAGATGTGCAAGCCCGCTCTAATGACAGCAGTGTTCAGCACTGTGTCATTCTTGCTTGGTGCCATCACCTCAGTTGTCTCCGGCTTTCTTGGAATGAAAATCGCCACATATGCAAATGCCAGAACCACCCTTGAGGCTAGAAAGGGTGTCAGCAAGGCTTTCATTGTTGCGTTCCGATCTGGTGCAGTTATGGGATTTCTCCTTGCTGCAAATGGCCTACTTGTACTGTATATTACCATTAATCTGTTTAAGATCTATTATGGTGATGATTGGGAAGGCCTTTTTGAGTCCATAACTGGTTATGGACTTGGTGGTTCTTCAATGGCGCTTTTTGGTAGAGTTGGTGGCGGTATTTACACGAAAGCTGCTGATGTCGGCGCTGATCTTGTTGGCAAGGTTGAGAGGAACATCCCTGAAGATGACCCCAGAAATCCTGCGGTAAAAAAGCCTTTTCCTTTACCCCTCCCCCATATCTGTTTACGACACATGTATTGGAACAGTACAATTCGGGCCCTTTATAAACATATATTAAAGGTGACAAGATGTGCAAGTTGGGTAATGGGTCATCTTTTAATACGGGTCGAAACGGGCCAGTTTGGGTTGGTTTGACCCCGACATTTTTCATCCATTTTTAATTATTATTATTTTTTTCACAAAAGAATGTGCTTTAGTATGATTACGGAAACATAGTTTTTTCGGTAATAAACTTAATCTTTGAATAAAACGATTTCCTAGGTATGAATTAAAAACATGAGTAAAGTACACGGATGGTCCTTGTGTTTACCATCCAACTTTACTCAAAATTGATATTGGAGGACTTTCAACGTGTTTGGCAGACATATCCTGTTCCGCTTTTAGCTAATTTTTTCTGGCTCGTTTGAGATAAAATACAACCCAAATCAGCCCGTTCGTAAGTATATGGGTCAAAATGGCCTCCTTTACAGTATATATGCAATCTAAAAAGAAAAGCTTCTCTATCATTTATATTTTCAGGGAAACTTATAATATGATATGGCAAAATGTTGCAGGTTATTGCTGACAATGTTGGTGACAATGTTGGGGACATTGCTGGTATGGGATCGGATCTGTTCGGGTCATATGCTGAGTCATCATGTGCAGCCCTTGTTGTCGCTTCAATCTCCTCATTCGGGAACACCCATGATTTCACTTCAATGATGTACCCACTAACCGTGAGCTCCGTTGGCATCATAGTCTGCTTGATCACCACCTTGTTCGCCACTGATTTCTTCGAAGTCAAAACTGTGAAGCAAATCGAGCCTTCTTTGAAAAACCAACTCATCATTTCAACCGTGCTGATGACTATCGGTATCGCCATTGTTAGTTGGATCGCTCTTCCTTCTAGCTTCACCATCTTCAATTTTGGAACCCAAAAAGTAGTTAAAAATTGGTATGATCATTGATCAATGTCGTTACTCAAGTAAGTTTTCGGAAACGTATGTCTTGAAAGCTTACACTTTTGTTATATGATGCAGGCAATTGTTCTTGTGTGTTTGTGTTGGTTTGTGGGCTGGTCTTGTTATTGGATTCGTTACCGAGTACTACACTAGCAATGCTTACAGGTACTAATTTTTTCTTCTTTAAAAGGATTTTTTTTTGTTTGGCGACGAAAAAATAAAATATAGAGTAAAATGTCATTTTCGACACTGGGGTTTGGTTCGTCCAAAGGTTTATTTTCCGCATCCGGATTCAAAAGGTTTGAAATTTTGCCATTTTCATCCGGCTCGTTAACTCCATCTATTTTTCTCCGTTAAGTTGGAGATATTTATGTCTTATTTGCTAACTTCAAGGGCATTTTGGTCTTTTTCGTAAAAAAGACCGAATACCCATGAAAAAGATCGAATTGCCATTTAAGTTAGCCAAAAAGATGGAAATACCCCTGACTTAACAGAGAAAAATGGACAGAGTTAACGAGACGGATGAAAATGACAAGATTTCAAACCTTTTGGATCCAGATGCTGAAAAACAAACCTTTGGACAAAAGTCGCAAAACTGGCCAAACCTCAGGGGCGAAAATGGCTTTTTACTCTTAAATATAACTGTCAAGTGCTCCTATTTCGACTAACTCAACTGTTTCTTTAGCCCTGTGCAAGATGTTGCTGATTCATGCCGTACCGGAGCTGCTACAAATGTTATATTTGGTCTTGCTTTGGGATACAAATCAGTTATCATCCCGATTTTCGCAATAGCAATCAGTATTTTCGTTAGTTTCACCTTTGCCGCCATGTACGGTGTTGCTGTTGCGGCTCTTGGGATGCTGAGCACCATAGCCACCGGTTTGGCCATCGATGCATACGGTCCCATCAGTGACAATGCTGGTGGTATCGCGGAAATGGCCGGAATGAGCCACAGAATTCGTGAGAGGACCGATGCCCTTGATGCTGCCGGAAACACCACCGCAGCTATCGGCAAGGTACAAATATAACTAGAAAAATTATATTAGTTTTAGAGTAAAATGCTATTTTCGTCCTCGAGGTTTGGTCAGTTTTGCGACTTTCGTCCAAATGTTTGTTTTTTGTATCTGAATCCAAAAGGTTTGAAATCTTGCCATTTTCATCCGGCTCGTTAAATCCATCCATTTTTCTTTGTTAAGTCAGAGGTATTTTTGTCTTTTTTTGTTAACTTAAAGGGCAATTCAGTCTTTTGAGAACTTGTACATTATGCTATATGCTTTTACAAAACGTGAAAAAGACCAATTTGCCCTTTAAGTTAACAAAAAAGACAGAAATACCCCCTGACTTGACGGAGAAAATTGGATGGAGTTAACAAGCCGGATGAAAATGACTAAATTTCAAACTTTGGAACCAGATGCTGCTGCTGCTGAAAAACAAACCTTTGGACGAAAGTCGCAAAACTGGCCACGCCTTAAATGACATTTTACTCTTTAGTTTTATATTTATCTTTTCAACTTGATTTTGATGTCATATTATCTAAATCACAGGGTTTCGCCATCGGTTCAGCAGCTCTTGTATCCTTGGCTCTATTCGGTGCATTTGTGAGCCGTGCCGAGATCACAACCGTAGATGTATTGACCCCTAAAGTTTTCATCGGTTTGCTCGTCGGTGCGATGCTTCCATACTGGTTCTCAGCCATGACAATGAAAAGTGTCGGAAAAGCCGCACTTAAAATGGTTGAAGAGGTCCGTAGGCAATTCAACACCATTCCGGGCCTCATGGAAGGAACTGCTAAGCCCGATTATGCCACCTGTGTGAAAATCTCGACCGATGCCTCGATTAAGGAGATGATCCCGCCTGGCGCTCTTGTCATGCTTACTCCCCTCATTGTCGGGATTTTCTTTGGCGTTGAAACGCTTTCTGGGGTTCTTGCTGGATCTCTTGTTTCCGGTGTGCAGGTACGACTAAAGTTATAACTTATAAGTAACTCGTCTATCGTGTTAAGTAAACCGTTTTAAATTGCCACCTCTAGTAATTATAGTAAACCGTTTTTGAGTTAACTGCCATTTCAGTTCCTGTGGTTTGGTCACTTTGGTCATTTCCGTCCAAATTTCAAAAATGCGCCATTTTCCTCCCTGACATACTGGAAAGGTGCCATTTCAGTCCAAATTCTCATAACCCAGTTAAAGTCAGTTAGGTGAGTATATTTAATGAAGGGTATTTTAGTCCTTTTATAATTATTTTGTTTTCCATTTATGTTTTTATTAACCAAAACCCCCCTCCCCTGTATAAAAGGGAAAACAAAATAATTATAAAAGGACTAAAATACCCTTCATTAAATATACTCACCTAACTGACTTTAACTGGGTTATGAGAATTTGGACTGAAATGGCACCTTTCCAGTATGTCAGGGAGGAAAATGACACATTTTTTAAATTTGGACGGTAATGGCCAAAGTGACCAAACCACAGGGACTGAAATGGCAGTTAACTCATATAAATATTATAATTATACAAGTTGAGTTACTGTAGCGTCCATCACATCGCGCTATTGTAACTTTATTTTTATTTTTATTTTCATTTTTTACTTTTGCCCCTTAACTTTCAATTTTTACACTCACACCCCCTTGACTTTCTAAAAGTTTTATGAAATGTCATTTTGACTCCCTTGAGTTTTAAGTCTTTATTTGTATATATGTACGCGTCATTTTAAATTCAAGTTGGTTTACGTTTCGACGTAAATTTTGTCGGGTCAAATAAAATACGTTTTCGCGCATATTTTTATGTACGTTTTCAGCTGGTCTACGTTTTGACGTAAAAGCTGTTTGGAAACGGGTCGGGTCTAATATGATACGTTTTTTCACTAGACCTTATAAATTCGAGTTAATTTACATTTCAACGCCGTCACAACGCGGTTCCATCCCTTAATTTATAAAAAAAAACACTATTTGCCTTACGTTTCGACGTACTTTTTTTTAGGAAATAAGTCGGGTCAAATATAAAACGTTTTCGTACTTATTTTTATGTGCGTTTTCAGTTGGTTTACGTTTTGACGTAAGTTTTGTTCCGAAGCGAGTCGGGTCAAATATTATACGTTTTCATTAGACACTATAAATTCGCGTTACTTTACGTTTCGAGGGAGAAATTTACTATTTGATAAAACTATACAAGCAAGTTTTTAACTACTTAACATGATGCAGATTGCTATCTCTGCGTCGAACACTGGCGGTGCTTGGGACAACGCTAAGAAATACATCGAGGTACGAATGAAAATGTTTTTCTTTTCCTTAAAGTTTTATCCTTTTCACTAATTCATTTTTCTTTTGTAATGTTAGGCTGGTGTCTCTGAGCATGCGAAATCACTCGGACCAAAAGGGTCAGACCCACACAAGGCGGCTGTGATTGGAGACACCATCGGAGATCCTTTAAAGGACACTTCAGGACCGTCACTAAACATCTTGATCAAGCTCATGGCTGTCGAATCTTTGGTGTTTGCCCCCTTCTTTGCCACCCATGGAGGCCTTTTGTTCAAGTTGTTCTAGATTCATAATGAAGGTGATGGTCGGTTATATGTCCTTTGATTAGCCTATCGTTTCATGCGTTTAGTTGTATCACTTGACGTCTTTGCTTTATTTTTCGAGTCATCTAGCATATGTTTCTCTACGTCTTATTTTTGATGTTTTGTTCGGCGATTAGCAATTTTTCGATATGTATAAGACATGATAAGTAATCCTTCTCATCAAGAGTTTGAACATGTCACTAGTACCTATGTTATTCATTTATTCCTTACTAGATGAATGGGTCATGCTTATAATCTTTTGTTTGTTAGCTGAAATGCATGCCAATCGATGCGGATAAAACAGTTTTAGAATCATATTGATTATGAAATCAGGGGTCAAAAATGTATATACCCAAAAATTTCTATACGAAAGCTACATACATAATACTACCGTGCAATGTTCTTAATTGGGATCACTTGTTCAAAATACATAAATAAGGAACGATGTAATCATAGTTCATACGTTTGTAATATATATCTTTTAATTCAATTCAAATTCGTATTTTGCTTATAATTACCAACACACTTAACCACTTGGCCATAAGTTGTTGCCAAATCATTTTACTTGCATTTGATACCCCAAGATTGACAAAATTGCATCATGTATCACGAGAACCATGTATCACCATTCAAGACTTGAAGCTCTTTTACTCCTGGATCTTGCAAAAGAAGAGTAATGCTTGATCTATCTTAATAAGTTTTTAAACCAAACGCCTGATGGTGGTGGTTGTTGATGGTGGTGGTGCAAGTTAGGAACTTTGGATTATTAAAATCCAATCACTAGCTTTGTGCCACATAAGGATACGCATAAGAAGGCACATCAACGAATAACTAGGTTTGTGCCACGTCAGCAAAAAAACTAACTGGGTTAGAAAAGGATTGATGGGGGCAAAATTCTTACAAGTTGGGATTGTCAGAGAGAATTTTTTAAGTTGTGATTAATGCGCGCCAATGGGTGAAAGTTAGGATTATTAAAATCCAATAACCTTTTTTTTTCTATAAACTGACGCCGTTTACCATTTTCGTTATATTGTTGCGGCATTTTTGTTATATCCACAATCAAATAAATAGAGACCGGTTAACGTACAAAATGCCTTAACGTTCGACGTGTACCAGGGCCGGCTCAACCATTTTGGTGGTCTAAGGCGAAGTAAAATTTTGTGGCCTTTTTCCCAAAAAAAATATATGTAATTGAAAGTTAAATTTGAAGGGCCCAAATGTAACTATTTGAAAGATTGTGTTAAAATTTAAAAACAAGAAAAAAAAACTGTCCCAGGGATTCAAACCCGGGTCTCACCAAGATTCATACATACACAAAACCACTACACTACCAACCATCAATCTGTTTATAACCCACACCCTAAATCTTTTATAAATGGACTGTAGTTTCATCAAATTATGGAGGCCCTATAGTTTTGGTGGCCCAAAGCCCAAGCCTCATTTGGCTTACCCTTGGGCCGGCCCTGACGTGTACGCAATGCATTATCAACATGCGAATTTGGGTTCCAATAACAACATGCGAAATTGTAGTTTTATTTGAACATGCGAATTGGGTTTCCATAACATGCGAATTGGGTTTTTGTTTGAACCTGCGAATTGTATTTTTTTTAACGTGAGAACTTTCGTTTTTATAACATGCGATATTCTCTTTTACGGGTTTATAACATGCGAACTTGCCGTCGCGTACGCGTTGTATGTTAAGGCGTTTTGTACGATACACTTTTTTCCAAATAAATATATACAATCACAAAGCATAGAATAGAAAATCAATACCTTAAAGACATCGAGGTTCTAACGTTAAATATTTGTTTCTTAAAACTATGATTAAATTAGATATTTCATTACATACCTTTCTAGTTGGTCCGTTCTTGCTTACGTTGATTTGAGTTGGTCAATGATGAGTAGATAGATTTTTTATTAATCGGCATAAAGAGTAGATATTTAATTATGCATTTAATCCGTTGTCAATGACTTTTTCTTACATTATTTTAACCCTTTACTATATTTCACCTCTACCGGGTGACACTTGTCCAAACTTATAAAATAAAAAATAAATAAATAAAAAAAAATAAATTTGATCACAATCCCCAACCATAGATGTTAATTTACCTAGTTGAATTTTGAGGTATTAAATTTTGATCAGGATTCCTTTTTCCTTGGGTTTATGTTTATGCTACAAATTTCTCAATAAGTTTATACCCAGCCAGAACTTTTTGATGGCTATAACTTCAGAGCAGCTATGTCGTCGCTACTCTCTTCCGGATATTCAATTAGCAACAAAAAATTTCGATGAGGAACGGGTGATTGGGCATGGTGGTTTTGGGAAGGTTTACAAGGGTCATATAGATGAAGAGAGAGGTGGCAGCACCAGCGTTGCCATCAAACGTTTGGATTCCATGTCGAATCAAGGAGCCCCTGAGTTTACGACTGAAGTAGAAATGCTTTCTAAGTTGAGACATGCGCACCTTGTGTCTCTCCTTGGTTGTTGTGATGATGGCGAAGAAATGATACTTGTGTATGAATATATGCCCAATGGAACACTTTATCATCATTTGCACAATAGTAATACCCCTTTGTCTTGGATGCAAAGACTCAGGATATGGATAGGGGCTGCACGCGGATTGGACCATCTTCACACAGGTGTAGGCACCCAACATGGGATCATACACCGTGATGTGAAGAGCTCGAACATCCTTCTTGATGAGGATTGGGCAGCCAAGATATCAACTATATACAATAATAATAATAATAATAATAATAATAATAATAATAATAATAATAATAATAATAATAATAATAATAATAATAATAATAATCATATAATAATAATAATAATAATAATAATAATAATAATAATAATAATAATAATAATATAATAATAATACCCCATATATCATAGCTAGAAAAGGCTCCATTCTCCTATAAAAAATTCCTAGTAAAAAATGTCGGAAATTGCAACCAAATAGCAACACCACTAAAAACCCTAATATAGCGACTAGAAACCAACCAAATACGAACAAATACATTTCCGTGGGAAATGGTCAGAAGATACTTGGCATTTCCGACCAAATGCCAATACCACCGAAAACAGTAAATGAGCAACTAAATACCGACAAAAGTCAATCTCATGGGAGAATGGTCGGAAGTTTCCTATGCATTTCCCACGAAAACTTTGTGTATTAAAATATTAATTTTTTCGTGGGAAAATTGCTAGAAGTTTATCACGGGATTATATTTCGATCTTATTTAACGTACATAAATTCAATGCGAAGCTTTTTTATTTCGATGTAGCAAGGTTGTTAAATAGATCAGAAGGTAACAAGTTATCACTATTTATATTATTCTTGTATTTTCTTTGTGTTACAGCCTTAGAGGTTGTAAGCTAAAATTGACATCACAAATAATATCATGTTTCAGGCCCGACGGGTCAGAGAAGGCAGTGTGATGTGAACGGTCTTGGGTTGTTACTAATGGAAATACTTACAGGGAAACCTGCGCCTTCGGATTATATGGGACGAGAACATTGGTCACCCAAAGTTGCTTTAGCTTATGTCGAGGATCTAGTGGATCCACGAATGAGATTAAAAGATACTGAACTTGAGAGAGCGCGCGAACTACTTTCCCTAATACTAAAGTGCACTAGTTACCACTACACAATGGAACAAGCTTTGAAGGAACTCGAACAAATATATAGCAGAATGAAAAGACGGTTTTTCTAAGATTTCATTGATTATTTAGATATGTAGTTCTTGCGGAATACCTCTTGAAACATATATATGTGGTGGCAGGCTCTTGATTGAGCTTGATAAATTTCATTTGCTTTCATATTCTTGTCAATCATGTAAATGTACTAGAGTTACAGGATATGAGGATAACAAAATCAACTTAATGAAACGACGTAGCTGGTCTTGTAATGGTGATGACATCGATTGATCTTAACCCAATTTCAACAAGAAAGAGTCTAAGCTTTGATACCACGAGGCTAACCGGTGTAGGTAAAAGCCCCACCGCATCGGAGAAGCCCCCTAACTCACCTCGCCATTTCCTATGCCCCCTTCATTCATCACTAGCTAACGCCCCAGCTCCATGGAGCCCCTTTAATGCCCTTGTATTTGTCGTTGACGCCCTAAGCCAGCTATAAAAGGCAGCCATGTCGGTGATGAGTTGGCCATTGGGCTCACTCCCCACACCATTCAGCCTAGCTATAACACATTAACCCAACTAGGGTTGACGTGCCACTTGTACATAAATTAAACATCGTTTCTTAAATGTTTAGAACAACATAATAAATCCTGATACTTTGAAAATAAAATTTAATTACATTTATTGCTACAAAGGTCTTCTTTAATTCTTGAGCACTCTTGTATGTCTTTCCCAATAGACATGATTCCACAACATTCATTGGATCACATATATAACTTAGTATATCTTGTTCATCACTTAGATCATATGCATCTTTACGATTCTAATCCATTACTCTGATCACATATACCATTGTGATTCATTAGCCAATCATAGAGAGGGGTATCATATTTACCATGTGCCTTTATGATTCTATATCAAAACTTTGTGCTTCTTTTTTGAACGGCAAATTTGGATCACTGACGGACCACTGGAGTATCATCGTGCCACCAGCAGAACCACCCGATCATATCCATCTCCACTAGGCAATAATGCCTATACACCAATTCAGGAGGAAACCCAATAAATCTGGGAAAAACCCCCTTTGCGGGAATAGAACTCATGACCTAATGGTCATAAACCTTATCCCACCACCAAGATAAAACTTTGTGCTTCTAACTTACTCTTTTGTAGTTCTAGTTCATTGCTTTGATCACATGCACATTTGTGATTTAGCATTCTCAAGCTTGAGATTTATACCTCCTAACTCAATTGACTTAGGCTACAAAATCCAAATATTTGGATTTCTACTCATTACAAACATCTGTTAAATATGTTTCTTTACCCTTATACTCCATAAACATTATCATTTTCCAGAATTATGGTACTTTCTGTTCCTTCGCTATCCATTTCGCCAAACACAACCACAACCGTCACAACTACCATCACCGTTTAAAGGGAAAAAAGTTAAAAGTAAAAAAAAAATATTCGGCTTCAAACTTCTAGGATTTGTAGTAGTTGTTTTTTTTTCTCTCTCTCTCTCTTCTTCTAGAGGGCTCGTCTTTGTTCAAAACATTGGACCTCAAACTTCAAAGATTTGAAACAGTTTTTTTCTCTTCTTCTAATGGGCTCGCCGTTGTTCAAATTTATTTTAAAAAACAAAATCTGACTCACATTTTACTTTTTAATTAGCAGTTGTTTAAAGGGCCCGCTCAAATTTGACTCACATTTTATTTTTTAATATATAAACTCATTTAAAAATCTTATTATTTTCAAGAAAAATATCCAAAGAGAATTCAAATGATTTAAGAAAGTAAAATTAACCTATGAACTATTTTCAACTTTTTTATAAAAATAAAAAGTTAGACATAACTAAGAGCATTCTTATCCAATCTATCAAATTATACATACATTCCACTAAAAAACAACTCCTATATCAATATATTTTCACTAGAAACAAATACATTTTCTCTCTCATTTTCAATTGAATAATATTATCATTACATTTTTCTCTCTTCTTCACTCACAACCACTTTCAATATATATTAAAAAAATTATATTGGGTGAACAGTGTCCTCCCAAATATATAGATGAACAGTAACATTTTCTCTCTCCTCCACTCACAACCATTTTTTATACCCTTTATAATATAAAAAGTACCCCTCACATATTTTGATGGTTTGGATGATAATGCTGTTGGCTTGGGATCGGTATTGGTAGCGTATCAACGTATATCATACTCTATATGTTTGATAAGTACCAGTATAATACAGTACTACTAAAAATTCTCAAAACCAATACTGTATCGTACGGTATACATACGACATGCTATTGGTGGGATTTATACGACACAAACACTCCAATCAAACCGGAGCCGCAAACCAACTCTGACGTGGCGCCATTTCCTCCTCTAAAACAAACCTTCTTCATTTTCACTTCCTCTTCTTCACAAACCCACATAAAAACAGTTAAAACCCCTCTGATCACTTCACAAATCCCCAACAAAAAAATGGCAAAACTGGTGTCTTTCCCAGCAGACACCAGTTTACCCTTTCTTTCACACCACAAATTCAACAACAACCGGTTTTTCAAACCATCTTTACTCAATTCTCGAAGTGGGTGTTCAAAGATTTCTTGTAGCATCAAGGAAAAAGAGAATCTTGCGGAAAGAAAGGGGATTTCTTCGATAATAAGTGGGTTGAGGGTTGATGGTGAATTGGGGGAGGAATCTGGAAGTGGGTTTGGGAAATTAGGGTTTGAAAAGTTGAATTTGGGGACTTGGAAGAGTGTGCCGTTGAGATATAAACTTATTGGGACTACTTCACTTGCTTTTGTTATTTGTAATATGGATAAGGTAAACTTGGGTTTTTTTTGTATTGTTTATTGTTCAATTATTTTTCGTGTTATGAATTTACGTCGAGATAGTTGGTAAACGGGCAACAAGCTGCGCCACTACCCCTTTTTGAATAGCAAAAGTAAGTGTTTTAAAAACTACGTCCATAGATCGTATACAGAAGCTAGGCTTGTAGACGAACTAGAACTAAACGCACACGAATGAGGCGTGTTTGTGTTTGTTCGTTAACTTTAACCGAACAAATGATCAAACACGAACAATTGAATGAACGGAATTATCTTGTTCGTGTCCTTTCGTTAAGAAAATGAATGTGTTCGTGTTCGTTTGTGAATAGATGAACGAACATAATCGAGGGAACACCAATTGAAAGTAAATGTGAACATCAATATGTTGGGGCTATGCCAAAAGTTAAGGGAAATTGGATTTAAATAATCCCAACTTTCTCAATTTGGCCGATAATAATCCCAACTCAGATATTTGTCGATAATAATCCGAACTGGTCCACTTTTAGCCGATAATAGTCCGCCGTTAAAAATAGCTTAACGGAGTTAAGTTTTTTCCGAATTACAAACCGGTGTTTTAGGGATTTTGATCAGAACGAGGATACGAATCGATTTATGTAAACTTACCTCGAACCGGTGCTCCAAACGGCTTGATTTTTGTTAATTGGAAGTTTAAACACCCGAATTGAAGCACCGTTTTCGTCGTTTGGGGCAGTATTTCGAGGTAAATTTTACATCAATCAACTCGTATCCTCGTTCTAATCAAAAGCCCTAAAACATCGGTTTGTAATTCGGAAAAAAACTTAACTCTGTTAAGCTATTTTTAACGCAGACTATTATCGGCCAAAAGTGGACCAGTTCGGATTATTATCGGCAAATAAATGAGTTGGGATTATTATCGGCCAAATTGAGAAAGTTGGGATTATTTAAATCCAATTTGCCAAAAGATGATAAAAGCAGACTTTATTGTAATGAGCCTAAATATTTCAAACGAATATATAAACGACAATAAAAGAACAAACCTAAACTAATGCACATAATGAACGTAAACAAATGAAACATAAACGAGCATAAATGAACGAATGAGACATGTGTTTATGTTTGTTCGTTTAATAAATAAACAAACATAAACGAGCTTCCCGCCAAACAGTTCATGAAAAGTTTGCTGAATGTTCGGTTCATTTACAAGCCTAATTTAAATCCCCCCCCCCCCCCCCCCCCAAACGATGTGCACAAGTTGGGTCAACAGTTGTCAGAGCCGGTTTTTGACCAAATGGGTCAGTTTGATCAGGTTTGACCGTGTTCAATACAGTTTCAAAGTATAGGGTTGCAACCCAGTTTCAACCATACGGGTTGGGTTGGGCCAAACAGGGTTTGTCCAACCGATTTCAAGTTGGGTTCGGGTTCAAAACTGGGTTCTGTTCCCAACCTGTTTTTTTTGGTGCAGCTATACCCCTCTTCTTGATTGTTGTGTTACGAAATTCTGATAAATCAAATGAAAATTTGAAACTTATGTAGGTAAACTTGAGTATTGCCATTATACCAATGTCACATCAATTCGGATGGAGTTCATCGGTAGCAGGATTAGTGCAATCATCATTCTTTTGGGGGTACGCGTTGAGTCAGTTGCCGGGTGGTTGGCTTTCAAAAATATTTGGCGGGAGGTTAGTGTTTTACTGTTTCCAAAGAAATAGTTTTATAGAGTAAATTACGTTTTTGGCCCCTGTGGTTATACCACTTTTACTATATTAGTCCAAAATAAGAATTTTTAACATATCTGCCCCCATGGTCTTTATAACTAATCATTTTGGCCCCTAAGTCTAACCATTTTGGCCCCCCATGGTCTCTATAACTAACCATTTTGGCCCCCATGATCTCTAAACTTAGGGGCCAAAATGGTTAATTATAGAGACCATGGGGGCAGATATGTTAAAAATTCTTATTTTGGGCTAATATAGTAAAAGTGATATAACCACAGGGGTCAAAAACGTAATTTACTCAAAAACTCAGTTTTATATAATTCAATGTTCTTCTTGCACATTTGATGTCAAAAGATGGACATGTGAAGAATTCCGTATGTTGATCAATTGTGCATATTTTATTATGGTTTATATTTTGTACGTGACCTCATGCAGAGAAATTCTTCAGTTTGGTGTTCTTGTATGGTCGCTTGCCACCGCACTCGTTCCTCTTGTTGCCGGTTTTATGCCTGGACTTGTTCTTTCGAGGATTCTTGTATGTTTCCTTTCCTTTTAATGGTTCACCTAGACTTTGAATGGTTCTTGGTTTTAGATTGCGTGATGCGCTTCGATGCGTTTAGTCCAAAAATCCGATGCGTGATGCGAGCGCATCACGTATAAGATGCACTCTTTATAAAAAAAATACGAAAAAATTGTTTATACATAACAACCTATAAAAACATACTTGATGTGTGCTAAACAGACTATAAAAATTAACTAAATTAGACTCCCTAAGCTAGACACTACAAAGCTTTAGATTTATAAAAACAGACTCTCTAAAACCTAAACCACACAACCGGCAAGTGTACCGGTCAATGTAGTATAGCCTAAGCAAGTCCGAGTATCGAACCACAAGACTCTATGTATCACGCAAACTAGACTCTGACAGACGCTGACAGACACGACTAAGACTTGTTTTAATTGTTTGGGGGGGGGGGGGGGGTTACGGAAAACTAGGAAATCTATATTAAACTACTAAATTAAACTAAAATTAACTAATACGAAATAAGACTGAGGACTTTTCTTTATGCGAGAACGAGACCACCTAGACAAGGATCCTGGATTGTTTTTAAGAGATTACCGATTAAGTTAAATGCACGAGTTATGGAACCGGGATCGTAAAGTACTAAACCTATTAAGAACCAACGAGGCCCCTCGACCCTTCTCAAGGAGAAACCTGTGGAACTACCTAGGCCGTTAATCCTACCGGTTATTAGACGCCTTTCCAGTTGTCTAATTATTGTGTAAGTACCCTAATGTTGACCTATTCTTTTCCAATCCTAGGTCTAGGGTAGTTTGAATTAATTAATTTGACTTGATAGACTAATAAGACCGACAGGTAAACCAAGACATAACCTTTCCCAAGGCCTATCTAAAGCAATTCGCCGGGTAAGACCTACCAATAGCCCCTCACTTTCCAGGTATTAGGACTAGCAGAACACTAAGAATTAGCAAATTATTACCAATTACTTCTAGGGTTTATTGGCCAATTCTCCCTAAAGAGTTAAGGTTTTCTTACGTGATATAGACACTCACCGACATCCTAAACCCTAATATGACTCTATGTTGTGATATAGACCGTCACTAAGAATCATATGAAGCAAATAATAACAATAAACCGAATCAAAGTACGCATACACATCAAATCATTAAATCAAACCTTTTACAAAACACAATTAATCCATAACAATCATGCAAATAACATAAACGGTAAAAACTTTATATTAATCCATTCATCAAGTCTAGGCGGTTAATAAATCTAGCCGAGCATGTTCATAAACGAAAACAAATCAAAGATGTTCAACAAAGAATTCATCATAACAAGTTTCGTAAGAAAAGACAAGAACAAGGAACTAGAAAACCCGATTAGATCTTCAAGTCTTCTTCCCCGAACTCGTACCAATGATTCCTAGGCTTCAAAATCTCCGAAAAAACTCCAAGAATGCTTAACAATTCGCCCAAAGAAGTCCCAATTCGAAATTAGGGTTTTTTCACAAGTTTAGGATGTTTATATATCACTTTCCAAAATAACCCTTTACTAAATTCGTAATAATTACCAATCAGAACGTTCTGGTTGGACGCCAGAAACTCAGGGACTTGGTGGTGGGGTGCCACCTTGTTTTTCAGCTCATTAACTAACTTCAGACTCTCGCCAGGTGCCAGAAACTTGCTCAGTGGGTGATGGGGTGCCAGAAAGTGACTTTTCAGCTTTTAAACTCTATTTCAACTCTTCAACCTTTCCAACATGCTTCAAGACTTGACACTTCAACATTTTAACTCGTTTTACTCGGTTTCTCGCATATTTGAGCATCAAGACCTACGAAACACGATTTGATCAATATTATACATATTCTAACGAAAATCAAAACTAAATATAACGAAAATTATACAAACTTTACACGAATAAAAGATGTATTTTGCAATACATCAATACTTAAAGTCTTAAACTAAAACAACTGACGTAATAAGAAGATAAGAGTTGTGCTTTTTGGTTCAAATCAAGCATCCTAAAATGTTTCTAGAACCGCAAAAAGCGTTTAGGAACCGTAATGCTCCAAATCAAGCATACTGAGATATTAATTATTGAAAAGAAACCCAACCCATTTCATAAAATCTGAAAAAAAAAAACTTAACAAACAATGGTGTGTGCATCGGAGCGCTTATGCGACGGGTGCATTATACGAAATCAGCGCAATATTCTTGCATCACATAAACGCAACACATCAGTTGTGGCGATGTGCTCTCATCAGCGCATCACGCATTATGCGCGCATTTTAAAACCAAGGAATGGTTATCAATTCCCCAAAGACCCTTAGTTTCACAACGGACCTCACTAGTAATTTGATAAGAGTAGTCATTTCCTTCCAAGGGCGTAGCTTTGTGGGGGCGGTAGGTGGCGGCCGACCCCCCAAACTTCTCGCTCGTTAGTGTAGAGTACGTAGTTTTCGTACAGAAATTTTTGGGTATATACGTTTTTAATCCTCCGGTTTTATAGAAATTTTTGGTATATACGTTTTCGACCCCCCGGTCGGAAATCTCAAGCTTCGCCACTGTTTCCTTCTACTTGCACAGAATGATTCCTATGAGTGTTATTGTGTTAGCACATGAATTTGAATGAAAGCTTTCTATTTTTTTATTTAATTTTTTTTTTTTTGAATCTTGTGTTGTTTTTCAAATTAAAATTCTTTCTATTCGACACTCAGGTTGGAATTGGGGAAGGAGTGTCGCCTTCAGCTGCCACCGATCTAATTGCAAGGTATGTGACCAAAAATGTCTAGAGCCTAGAGGCATATCTATTAATAGAGAGAGTAAACACATATATATATAGAAAAAGTATATCGTACATTACGGCTTAACGTACTTCAGGTACAACAACGTGCGTGATTTGTTCTATAACATGCGTAATTAATGTTTTCAATATGCGTGATTATTGTGTTTCAACATGCGTGATTTTGAATCTTTGAGTTATAATGTGCGTGATTTTAAAATGAACGTGCGTAATTACCTGTCGTACATGATGTACGTTAAGCCGTAATTAACCTTCCTCTCTCTATATATATATACCAAAATATAAAACAAAAAGAAAAGATGTGATTATGGATCTCATTTCTTCTACTTTGTAGCTATACAAAACAGCTTATATGATCTATCAATCAAATTTACGGATTATTTTTCGGTGTATTCAACCTTTTATGCAGGTTAATTCCTTTGGAAGAACGTTCACGGGCTGTATCGTTTGTATTTGGTGGTCTAAGTGTTGGAAGTGTTTTAGGGTATGTTACATCATTATATATAGCAAGCTTATGTATGTTGTTCGGCTTTCATATTGTATCAAATGCATTTGTAATAATTAAAAAAATTGTTTTTAATTCACAAGTTTTTTTAATAAACCTATAGGCTTCTTTTGGCTCCACCCCTGATTGAATCTTTTGGCTGGGAATCTGTTTTCTACATGTTTGGCATGTTTGGAATTGTGTGGTAAGTAAATGTAACTAAAGAGTTAATTACTGTTTTCGTCCCTGTGGTTTGTCAAAAATTACTATTTCAGTCAATTAGTTTAAAAAATTGCGATTTCAGTCCCTGCGGTTTCACTTTCATAACCATTTCAGTCCACCTCGTAACCATTTCAGTCCCTGTGCTTAACAGAATAAATGGATTAAAATGGTTACGAAAGTGAAATCACAGGGACTGAAATGGTTGCAAAAGTAAAACCACAGGGACTGAAATCACAATTTTTAAACTAATTGACTGAAATAGTGATTTTTGACAAACCACAGGGACGAAAACATTAATTAACTCGTAACTAAATTTTGTTCATTTGGGAAATTCTCTACATAATTAAATAATTTCTTATGTTGGTAAAGCAATGGGCGGTTAAACCCCCCCTCGCATTTTTTTATAATCAAGACCATTCCTTACCCTCAGTCTATGCAGTTAATGCGGTAAAAAAATCGGATATCGGTCAAGGACCGATATTTGAGATATAGGTTATCGCGGTGGGATATCGGTAATTTTAATATCATGTAGAATTTATATATATAGCAATTTAACGCTAACAATTCAGTGTACGTAGTGCCCGGTATATAGTTTTCGTATAGAATTTTTTAGGTATATACGTTTTCGACCCCCGGATTTATAATGTTTTTAGGTATATACGTTTCCGACCCCCCCCCCCCCCCCAGATGGAAATCTCAAGCTTCGCCACTGTCTCCTACCATTAACAAATTAACTTTTTGCAACTTGCAAAACACCAACAATTGTAGCAAGTAGCAACGGATTAAGACTTAAAACACAACATTTAACACTAATAGTTTAACAATTAAGACGTAAAACACTAATAGCAGCAATAAGAAAAAAGACGAATGGTAAAACTAAGAAGAAAGGTACTGATATCGGGAAAATTGATGATATATCGGTCAATATCGCCGATAATATCAGTACTGATATTCTGACCGATATTTGACACTGATATTTTACATGGGGGCCGACATGTCACCGATATTAACTGCATAGCCCTCTGTAACCTCCAACCAAGCACCCCCTGAATATATTTTTGTTTTTTCATAATAATGCATCTTCATATTGACTAATGTATAACTTTGCATTTAAGGTTTTTAGGATTTCAGTTTGTTGCAAAAGACCAACCTTTGACCAATTCTGCGCCATTATCAAGTAAGAGCGTCTGTCTGTCGGTTTTTAGAGCCAACTTTCATTTTCTCGATTTATGATTCTAGAGTAAATTACAACAATCGTCCTTTATGTATGTCACTTATTGCAAACTGTGCCCTTTGTCTTCAATAATTACAGAAAACGTACTCGATGTTTGCAAACCCTTGCAAGGTATGTCCTTTGCCCTAACTCAGTTACTTTTTTGTGGTTAAATACTTAAATCTTACCAAATGGACCTCACATGAGGGTATTTTGGTCATTTTACTCTCATGTGGGGTCCATTTGGTCAGATTTAACCACACAAATACCCTCATGTGGGGTCCATTTGGTCAGATTTAACTACAAAAATTAACTGAGTTAGGGCTAAAGGACATAACTTGCAAAGGTTTGCAAACATCGAGTACGTTTTCTGTAATTATTGAAGACAAAGGACACAGTTTGCAATAAGTGACATACTTAAAGGACGATTTTTGTAATTTACTCATGATTCAATACACAAAAAAAAAGTGTTAAATATCATTAACATAGTTTAACTATGTGCCAACTCATATATTTTGTTTTTTTTTTTTGGACTCGCTTGAACTACAGGGTCTCAGCCAAAATCATGGGAAACGTCTATGGAGGAGTTAGGTGGCTCCCTAAACGTATGAAGCGGAATTATTTTCATTTTTTTTTTTTCATTTTAACGTTTCAAGTTGGAAAATATGAATCTTATTTTGATGTACTTTCATGTATAGGTACCATGGAAGTCTTTTTTCGAAAGTAAAGCCGTTTGGGCGATGATATACGCTCATTTTTGTGGAAGTTGGGGTCACTATTGCTGTTTATCTTGGCTCCCTACTTATTTCAGGTAATAGCTATAAATAATTAGATGCTTCATTATCGTTATTTGGTATACAAGTCGTATAAAGCTTCCAACTTTTTTTTATATGCAGCGAGGAACTTAACCTGAATTTGACCGAAGCCGCGTGGGTATGTTCTAAAAGTTAGATTTTACCTAAAAGTTATCCCAGTTAGTTTTTGCTGACATGGACTGCTTATCATGGGCGTAGGATAATAGGGGCGGGAGGGGGCGGCCGAGTGCCGACCCCCCGAACTTTTCGTTCAGTACTGGAGAGTATGTAGTTTTCGTATAGAAATTTTTGGGTATATACGTTTTTGACCCCCTGGTTTTATAGAAATATTTTGGTATATACGTTTTCGACCCCTGGTTGGAAATCTCAAGCTTTGCCACTGCTGCTTATGTGGCAAAAAGTCAAAGTTTCGATGATGTGGACCGCTTATGTGGCAAAGTTTCGATAATGTGGACTGCCACCCAGTCCACATCAGCAAAAACTAACTAGGTTAACTTTTAGTTAGTGTGGGACCCCCGAGGGAAAATAGGTTAAAAGTTGGGACTGTCATAAAACATCGGAATTGTTGCCGGCCAATATGTTAAAGTTGAGATTATTAAAATCCAATTTTCTTTTTTTTTTTTTGGGGGGGGGGGGGGTTATGAGCACTTTAGTCCTTGTAATGATTATGTATTATCTGCAATACAGGTTTCTGTTCTTCCTCCACTAGCCTCCGTTGTTGTTACCAGCTTTGCATCACAGTTTGCCGACAACTTAATCGCTAGCGGAGTCGAAACTACCGTGGTATATTTTATTTCTATTTCTATTTTTGAACAGCAAATACTCACATGTAGAGGTGGCAATTTCGATCGGTTTACTTTTAAATGGTCAATTAGGCTATGTTTAATAGTTAATGGGTCAAATGGATAAATTTTAAAACAAATAGCTAAAATGGAAGTGGGTCAAATAGATTGAAAAAAGGCCGAAAGTCCCTCATGGTGTGTTTTAAACTTTTAATCCGAATCGTTTAATTTGAAAAAAGTAGAGTACTATTAAAATATTATACTCTCTGCAATCATGTTTTGAGTAGGTGTACAAACGAGCTGAGCCGAGACCATGCTCGACTAGGCTCGAGCTCAAGCTTGGTTAACTTATAAAAGCTCGAGCTCGGCTCGTAGGTAATTTTTCAAGCTTGGGCTCGGCTCGTTTATTATTTATTAATATCTTATATTAAATATATATTTTTATTTTATATATAATTAAGTTATTTTTTCATAATTTTATAAATAGTAATTATTATTATTATTATTATTATTATTATTATTATTATTATTATTATTATTATCTAAATATATATTTAATATATTAATAAAATGTTATATAAACAGTGGGCTCATTTAGGCTCATGAGCCAGCTCAGGCTCGATTACTAAACGAGCTTGTTTTTAGGCCCGGACTTGGGCTCGAGCTCGTTTAAGCACGGCTCGTTTCGAGCTTTTTTCCGACCCGAGCTCGAGTAGCTCGGCTCGTTTGCACCCCTAGTTTTGAGACACGAATGATCAGTTTTGTAATAATACACACAAATTTACTGTTTTGACCCGTTACTCGACCCGATTGA
Source organism: Helianthus annuus (assembly GCF_002127325.2). Taxonomy (NCBI): domain Eukaryota; kingdom Viridiplantae; phylum Streptophyta; class Magnoliopsida; order Asterales; family Asteraceae; genus Helianthus; species Helianthus annuus. Next base: position 5,826,617 of record NC_035444.2, read on the forward strand.
CCCACGTATTCACATAATATTTGAGAAATTGTTGTTAAATCATTTTTAGAATCTCTACTTCTATACCTAATTACTTTCCATGCAGGTGCGCAAAATATGCCAAACAATCGCATTTTTGTCCCCTGCCGCTTGTATGATTTTATCATCGATTGACTTAGGGCTGCCTCCATGGGAAGTAGTCACTATCCTTACCGGTGGATTAGCGCTATCAAGTTTTGCGTTATCAGGTTCCGAGCTAAATATAAATCCGGTAATTTCTTGCAGTTTTTTATGCCTAGAGACTTGATGTCCACCTTTTGTTTGTTTGGTTGCAGGACTTTATTGTACTCATCAAGATATTTCACCAGAATATGCAAGCATACTTTTGGTATGTTCAATCATATCCGTACTTTAGTTGAAATGAGAGGTTTTCGGTGGCAATATTTTATTCATGTACTTAAAATCAAGCTTTTGGTTAGTAAAGCATCAGATTTTTGGACTAAACGCATCGGAGCGCATCACGCAATTTAAAACCAAGGCAACCCCTAACTTATATTAATAAAAGAATATATTTTTTTTTAATGGTATCGTATAAAAAAGGACAAGAAAGTGATGCAGGTCACATCCCGGCCCATTTTGTTCCGAGTCGCTTTTTCTTGCAAAATGTTGTGTTTGTTTCTGTATCTTTGCAAGAAGAGTAAAGTACACGGATGGCCCTTGTGGTTTACGAAAATTTTGGATTTGGCCCCTAGCTTTTCAAAAATACGTGGATGGTCTCAGTGGTTTGCACTTTGTAACGCATTTAGTCCCCAGCTTTTTTCCAAAATTGCATGGATGGTCCCTGTGGTTTGCACTTTGTAATGCGTTTAGTCCCTAACTTAGACCTGCTGAAACCTTCAGATTTGTTGGTTGGGGACTAAATGCGTTACAAAGTGCAAACAACAGGGACCATCCGTGAACTTTTGGAAAGCCATGGACCAAATCCAAAATTTTGGTTAAACACAGAGACCACTTGTGTACTTTACTCTTGCAAGAAATCATAGTTATTAAAGGCGCGAGGCGCACTCAAGGCGATTTGTTGGGCCCGGGGCTTTGTTTGCGCCTAGGCGCGCCTGGGCGCTCGCTTTGATAACTATGACATGAACCAATCTGAAGTGTAGTTATTTTAAAGGCGTGAGGCACTCAGGGCGATTTGTTGGGCCCGGGGCTTTATCGCCTGGGCGCTCGCTTTAATAACTATGCAAGAAATATAGTTTGCTTTCAATCAAAAGCCAAAGTTCAAAAAGTGTACAACGCCTTATAAATCACCAAGTTCATGAAGTTCAAAACGAAAGACTCTCGACTTATACGTCGAACAACATATTTGACTTGAAAAATAATGGTGCATTCAGGGCATTACCAATACCGTAGGAGCAGTTCCTGGAATCGTAGGTGTTGCTCTCACCGGATATCTTCTTGATACAACGCATTCATGGGGTGTAAGTTTTATCAAACCTTTCCTAATTTCCACTTTTTTAGTTACAAATAATTAAATAAAATTCTAGGGTGGAGTTCTAGAGTGAACACTAGTGTATTTGCGAACTGAGTGAACAAATCCTGCCAGTGATCTACACACGTGTATGGTCAGGATCTCATCATCAAATCGTAAAATACACTAGTGTATTTCAACATCAAATCCTGGCCATTGATCTACACACGTGTATGGCCAGGATTAGTTCACTCAGTTCGCAAGCTACAGTAGTGTTCACTCTTGAACCTAATCCTTTGCTATCATGTAGATGTCACTCTTTGCGCCATCGATTTTCTTCTACCTAACTGGTACGATCGTATGGTTAGCATTTGCAAGCAGTAAGCCTCAAAGTTTCAAGAAGGTAGATTAAAGGAAGATACTTTATTGACTTTTCACTAACTTGGGTTGATGGATTCCTTCAACAATTTTGCATAGAAGGTGACCAACTTTCACTAACCAAAAGTATTGTATTTATATGAAGCAATAGCTGTAAAAAAAAAAAAAAAAAAAAAAAAAAAAAAAAAAAAAAAAAAAACATTTTATGACACTTGAAGAGATTCTTGTATATTATTTCTGTTTGAAGAGATTTAATTATAATGTATAAATGTTCAATATTTTTTTTTGGCATATGGGCATCATACACAATAGATTTAAGGAGTGAAACTTGGTAGCATGTTGAAATATTTAGGGTTCATCAGATTTTTTTTTTTTTTTTGGTTTTCTTATTGAAATTTATAAATAATTTATCCATGGTTGTAAAAATCCCGACTAGCCTCAGATTAGTCGCTGAGCAATCGCTAGTTAGAGGTTCACCAAGTAATTTTATCTAATCAGCCAAATTAATCAGTAGGCGGTCAACACTAGTCAAATCTAGTCCTAATTGGCCAAAAATCGGTGACAGTCTAGTGATTCCGGCCATCCCTGGTCAAAACCTATAAATCCTGGCAATTAATCCTATCTACTTGAAAACATGGGTCACATAAGGTGTTAAAACATGTATACTTAAAAAAATACATATAAAAATGTGTGTAAATACATATGAAACTGAAAATTACATATAAAATCTCTATCCAATTAATCACTAGTCGGTATCCCACCGACTGACTAACGGCTCGCACAAAAATGACATCGTGCAGTAATAATATATGCTTTATTAAAATATATATGAGGTTTTGATTTATTTCAATGTGTTTAGCATCAACTCGTTACACCAAACCGACCAATTCTCATTACAGGTTTTAACGTTTACCCATTTGACCCGTTACTCTACCGGTATGTAATAGAAGAACAAATTAATTTGTTAACCGGTAAATGGGTCGTAGCTGTCACCTCTATGTCCATGAATACCTTGGTTTCCATGTGGAAAAAAAAAAAAAAAAAAAAAAAAAAAAAAAAAAAAAAAAAACCTTAAAAGCTAACAGCATAAAGCCATAAACAATCAGAATCAATAATCAAATATCATTTTAAAAAGATTCAAAAATTAATAACCAATAAGCACATTTGAATATATCTATGAATCAATAACCAAAATGGAACTGATTCTCAGTTCCATTCTAAACATGTGTATCTTACACACACCATCTAATTGCTGCATGCATACAAAGTAAGATGTGGGATATGCGCAAACACAATCGAAAGAGGCGCAACACTTATGATCTCCGAAGAATTCACATACAACGGCTCCAAGTGCGGTATCCCCCCATACGAATCAACTCTTAGTTCTTTACCATTAAGCATCATCACTTGACTGTGCAAGTCTCCGTTTTTGGCTGTCAAATGGTATTCTTCTCGTACGTTTATTCCATTAATCTTGCTATTGCCTGGCTTGTCTGCGTTACGATGACGATGATGGTGATGATGACGGTGATGACGATGATGAACGGATTTGGTGGCGTTTAACGTCCATGTGTTGTTTAGAGCCAAGCTTACGTCGACTGTAGTTTTGTTGTCTAGATTGATTAGTAGGAGTGTTATTCCCTTCTGCAACACATATTAGAAGCTTCATCACTAAATTGCTCCCTTACAAGTTTAGGTTAAAGTCAAAGTCAAAGTCAATAGTCAACTTACAGATTCTTTAGCGCAGTGCGCATAGGATCGTATTTTCTTGGTCCCCGTAAAATTTGCATGAAGTACGTTTCTACCCATCAACCGATGCCAAAGAAGAGCGCTGGTAAGAAAGAACAAAATCGTATCAAATTATAACCAATAATTCTAGAGTAAATTACAAAAATCGTCCTTTATGTATGTCACTTATTGCAAACTGTGTCCTTTGTGTTCAATAATTACATAAAACGTACTCGATGTTTGCAAACTCTTGCAAGTTATGTCCTTTAGGCCTAACTAAATTTATTTTTTGTGGTTAAATCTGACCAAATGGACCCCACATGAGGGTATTTTGGTCATTTTACTTTCATGTGAGGTCCATTTGTTCAGATTAACCCACAAAAATACCCTCACGTGGGATTCATTTGGTCAGATTTAACCACAAAAAATTAACTGAGTTAGAGGTAAAGGACATAACTTGCAAGGGTTTGCAAACATCGAGTACGTTTTCTGTAATTATTGAAGACAAAGGACACAGTTTGCAATAAGTGACATACATAAAGGACGATTTTTGTAATTTACTCTCATAATTCTATAAACAATGCGAGTTTACGATATAAAAACCTGTAGTAATCTGGATTCGGCTCAAACGTTGTCGTGTTAAGCAAACCATAGTTTCCTCCAATCAACGTCTGTCTGCAGTATGTTTTCGTGTCGTAAACAGATGACATGCCTAGTTGATCCAAGTACCTGCGCAACGCAAAAGTCCCATGACGTGTAAACATGTTTTCATGTCGTAAAGGGCATTTTGGTCTTTTCACACTCGCTTACCAGAAGCTAAACACGAACGCATTGGTCACAAGGTTATGTCCACTGTTATAAGCACCACCAGCTTCACCGACCCAAGCCGAAGCAGAAGTTATCGAAGTCTTGAGAATATTCTCGAGTTGCTTAAATGTATCAGCCTCCCCGTCAAGATACGATGGATCGAGTATCTTTTCAACAAGATGTTGATCAAGTCCTGTTATAAGTTATAAAGATTGTAATTTTACAAATTGGGTATCCTGGAAATCAAATTATTTTGCTTAACTTGTGAAAGAGTAAATTGCAATTTACGTCCTTTAAGTTTGAGCTTAATTGCAGACGTTGTCCTTTAACTAACGAAATTACACTGGGAGTCCTTTCTGTTAGTGTTTCTAATCAGGCGGTGTCCTTTTGCCCTAACGCGTTTAACTTTTTATGTTAACTCTTAACACGTGTCACTCACATGAGGGCACAACGATCATTTTCACTTAATATCTTGAGTAAATTGCATTTTACGTCCTTTAAGTTTCAACCAAATTTCTGTTGAAATTTCGTTAGTTAAAGGACAACGCCTGAAATTTAGTTGAAACTTAAAGGACGTAAAATGTAATTTACTCATGATATTAAATGAAAATGACCATTATACCCTCATGTGAGTGACGTGTTAAGAGTTAACAGAAAAAGTTAACTCGGTTAGCACAAAAGGACACCGCCTGATTAGAAACACTCACATAAAGGACATGGACAGAGTAATTTCGTTAGTTAAAGGACAACTCCTGCAAATAACCTCAAACTTAAAGGACGTAAATTGCAAATTAGTCTTTTTGAAAAGATTACCTGGGCCAAGATTGTATATGTGGTGTGTGATTATGTCTACGGTTTCGGGTGTTTTGGCGATAAACTCCTTGAACCAATTGGCGTCAAAGAAACCGCCGGGTGCAATTATTCGCGGTTTGGGTTCGACACCCGAATAGATTTCTTCAACTATATTTTTTAAGGTCATTGTGTCAAAAGCATATTGAGATGCTGTTACTCTTGTTCCAACTCCACTTCCACTTAGCTCATTGCCTACAAGATTTTTTAAAAATTACAATTTTGGCCCCTGTGGTTATATCACTTTTACCCTATTAGCCCAAAATAGAATTTTTTTACATTTGTGCCCCCATGGTCTCTATAACTAACTATTTTGGCCCCTGAGTCTAACTCAACCCATTACCCTGAGTCTAACCACAGGGGCCAAAATCGTAATGGGTTGAGTTAGACTCAGGGGCCAAAATAGTTAGTTATAGAGATCAGGGGGGCACAGATGTTAAAAAATTATATTTTAGGCTAATAGGGTAAAAGTGATATAACCACAGGGGCCAAAATCGTAATTTACTCTAAAAAGTAAATGGTCACACATCATAAGGGTGCAACTGTGAACTTTTAAGGTGTTAATTGTAGGATAAAGACATAAAGTGTCTAAAACATGTGTTCACAAGTATCATTATATTTCACCTTTTAAATATTATAGTTATGAATTAGTTACATAAACTTAAATGATGAAACTTACAGGTATGACTAGTTAACCATATTCTTAATGCATAAAGAATAAACTTTGTTAACTATTTTATGCAAAGGTTCAAAATGATTGTTGAAATAGTATAAATTCATTGAGTAAATTACGTTTTTGGCCCCTGTGGTTATATCACTTTTACTATATTAGCCCAAAATAAGAATTTTTAACATATCTGCCCTTGTGGTCTCTATAACTAACCATTTTGGCCCCCATGATCTCTAGACTTAGGGGCCAAAATGGTTAGTTATAGAAACCATGGGGGCAGATATGTTAAAAATTCTTGTTTTGGGCTAACATAGTAAAAGTGATATAACCATAGGGGCCAAAAACGTAATTTACTCTTCTATTTAACACATCAACTAATTATATAAATTGGAAAAGAGCCGAAAAGCGTATCAGATCAACCCAACCTAACAAGTTTGACCCGTTCTCTGACCCGTTAGCAACCTTTAACCAAATCATTTATACAGTTGTAACATGTGATAAAATAAAGGTTAGTCACTTAGTTGAATGAACTTACCAAGCTCCCAAGCATACATGGTGTAATTCTTTTTAACCGTGTAACGCAACAAAGATTCAGCATTCGCAGAGTCCCAAGGTCCAGTCGCTGAACCATCAGCGAGTATCGTCTTGCCAGCAAGCGCATTTAAACCGAAAATAATTTCAGCCCTGAATTCAACCCATGATTTTTACTTTTTTAGTTATAGCCATTGGAATTTGAATTATTATTTTTAATAAAAAATAAAAAAAAATCTAGTTTACCCTGTTTCTTTAAAGAAGTTGCTTAATTGATCCCATCTTGATAGAGGCAAGCAGCCTTCAGTAAAACCGAACAACTCTGATGTGTTTGTTGCGAATGGAATGCAGGGTTTTGAATCGTTTTCGGTTTGGTAAACAACTTTGTCTTGTAAAGTCCCTCCTAATCTAATCTTTAATGTTGAAAATGCTGCATGAATTGTACAAAAATCAAATACATCAGGTTAAGAAGCTACCTATATAGGAATCTTTTGACTTTTAAAGTCAAACATGTAGTTGTCAAGTTTGTGATTGTTCATACAGACTCACATTTTCAATAAATATTAGATTTTTGAGTAAATTGCCATTTTAGTCCCTGTGGTTTGGGCCATTTTGCCAGTTTAGTCCAAAGGTTTCATTTTTAACATCTGGATCCAAAAAGGTTTCATCGTTGCCATTTTGGTCCAACTGACTTAACTCCATCCATATCTGTTAAAGTTGCCAAGGGTATTTTTGTCAATTAAGAAAAAAGGGTTAATAAAAAGAAAAATGAAATGACAAAAATGCCCTTGGCAGCTTTAACAGATATGGATGAAGTTAAGTCAGTTGGACCAAAATGGCAATGATGAAACCTTTTTGGATCCAGATGTTAAAAATGAAACCTTTGGATTAAACTGACAAATTGACCCAAACCACAGGGACTAAAATGGCAATGAACTCTAGATTTTTTTAATCAAGAATTGTATTGTGGTTGTTGATAGGTATACAAATTTGAAAACTTAAGAAAATTCATACAAATTTGAAAACTTAAGAGAATTCTTTGACATTTATGGTCAAAATATGAAAAGTTGTTACCTTTGATTGCATTCTGGAAAATTGTGTTGTTAAGATCCTGCATTGAAGTAAAATTAAACTGTTTATATTCTCAAACACACACAAAACTAGAAAATATGAAGGATTTATCAAACTAATAATCATTATAATTATCTTTTACACAAATCAATAATAATTCTTGAGAAAATAATAATGTTGTCTAACAATGACAGCAAATCACACCCACTACACACCTCCAAAAACACACACAAATCTTGAGAATATGAAGGATTTATCAAACTAATAATATGCAAATATGAATATAAAAAAAGTAATTTACTTTTAAATCATCATAATTATCTTTTCTTCACAAATTAATAATAGTTCTTGAAAAAATAATAATGTTATCTAACAATGACAGCAATTTAAAATCCATAAAAAAAATAAAAATAAATAAATAATAATAATAATAATAACCCTTGTTGATTCAGTTGTAAAAATATCATCCATCACACACACTACACACCTCCAAAAACACACACAAAACTAGAAAGTATGAAGGATTTATCAAACTAATAATATGCAAATATGAATATAAAAAAATAATTTACTTTTAAATCATCATAATTATCTTTTCTTCACAAATCAATAATAGTTCTTGAGAAAATAATAATTTTGTCTAACAATGACAGCAATTTAAAATCCATAAAAAAAATAAAAAAAAATAAATAATAATAATAACCCTTGTTGATTCAGTTGTAAAAATATCATCCATCACACACACTACACACCTCCAAAAACACACACAAATTAAAAAAAAAAAAAAAAAAAAAAAAAAAAAAAAAAAAAAAAAAAAACCATACCACATTGAGGAGGGATGCATGACCCCAACTACAAGTACCATAATCACACTTTTCAGGTGGCCACCAATCCATAGTAGCACAAATAAAATCATGATCAATCTTTGCAATAGCACTTTTCCCATTAATAAGAACCCTTCCTTGAAGAACATTCTTTCTTGTTTCAACTTGTGAATACACAAGATTGCAGCTAAAACTAATCAAAAGCACAAAAATACAGACACCCATTTGAAGAATCAAAGAACCCATGTGAAAAAATCTGAGCTTTTTGATAATATGAAGCTCAAGATTCAAGAATGATATATATATGATATATGTATCTATCTGTCAGTTGAGAAAGGCATGGAAGATTGAGAGAAAGATGCAAGCTTTGGTTGTTTCTTTGCCATAAAAGTAGAAAAAAGGGTGGGAAAGATTTGGTATTTATAAATATATTATGTGGGAACTCAGTCAAATCATGTTTTGGATTTTGGTTTTTGAGGCAAAATAATTAATTGGGGGTGGGGTGGGGTAGGGGGGTGTGAGCTGTGTGCCTGTGTTTGTTCTTTGCTTTGGGAAAATGGAAAAGGATTGCTTAAACATATTGAGAAATGGTGGTGATTGGTGAGGGTTTTAAAACATAAAAAAAGAAAAAATATAGTCTTGATTCGAGGTGGAGTGGGTTTTTTTTTTTCGGGTTACTGGTTTTTCGGGTCAGGTTGTTTTGATTTTTGTTGGGAAAAATTGACCTGATAACTGACTCATTTAAAGTTCGGGTTAGTTAGGTTTCAGTCGGTCGGGTTGTTTGGTTTTCAGGTTTAGATGTAAAATAAAAATAAATGTTATTTATTATTAACAAAATTTCAATGAAGTTAATATTGCTACTAAAATATATCAATAAATATAATGTTTAAAAGTCCTAAAACTTAATGTTCCATATACCAGAGACTTCAAACAAAAATACATCTATAAAAGAAGACAATAAATGTTCAGGTTTATTTTCGGGTTTCGGGTTTTCGGCTGGGAAAACAGTGACCCAATAACCAACCCATAGAAGGTTCGAGTTATTCGGATTTGGTTAGTTCGGGTCAGATTGTTCAGTTTTCAAGTTTAGATGTAAAATAAACATAAATGTTTTTTTTCACAAAATATCACCAGAGTTTATATTGCTACTAAAAAAATCATTAAAATTCAAAGATCATTTGACAATATGATGTTATAATATTAGAAGTCTCAAAACTTAATATTCATCTATAAAAAAACAATAAATGTTCAGGTTTCGGGTTTTCGCTTTAGAAAAAAGTGACCAAATAACCAACGTATAGCAAGTTCGAGTTGGTAGGGTTCGGGTTTTTTTATATATTATCTAATTCAGATTCAAGTGGCTTTGAATATGGATCAATTTTCGGATAAAAATGGAAAGCCCTACATGGGGGGTGGTGGATGGGGTGGTCTTGATGGTGCCGGAAATGGATGAGTTGAACTAAAGCGAAATCTTAAAAAAATTGTAATAAAAATCGTGCAAGTGGTGCCAAAAGCGAAATCTTAAAAGAATTGTAATAAAAATCGTGCAAGTGGTGCCAATATTTGGATATTATATTTTTTTATTATATTACTAGACTAGGTTAGAACCCCGTGTAATAAATGGGTTGCACAAATGTAATTTTATATAATAAATAATAAAAATATATATATCTTTAAATAAACTCGTATATTGCACGTGTTGAATAAAATATTATGCCGTATTTTACAGTGGCGGATGTATGTGTATACAAGGGGGAGCGCCCGCTACCGCTTGGTGTTCCGGCGGTAGTGTAAAATTAGTGTAAATTTTGAAAAAATTTGACCCTTTTCCGATTTCGTTACCGCTTATTTATAAAACGTTACCGCTTGGCGTGAATCCTAGATCCGCCACTGGTATTTTAACACAAATAGTCATCAAGATTTATGTTTTAAAATAAACATTGATGTACTATTCACTTGATATAACATTTCACATTGTTTTTTATTTTGCATAAATGTTATTGTATATAATATATAATAATAAACATATATCTCTTTAAAAAACTCGTATATTGAAAGTATTGAACAAAATATAATGTCATATGTTAACACATACAGTCGTTAAGATTTATCTTTTAAAAATGAACTTTGATTTACTATTTACTTATTATAACATTTTACTTTGTTTTTTTATTTACTATTATGTTAAAAACACATGTATTACATGGGGTTGAATCCCGTTTTTATGATACATTTAAAGTATGAGATACAATTATTTTAGTCAGTTTTATGCACCTCCATATACTTATTTGTTTAGTTTATTCATTAAACGCTCATCTTAAATTGTATTCAAGAGAGTTTACGGTACAAAAAAGGTGGAGATCGATCCCCATGTTTTAATATATTTCATCATTTTTATGATTTATACCATAAAATCGAGAATTAAATTCTCTTTGAATGAAGTATAGAATTGTTATAGTTAAAAATGGTGTTCTTTCTACATGCTAACGCCATGTCCGATAAATGATAAGTTTAAACCAATTATACCAATACGCCTACTATTATAGTGATGCGTCTAAAAACACTTACAATTTGATCGAAGCATATGCCCGATCTAGAATAATTATTCAATTCTGGTGAAAAAAAAAATAATACAATTATTAAGTATATATCAAACGGGAACTTTTGATTCCTAATTTACGATAATTTCAATCACCGAACTTCAAAGTATATATTTCTACTCATAATAAAAACAAACAATTATTCTTATCTAAATTTTTGTTTAGAATTATTTATAGAAAACAAATATTTATTTTTATCTATTTTTTTGTTTAAAATTATTGTTGTTATTTACTATGATCAAAATAAAAACAAATGTGTATATTCTTATCTAATTTTTTGTTTAAAATTAAAATTATTATTATTGTTATTATTTAATATAATCATAATAAAAACAAACATTTATCCTTATCTAATATTTTGTTTAATGATATTATTATTTAATATGTGAGATAAATAGGAAAATAAGATAAGAAAGCACCGAAAAACGACACGTGTCCAAAAAAGATTTTCATTTATTAGTATAGTAAGATTACTAGACCCGTCTAGTACACGGGTTTAAGGATATAAAATTATAACTTATTTAACTTTATGTTATCTTCATAAATTTATATAAGTGAATTTTTTTTACCATAGATGATGCAAGAGTTGGTCATGCGTAAAAACCGATTCTTTTAGAAACAAACCAACTTTACATACAAATTGTCTTGTACTTTTATTTATCGTCATGACAAAACATAGGACGAGAGGAAATTGTCAATTTAAACGTAATCATTATGTTTGGCAGTATTAAACCAAATCTAGGGATAAACATTCGATTGCCAGTATTACTTCCGGATAATATGAGTGCCTCAATAACTTGATCACCCAGTGATAGGACCTGTAGTAGAGTTCCATTACATAAACTATTATTTCGATCAATATAACTCCTTTTAGGACATCCGGTGAGTATAGACTTGCATCAAAATTATTATGAAGATATTTTATCCTTAAATCCGTGTATTACACGAGTCTAATAACATTAAAAGTGTTTTTAAAGCATGGAAGTAAACCGGTTTTCAAGTATCAAATTAACCTATTCTTTACAATTTTTATTATTATAATATAAAATAATAATTTATTTAATAGATGCTTTAAACATATAGTAAAAAAAATCCTTTTAAAGAATAAGAAGGTGTTGTCACATCGACATTATTTGAAATTGTTTATTATAAATAGAATTATTACTAATAACTAATTATATATTTTAGATAATTCAAAAGTAAATGATTAGTATCTAAGCAGACAATAAAATATTTATTAGTATTAAGTTGTTAAGAAATTTTTCATTGTTTGTATTAATTAATAATAATAATAATATTAGTGAATTGATGGAGAGAATAATGTGGAATTATTTTTTTATTAATATTAGATTATTTTATTTAAATTACCTTGTATTTAGGCTTTGGTCTAGGAAAGGTAGAACTTTGCAATCGGAAAATATTCGAGACAGCTTGAAAAGAAAGAACACAAAGCCGATATGAGACTTTATTGAATTAATTATGAGGTTTTTATACATTGTATTATGAAAAAGTAGAGAAGATTAGTGCTAAAGTTATCGAATATTGGGTAATTACTAATTAGTAATGTAGCCATTTAGTTAGTCGTCAAACACAGTTTGCATGTGTCGTTATGATAATAACGGTTAACAAAGCATTTTTAACATGTAACACAATACCTCGAAAACATATTCCCGTTTATTATTTAAAATAAAACTTATCGTTTTTCATGTCTAAAATCTGGTTTTGTAACTTGTATTTTTCTTTAATTAAATGCTTTTGTGGTGTACTTCAAACCGGTTGGATCGTCCGGTAAAACCAGTTAAACCACCTGGTACACTCGATTGAACTGCCCGATACACCCTGTTAAACTGTTTCTGAGCCAAATCCGGTACAGCATTAAAACAAGATTTTAAAATATTGCTTAGAATAAATTGTTTTTATTATTATACTTCTTTAAAACACATGAATTTAAGTTTTATATGAAATCAAAATTTGAATAAAAGATATGACGTGAATTAGCATGTGATTTTAACATATTTGCTTTAGAACTACATTAACGTATCATTTAAATAAGTATGATCATCATTACATTGCTTTTATGGTCTTCCTAAATTGATGCATAATGTGATTCATTTTCTTTCAACACAACAAAAATCATGATAATTTCTTAAACATTTTCTTATAACACAACAAAAATCATGATAATTTCGTAAACCTAGGAATTTATACTTGAGTACATACTTCGTCACATGAAAAAATGACTTTTAATTTAATATTCTTTTAGATCAAATAAATTTATTTATTATACTATTAATTTGTAATCATTTGGGTCCCTTGTTAGGTGCTTTGTTTCAAACCTACATGCAAATTGTTAACTAACCTTTCTTCAAAACTAATATTCTTTGTTATCTTCAAACTAAAGGGATGGTTGAACTCCACCAATAAATTAACAAATCCCATAAACCTAATCCCATACTTATTTGGATAATCCAATTTGATGATTAATATTGTTTTAAATTTTTTGTATCAACTGAAAGTTAAATAAAAGTTACCTAAAATTATCTTTACAGTTTAGAAATAAATACTCCAAATGTACGGAAAACAACCCACTATCTGAAAAAAAAAAAAAGAAAAAGAAAAAAAAAGAAGATTTAATAGAAAATTTGGATCATTGGCGGACTACTGGAGTATATATATCAATTCAAGAAGAAACTCAATAAATCTAGAAAGAACATCCTTATGGGAATCGAACGCAGAACCGACTAATCCCTAAACCTTATCTCACCCCAAGAAGCCACTAGACTATACTTTTAAGTGTTAAATAAATTAAGGGATTTATCAAAAAATACCTTGTATTATAAGCTTTAAATAATTAAGGGGTTGAACTATGTCACACCCCAACCGATGGCGGAAACATTGGGATGAGACGAAGTGTGTATAGATTGCTAGAGACGTCATAACACTATGTGACAATATTTAATTAAACTCAAATTTCATTTCAAAACTAAATGTCATACAATATTCAAAAGGAAATAACAACATTGTTTCAACAAATAACATAACAAACAAATATAGATAAATCTAGGTGTGTATCTAGTCCACCCTACACTTGTTTCATCAATCATCCATACTTCAATAATCAACCTGCAACATGTATTAAAATAGAGTTCAATGCAAAAGCAAAGAGCGAGTATACAAGTTTGTTTACATAGCATAATAGAATAAAAGTCTCAAATCCAACATGATTCATAATATGTGAATTACTAGTATGCAATTTTGGCGTACACTATGATCAAACCCAAGAATCCAACGCATAAAATAGCCTAATCCCAATTGATAGCGGGATGGTAAAAGTTTCACTTAATAATACCCCAAGTTTAACGGGCGGTGCGTAAATCCTATAGCGCTATAATTGTTAAGGTGGGCTAGCAAAGTTAATGAACATATACGTTCCAAATCGTTCAAATAGAGCATACAAGAATCATAAGTAAAGCACATTAGTTTCATGTTTGTACAAGGATTGAGTATGTTTAGTTTAGTTTAAATATGTTTGCATAGTTATACATGTTGCATCCCAAAGTGAAAAGGGGAAAAAGGGATCGAGTATACTCACGGTGGTTGCAAGCTTTCCCACTTGAAATCCCGCGAGCGAGTTTGGTGGATGGATTAAGTTGGAACACCTAGTCCTTCTACACAAGGAAACGTAGGTGTGTGAGTTTGGCGTTCAACGGAAGATTATAAATTCGGAGTTTAACATAACATAAAATATGATATCAAAATAATCATCTTTAACTCACACTCTTATATGACACTATGTAACCACTAGGGTTATATTGTATTTCATGGGTAGTAAGCCCATTAGAATCATACTTGGAGTGTTAAGTCTTAGATGGTATTCTACTACCTTAACATATAAACACAAGTTTAATATTAAAGGTTCGAATGAGTGTATATATATATATTTAAGGTAAGTATTACATATTATTAAGTTCAATAATTCAAATAGGAGGTAGAAGATTAAGATCTTCGTTTAGGCACCTCGAGTTATTCATGAATGTCATGTATGGGGTAGGAAGAACATGCTTCCATTTAGGGACCCCTTGAATGTTCACCACTTCACTTGATGTAAAGACAACCAAGGAGGGTCACGAACTAGGGCTAATACAAGTATGTAAATAATCTAAACTAAAAGAAATCATCAAATCATGTGAGGATTTTATGTTGGAACAACCCAAGTTGTTCCACATTCACTCATTCATCAAAGTCTAAGCTTGACATGACTTGTGGGTTAAATACCCTAACAAAACATAAAGTTTATGAGGTTTAATCCTCTGATTTAAGTGTCTCAACCATGTTTTTAAGCTTAACCAACCATAAGAGGGGTTGTAAGCATTAGGACATTGGTGTGAGATGTGTTAGACACAAGTTGGATGAAGTTTAAACAAGTATGTAACAAAACAGAAAGTTTTTGGTCAATTTCAGAGCAATTCCAGGTCTGATTTCTCCAAGGAGAAGTCAAGGAATCAAACTCCATGATTAACCAAGCAAGTAGGAAGAAGAATCAAGTAATTTCATTAAGAAATGAGCAAGTTATACCAAGTTTAGTGCAAGAGTATGAATCTGTCCGAAAATGCAGATTCTTGCTTGAATATGAGAGTGTTTGGAGAGATTTGAGAGTGATGAAAGTGTCCAAGTGCTTGGAGGACCTTGGGTACTTATAGGAGAGTGATTAGGGTTGATTTGAGGGGTTAACTATGGCTAAAACTCAGTTTAAACCAAGGAATCCCGCCCAAAAACGAAGCTGGTCGCGACTGTCCATCTTTTCTGCAGACATGAGGTCCAGGCGGCCCGCCTGAGGTATCAGGCTAAGTCCACGCGGGCCGCGAGCCCTTTGTGGTTCCGGATAAGTTTCTTTTTTTTACAATTTGGCCCCTGGAGTTGTGTATTTGATGCTTTTAAGGTATTTTAAGGGCCATATTTGCCACAAAGGCATAGTTTAAGACATGGTTGTAAAACAAGGTCTCCAAGGCCGACTACTCCCCGAGTAGTCGCTACAAGGTAGGCTGCCGAGGCGACTTTCTTCAACTCCGACTAATTACTCGGAATCGATCAAATGCGGTCAATATTGGCCAAAATCGGATCTAGTAGGTCAACTCTGGCCAAGTTTGACTTAAAATAACATAAAACATAATTTCTATGCCTATCATATTAAAGAATGAATATCAATTTCACGTATTTTGTTATAAATATTTGTAAATTTATGTTATTTGACATATATTTAATTTCCAAAAACTAATTTCTTTATAATTTGGCATCTCCGAGTACTCCCCGTGTACTCTCCGCCTAGGCCGAGTATTCTCAACTCCCTGGTCGACCGACTAGGGAGCGCCTAGCGACTTTTACAACCATGGTTTAAGATATGATTTAGTATGAGGAGTATAAACCAAGTATAATCAAGCGTATAAGTATCAAATCAAGTGTCGTTCTCGTTCAAAATACGTTCAATGCATAAGTTTAGTTTAATTACAAGTTTCGCACATAGTTTCCAAGAATAACGATTAAACATCGATTGATTCACGAAGTCGAACATACGAGCATACATAGAATGTGTATAACATAAATGTAACAAAATACAAGCTTCATTAATGATCCAAGTCTCGGTTTGATAATGATTACAAAGAAGGGAACGATTACAAGAATACAAAGTTTCCAAAAATAGAAATACGAACAAAACTTTCTATAAATGGAAAGTACAAAAGAGTCGGGCGTTACAAACTAAAATAGAAAAACAACTAGCATTATACACACATATTACATGAGTCATTGTACATTTGTTTTCACTTTTAGTACATATATAACACAAAATCCCCCTTTACTTTTTTTTAAAGTAACTATTACATAATGTTAAATAATAGAAAACCATTTTTTTATAATTTAAAGTCTACTTTTAAAACATCTATACATATAATAAAAGACATCAGATATAGGATACGTGTCATATTATGGGTGATCTTTATGGAGTGTTCTCGCCTAAAATGTATTTATTCAACTCGTATAATGTATTACATGGGAATTTTAAAGATATAAATTTTTTATTATATATTTAGTATATAAAATAATATGTATTCAACATGTTTAATACACGGGGTTTTAACCTAATATAAACATATAGAAAATATTAAGAACTAAAACATGGATCTTTATAACCCACCAATTTCTTTTATAAACCACTAATTTTCTTTTTCAAAACCCACAAATATTAATCAAGCCCTGTTCTTTTCTTAACTAGCATATGGCTTTAAAGTTTAAACTTAAATCATATTTCTAAAATATGTTGGCATTTTAGAGTTGATTAAACGAGTTTCCATAATTCTATAAGAGGCTATAGGGTGTGGTTGGAGCCCCATGGGGCTTTATCAAGTCCACGTAAGATCCACGTAGATCCATGTCAGCCATGGAGCCCCCCTTTAATTTGTAGGGTGTGGGTGGAGCCCCCTATTAAACAAAATTAAAAAAAAAAATTGATTTGTTTACAAGTTGTGGGTCCCACCTGATAAAGCCTTTCGAGCTCGTTACCATGGTGGCGATGGTTCAATAGCGCCCCGGCATAGCGCCGGGGGTGTGGATCTATGGCGGGGGTAGGGTGCTATAGGTGGCCAACTGGGTTAGATGACGCCCCCATACCCTCCAGTCTAAGTATGACTGACATGAATTTCATTTGGATCAGGATAAGATATTGTCGTATATCATTTATGTTTATATAAATTATTCATAAAAAATTAAATAGGTTTTGACATTGGATCAAAATCAGAAGTTTTTTTTTTTTTTTTTTTAAAGAAAAACATATGTTGCTTGTTATAAAAGAAAATGTTTTATTGGGGTTGCCGGTCATCAATGCACAATAACCTAGTTAAGTATAATAGAGGATACAATAGCAAGATTTATATATAATAAACCTCAATTATACAGTAACCTTATAAAATGTGTTCATAATTTTTTGGTTCACCTAACTATTAATAGCATAATTCTTGTCGGGTGTAATTCTTTTCCATTGAAACGTAGATCATAAATCTAAGCATGTTCTTGAGGTCCACATTAGTTATTGGTGGAGTTGATAACAACAGTGATAACGATAAAATAATAATAATAATAATAATAATAATAATAATAATAATAATAATAATAATAATAATAATAATAGTGTTAATAGTTTTTAATTAATTATTAAAACTGTTATGCTTCCTCCAAAATAATTTATAAGTTTTGACTTTTGAGTGTCCATCTTCATATTTTGGTGTTGTTTATGCACACATTAACAATAAGTACTACCCTTTGATTAGAATTAAGATTACCATGGTTGTAAAAGTCCCGCCTAGGCTCCGAGTACTCCCCGAGTACTCGCTACAAGGTAGGCTGCCGAGGCACGATTACTGGTCTCCCAGGCCAATTACTCCCCAAGTAATCTCCGCCTAAGCCGAGTACTTCCCGAGTACTCCCGAATTCGACTAGGGAGCGCCTAGCGACTTTTGCAACCATGAAGATTAGCCTACTAGAGTAGAATTAGAGTAGGATGGGTTGTTGGTGATCTGATCGAAAAAACATTTTATTAATGGTGGTACCTAATGATTTATCAACAGTAGTATCTAATGACGTCGTTTTCTTATTATTTGAACTCCAAACTGTTTTCACTAAAGTTGGTAAAGCCAAATATTATACAATTCTGTTGTAGCCAACAGTTTTATTGTAAACATAAAAATTTAATTATTAATTTGAAGTTACTTGTTAACATCTTAAAACTTGAAAGCCACACTGGCACATTGCACCCATCATAAAAAATAGCTGGATTGTACTCATTTGTCCTCCATAATTAACAAAAACATGAAAATTCTTACCAAGTTTTTGAGTTTATATAGAGCTTGAGATTTATTTTATGAATATACAAATAAAAACTTATCAGATATGAATATATACAGAAAAATATATCTTTTGAATATTTTATAAGACATGATTATAAATTTTGTTATTCAAAAGATTTTAACTATTTCAATGCATCGAGTAGTTATGACCATGTATGCATAATAATTGTAAAATTCATTTGCAATTAACATGGCACATGAAAAGTTGGTTGAATGCATGTGTATTTCCTTTACCTATTCAAGGAACTCACCATTTCATGTCGTAATCAACACTCATCTCTTTATGTACTTGCAATTCTGTAATGTTATAATTTTTATTTTTAACTAAAAATTTTAAAAACAACTTTTTAAAAGTAAAAATATCATTTAATGTGTTTCAGGGGCAGACTTAGTATAGTCGTAGGCGTAGCCCGGGCTACGGCTCAACTTTTAAGCGGTAGTGTAAAAAAAAAATTTTTCCCGATTTTTATACTAAGGATACCCCTCAACCGCTACTAGGACACCCCTCAAAAAATTTTTTTAGAAACTGATATTAAGCCCAAATTAATTGCCAATATTAATTCATAAAGCCTAGCACAAATGTGATATGCTCAATATTGATTCGTTAATCTAAATACTAATAACTTAAAGAGTAAAATGCACGGATAGTCCCCGTGGTTTTGCAAAATAACATCTATAGGCCCCAACTTTTGGATATTACACCGGTGCTCCCTGTGGTTTGACAGTTTGTTACTCGGATAGTCCCTGGAGTGGATGATGGTTAGTTTTCTCCGTTAAGTGGATGTGAAATGACAAATTTACCCTTCATCTTCTCCACTCTATAAAACAAAACAACCCCACCCACCCCCGCCTTTCTCTCCGTCTCCCCCCACCATTAATCACGTTCTTCCTTATGTTAACAAGCTTCGTGATTATCAGAACAAGAGGTCAAAACACTGTTTTCTTTGATGGGCAGGTGAAATTCTTGGATTTTTTTCATTATTATCGTTTTTTCGCAAACAAGCGATTACATAAATGTTGCAGGACCGACTACCTAAGGTGGTCTCTTTTGTATCATCATTGCTGGATGACATAAGCCTATTCTAATAATAGCTTCTTCCAGTGCTCTTTCCTTGTGGGAAACCGAGTTTTCAATGTGGTCAAAGACGATCACTGTTGTAACATACAAAGGGACCAAAGATATTGCCATTAAAGATTTAGAGTGTCAAGTCCTTTCATCTTCTCCGGATGCCATCTTTGAGGTACATAATGGATAGTATATAACAAAACTAACATGAATTCATGTTTGGATTTTGTTAATCTTTCTGTTTCCACCACCATTAAAGGTGGGGGAGGGTGGGGTTAGGGTGGAGTTGTTTTGTTTTTATAGAGTGAAGAAGATGAATGGTAAATTTGTCATTTCACATCCACTTAACAGGGAAAACTAACCGTCATCCATTCTAGGGACTATCCGAGTAACAAACTATCAAACCACAGGGAGCACCGGTGTAATTTCCAAAAGCTGGGGACTATAGGTGTTATTTTGCAAAACCACAGGGACTATCCGTGCATTTTACTCTAACTTAAAAAAAAATAGTTTATAAAATTTAATTCGGTAAGACCTAAAGGCCTTTTTTTGGCTCGCCCAGGGCACTTGAATTTTCAGGATCGGCCCTGCCCCGTAATGTAGGTAAAAAATTTTCCATTCTATAAATGTATCGTAAAAAAATTGGGATACCCCTGAATATTTCTTCTAGTTCCGCCACTGATGTGTTTGTCAATCTTTAAAGTTTAAAGGATTCTGTAATGGAGTTCTGGGTGGCTGAAATCTTTTAGTATCCTGAACAATTTTTTTAAAATCAGACCTTTCGATTAACAAAATTTACAAATAATTATTTTAATCTTTTCATATCAAACCTATTTTTGTAGTTTTGAAGCAAATCTCTAATTAAATCTTTAATATTTATTTAACATAATCATTGGTGGAGCTGCTCAAGGGCAAATTTTAAATGGCTAAAATTATACAAAATCCGTTTTTAACGGGACTCGAATACTTGACCTCAAGGGAAGAACATCAATGTTCAATCCTTGGGAGGTGTAAGTATTTAAGGGTAAAAATTAGTTGTTAAAAAAAACTAAATACCCAATAACTAGGTGTGGTGGAATTACCAGCCAATAAATATAAAATAAAAAAAATAACATAAGAAAAGAAAAGACATTATTCGCTAAAACGGGTGGACCCATCTCTCATGTGCCTAATGTCCGTTAATGGAATAGCAAGGGTGCCCTTGGCACCCACCAGTAGCGCCCTGACGCGTTGCTTAGCACCTCTATGCTGATTTGGCATGGAGGCACCATTCCACAACACATAGCTTAAGAAAATTGAGTTTGAAAGAGTTCAAAGAGTATCGACTATGAGAAACTACAATTAATAAAGAATCGGTTAGTTAATATTTAGTAAAAGATTTTGGGAAAAAAAAAAACAATATCATGAATAGTTATATAACTAAATAAATGATACAAAAGGTCGATATTGTCATTTGATAAAGTCACAAAACTGATAGAGCTATGGCTATATGGCAAGAGGCAACAAATGTTATATTTTTATTTTTCTTATCTTTGTATGATATTAATTTATAATTATAATGTCAAATTAATGAAATAATATTTAAATGAACATATCCACATCCAAATAAATATAAAAGAGACATCGATTGTTAGTTTGTTACAGTGTATCAATCATTAGATTGGATGTTACAACCTATGTCAAGTATACGTGGCCCATACCGAGATATAATTAAATAAAAAAAAATACTAAATATAGCATTAAAGGCTGAAGGCTTGTTATACCTTACCATTAATTTAAGTTATGGCTATCCATGATAATAAATTGGTTGTTATACTTTTATAAAGGAAAAATAAAAATCAGTTGTTACAACAACTCTTATGGAGTTATGGGATATATTTAATAAAGCCCTATTTCATAAGCTTTTTTGGTCTTCCAAAACATAGTCAAAACTATGGATGCTAAATGAGTATATTGCAGTTTGGAGGATCGAACCTAACCCGCCGAAAGTTAAAACGGAATCTGAATTAGACACGAACCCAAAAGTTAAAATGGAATTTGAATAAGACACGAATAAAAAAAAATCATGTCAAAATATATGAACCCAAACACAACATGATTTTTTTGTGATAACACAAACATGGTTTGTTTAACCCAAAAAAATTACAATACTTTTTTGCATATTAACTAATACTCTAAAATTAGAACTTTACAACTAATAAACCAAATGTGTATAAATTGATTATGTTTAAAGTCTAAAAATTGATTAACGTATCTCATTTATCTTTTAAATTCACCCATTAGTTTAAGTTGCAACATAAAACATACTCTTTTTGAAAGTAAGTATAAATTTTATTGGATTAAATGGGTCAACTATGAGCTTGTGAGGTCGACCTAAACATGACTTGTTTAGCTATATGTGTTCACATATTCAACGGAAAACTGATTTAAACTCATTAGACTAAGCATAAACTCGTAGATTGTGTGTTAGATTCGTGTCATATCATAAATTCACACCATGGTCACAAATAAAATTTGGTCATGATTAGTATGCTTTAAAGGCAAATTAATTTGATGTAATTGACATCCGAAAATAGTTACAAGTATCTTTCAAAGGATATTCACATATGATCAAGGTCGGCCCCAAGGGTGAGCAAGTCGCACTCCCGTCCATAGCCCGTTTTTCCCAGAGGGACCTAAATTTATATATATTTTCTAAAAAATGAAACCTAAAAAGTTGTTGGCCATTTCCATATTATAAATTAGCAACTTTTTGTTGCATTGTGGTGTTGTACCCCAAGCTTTGGGAGTTTTTCGAAAAAAAACTTTGATTTTTCACTTTTAACCCAAACATTTTCATATTTTGTATTTTAACCCCTTTTAATTTTTTATTTTTAACCCAAAGTTTTCCATCTTTTATAATTTAACACAACACTTTATTATTTACAACTTTGGTCCCCATACTTTTTATCTTTCGCAAGTTTTACGTTTCGTTTTAAATTTTGCGAGTTAACACGTCGTAGCGTGCATGTGAGGTTCAACGTTTTTTGCTCTATTTTTTCTTATTTGACAGACCCGTCGCAACGTGTCCATTTTTTTCCCTTTTGACAAGTTCGCCGCAACGGACGGGTCCTAGATCGACTAAGTTATTATTTTCTACGGTTTACGTTTCCGGTTAATTCTTCGCATTAACACACTGTAACGGGTGTGCGTGGTTCAACGATTTTAAATCTGCTTTTCGTTCAGTGTAATTTTTCCCATTTTATCTATTTTATTTTTACGATGTTGAGAGTCGATGCCGTTGTGGCATTGGTGCAACTTGGCACGGTTTTACGAACGTTTTTAAACTATTGAATTTTTTACTAATATTTTGTTTCGGTTTACCCCTATACTTCCTTTACTTAAAAACTATTTTTTACGTGCATATTTTATGTACAGGTAGGTATAAATATGATTTGTTCTACATTCCGACGTAAACTTTTTTTATAGACAAGCTAGGTCAACTATAATACGTTTTCCTTTAAAGAAACCATTTTTACGTGCATATTTTTATGTACGTTTTAGTGTAAATTCAAGTTGTTCTACGTTTCGACGTAAACTTTTTTGGGAAATGATTCAGGTCAAATATAATATTTTTTGTGTTTATTTTATGTATGTTTCGTAAAGTTTGTTTCGAACCGAGTGGAGTCAAATTAGGGTTTCTTTTTGTCCCTTTTTTCGAAAGCTCTAATTAATCCCTTTCGATTACATGTGCAGATTTTCCTTCATACCCGTTACGTTTTCTATGTATGAGTTGAGTCACATATAATACATTATGATTGTTCGATATGAGTTTGATTTACTTTACGTTTGATCCAATCATAATGCTTATATATGTTACATTGAGTTCAACTGGATACGTCGAAATGTGTGTTTTCATATGGTTAATGCATCATATAACGTTTGGACCAATCCATTCAATGTTTACAATGTACCCGCGTCGCAACACGGGCAGGTCTTAATCCTAGTTTATATAAAACTATAAAACCTCATAACTTATTGGGCCATTTATCCAAAACAATAAAACCTCATAGCTTATCAGGCCCAAATAAAAAAAAACGATTCATAATCCGTCAATTTAGCTAAATTATGTTTTTTTTCCACTTCCTTGATTCTACAATTTAGCCATAATTGAAAATTGAAAATTGTTAATTCCTAAATGTTATTGTTATAACATTGTGTTTTGTTGAATGTTAAGCCCTAAATGATTAATAGTTATTTGTCAATTGTTAGAATTTGGTGTTTGGTTGAGCCTGAAATTGGGTGTTTTATTGAATATTGAGCCTTAATTCATTAATTGTTGTATGTTAAATGTTAGAATTGCATGTTTTGTTGAGACTCGACTTGGGTGTGTTGTTGAATGTTGAGCCCTAATTAAGTAACTGTTAATTGTTAGAATTGATTAATGTTAATAGTTTTCATTTTTTAATTTGGATTTGATATTAACAAAGGAATATTGGATTCTAATAATCCTAACTATTCGTCGTTGGCCGCCAACAGTCCCAACTTCAAAAATAACCACTGGCAGTCTCAACTATTGACATATTGGCCACCAATGGACCCTGACTAACAGAACCCTAACGTCGTTAGTCTCCGGTCACCGGAAAACCGTTTTTAGCCAGAAAAAAGGTTTCTAGAGGTCCGATCTAAGGTTACAAAAATGTTTGGGACGAAGATGTTACGTTTTCCAGCCACTAAATATAGTTTGCAGGCGAAAACGAAGTTTTCCAGCGAAAAAAAGGAGTTTTCCGGCGACTTCAATAATTGGGGCTTTTACTAGAAAAATGTTCCTAAAGGTCCGTAATAAGGTTACAAAGAGGTTTGAGACGAAAATGTTGAGTTTTCTGGGCAAAAATAAGTTTTCCGGCCAAAATCGTTTTTCCGGCGACCAGAGACTAACGGCGTTAAGGTTCTGTTAGTCAGGGTCCATTGGAGGCCAATATGTTAATAGTTGGGAGTACCTGTGGTTATTTTTGAGGTTAGGACTGTTGGCGGCCAATGAAGAATAGTTGAGATTATTAAAATCCAATATTCCATTAACAAATTGTGCCTCCTAAACAATAATCTGGTGCTAAAAAAACGTAAAAAGAGAAAAGTAGATGAAGTAATGTGAAAGTCTCAAGCCAGTGTTGTATATAAGTTTGTGCATAAAACACTCGGTGAATAGCATGTAGAAGTGGAACTAGAAGAGGCAGAAGAGGAAGATCATGTTGAAGAGCAAGAGCATGTGGAAGTAGAACTAGAAGAGGTGGAAGAGCAAGAACATTTTGGATTTGTTACTTAGCTTTTTAGAATTACACGGATGATTCCTGTGATTTGCACTTTGTAACACATTTAGTACCCATGTAACAAATCTAAAGGTTTCAGTAGGTCCGGGTTATGGACTAAATTCGTTACAAAGTGCAAACCACGGGGACCATTTGTGTTGTTTTGGAAAGTTATGGACCAAATCCAAAATTTTGGTCAAGCATTGAGACCATCCGTGCACTTTCTAGTTTAAAGATTACCGACTAAAGCAACTTTGATCAAGAGGAACATAGAAGTGGAGAATAACTTTTGCATTTTTTGTGACGACAGTACCGAGACTGCAGAACACTTATTTACAGGTTGTATTTTTTCGACTACAATTTGGCAAGCTATTGCAAAGTGGTGCAGGTTTCTGGTTCTATATGTTTGTGATTTAAAAGACCTTATGAATATATACAAGAACATGCGACTCAACACGGCGACAAACATGCGACTCGAAATGATCGTATATTCAATAATAAGAACACAAAGATTGACGAGGTTGTTGCGGATGTGAAGACATATGGTTACTTGTGGTATAAAAATAGGAATAGAAATAGAACGTATACTTGGGAAGAATGGTGTAACTATGATATGATGTAATTCTTTTAGCCGTCTTGTTCTCCATCTTGGGGATCAAGCATGTCGTTTTCTAATGAATTTTAATTTTCAAAAAAAAAAAAAAAAAAACTTTTTAGTTTAAATAAATTTGAAGTTTCCCCGTATCATCTTACAAATATTTTTTGAAGCATTTGAGAGACCTCAATTATTTCCCAAATGCAAGGATTGCATATAAAAATATTGTATTCTAGTCACGGTGGCATTTGTAAAAATGAGTTTTTCGAAATTGAAGTTATTGAAGTCTTACTTATGATCTATAATGGCCCAAGAAAGACTTAGTGGATTGGCGATCATAACTATCGAGAACAAAATCTTAGAGAGTATAAGCTACAAATAGATGATTAATCAATTTGCTATAAAAAACGATAGCTGAGTTTCACGAATCATCGATTAGCTATTACGGTATGCCATTTTAATACTATACTTTTACTATGTTTATTGCTATAACATTAATCATTGTTTAAAAAAATAGTTTATATAATTTGTTAGGGCTAAGGGTCTTTTCGTTCGGCTCATACAAAATCCTCAGAATAACTCTGCATCTAATGTTACAACATTTAAATAATACGTTAAATGGTGCAACAAGTTTTATAAAATTAACTACTACTCATTTTCTTGAAGAGAAAAAAAAAATCTTATTGATAACTATTTTTTTATTAGTATATATTTTTAATTTTTTTTACTGTATGTAAACATAGAGTAAGCTATAGCTATATGTCGACTGAATATAAACTTATAACAAGAAAAAATAACTTGAAAGTGGTTGTTAACATAACCTAAAAAAATGATGTGTAATTTAGTCAAAATTAGAAAAAGTCAAAGATGATAATTGCTGACAAGGATCGATTGTCGCTTTGAGACTGAAAACGTTAGGAGAGACAAAGTGGTCTCTTAAAGCAAACGTTTTATTCGCGCCACCTAAATGTTTGTCGTGCTTTTTGTTTAATTTTACGCCATCAATATTTCATATCTTTTAGTATTTGTTCTTTTTTTTTTTTTTTTGTAAAATATGACATGTTTTATTACTATTTAAAAGACTCACTGTTATATATACTACTAAAAAACTCACTAGTCACATAATATTTTGTATACGATTTTTAAAAGACTCATAGACGTATATGATAGTCATAAGTTGATTTTAAGTAGCTCACTAGAAACTCAATTCATTTACACCCCCACCTAGCCGTAGATTACTGAATAACAAAACTTTATCTAAAAAAGTTAAAACTAGAGTGAATTTTGAAAGAACGTCACTACAAAACTGTCATCCAGACCGGATTCATAGGCGAAGATACCAATCGTTGGTAATCTGTCGATAAAGTTCCATGGTAAAATTAGGCGTAGATAATGTGTTACGAACATATATTTTCTAGACGAATCACCGACCAGATTACCAACAGATATATACTGATGGATTTTACCAATGAGTAAATTAGCTAATTAGCAATGTAACATAGATGGCCGTTAAAAACTTAACCTTTTTTTTTTGGTTGGGGGGGGGGGGGGTGGGTATCTGTCGGCAATAAAGAAAAAACCTAGATAACAAAAAAAACTTGTTATGATCATTAAACTTTTAGCCGGAAGAAACTGCTAAAATATTTGACAAGGAAACTAGGTAAGGGTTTCAGCGGTATCTGGTGATGATAGGACACTAGGCGAGTAGGCGGCGATCGCTAGCTCGATCGTAGAATTGAGCGAGTTTTACTTCACCGCACTGTCGTGCTTTTGGGCGAGTGTCCACAGGCTTCGGCCCTAGTTGAGGGTTTTCCCCGGTTCGGCGACGAGTCTATCCCGATATGGTGAATTTCGTTAGCAACCCATTTGAAGAATTTGTTAGCCGTTAAAAAAAGGTACTAAATATAGTATTTAAGGGTTGGCTAAATATACTATTTAAGGCTAAAGACTTGTTATACTTTGTCATTAATGTAAGTTTGTAGCTATACATAACAATAAACTGGTTGATGGTATTTCTCTTTCACAAAACAATATACAAATATATAGATCAGTTTGTTATCAATAACTCTTATGGGATATGTTTAATAAAATTATCAAAGCCTTATTTTATAATTGATTATTTTGGTCCTTAAAAACATATTCGCAACTCTGTGTTAAATGGGTCATATTTGGGGGCTTTCCGGACCAACCTGAAACGTTGATACGAATCTAAACATGACTTGAACCCGAAATAATGTACAAAACGTGAAGCCCAATACGATACGGGTTTTTGCGAGTTGAAACTGTCACATATGAAATAGTAGATGGGTTGTATTGTAAATGTACCATGGAAGATGTTATTGGTTTTGAGAGTAACTATTAAATTTGAGAGTAATCTCCTTCTTCTGTGAGTTCATTTCTTGTCTTCTCAAATTTGTAGCTCTTAATCTCTCGATTATCAATTTGTATCGTAACAAAAACAAACACAACCCATGTACTATTATACATTTTGCATAATGAATACTCTGAAGTTACAAATTAAAAAAATAATAAAACAAATGTATAAAATGATTACGATTAAATTATAAAAAAAAAAAAAAAATCATGCACATGTCTCTCTAACTTTTTAAATCTTGACTTAAAACTTTCAACGAGTATTTGTGGTAACCCAAAGCATATTATTATATTATAAAAGAATAAGTAAAAAAATTAAAGTTTTCAACCCAAGAATTCGTAAAATTAATCCTAACACGACCTGTTTAGCTAAATGCACCCACATGATCAACTTTATGCTATCCCACGTGTGAGGCATGTCATTTGACGAGTCCAATACATTAGTGCACCACGCTCAAAACCAACGGCTGACCTAGGTAGAGCCCTGGGTGGGTGGGTGCACCCTTGAAAAAAATTTGTGTATTTTATAGGGAAAAATCCTGACCGTATCCCTAGAAATTTAGTTAAACCACTCATTCGCACCCCTTAAAAATATTTTCTAGTTCCGCCATTGCTCAAAACTAAACCAAATTTAACACAAACCTGTAGATTACGTGTAGTGCCAGAAATTCAGACACTTTAACATAAAATAAAATTTGCTTATGGTTATTATATTTTAAAGTCATAATATACTTATGTGATTGACACCAGAAAACAATTTTAAGTGGGAAAGATATTTTACTATTTGTGTAAACATTTAGTAAACTGTAAATAAAGTTATTATTAGAAAAAAAAAAACACTAGAAAGTAGAAACGGTGTTAATTGTTAACAGAACACAAACAAATGTCCTATGTACAAAGGTCAAAATTAGAAAAGTCAAAGATGTACCAAACGATAATAATTGGTGACAAGGATCGATTATACTATTAAAGGTAGTCTCTTCAAGCAAAGGTTATGTTCTTCTTCTTCCCACCCATCCAAACCTTCGCTTTTTGTTTAATATGACCGACACATATATTTTTTTTTTATTATTAGTTTTCTATAAATATGTTTTTGTTTAATTTGACCCACACATTATTATTATTATTATTATTATTATTATTATTATTATTATTATTTAAAAACTAAATAGAACATCAAGGAAAAAATCACTCAAGTTTTAAGTATTAATTAGTTTATATTAATCGGACAAGTGTCCTACAAGCTGTGTTATATTTTATGTTATCTTATGACATGTAAACGAATTATAAACAACTTATGAGGAAATCTATAATAATCAAACAACAATCGAGATAAAAGAGATGGAAGGTGTGGATTTATATAACAATCATGGTAACAATCATCGAGATAAAATCAAGTTATAGAACATGGTGTGTTAATTACAAAACCAAATTTAAGATGGAAGGGAATATTTGAAATGATACGAAAATAAACAGGTTTTGTTTGGTTAACACGACCTACGTATTATATACAGGTCAATCGAAATGTAAGTTGTTCAATAAATGAGTTAACCAAAACACGATTCGTTGAAAAATGAGTTAAGATGTCACCTGTTTCAACTTTTTTAAAACTTAACATTTAGATTTTAGATATTAAAATTGTGAATCATTTAAGGTTTTTTTAATTTCTTCACGAACTAATGATTTTCTAAAATTGACCATTCATTTCTAAAATAACTAGTGGGAATGCCCGCGCGATGCGGCGGGTGTGACAACTGATATTAGATTTGATTATGATGTTTATTACAAACCACAACCTATTTTGGGTATCTAACATTATATTTTATTCAACAAAAAAATTGTCGTAGAACCTATAAAGTCACCAACACGCAAATAAAGTCTAGAATTTCCATATTTTTTTTTGAAAGGTGAATTTCTTTAATTCTTGTCGTCTGTGGGACTTGAACCCAAAACCTTCCCATTCCCAACCTAGGTGTTTTAAAGGCTTTGCCTTTGCCAATGGACCACCACCCCATAAGAAACTGCAGATGAGAGAACGTGGTCTATGGTCACATACCGCCCATGGAGAAGAAGACTTAGATATATTTGATACTAAAATGGTTTGTTAATGTTTGGTTTGATGATTTAGTTTTAAGGGTGGGAATTTAATAATTTTCGATTTAGTAAAAGTTATCAAGAATAAGAGATTCAAGAATAAGTTGTAAAAGTTGTTAAATTTACAAATCTTTTAAAAGTTATCAAGAATAAGAGATTTAAGACCATGTGTGGGCATGACCCTCATGACCCACGTGACCCTCCACGTCAGTGCCATGTCACCAACCTCTAATCCACAATCCAAACCCACTTCATGACCCAAACTTGTTAAATTGTATAAACACTTCCATTAATATATAACATATGAATTGACAAAAAAGGATTGGTTCGTTCAATAGAAATTACCCATTTGACCCGTTCAATAAAAAATACCCATTTTTGTGGCTTATTACTCATTTGACATCTTCACTAAAAATGACCCGTTTTACCCGTTTTAAAAAGTTAATCGTCAATCTTATGCATATAATTGACCCGTTTAATAAAAGTTACTAATTTGACCAGATGTGTGTCACATACATTACAGTGTCAACCAAGTGTTGGTACAACAAACAACATAAAATATGACAAAAAGAACGGTACCACAATATAAGTCACTCTAACTATAGACTAAAACTTGGAACATGAAAATGGTTCATAGGTGAAAAGAAGCCAACAGATCCAAATTGAAATTGCTATATTGATCATACAAATGAAGGGAAAGCTATAAAAAGGCAACTCCACAAGATGCCATGCACAAGAGTAACAAAATTTATACGATTGCATTGTATATTTTCAGATGAATAAATGGTTATACCATTAATGGTGCATACCTTCATTGTTAGAGCTTCTCTAGTAAAGGATTTAATGCACCTCTTTTGCTACTTCAACAACAGCTATCCCTTTTTCTTGGAGCCGGTTTGACTGTTGACTTCTTTGCGGCCTTCACAACAGGAGGTGCTACCACTTGTGGCTGATACATGGTAAATGAAAAATATTGTAACATCTCATAAAAAAATATTTTTCAATTTAAGCATACTCGAATGTAGAAGAATAGGCAGTTCGAAGCTAGATTTTCAAATCATTATGTTAATAGCATATAAATTGTACCGGAGAGGGTTCGTCTTCATCTTCCCATGAATCTTTTATACCATATTCATCATCTCACATGCTTTTAGGGTCCTTTTTTATATCAAGTGGGGTTAGCTCATCCTTTGGCATTCAATTTAAATAGTTGAAACATGTGAATCAATACATAAGCATTATTCCTTGCAGGTAGAGAAAATAGCCTCACAAAAGAAATATAAAAAGTATAAATCATACCTTCCTCCATAAACAAGAAAGCCCATGACTGCACTGCAATTCTGCAAATAAAGAGACCCGTGAAAAAGAAATATGAAGAAATATAGCAAAAAAAGAAAAAAAAAAGTATACAATTCTCAACAGTAAAAAGAAACATTAAACTAAATCTTTAAACAAACCTTCAAAGAAAACCTTTGAGAGAATCAACAAGATATGGATAGGCTACGACCAGATTATTAACTACAGATTAACCTGTAGAGAAGTTATAGGGTTTTAGGTTAACCACTTTACTCTTAACTTTCATCAAAGAACAATACATAAGGCATAATTGGCAAGGTTAACGAACCCAGGCCCAAGGTAAATTCACAAACAAGCAAAACCTACAACACAATGATGTATATAACCTATGATCAGAATCTTCAATATCATCAGAGAATCACTTTCATCAGTATCATTACTATCACTTTCATCAACAGGGGGCTCCTTTGAGCTTTCAAAAACTTCAACAATATTTTCAAGATTTCCGCAGTTGGGAGCTGATAAAATTGTCACCGAAGCACAACAACAAACATTAATATCCGGAGATCCTCTTAGCTGAAAGGAAAAAATGAAAAAGTCAACTTGCCAACACATTCGACTTTTGTTGAAGTGCCTATATTTTAAGTTGCATTCATGTTACCCTGTGTTCCCTATACTTATGAACATGTCAACTCCTAATTCCACACTAAACATAGTGAACACAATCATAACTATACGTATCAAAATAAAAGAGAAACTAACCACGTTCTTGTTTGCATTGAATCTCTCACGAAGTGCATCGGCCTGAAACAACTCAAAGCATAACAATTAAATTTAAAAATGAAGATGTACACAACTACGAGCATCAAACAACCCAATTGAGAGTGTCTTTGAAGGCACGATTATAACCCTAAACGAATGATTTCTATCATTTAGGGGTTTTGATTCTCGAACCCTAAACGACTGACGATGATCCTAAAATTCCCCGAATAATGTCGATCCCTAACATGATAAAATTCCCCAAATAATAATGGGCTGACCATTGGTTTCAATTGGATTCAACCAGACCTCAATTGAAAGGGACATATTAAACTTACAATAACGAATAGAATCCTGTCTTTATTATGTATTTTGAATTGAAGAAGCAGAACAACCACCATCTTCATGAACAGAACCATCATCATCTCCCTTACAAACCACCGAGATCTGGTCGTTCACTTGCTTAACCTTGCCTCCTGCAACAAAGAAAATCACACAGCTTCAAACTAACATAAACCCCCAAATAAAAACCCGAACTTGGATCGAAACAAACATCAATTAACACAAAACATCTAGGGTTTTATATAATCGAATTTCAAAACTAAAAGATAACAAATCTGAAATATTATACCTCTAAGACAGTTGGATGAGGATTGAGTTGGGGTTACGGGCGCAATGAAAACAGATTTAGATAAGCGATTGAAGTTAAACGAAAACTCGAGAATGTGAAGAGCGTCCATGCCGGAATGTCTCCCATGGCAGCGGTTATGGTGGCGTAGGGGTGGTGGATGAGAGTGACGAAGGAGAATAATAAGATTTGAGGTGGTTTTCGTAGTGATGAGGAGGAGAGATTTGTAACCGTGTGTGGGTATGAAGGCGAGACGCTTCATTTGCATGCTAGCATCAAATCCCATTCAATTCATTGGGTGAAAACCCTAGTTTACCCTCAAGTGTCTTAAAATTTTGGGTGAAACCCCTCTAAAATAGCTTAAACATCCTTGTACATGGTGCTTCATAACTTGTAAGTATGGTAAAATTACAATATTGTACATCACTTCTCCTTTTTATAATAGTATAGATATAGATATAGATAATTACAATAGTTATAACAACCGGATCTCCGATCATTTCCAGTGGGCTCCTTTAGGGTGTGTTCCCGAGTTAAAAATCCCTCCCCTCCCCTCCATGTCTTTCCAAATTGGAAAGACAATTATCAGGTAAAAAAAACCCCATTTTCCCTCCCCTCCCCTCCCCTCCCCCTGTTAAGTGGATCTCTGGAACACAGCATTAATCTAAAGTTAAATAACTATAACCAATGTGGTAAAAATCGCGACTGGGCAGCGACTAGTTGGTGATTAATCGCTAGTCGGCCAGTAACTGAGTAATTTTTCGTTAATCAGTCCCTTAATCGCTAGTCGGACTTAGTCGGCTAGCCAAAAATCGGCGATTCCGGCCAAAACCTCTAAATTCCAGCTAGTTTCCAACTAAAGAGAAATATATACAGGTATTTTCTAGGATACTGATTTAATATGTTCTCTATCAAGGGGAGGATCTTAATATGATGTGCATCTAATAATTATTTAATTTAAAATTCATTTTGACCCATTTTAATTTAATGTAAATGGAGATCAATGAACATAAGATGTTAAAATGATTTTCATCTAACAATTTAACTCAAAAATAATTTACCAATACACTAAAAAAACCACAATAACCATTGCAAACAAGGGTTTAGTTGTCCAATATCCTACAATTTAAAAGACACAAAACCAAACTAAATTGTTAAACTTAAAACCTCCCTACTACATACTTGATAATTAAACATCAGATGAAGACAAGACACATCCCCATGTAACAAATCATCCTCATTTTCTCTTCTTCGCCGGTGGTTGTTCTTCGTCATCCTCGTCCTCATCATCATCTTCCTCTTCTTCTCCATCCTCATCGTCATCATCATCGTCTTCTTCGTCGTCATCATCGTCGTCCTCGTCGTCACTACCAGGATTGCCATTTGCCTCAGGGTCGTTAGCGTCTCCTTCATCATCGTCGTCGTCTTCGTCCTTTTCGTCGCCTGAGAAATCTTCGTCTCCCGCGTCGTCTTCTGGCTCCTCCCCTGCCTCGTCATCATCCTCGTCGTCGTCGTCCTCTGTGTCGCTGCCGTCTATGGCTTCAGGTTCAGTTGTGCTTTTCTTGTAAAGCTCGGATATTAGAAACCTGCAAAGTTTAAAAATATGTATCTCAGAGTTTGTGATTCAAACCGATCCACCAACGATAAAAACCGTTTGCTAGTCAAGACTTACCATTGATCATTTCCAGTCAGATTTTGTAAAGTATGCGCATACTGAAGCAGAAATCCTGCCTGCAACTGCAAACTCGCTAATTGTTAGTAAACTAAATAAATAATATATGCGTTCGAACAAAAGAGAAATCTTTCAGACTAAAAAGTAAAAGATCATAACTATCAAGTGAAACCGTGAAATTATTGCAGATAGGACTGCAAACGAACTGAACGTTCAACGAACAGTTCATGAACCGTTCAGCGGGAAGTTCGTTTAGTTAAACGAACGAACATGAACAGAGGTCGCGTTCGTTCATTTTTGTTCGTGAACGTTAGATAACGTGTTTGTTTATGTTCGATAGCTCATTAGTGTTTTCAATTTTTATATTTTATTTAACGACAAAT
The DNA here is from genome assembly GCF_002127325.2 of Helianthus annuus. Lineage (NCBI taxonomy): Eukaryota > Viridiplantae > Streptophyta > Magnoliopsida > Asterales > Asteraceae > Helianthus > Helianthus annuus. Next base: position 5,861,568 of record NC_035444.2, read on the forward strand.
AAAATATTTAATAAGTATCAGACTATCAGTGTATTACATATTATGTTCATGAACGCTTGTTTGTGTTTATTTGTTTTCATTTGTGTTTATGAACGTCCGTTTGCGTTCGTTACCTAAAATTAACAAACGAACACATTCATTTCCTTAACGAACAGAAAATCTCGTTCGGTAAGTGTTCATGAACAGCTCGTGAACACATATATTTCCTTAACAAATGAACACGAACAAGGTCTTATCGTGTTCATTCGGTTCGTTTGCAGTCCTATTTGCAGAAGGCTTCCGTATATTTCAACAATTTTGTAAAAATTTCACACCAAATTATCACATTAAAGAAGAATTCTTGTAAAATTATTATTAAAGAACTAATTTTTGCCAAATATTGAAGGATGGGCCATGAAATTTGTTAGAAACATAAAAAAAGTAATCATTTTCTATTTCTACAACTTCTAGTTAGCATGGTAGAACTGTAACAAAACCTTAACAATTTAAAGCAAAAGATTATTAAACAAGCTTAGAGCTTTAGATCAATACCACTAATAGTCAACTATTTAAAAAAATTAAAAGTCAAACTTCAAGAAGAAAAAGGGAACAAGGAAGATATGACGTTGATGTTGGATCTATTGAATGCCACCAAGCAAGCGAGCAGCAAAATAAGATTTCTGAGATACAAAAGATGAACTCTTTTTCGTACCAAACTTAGGTACTAATAGTTTAAAATCACATTCTAGGGTATTAACTTTTCACTTTGTAACATTTGGAGGTATTAACTTCTAGGGTATTAACATAGTTAGTCCCTGTGGTTTGCACAAAATAACATACTTAGGTACTAATAGAACGTGATTTTAATCCTAAAAATAACGTTAATACCTCCAAAAGTTACAAACTGAAAAGTTAATACCCTAGAATGTGATTTTAAACTATTAGTACCTAAGTATGTTACTTTGAACAAACCACAGGGACTAACTATGTAATTAACTCTTATATATCTTATAAAAATAATAACACTAACTAAATTCATCATCAAATTCATCAAAATCATCAAAAACACACATAAAAAGACATAAATTGCTTGAAATTGACACAAAAAGTCAAATACATCAAAAACAAACATCAAAAACCCCTAAGGCGCAGCCTATTTAGCGCCTCAGCCCCTCTGAGGCGAACATACAATAGAAACCCCCAGAGGCGCGCCTCAGAATCGTTTTTTGGGCGTTTCGCCTCGAGGCGCGCCTTGAGGAGCACGCCTCAAGCGTTTTTTAAAAGTGCACAAAATATCGATGATTTTGGGAGTTTCCACAATAGTTTGCAACAAACATGGTACCAAAAGTATCACAAATAGATTTCAAGATCTGAAGAAACCAAAACAAGGAAGAACCAAGTAGCAAAACAACTAAAAACTAACACTACCGTTTGCAAAAATGAGTGATCGCGAGCAAAAAACATGAAGAAAAGTAGTTATTTTAGCATTCACATTTACAATATGTTATCCAAAACAATCCCTTCTTGCAAACCACTGTGTGTTTACATTTCACAAACAAGCCAATTTATTTCAAACCGAAAGCTACGTATACCTTCACAATCGTTTAAAAGTCAGAAAACACAAGCTTAAACTCTCATGTCACACTATCACAAGTTAACACACCCTTATAATAGAGAAAAAAACCTTTCAAATAAGGCAGCACACTAATAAAACCAAACCCTAACTTCATAACAACAAACAAAACATGAAATTAAAACAAACTCATAACCAAATTCCATAACATCCAAACATCAAACACCTGGTGTGCATCCAAACACAACAACCTCTAAACCATTCAAAACACTCCAAACACTTCACACAGCAAACAAAAACCAAAACACCACTCAATCAAACCATCAATTCACCAACTCAAACACACAATTCTCATCAAAACCCCCCAAAAGATTCAAAATATTTATAAACTAAAAACAAAAGATTCAAAGTGTTTATACCATCATGACGACACTAGCAACTGAAATCTGAGCAGCCAAAAGGGTATCCGAAAAAGAACTCATTTTCCTCTGCAAAACCCCCAAATCGGAACTGGAAGATTTCATCACGTCCATTGCGAAAACCCGCAAATTAGGTTAAAAAACGGTTAAAATTGGGGATTTTACGCTCTCAGTGAGCGGAATTGAAAGAAGAACTATAATAGAGGGTGTGAACGGAAGGATTTTAGGGTTTGAAGGGTTGATTCGTTTGGGGGCTAAGGGTTTTGTTTGTTTGAAGCAAGGAGTGATCTAGGGTTTTGTGGTGGTGTGATTTGTAAAATTGGTAATAAATTGGGGGTGAATGTTAGATGAATTTGACTTGAGGGGGTGAATTGTAATTTTTATGTAAGGTTAATGTATGTTTTAGCCTTTTTTTTTTAAGGAAAATTTCATTCAAACAAACTCGAAACGTCCTCAAAGCAAGGACCTACGAGCAAACAAACGATACAACATCAATCCAAGGGATACAAACACCAATCTTTCCAATCTACATCTTTCCATCTAGACCTATTACGAATCCAGAAGTATGCCGTCGATTTAACAGTCTCCACGACCTCAATCCGTCTTCGCCGTTTGTTAAAAACACGATCATTACGCTCATTCCACAACACCCACAAAGTAGTGTAAACAATACCTCTTAAAATGTGTCTCGCTTTTTTGGACTTTGTTTGAATCTCCGGCACTCGCAATAGGTCCAACACATCAAATGCAAAACTAGGATTTAACCGGCACCACGCTTCTACTCTATACCACACTTCCTGAGAAAAAACGCAGCTGGTGAAAAGATGTAAATCCGTTTCCAAATCTGCTTGACAGAGAGTACAGAATGCTTGTGGAAGGTTAATGTATGTTTTAGCCGTTTAGGATCAGGTTTTTTATTTTTTATTTTTTAATTTAATTTTAACTTGTAGATTTAAAATTTTGAAGATAGTCGTGAAGTCACACTTTCAAACAAGTACTATTTGTCTATTTTAACTTGTACAAAGTGATAAAAGTGTATTTTTTTTTTTTACTTTTTTTCATTTTTTAAAATTTATATAAATATATTGTAATGCGTCTCTATTTAACAAATTTTACTAAACAGTGTTTATAACAATGTGCTTTTTTCATTTTGTAAAATAACCATCAATCTATATAAATATATTGTAATGCGTCTCTATTTAACAATTTTGCTAAAGAGTGTTTATAACAATGTGCTTTTTTTCATTTTATAAAATAGCCATCAATCTCTCACTCTGTATAAATGACAACTGATTGAGTATTTATAATATCGGTCTTGTATTCAATTATACTACAATATTTCATAAAGGGTATTGAAAAACTCTCTAAGCATTAGGTACAACACATATATCCATAAATATGTTGCTAATTTATAGTATTTATTTAAATTAAATTTAAATGTAACCAATCTAGTCTTCGTTAGTTGACGTATAAGTTGCTAATTTATAGTATTTAAATGTAACAAAATCCAGTCTTTGTCAGTTGACGTAGAAGTGGAATATGCATATGGCGTGTTCTTTCCTAGAATTGTGTCAAGCTATATATGTTTGGCAATTGTTCATATAATGATAACTTGCATCCAACAAAAGACACCGATCAAAGGTTCACAACACTGACTTAAAAGATGAATTTGCGATTACTGTTATGGAGAATAGAATGTTAGAGGCATTGCCTCTTAGAGGAGAGGTCCCATGTTCAAATCCAAGCATAGACGATTAATTTAGGGTTATTGGTGTAATAGAGTTGGAGCAAGCGTTGCTATTAAAAAAATCAAAACTTGTCGCTTTTATTGACTTACAATGTTCACAAAGTCTGATGCCCTATTGTATTATCATCATAATAATGATTCTTGATTTGCATCAAGACCATCACAATTGTTTTCTTATTATAAACCATTTTTTTTTGTTTTCAGAATTGTTAAATGTATTGTTTACAACCATTTGAATCATTATTCATGGAACTTGGATAGCTTCAATTTACTAGCCCAGCCACAAGCCCAATCTCTGTTAAATATTTAGAGCCCAAGTTAAGCAAACATGTATACAAATTTAAACAGACTTTAAGAAATATGATTTGTATTCAATAAATTGTACACTTGTTTAAATATTAGAACGGAAAATCATTCGTCCACCACGAGGATTGAACCCACATCACTTAGAAAATCTAAGACAAAAATTTATTAAACTCCTTAATATCGCTAGGCCGAAGACCCGTCAGTAATTATACACTTGTTTGATAAATGTTACTTAGTATCAGAATTTATAAATAACTGTTTGTAGTAAATGAGAACTAATAAAGGATTTGTATCATTTAAATAACTAGTTCTATACACGTCCGGTGGACGGGCATTTTAATGGTATATTGACGCAAGTATTTTAGTATAGGTATTCTAAACAAAACATTATTTGTATAAACCCAAAAATAAAGAGTGAGATTTCTAATCAAAAGATTTATATGTAGATATATATTAATGAATCAAATTATATCCATTCTTTAAATTAGCCATTGACTACCAAAACATAAGATCATAGATAGGTAGGTGATCGCACAATGTCAAGTAACAGTCATGTAAGCTAAATATAAGACATAATATGTTAAAGGTTCATGCAACAAACATGTTCTCTATGAAGTACCCGTATTGGCTTCCGACGTAATCTCCTAGGCCTTAGTCTCTCATAAGATTCATCTACAATAACGTGTTAAATTTCGTGCAACAAATATGTTCTCTACGAAGTAGAGTATTGGCTTCCGACGTGATCTCCTAGGTCTTAGTCTTTCAGGAGATTCATATATAACATACACATCAACTAATGTGATAGGAATTTATGATATATTAGAGAATTAAATTGTTTACGGTAACAATGATAATATAAGAGTAATAATTTTTTTGCCCTTTTCTAATATATTAATTATTTTAGTTGCTTACATATATATATATATATATATATATATATTATTGTGTTGGTTTTTCATTTTTATTAACAACATTTATATGATTTTGTGTATCACATATAGTTTAATAGTTGGTATGTCTATATATTATTTCGAGTAACCCGTTTTATGACAGGGTCCACCAATGGTTATTATCTGGGTTACTTGACCCGCATAATCGGATCCTATATAAATGATATTTTAGAAACCCAAGACGAATATTTGGTCATTTTTTCATTTACGGCCGACCATCATTTCTCTCTTATCATATCATATCATATCGCTTTATGGTAACCTCAAACTCGCTTTACAGACTTTGATCTCACGCTATCGACGTTTTCTACTATTGATAATCACCTGGAAGCCGTATATTTGGTACACTTTGTTGTTTGCGTCAGATTAGGGTTTTTTTTCGAGATATTGGGGCTAATTAGTGTTCACTTGGTTTGATTCTTGTTCGATTAAATTATTATTGTTATGTTGTGGCTTATTTAAATATACATTCCCTATAATTTAGGGTTTCGAATTTGTACAAGTGGGTATTTTTTGGTGTATCTGCATTTTTGCAAAAGATTAGGGTTTTCGACTCATTTGAGCTCTTATTAGATGTCACCTGCTCTGATTATTGTTCTATAAATTGTCTTGTCTTGTATTTGATTTAGATTTTATTTTGATTTTGAAGATTCATTAAATTTTAGGGTTTTTAAGTTTATAAATTTTAGGGCCTTTTTACATGCATATTTGTCAGATTCTTGTTGTATAACCTTATTTTTGTTATGTTTTGCAATTTGGCTTACTTCTTGTTTATAGATTAGTTTTCTTCAACTTGATAACTATTAGGTTCTGCCTGATTGTTTTTTTTTAATGTTTTTGAAATCTGTTAAACTAAGGGGTATGGAGAGCCTCATCCCCAAGGGGATGGGCCGCCACGTCGGCGCCATGTAGGCGCCACGTAGGAGTGGCTTGGAGGGGATGGACCTAGGGGGTGGGAGATGAACCCCTTTATGTATATATATGTATGTATGTATAGGTATATGTGAGAGAAGGAAGGAGAAGGGAGGACCGGCTACCCCAGCTGTGGGGTGCCGGTTGTGCCGAGCCGAGCCCCAGGGGGCGGTGTGGGGGACCGGCGCCGGTCCTAGCCGGGCCACAGCCGGCCCCCATACCCTTTAGTCTTAGTGTTTGTGCTGGTTAGTTTTGTGTATTTATGGTTCACAAGATTCGATTGTATTGTTACGAGCTCTGTTACAATTTGTTGATGGCATGTAATATTTGTGAATTCAATCAACATTTTGCGTTGTTATGTTCAATTAATTTGATAACGATTGTTGGTTTATGCTTTATGGCATTTTTCTATACAAATAAACTTTGGTTGTAGGTCCAGCCAAGCCAGCAACTGATGACCAATCACTTCTTGAAACACCGCTATAACTATTCGTGTAAGTATTACTTAACTTTGTAGCTTGCTAGAGTACTATATAAGTATGGTTCTTTTTTCTCTTATTTATGGTTTATCAATTTATGCATTTATGTTGCTGGGTTAGGAGGGTCGTTAGGCCATGGTGTATGGTTGAATGGCTCCCCTTCCCCTTCCCTCATATCCACCTATGCGTCACGTTACATTTTTTCCACATCATCATTTTCGCTCATGAATGGGGTGTGGTACCCTCTTCCCCCTTCCATTTTTTTATTTTTTTTAATACATAAATTCTTTATAAATCTATTGTATTTATAAATAATATTTTTTGTTAACATAAAAATAACTAAAGTATATAACTAAATTCTAAGGAGTATTATTTAAAACTAAAACGGATTTGAGAGATCTTTTTAAAATTTAAACCAAACTGTAAGGATCTTTTTAAAATGAAAACTAAAGTTGAGAAGGTCTTTTTAAAACTAAAACTAAACTTAAGATGGACTTTTTAAAAATATCCATCTTCTTCATCTTCCACCTTCTTCATCTTCAACATTTTCATCTTCAACCTGCAAAAAAAAATAAATAAATAAGAAACAGAGTAAACAAACAAAAAACAAAAAAAATACAAACATCGATCGAGAGAGAGAGATGGCTTCGGGACGATTGGCAGTAAATCATCGACGGCACCGATCCCCGATTCGTTTGCCGAGCCCACACCCCATTGTCTTTCCAAGGTCAATAATTATCATTATTTCTTATCATATTGCTGAGATTCTAAGAATGTAATAACATATTAGTAATTAGGTAGGTAGAAAAGGTAGTAACTGACTTCTTTAGATAACAAATACGAATCTGAATTAGAAAACACATGTTTAATATGGATAAATAAAAAAACTACTTCATTTCCTACTATCCTTCGTGGGTAGTTTGGACTTTGGGTTGACCAAGTTGTCAATATATATTAGTAACTATGTTAATTAATAACATTTTATTAATACATGAACATTTTGTTTTTTAACACATCATAAAGTTCGTCATTAAAACATAAATTAAGAGTTTGTAAATTCATCATCGCCAAAACCATTTTGTTTTTTAACACATCATAAAGTTTGTTTTAATTAATAAGTGATTTTTTAGATGATATATATTGCTATTGAAATTCTTAAAAATCCATAGTCACAATACGTTTAATGTGTTGACTACAAAGTCTTTCATGTATACCTTAGTATCAACTTTCGTATCCATCAACTTCTCCATCTGAAACGGAAATCAAGTAAAGATAAATTAAACATCAACTTGACAAAATAAAACTAAAAATTAAATAAGATCTGTTTACATTGGCTGTGCACCACGTGAAAAGAGAATTTACAAAGTTAGATATAAATTTGCATTACAAATTTTAGAGTGAAATAAAAATACTTTTTTTCCGAAAACATAATGCATAAAACCAATTACCTCCTCAGGTTATCATGACACATTCATTCTGAAAACTGAACAAAACAAATTAGTGATATTTACTTAAGAAAACTAAGAAGAAGTATACATTGTATTAAGATACTAAGTTTACCTTTTGTGTCGGTATTAATAAATAGATACATTTGCATGTTCATCTTCTGCTTTGATCATGTTTACATCCATTTGAATGCCGCTTTTTGTGATGATAACTTAACAACTAAAAAATGTAGCCAGCAACATGTATAAATACTATGGAAGCCGCCCAAAACCACCACAACTTACCTCCCCACTAACCTGACACATGTTTAGTAGACGGTTATGTAATAAGTTTTTATTTTCTTTGCTATTGTTTATCTTAGTAGACGGTTAGGTAATAAGTTTTTTTTTCTTTGCTATTGTTTATCTTTGGAACCGATTGACTTTTTAAAATACAATGAGAATATAAATGTTTATTTGTTATTTATTAGCTATTAACTTTTTTTGAAAATATATTAGATATTAACTGATATCAGTTTTTCTAATATAGGTACAATATCGGTGCAATAACCCCTTATGCGGCTGCATTTTTTTAAATATTAATTCGGTCACCGAAATCAGTTGCTTTCCATTTTCTTTTTAATATTCTTATTATTAAAAGGTTTTTTTAATCAATTGGGATTATGCAATAAATGGGATTCTTAATTTGCGGCTGGACTATTATGTTTTATAGGATAAGTATGCGTTTATTTTAAATCTATTTGGTATCGTGAGAGAAAAGTCAGGAGCCTAATAACTGTTAGGAGAAGATAAAACTGCCAGTATTTGGCCTTTGGACGGGTAAAAGGAATTTTAAAAATTAACCGTCCATTTTATGCGGAGGTCAAAAGGGAATCTAGAAACCACCATGTAACATCCCCTTCTAGAAGCATTTCATGAATTATAAGGGTCAGGATTTAATTTTAGCTTCATCAAACGGTTGAGATTGCATATTGTTCCCATTGACTTTAATGGGAACATAAGAATATATAACTAGTTCTATACCCGTCCGGTGGACGGGCATTTTAATGGTATATTGACGCAAGTATTTTAGTATAGGTATTCTAAACAAAACATTATTTGTATAAACCCAAAAATAAAGAGTGAGATTTCTAATCAAATGATTTATATGTAGATATATATTATGCCTAAAAACATAGCAAAGTGAGGTGGTTATCAATTCCAATGAATCAAATTATATCAATTCTTTAAATTAGCCATTGACTACCAAAACATAAGATCGTAGATAGGTAGGTGATCGCACAATGTCAAGTAACAGTCATGTAAGCTAAATATAAGACATAATATGTTAAAGGTTCATGCAACAAACATGTTCTCTATGAAGTACCCGTATTGGCTTCCGACGTAATCTCCTAGGCCTTAGTCTCTCATAAGATTCATCTACAATAACGTGTTAAATTTCGTGCAACAAATATGTTCTCTACGAAGTAGAGTATTGGCTTCCGACGTGATCTCCTAGGTCTTAGTCTTTCAGGAGATTCATATATAACATACACATCAACTAATGTGATGGGAATTTATGATATATTAGAGAATTAAATTGTTTACGGTAACAATGATAATATAAGAGTAATAATTTTTTTGCCCTTTTCTAATATATTAATTATTTTAGTTGCTTACATATATATATATATATATATATATATATATATTATTGTGTTGGTTTATCATTTTTATTAACAACATTTGTATGATTTTGTGTATCACATATAGTTTAATAGTTGGTATGTCTATATATTATTTCGAGTAACCCATTTTATGACAGGGTCCACCAATGGTTATTATCTGGGTTACTTGACCCGCATAATCGGATCCTATATAAATGATATTTTAGAAACCCAAGACGAATATTTGGTCATTTTTTCATTTACGGCCGACCATCATTTCTCTCTTATCATATCATATCGCTTGATGGTAACCTCAAACTCGCTTTACAGACTTTGATCTCACGCTATCGACGTTTTCTACTATTGATAATCACCTGGAAGCTGTATATTTGGTACACTTTGTTGTTTGCGTCAGATTAGGGTTTTTTTCGAGATATTGGGGCTAATTAGTGTTAACTTGGTTTGATTCTTGTTCAATTAAATTATTATTGTTATGTTGTGGCTTATTTAAATATACATTCCCTATAATTTAGGGTTTCGAATTTGTACAAGTGGGTATTTTTTGGTGTATCTGCATTTTTGCAAAAGATTAGGGTTTTCGACTTATTTGAGCTCTTATTAGATGTCACCTGCTCTGATTATTGTTCTATAAATTGTCTTGTCTTGTATTTGATTTAGATTTTATTTTGATTTTAAAGATTCATTAAATTCTAGGGTTTTTAAGTTTATAAATTTTAGGGCCTTTTTACATGCATATTTGTCAGATTCTTGTTGTATAACCTTATTTTTGTTATGTTTTGCAATTTGGCTTACTTCTTGTTTATAGATTAGTTTTCTTCAACTTAATAAGTATTAGGTTCTGCCTGATTGTTTTTTTTTTAATGTTTTTGAAATCTGTTAGACTAAGGGGTATGGAGAGCCTCATCCCCAAGGGGATGGGCCGCCACGTCGGCGCCACGTAGGCGCCATGTAGGAGTGGCTTGGAGGGGATGGACCTAGGGGGTGGGGGATGAACCCCTTTATGTATATATATATGTATGTATGTATAGGTATATGTGAGAGAAGGAAGGAGAAGGGAGGACCGGCTACCCCGGCTGTGGGGTGCCGGTTGTGCCGAGCCGAGCCGAGCCGAGCCCCAGGGGGGCGGTGTGGGGGACCGGCGCTGGTCCTAGCCGGGCCTCAGCCGGCCCCCATACCCTTTAGTCTTAGTGTTTGTGCTGGTTAGTTTTGTGTATTTATGGTTCACAAGATTCGATTGTATTGTTACGAGCTCTGTTACAATTTGTTGATGGCATGTAATATTTGTGAATTCAATCAACATTTTGCGTTGTTATGTTCAATTAATTTGATAACGATTGTTGGTTTATGCTTTATGCCATTTTTCTATACAAATAAACTTTGGTTGTAGGTCCAGCCAAGCCAGCAACTGATGACCAATCACTTCTTGAAACACCGCTATAACTATTCGTGTAAGTATTACTTAACTTTGTAGCTTGCTAGAGTACTATATAAGTATGGTTCTTTTTTCTCTTATTTATGGTTTATCAATTTATGCATTTATGTTGCTGGGTTAGGAGGGTCGTTAGGCCATGGTGTATGGTTGAATGGCTCCCCTTCCCCTTCCCTCATATCCACCTATGCGTCACGTTACATTTTTTCCACATCATCATTTTCGCTCATGAATGGGGTGTGGTACCCTCTTCCCCCTTCCATTTTTTTATTTTTTTTAATACATAAATTCTTTATAAATCTATTGTATTTATAAATAATATTTTTTGTTAACATAAAAATAACTAAAGTATATAACTAAATTCTAAGGAGTATTATTTAAAACTAAAACGGATTTGAGAGATCTTTTTAAAATTTAAACCAAACTGTAAGGATCTTTTTAAAATGAAAACTAAAGTTGAGAAGGTCTTTTTAAAACTAAAACTAAACTTAAGATGGACTTTTTAAAAATATCCATCTTCTTCATCTTCCACCTTCTTCATCTTCAACATTTTCATCTTCAACCTGCAAAAAAAAATAAATAAATAAGAAACAGAGTAAACAAACAAAAAACAAAAAAAATACAAACATCGATCGAGAGAGAGAGATGGCTTCGGGACGATTGGCAGTAAATCATCGACGGCACCGATCCCCGATTCGTTTGCCGAGCCCACACCCCATTGTCTTTCCAAGGTCAATAATTATCATTATTTCTTATCATATTGCTGAGATTCTAAGAATGTAATAACATATTAGTAATTAGGTAGGTAGAAAAGGTAGTAACTGACTTCTTTAGATAACAAATACGAATCTGAATTAGAAAACACATGTTTAATATGGATAAATAAAAAAACTACTTCATTTCCTACTATCCTTCGTGGGTAGTTTGGACTTTGGGTTGACCAAGTTGTCAATATATATTAGTAACTATGTTAATTAATAACATTTTATTAATACATGAACATTTTGTTTTTTAACACATCATAAAGTTCGTCATTAAAACATAAATTAAGAGTTTGTAAATTCATCATCGCCAAAACCATTTTGTTTTTTAACACATCATAAAGTTTGTTTTAATTAATAAGTGATTTTTTAGATGGTATATATTGCTATTGAAATTCTTAAAAATCTATAGTCACAATACGTTTAATGTGTTGACTACAAAGTCTTTCATGTATACCTTAGTATCAACTTTCGTATCCATCAACTTCTCCATCTGAAACGGAAATCAAGTAAAGATAAATTAAACATCAACTTGATAAAATAAAACTAAAAATTAAATAAGACCTGTTTACATTGGCTGTGCACCACGTGAAAAGAGAATTTACAAAGTTAGATATAAATTTGCATTACAAATTTTAGAGTGAAATAAAAATACTTTTTTCCGAAAACATAATGCATAAAACCATTTACCTCCTCAGGTTATCATGACACATTCATTCTGAAAACTGAACAAAACAAATTAGTGATATTTACTTAAGAAAACTAAGAAGAAGTATACATTGTATTAAGATACTAAGTTTACATTTTGTGTCGGTATTAATAAATAGATACATTTGCATGTTCATCTTCTGCTTTGATCATGTTTACATCCATTTGAATGCCGCTTTTTGTGATGATAACTTAACAACTAAAAAATGGAGCCAGCAACATGTATAAATACTATGGAAGCCGCCCAAAACCACCACAACTTACCTCCCCACTAACCTGACACATGTTTAGTAGACGGTTATATAATAAGTTTTTATTTTCTTTGCTATTGTTTATCTTAGTAGACGGTTATGTAATAAGTTTTTTTTTCTTTGCTATTGTTTATCTTTGGAACCGATTGACTTTTTAATTCTAAATTTTTTACAGGTATACAATGAGAATATAAATGTTTATTTGTTATTTATTAGCTATTAACTTTTTTTGAAAATATATTAGATATTAACTGATATCAGTTTTTCTAATGCAGGTACAATATCGGTGCAATAACCCCTTATACGGCTGCATTTTTTTAAATATTAATTCGGTCACCGAAATCAGTTGCTTTCCATTTTCTTTTTAATATTCTTATTATTAAAAGGTTTTTTTAATCAATTGGGATTATGCAATAAATGGGATTCTTAATTTGCGGTTGGACTATTATGTTTTATAGGATAAGTATGCGTTTATTTTAAATCTATTTGGTATCGTGAGAGGAAAGTCAGGAGCCTAATAACTGTTGGGAGAAGATAAAACTGCCAGTATTTGGCCTTTGGACGGGTAAAAGGAATTTTAAAAACTAACCGTCCATTTTATGCGGAGGTCAAAAGGGAATCTAGAAACCACCATGTAACCTCCCCTTCTAGAAGCTTTTCATGAATTATAAGGGTCAGGATTTAATTTTAGCTTCATCCAACGGTTGAGATTGCATATTGTTCCCATTGACTTTAATGGGAACATAAGAATATATAACTACTTCTATACCCGTCCGGTGGACGGGCATTTTAATGGTATATTGACGCAAGTATTTTAGTATAGGTATTCTAAACAAAACATTATTTGTATAAACCCAAAAATAAAGAGTGAGATTTCTAATCAAAAGATTTATATGTAGATATATATTATGTCTAAAAACATAACAAAGTGAGGTTGTTATCAATTCCAATGAATCAAATTATATCAATTCTTTAAATTAGCCATTGACTACCAAAACATAAGATCGTAGATAGGTAGGTGATCGCACAATGTCAAGTAACAGTCATGTAAGCTAAATATAAGACATAATATGTTAAAGGTTCATGCAACAAACATGTTCTCTATGAAGTACCCGTATTGGCTTCCGACGTAATCTCTTAGGCCTTAGTCTCTCATAAGATTCATCTACAATAACGTGTTAAATTTCGTGCAACAAATATGTTCTCTACGAAGTAGAGTATTGGCTTCCGACGTGATCTCCTAGGTCTTAGTCTTTCAGGAGATTCATATATAACATACACATCAACTAATGTGATGGGAATTTATGATATATTAGAGAATTAAATTGTTTACGGTAACAATGATAATATAAGAGTAATAATTTTTTTGCCCTTTTCTAATATATTAATTATTTTAGTTGCTTACATATATATATATATATATATATATATATATATATATATATTATTGTGTTGGTTTTTCATTTTTATTAACAACATTTATATGATTTTGTGTATCACATATAGTTTAATAGTTGGTATGTCTATATATTATTTCGAGTAACCCATTTTATGACAGGGTCCACCAATGGTTATTATCTGGGTTACTTGACCCGCATAATCGGATCCTATATAAATGATATTTTAGAAACCCAAGACGAATATTTGGTCATTTTTTCATTTACGGCCGACCATCATTTCTCTCTTATCATATCATATCGCTTGATGGTAACCTCAAACTCGCTTTACAGACTTTGATCTCACGCTATCGACGTTTTCTACTATTGATAATCACCTGGAAGTCGTATATTTGGTACACTTTGTTGTTTGCGTCAGATTAGGGTTTTTTTTCGAGATATTGGGGCTAATTAGTGTTCACTTGGTTTGATTCTTGTTCGATTAAATTATTATTGTTATGTTGTGGCTTATTTAAATATACATTCCCTGTAATTTAGGGTTTCGAATTTGTACAAGTGGGTATTTTTTGGTGTATCTGCATTTTTGCAAAAGGTTAGGGTTTTCGACTTATTTGAGCTCTTAGATGTCACCTGCTCTGATTATTGTTCTATAAATTGTCTTGTCTTGTATTTGATTTAGATTTTATTTTGATTTTAAAGATTCATTAAATTTTAGGGTTTTTAAGTTTATAAATTTTAGGGCCTTTTTACATGCATATTTGTCAGATTCTTGTTGTATAACCTTATTTTTGTTATGTTTTGCAATTTGGCTTACTTCTTGTTTATAGATTAGTTTTCTTCAACTTGATAACTATTAGGTTCTGCCTGATTGTTTTTTTTTTAATGTTTTTGAAATCTGTTAGACTAAGGGGTATGGAGAGCCTCGTCCCCAAGGGGATGGGCCGCCACGTCGGCGCCACGTAGGCGCCACGTAGGAGTGGTTTGGAGGGGATGGACCTAGGTGGTGGGGGATGAACCCTTTTATGTATATATATGTATGTATGTATAGGTATATGTGAGAGAAGGAAGGAGAAGGGAGGACCGGCTACCCCGGCTGTGGGGTGCCGGTTGTGCTGAGCCGAGCCCCAGGGGGGCGGTGTGGGGGACCGGCGCCGGTCCTAGCCGGCCCCCATACCCTTTTGTCTTAGTGTTTGTGCTGGTTAGTTTTGTGTATTTATGGTTCACAAGATTCAATTGTATTGTTACGAGCTCTGTTACAATTTGTTGATGGCATGTAATATTTGTGAATTCAATCAACATTTTGCGTTGTTATGTTCAATTAATTTGATAACGATTGTTGGTTTATGCTTTATGCCATTTTTCTATACAAATAAACTTTGGTTGTAGGTCCAACCAAGCCAGCAACTGATGACCAATCACTTCTTGAAACACTGCTATAACTATTCGTGTAAGTATTACTTAACTTTGTAGCTTGCTAGAGTACTATATAAGTATGGTTCTTTTTTCTCTTATTTATGGTTTATCAATTTATGCATTTATGTTGCTGGGTTAGGAGGGTCGTTAGGCCATGGTGTATGGTTGAATGGCTCCCCCTTCCCCTTCCCTCATGTCCACCTAGGCGTCACGTCACATTTTTTCCACATCATCATTTTCGCTCGTGAATGGGGTGTGGTACCCTCTTCCCCCTTCCATTTTTTTTATTTTTTTAATACATAAATTCTTTATAAATCTATTGTATTTATAAATAATATTTTTTGTTAACATAAAAATAACTAAAGTATATAACTAAATTCTAAGGAGTATTATTTAAAACTAAAACGAATTTGAGAGATCTTTTTAAAATTTAAACCAAACTGTAAGGATCTTTTTAAAATGAAAACTAAAGTTGAGAGGGTCTTTTTAAAACTAAAACTAAACTTGAGATGGACTTTTTAAAAATATCCACCTTCTTCATCTTCAACATTTTCATCTTCAACCTGCAAAAAAAAATAATAATAAAAAAAAATAAGAAACAGAGTTAACAAACAAAAAACAAAAAAAATACAAACATCGATCGAGAGAGAGAGATGGCTTCGGGACGATTGGGAGTAAATCACCGACGACACCGATCCCCGATTCGTTTGCCGAGCCCACACCCCATTGTCTTTCCAAGGTCAATAATTATCATTATTTCTTATAATATTGCTGAGATTCTAAGAATGTAATAACATATTAGTAATTAGGTAGGTAGAAAAGGTAGTAACTGACTTCTTTAGATAACAAATACGAATCTGAATTAGAAAACACATGTTTAATATGGATAAATAAAAAAACTACTTCATTTCCTACTATCCTTCGTGGGTAGTTTGGACTTTGGGTTGACCAAGTTGTCAATATATATTAGTAACTATGTTAATTAATAACATTTTATTAATACATGAACATTTTGTTTTTTAACACATCATAAAGTTCGTCATTAAAACATAAATTAAGAGTTTGTAAATTCATCATCGCCAAAACCATTTTGTTTTTTAACACATCATAAAGTTTGTTTTAATTAATAAGTGATTTTTTAGATGGTATATATTGCTATTGAAATTCTTAAAAATCCATAGTCACAATACGTTTAATGTGTTGACTACAAAGTCTTTCATGTATACCTTAGTATCAACTTTCGTATCCATCAACTTCTCCATCTGAAACGGAAATCAAGTAAAGATAAATTAAACATCAACTTGATAAAATAAAACTAAAAATTAAATAAGATCTGTTTACATTGGCTGTGCACCACGTGAAAAGAGAATTTACAAAGTTAGATATAAATTTGCATTACAAATTTTAGAGTGAAATAAAAATACTTTTTTCCGAAAACATAATGCATAAAACCATTTACCTCCTCATGTTATCATGACACATTCATTCTGAAAACTGAACAAAACAAATTAGTGATATTTACTTAAGAAAACTAAGAAGAAGTATACATTGTATTAAGATACTAAGTTTACCTTTTGTGTCGGTATTAATAAATAGATACATTTGCATGTTCATCTTCTGCTTTGATCATGTTTACATCCATTTGAATGCCGCTTTTTGTGATGACAACTTAACAACTAAAAAATGGAGCCAGCAACATGTATAAATACTATGGAAGCCGCCCAAAACCACCACAACTTACCTCCCCACTAACCTGACACATGTTTAGTAGACGGTTATGTAATAAGTTTTTCTTTTCTTTGCTATTGTTTATCTTAGTAGACGGTTATGTAATAAGTTTTTTTTTTCTTTGCTATTGTTTATCTTTGGAACCGATTGACTTTTTAATTCTAAATTTTTTACAGGTATACAATGAGAATATAAATGTTTATTTGTTATTTATTAGCTATTAACTTTTTTTGAAAATATATTAGATATTAACTGATATCAGTTTTTCTAATGCAGGTACAATATCGGTGCAATAACCCCTTATGCGGCTGCATTTTTTTAAATATTAATTCGGTCATCGAAATCAGTTGCTTTCCATTTTCTTTTTAATATTCTTATTATTAAAAGGTTTTTTTAATCAATTGGGATTATGCAATAAATGGGATTCTTAATTTGCGGTTGGACTATTATGTTTTATAGGATAAGTATGCGTTTTTTTTTAAATCTATTTGGTATCGTGAGAGAAAAGTCAGGAGCCTAATAACTGTTGGGAGAAGATAAAACTGCCAGTATTTGGCCTTTGGACGGGTAAAAGGAATTTTAAAAATTAACCGTCCATTTTATGCGGAGGTCAAAAGGGAATTTAGAAACCACCATGTAACCTCCCCTTCTAGAAGCTTTTCATGAATTATAAGGGTCAGGATTTAATTTTAGCTTCATCCAACGGTTGAGATTGCATATTGTTCCCATTGACTTTAATGGGAACATAAGAATATATAATTGCAAATAAAACTAATCTAATTAATAATTTGGTATTTCTTGATTTTAATAATTCTGGTTTAACTGGAAAAAAAGTGTTTCTACATAACTGTTAAGTTAATCAAGTTGTTAAAATATAAAAACAAAATTCATATGAGCTGTAAATCGATTCATCATCATCATGCTCAATAGATCCCACCAATATCAAAGTTAAGGTAGGGTTTGAAGAGGGTAAGATGTAGACAACCTTACCTCTACCGTATGAATAGAGAGGTTGCTTCCAGTAAGACCTCGGCTCGATAGTAATTTTTATAATTAAGTGTATTATTATAACAACTTTTGACACTTTCATAATCATTGGCCTATAGCTAGAACAAGCCACATATTAGGGCTTGAACAAGTAGAGAGACATAACAACATACTTATAACATTACTTCTTTGTGAACTTTATTCACATTTTAACTTCCCCACTTTGTAGTGTCATCTGTCATAATTTAAGAGCTACCTATCTTATTGTTAAGTCTGTAGATAAAACATATCAATGTTAACCTTCATTTTAATATGTGATATAGTAACGTCTTAGATATTATTTATAGCTTATCAACTTGTTGATTTTCCACGAAAGTTTTCTAAGTACTTTTTTTTTAAACGGCTAATGTTTTCCCGTTAAATATTTACACCTTCCAAGGATTAAACCTTGGTCTCAAACAAAAGATAATTCTTCTTGACCACTTAAATGACACTTTTCAACTATTTGATTTCAATAATTAGAAGCACTTCGCTCCTCTCTCCCCACTCTCACAATCTCTCATATGGTTTTCCAACAAAAAAACAACTACCTCCCCCCTTTCTTCCACATCACTGTCTCGTTCATCCGTCTCACATTTCTCTCTCTTCCACCTCATTTAGAACCACCATATTATAGTAGAATGTTAGATGTCACTCTCATTAGCAAGGTTTTAAAAACTGGTTTAAACCGGATGCCGGAAGCTTGCCCGAACGAATCGTACCGGTAAACTAAGAGAACGGTAAAGAAGTTGCATCGCCAATGAATTGGGTTGTACAAGTTTAAACCGGTATCCCGGCACCGAGCCAAAAAAATTAGACTTTTAATCTTTTATGGGTACAAAAAAGATGACGACGATTTACCTTCTTAGTAAAACTAGCACCCATAATCTACATCGATCAAACTTCATCCACAATTCACATGGATCATCGGGTTATTTTTTGATAAAGAATTAACTTTTGGAATATGTTTTTATTATGGAATGAAGTAGTTTTGATTATTTTTTGAGTTGAAATTGTATTTTATGGATTTATATGGTTAATTAGTTAACCCGATTGAACTGCTCGGTACTACCCGGTTAAACTATTTCTAAGCCTAACCTAGTACGATTTAAAAACCGGTTTCTAAAATGTACGATTTAAAAACCGGTGTATGTCTATACTTTATGTCTCTCTCAACTTTTTCTCTATAAAAAGGGAAGGATTTGTCTAAAAAGTAAAAACACGGAAGAAACACAAATTGCCCAAACCATTGTTTGTAAAACCATCGACACAAAGTTTGAATGGGTTACAGCTCATGCCTATCTAACAAACCAGGGCCCACTGAACATATTTTTGTATCATGTGGGCTGTCCTTACTGGACCCACTTGTATCATCAAGCCCAACTGATAGTTCTTTATTACGTTTCTACCACACTCTAATTTTCAACCTACCCTATCAAGTTTACCTTTTTTTAGTAAGAATATTTACATATATTTTATTTCTCTTTTCCTTTTCATAAACCCCATAAATAAAACCGTCCTAAATATCTTAACAATTTTTTTACAACTCCTAATTTGACTAACAATAACAAAACAGGCTTTCTTGAATTTTAGAATTTTACCAAATTTCTTGTACGGTAGTTATATAGTTATAAGTATTATTTCTATACATATGATTGTTAGTTTCTATAATACAACATCAATTTCATTTGAAAAAGAAAAAAATGAAAATGATGACATCAAAAAGGTAAAAAGGTACCTATCCCACTTTTTTCTTTCAAAATCTTATCTATAACTTGATAATTTGAGGTGTCTCCATGTCATAGACTCATAATTGGTGCATAGAATAGTGATGTGGACCAATCCTAAAATTCTACATGAAATTTATCTTAACACAATGTGTTAAAAGAGACATGATGTGGTGATTTAGTTTCTTTATAGAGTAGATGGATCTTATAAAGTAGTTACTTGGTAGTATCACTTGAGCAATTAAAATGATTTAAGATGGTAAACTTTGATTGAGGTCAAAATTATATTGGACATTTTGATTAAGAAAAGGAAGCCAATTTTTAATTAAGTTTTACCATTTTAAAGAGGAATTTGGTATGCATTGAGGTCAAAATTAGATTGGACATTTTGATAAAAATAAAAATAAAAAAGGAAGCCGATTTTTAATTAAGTTGTACCGTTTTAAAGAGGAATTTGGTATGCAGATGATATAATTTGACAAAATACAAATTTAGTGTAATGTGTAGCAAAGTCAAGTGGCTTAAGAGAATATGTGAACTCCAATACTTTACCTTTAGATTAGGAATCAAATTTGAAGGTCGAGTAAAGTATACGGATGGTTTTTGTGATTAACCAAAATTTTGATTTTGGTCCCTAGCTTTTCAAAAGTATACGGATGATCTCTGTGGTTTACATTTTGTAACGTGTTTAGTCCCCAACTTTTGCCAAAAATACATAGATAGTCCATGTGCTTTGCACTTTGTAACACATATAGTTCCTACCTTGGACCTTTTGAAATCTTTAGATTTGTTAGCTGGAGACTGAACGTGTTAAAAAGTGCACCATCCGTGTATTTTTAAAAAGTTAGGGACCAAATCCAATATTTTAGTAAACCATAGAGCCAATTCATGTACTTTACTTTTTTTTTTCAAATAGTTATTATCAAAGGAAATTTTAGATGCCATGTAAATTACTTTAAATTAAAAGTCATGTTTTTAGAGGCGGGGTCTCACTGGAAGCAGTCTCTTTATCCACTGGGATAGAGGTAAGGCTTGCCTACACCCTACCCTCCCTAGACCTTATCAATAGCTTCGCTATGGCTGGAATTATACTGGGTATGGTTGTTGTTTTAAATTAAAAGTCATATTGTTGAGTACACAAACAAAAGTTTTTGAATTTCGACTAACCAAACTAATACACATTGTAGAAAATTAAAACTATGTAGTTCTCTAGCATCTAATTACACCAACGTTTCATATAAATAACTCATACATAAATTACTTCAAATAAAACAAGTTACTTAAATAATTTTTGTTTGTTTAAAGTTAGAACATATGTCTTTGCATAACCTTATCTAAAAAAAACTCTCTTTTACATAACAAATCAAGATAACTATTAGGACACCTATTACTTCTAGAAATATAAAATGGACCATTGACGTGAAACTATATTCAAAATATTTTCTTCTAAAAATAATATTTAATCTTGTTTTTTAAACTTTCTTCATAACTTTATCTCAAAATGATTTAATTATTCCACCCGTTACAATAAATTAATACTTGGTGTGTGTGGTGTCACAAGTCTTTGTAAACTAGTGTTAATCCTGTCAGTGAAGGTGAGATTTCACATATAAAATAGCTAAGATTCCTTGTAAAAATATAAAGATAAACTCTTAATAAGGAGTCACTAGATTGCTTTCTGGCTGTCTACTAGATCTTAGACAAGATTAACTTCATTAATTTTTAATTCATTTATCCCCACAGATATATAGTGCAACCCACTACCTCTCACCAATGTTTTTTAAAATTAGATTAATATGAAACCAGTTGCTATAGTTACCGGTTTATACTTTATAGTTCTGTATCCATAATCAAATAATGCAATAATGCAACAAATGTTCACTTGGAATTTGGAAATGTACTAATGGTATTAATATAAGGGTATAGGGTGTGGGAGTCATTATTGGGACATGATTTGCTACCTAGGAACATGAATGGAAGGTTACACCACCCCTTGATTGATCCACCATGGTTTGCATGAATTAAACCATGACAACCATGGTCCTCCTTTCCATTTTTGGACAAATAATTTCCTTTTTTCTTTAGTCAAAGATAAATTAAAATAAATAAGAGGCTAGTGGTTTAGGTCATGACCACACCCTTAGGGTAGTTGTTTTGGATGGTGAATTAGAGGTGGTTTACATGACACTAACATGGAGGGTCATGATGGCCATGAGGGTCATGACCACACCCTATAGCCTAAGATAGTAGAAGGTTAGTGTTTCAACTTTCAAGTATGTAAATTTAGTCATTTAAAAAAATATTAATAATGTAATAGATAATTTAATGATTAAGAATATATAAAAATGAGTTTAGCATGTATATAAGGGTTAAATCAGTTAAATTATTGAGGGTTATCTCACATATTTTTATTACACACATAAATCACAATTAGGAATAAATAAGTTGGTAAATACAAATTTAAGTTATATCAAAAGTTCTAAATTGAAAACTTGAACTCATAATTATAACTTCTTAAGCTTAATTTTTCATTTTTTATAAAATGATTTTTTGTTGTCCCACATCACTCATTATTAAGTTAGGTGAGATCCAACTTAAAATCTGAGTTAAATTCTATCCGACCTGGCGGTTTGCCCCGTCAACTATTTATGTTTTTTCACAATCCACATTAGTCGAAGATAAAGATACAGGCTTGATTCTAAATGCAAAACCAAGTTAATATCTACAACATCCGACGATTTTCCCCTTTTACAAGAATGATCCACATTACTCGAGACAAAATTTAGACCTAACTCAACAAGCAAATCCGAGTTTATTTCTACCCGATCTTGCGGTTCACCCCTTGTACAAAAATGATTTATGTCGTTTCATAATACACATTACTCTAGATAAGAATATAGGCCGCACTAAACATGTGAATCCGAAGTTAAGAGCACCACAATCCATTCTTCATTTCTATCCTTGTAATTTAACTAAGGGTTACTGGATTTTATCACCCCCAACTATTGGTCGCTACCACCCTCAACTATCACTATGATGTCCGTCATCCCAACTTAACACCTAGTGTGTTTTGCCACCACGTCGTTAACTAATATCACTAACCTTTGATCTTGTTACTATACTTTTAGGGTGTCCTAAGATCCCTATGACACCCACAAAAGTATAGTACCAAGATAAAAAGTTAGTGATTAGTTAACGAGCAGTGACAGAACAAACTAAGTGTTAAGTTGAGGATGACAGACGTCAAAGTGATAATTGAGGATAGTAGCGGCTAACAGCCAATGGTTATGGGTGATAAAATCCAATAACCCTTCAACTAAAAACCCTTAAAAATTGTTTCATTATTAAAACCTCTCACATCTCTCATTCCCTGTGTCTATATATATTTCATTAAATAATATTTTTTATTTCTCATGTTTGTCCCTTTCCTTGTACCATAGTATGATTAGGAGTTTCCTAGCGTTGGTCTTCAGTGATTTTAAGTTTAGGGATGATAAGGAATAGGTTGCTGTAATACAGGTACATTCCGGGTTGACCTGACCCAGTTGTGAAATCCGATTCTACCCAACCCAACGGTAAAGAGAATGTGAGGTAACTATGAACCAATTGTCATTGAGGCTTTGACTTAGTGGTAGAGAGAAAACCTTTAAGTGTTTGAATCAGAGGATGTCATAAGTTCAACACCCAGAAAATGCAACATTTAGTTGTTAAAAAAAACTGGCACCAAACTGCAATCCGGGTTGACCCAGCCCGGTTGTGAAATCCGGTTCTACCTGACCCAAAGGTAATGAGAATGTGAACCGGACTGAACCCGATCCAACAACCGACCAATCAAGGATTCCAATCCAACTTTTAAAACAGGATTCCCGTTTAGATATTTTGTCCCTCGGCAAGTATCCATTTGACAGCTAGCTACCAGTCACAAAACCACATTCTTATGGTTACACCAACATCACTTAAAATTATTCCCATGGTAGTTCACCAGACCACCTCCTAATTATGTTGTGGTTTGTTTAAATTTTAATTAAAATATTATTAATTTTGTCATTATATCCCTTTAATCAAGTGTTCGCTAGTCCATCAATCGTCCGATAGTCCAATGCACAGGTCAAGTGGTCAATGGTAGTCTAGTAACGTCCAGCCTGTCAATTACACAACATACCTGCAAATTAAATAATATTAAACATAAAACAGAAAATATCATATAAAAATTAAAAATACAAAACAGAATTCTTACCAGACGACGGAGCTGTAACGGAGTAAACGACGGACTTACGGCGGAACAGAAACGCGTTAACAGGAAACGTTTAATCTTAACGGAAAAGGAACTGAACAGAATCGAGCTTAACGGAACAAATTGCAGATCATGAACAGATACGAAAAACTCATTCGAATTGGTCCAAATTGGATTCAATTTTAATGTCATTACATACTCGTGTATGATTAGATTAGATTATGATTTGAACTGAATCTGGTTGTGATTAGCCATTAATGGCAGCAACAGAAGATATTATATATCGTCATCTATATGTATATACACATACACATCAAAAACAGATCAATATCATGTTCGAGCTTGTTTTCAGTTTTCGTCCACAAATTCTCCAATGAAACTGCATCCAGATCTCTTCAATCTCCAATTCAGCTCGATCTGCTGTTAACCGTTTAAATAATCAACGAACATTCAAGAATTTCTTCAAAACCTAAACATCCTCCGCCTTTGACATGACGGATAACCGACTAGGCCTCGCCTGAAACGCCGTTCTCCGCCGTTGTTGATGCGACGACGGCCGGATCAACGCCGCTAGAGCTCGCTTCACCAGATCTCCACCTTCAACCGTTCCGATACGAACAAGCGAGTTCGTCATCGCTGATCGTCTAGCGTTAAGTCGGTTCGACGGATACGTCACCGTACTGTTACCGTTACCGTTTCCGTTGTTATTGTTACTGTTCTTATGCAAGCTACACCGGAACGAACCTGGATGCGTTGTAGGCGAGCACATACACGTCTTCTTCACCGCCTGATTGTGATTTCTTACCGGAGAAGATATCGATCTGCTCGGAGAAATCGGACGGTTATCAAGCGAAAACCGTACGGAAGACGAAGACGACGTCGTTCTGTATAGGTTCGCCGGAGTGTGAGTATGTGATTCCGATCGGTTTCGGAAAAACGAAGTGGATCCGGTGGAGAAAGCTGAGCTTGTAGATGCAAACGACGACGTCGTTCTAGATGGAGAGTGAGATCGTATCACTGGTCCGCTTGTTCTTCGTGTAGAAACTGTAGAAACCGCCATTGTTGTTATAGAGAGAGAGTTTGTTAAGATTCCGTTTGGGTGTGTAAATTGGCAAACATAGCTTTACTCAAGGAGCGTATTTATAGGATGAGAAAAGTGATTTATTATTATTTTTTAAAATATTTTAAATTGAAAAGGAAAAAGAAACTAATTTCTGTTTGAGTCGTTAGGTCGGTTTACGGTGGGCGTGAAACGACAAAAGTGAGGGTGGTTTTTAAAAAATGGTATTTAAAAAAATTAAATAAAAAAGTAATAATAATAATGGTGGGGTGCCACGTATATGATAAACACTCGAAAGATGGGTGACGAGGCCCATTATTAAGATGCCCACGTACTAAGCACGCACTACGAAGTGATTGAAAGTAGATATTTTTAAATAATTTATGGGATTGGAGAAATCTAGCTATTTTTTTTAATTAAACTTCATTAAAAACACACCTCCTACTCAAACGGATAACAGACCAAACATACAGATAACACCCCCGACCCAAACGGGTAAAGGGTAAGGAAATTACAACTTGTACAAAGGGTATTTACACCATTCTGTCCAACTAATATACTTACATGAGGATCTATTTTTAACCCAAATGTAACCTTTAGATTTTATCTCCCCTATGATCTCTTGCGGGCTGCATCTTTTCTGGTTAAAAACCACATCGTTCCTTTCTTTCCAAATGCACCAACAAACTATCATAGCCAACCCGTTAATGATCTTCTCCTCCTTGATACGCTTAATGAACTTGTGGATTTCTAAAATGTCTTTGAACTCAAAAAAGTAAAGTGACGGGATGTTGCACAAAACGCTGAAAGCCGACCAAACCTTCAAAGCTACTGAACAAGCGGTGAACAAATGTTCCATTGACTCCTCGACATTGTCGCAAAAAGGGCATCCATTCCTTCTTCTTAAATTTATTCTTGTTGGGAGTCTATCCAGATTGTCTCTCCAATTCATAATGTTACATTTAATGGGCACCCACTTGCACCAAACAAAATTTAGAGGGTGACTATTACCTTTATCGAAGATCATAGCTATTTTGACCGCCTTCACCAAGAAACCGTTCTGGCTATCACCACTCCAGACCCATGCATCCTTATCGTTGGTAAGTCTCAAGATACTGAGAAATCTAGTTTTATGTATATATTTTTTAACGGCCCACAAAATAAAATCAGAGTATACTCGGGACACTCATTGAGTCAAACAAAGTATTTCTAGAGTAACCCGAGTCCATCATCCATTTCAGGGAAAACACGGTAAAATCCGTTAGCTCAAGGAACGAGCCCAGATTTTCCTGGGTCTCCTATCACTACACATCAGTGCCTTACTCTGTGCCAAATGAGAGTTAAATCTAAATCTTCCAATACAAGTTTTCCACCACTTGATCTAGAGATTATTGGTAGTTTTATGTGTATGTATATATTTAATTTAATTTAAAATGTATGCAAAGTTAGCAAAACGTTGTACGATTTGTTAACTTAGATAAGTTGTTCCGTATAATATTGTTATACAGAAAGCACTCCCATACATTATACAGCATATTTTAAACCTAACTCGAGGGTTTTAGATTAAAACATGTTAATCAACGTTCATTGGTGAATGATGAGGATGAAATAATATCTTTGGGTTACTAATGAGGCTGGTGGCTTAGTGTAACACCCCAAAAAATGGGTTTGGTAATTTAAACCCGGTTAATATAAAGGAACGGGTAAAATACTGTTAGGAGTAAAAGTGAACCCGTAAATGAATATTAACTAGGGATAATTAACCTAGTTGAATATTAGTATCGTTGGTATTAAACGAAGGATTGTAACCTTATTTAATTAAAACGAAGTTGAGGGACCAAAACCGTTAAAAAAGGAAACATGATTTATTAAATAAAAGAAAACACACACACACACTTGGTGTGTGCGTGAGACGATCAGGGAGAAGAAGAACAAGGGCTCAAACCCTTGTTCTTGATAAATCTTCAAATTGAAGGGTGGAATGAAGTCCAAATTCACAACCGAACATGAATTAACGATCACCTTCACAAGGGGATCATAAGGTATGTCTTAAAACTTAGATTTGATGATCTTGTTTGAAGTGGGTTATGATCAATCCATGAATTTGTATGAAATTAAGAATGTAGATGTGTTAGAAACACCAAATAGAACATGTGTTATGAATAATTTCAAGTAATTGGGTGATTTAGAATAAAACCCATTGCATGAGTGTGAAGATGATGATGATGATGAATGTAACACCCCCAAAAATTCCACCTGCGGAAACCCCGCGAGGCGTGTTACGCATCAGAGTTCGAGCCACCAATCACATTGAACCAATGATAAGTATTTAAGTAAGTCATGACATTAATTACCAAAATAAGATGTCAACATGATATCAATTCTCAAATGTTGTGTAGCGGAAGCATGTAATCGTTTAGCAATCGTTTCATAATAATAATCAAAATCAATGTATCGTTTATAAGTGAATCCAAGAGTCTCGATCCATGAACACTCCAGCACTTCCAGATAGCAAGTCCAAGTTCCAAAGTTAACGACCTACAAGCATGCAAACAAGTGTGTCAGACTACGCTGGTGAGTTCAAGGTTTTGTTAACGTGTTGAGTTACCAGATGTATGTTAATGCGATTCAACGTTGCGTTACGATGTTGCTCATGTTAGATACCCTAGGGAGTGTGCCCATGTGTATCCGGGGAGTGGGTACCCCTTAACGACCGTTTGCTATGTTGCCATCGTTAGATACCCTAGGGAGTGTGCCCATATGTATCCGAGGAGTGTGCCTCTAACAACCATAGCCATACCCAGATAATTAGTTCACGCTCGTCCTTACGGTCCGGTGTGAGGTTTCCCACCTAATAGCGCTATCAACTAATTACCCCCATTGCCCTCCAGGCAATAACCAAAACCGATTAAGTTGTTTACCCAATGTTTCCCTTCCAAATGTTTACCAGTTGTCCCAAACCACCGGGACGCATGCTTGAGAAAATGCAATGAACTCACCTGGGATTGCTCGGTAAGATACACAAAAGGTTCTTGAATTAAAGACGGTCAACCACGTCCTAACAGGGTTACCATACGAGTCAGGTTTGGTTCAAGCAAAGCACGTATGATTACACATAGTTTAACATATTGCTAACACGTATCAATCATGGCAACATAGTACACACATAGCATGTTTTAAATGTTATAAGTTTATCATACGGATGAAGCCCACATAAGTCTCGGCCCAACACGTTGTGCGATCAGCACATCCTTGTGCGATCCACAGCGTGTTGTGCGACATGATAGAGCCCTGCCCAAACAATAATTAAGCCCAACATATAAGTAAATAGTCCAATAAGCATATCGGCCCAGCAAGGTATAGTGACTTGTGCGGTCCGGATTGGGTTGTGCGATCCGACAACCTTGTGCGATGGAAATTGGGCTATTCGGCCCAAAGGCTTAATCAACAATTTGTGCGATCCGTTTTATTACCCAGCCCAACCGACCCAACAGCCTTAGTCATTACATTATCAATTACTACACCAACCCATCTGGCCCAAGACTTTATGCTATTCAGCCATCTGTTCGGCCCAAGTTAATCCCAACCAAAAATGCGATTACACTTAAGTGTGTGGGTCGTGATTTGTGCTTTTATCCCTATGGTTAATTGGTCAAATGTAACCGTCCAACTTTCATGGCTTCCCCCACTAACTCTTTGCTATTTTATTCTTTCAATGCATTAAAAGATGATTTAGGTGATTTGAAAAACTCTAATTATCCACAACAGTTTCATGATCAAGATCATCATCCCAAACAATTCGATTAGTATGATTATTCTAATCATGTTCCTTATACTCATCCAAGTCAATATTCATTTAAATCGATTTACACATGCATACAGATTCTAACAACCATCCACATGATCATAGGCCCTAAATCTATCATATAATTTTACCATGAATCAGCCGATCACATCATGCAATATTATTCAGTAGAGTATATCATGCACCGTTTCTAATCAACATACTACTATCAACACCATTCTAAATATGATTCCTAACAATTATCGATTACAAGAATCATACATCAAATTCGGCTCTATCAGTTGGTTATCACAAGATGTTCATCGCCTACCCTACTATCACATGAATCATATAACTCAAACATTAAATAACAACAGTCAACAAACAATTTATCGCATCGTTATATCATCAAAACGCAAAACGTTACGAGGAATTAAATCAAGTAATAGTGATATGCACTAACCGCATACTAGATAGACTCAAGAGGATTCTCGAGAGTGAATAGGTTGCCACCAGGTCTGAAGGGAAAAGGATAGGGCGAGAGGATTCTAGGGTTGATGTGTTGCCGTATGATTTTCTAGTTACAGGGGTTACACACAAACCTTGTGTGTGTACGTGCATAAAAGGGCTCATACAAGGCCCAACCGGCCTAGCTTTTGGGCTTCATATAGGTCATGCCTTGATGCACTGTGTGAAGGGTTTTGGGCCGAGCCCAATCAACTAAATAATAAAGAAGTTTGCAGCTGCGGGGAGTTTTGTGCGACCCAATTACCATAAAGTGTACGAATATAAACCATTCACACATTACACAATTAAACTCGTGACCACTCACTTATAATTAAATTTCAATTAATATATCGCTCAGGTAACATACGACGTGAGACAAAGAATCAATAAAATGAAGGATTCTGGAAATTACGGGTTGTCACATCATCCCCAACTTGAAGGAAATTTCGTCCCGAAATTTGGTAAGTAGTGCGAAGGGGTGAAATAGTAAATCAAGATTGTTGCGGATTTTGCTCAGGTGTCACATCATCCCCATCTTGAAAGGGAATTTCGTCCCGAAATTCACCAGTGATATCAAGAGTTGGTTCAATCCCTTGAACAATTGAGAACATTGAAGTTTTAACATATCCTTCCGTTTCTACGTGAACTTCAGTCCACGTATTGAAGTTTAACAAGCCCTCACGATTGTCATATGACTCATGCTAGCGAACCTTGACTTCTTAGCCCATGCTTTCGATAGATTCCCTGATATATACAACTGATCCGATGACCTCAAATTCCGGTAAGGGTATCACCAGGGTTTCATCAGGCAACCACTGCCTTAAACCTAGGGCATACATACCATTACGATAGTTATCCCGTTTCATCAATTAGCCTGAGTTTGTGAGCCAAGTCACCGCTTGTTCCCGTAATCCGAATGTCTCACGCGTCGTAAAGTAAGCTTGCCATGTTTTCTATAGCATACCGCACCCCCCCCCAGGGTGATGCTTTCGATTGTGACACGTTTGCCTACAACAAACTCCCAGTGTTTCCTAAGCTAACCAGCTTTCCTAGCGCTCATGCGCTGCCATCAAACAATTTCCGATCTAAGCAATATTCGAGAGTTTTGAGCCCAAGTCCTGGACCTGCGATTACGTCGTCAACTACGTTAGTCCAACAAGGAGATTAGAGTTACTGTCCAGGTTATGCCTCAGCATGGGCTGTATGCATACTATCATGGTGCAGCTGCATTAGAGCTTCTCCCCAAGATAAGTGTCCTTCCCAAACGTTTACTAAGGTCAGTTATGCACATACTTACAATATGCCTTCGTGTGCTCAGATGGTTCGTCACTTTGCTCGATTGTCCTACAGTATTAAGCAATGTTCATGTCAAGACGTGAGTCAAAGGTGTGCGCCATGCCCGCCTTAAATTAGGTATAGTCCAATAGGTAATAGGAGTTGGCATCTCATGCCTATAATCCGTCTCTTCCAGAGAAATTTTCACAAGCTGAGAAGACTCATCAGTTCCCTTGTCTGCAAGGAGGTGTGCTGGTCACATTCAGTGATCAACGATTGTTACTGTTTGTGTTTCCATTTCGAGTTGTAAATAGACTAGTGGCAGCATTCATAGCAGTCTGCTCCCATCTTCCACATAAGTGTTGCCAGTTTCTTATACTTCGCCTTGACTTTTCCCAAAGTCAAAAGTCATACCCATACATTGTTAGACGGGTTTTCATGCCCAATCATTAGTACAAGATTTACATGTCCAAACGTCTTTCTTTAAAATCCAGTTGAATAGAATTTTCGAAGCCGGTGTGTTTTGCTAACCACAACTTCCCTACCGTTGCTGCGAAATGAGATTTATAGTCGTTCTATGAGTTAATGAATATCGTTCGTTTCACCAAGGTTGCTCTTCCATGCTCCGCATGGACTCAACTTGAAAATTCCCTCCCGTTAGTTCCCTAGTTTGTATAGGACGAGTTGTGTCAGGTGGGTTAGAGTCAATGGCGAGCTGCAAAGTCCATACACGTTCAGGTTCCACAGTCGTACTCCACTCAGAAGTTCCATCCAACGATGCCATTTACTGATTTAGCTCTTTCGAAACCAGAGTACACGGAAGGCCCTTGTGATCGGTCTAAGTAACGCATTTGGTGCCGCCCAAGTAATGCCTCCGTGTAACTCCAAAGACCACGGTTTCCACCACCAGTTGTGTGTCATGCAGTTCTTCGTAAGTCGTTACTCTCTCGTGTTGCGTCGACGTGTAACTGGGACTCTGATTCAAAACATAATGATATACCACTGTATTACCCATGCCCTTGGGTAAAAATGAGGCTCAGTACCTTACTGAATTAGGATTCGAAAGCTGAAGAGACGTCCTCATGTTCTGTCTTTCGCGAACACGGCACCCCGCTGTGCTAAAGGGATCTAAGCTATGCGACCTTCGAAATTCCTGTGATAAATCAAGCGGAACCAAGAAATCGTTGTATCCTCAAAGGACTTTTAGTGTCGATCAGTTTCCAAAGAAAACGGGTCTTAGAGAGATTCACGTGCATTCCCACTCTGTTGATTACATTACCCAAAAGGTACCTCTCGAATTCAGAAGCCACATTTATCAAGACTTCGCGTGATGTGGCTCCTCCATCAGGACCTCCCAAATAGGATAAAAAGTTGTCCATGTTGTTGCTTTCCCCCTGAAAAGGGTTCAAAATGTCGCCCAATAGCACGGTCGGTTCACATGATCTATGAGGCTGCTGGTGTGATGATCGCTCTAAAGGTCTTGGAGTGCAAAGTTGTATGGTCGAATTGCGTCTGGTAAGCTTCTTTAAGAACTTTCTCCCCTTGGGTTTCCATCTGATAATAATGCGCTCGTAAGTTAATCCTTGAATGAAAGCTCGTCTCTTGTAACTAGTCGATCGGTTTTCGATACATGGCCGCGGCAAACGGTTCTCAACTGTCGTCTCGATGGGTGCTCGATAATTGGTACGTACACACAAAAGGCTTATCTTCACGGATGTAACTGGGGCTTCCCAAAGTGAGAATTAGGTCCAACAAACTCTCGTGCAACAATCCTCGTAGTAGATTACACAGTTCTTGCAACCCTCCTGGTGTAAGACGGTAAGAGTATGAGTATTCGGAGCTCCCTCTAATCGTGAGATCACTGAGTTTCTGACTAATAGTTGTGGTAGTAGACCTGAAAGCTCCTCCAATTGCACTTTGAGATGAGTCACAACAATCGGTGGGTCCTCGATCCTATCTTACTTAGTCTGATCATTAGATATAGTTGCTAATACAGTGAGGTCCTCCTTCCATAGGCGCTTTCGAGGCTGTCATTACTGACATGATGCTAATCTTTTCGCCACTCTGGTACTTTAGAGCATGTAGTGACGCTAAGTTTCTTCTCATAGGGTACGTCCGGGCGATATGTCCTAACCCACCAACACTAACTATTGCGCCGTAACTACCAAGGATAGCAGAGGTATGACCGGTGTCAAATGTCTGCCCCCCCCCCCGCAATGTCGAGCTTGCATCCCAACTAACATATGCGGTTTCCGCTGACCTGCCATCAGCCGGTTTCATAACAGGTTTGGTTTCAAGAAGCATCAGGGTTAAACGGAATCGAGTCGAAGCGATTTGCTATCCATCCAAACTACCATGTTGTTATTGTCCTGTCGTTGCCCACGTCAATCCTAAATATCCTTTCGCGAGCACCACTGCCGGTGTTATTGTTACAATCACACGGATTTCTACCATACTGTCATCGCTCCCTTGGTTGTTGTCGTCTTGAATTATCAACTGCCATTACATGCCGTAGGCACCTTCATTTCCATACCGTAAGCTACCATTACAAGTACCTTGATGTCACGATAGTTGTTGCTTCTAATGTTGTTGCTCGAAACAGGACTCTACGATCCTTCACCAACGACGTCCATCTCTTCATATTTCGTGCTAAGTTCCAGGGTGCTACTCGTTGGGTTGGAAGTTACACAGTCCACATCCTGGTCGATTGTCATCGTTTACGTTTCGATTGATTCATAAAAGTCGGCTCCCATAAGTTGCTGACTAGAATTAAGGATTCGTTTGGTGTCAACTCGTTGATGTTCATTGTCAATAATTGGAGTCGTTCAAATGCTGAAGTCAGTAGAGTACTATATTTACCCTTATGCCCATCGTTCTTACAAGTTGACTGGGTAAAACACGGTAGGTTTCCAGAGTGTTGCAGGTGTGACCGCCCTCCAGGGTCTGAGATGTGAGTATATTGAGTTCCAATAACAAAGAGGAGTGAGGGGGAAATAAAGGGGTATAAACCAATCATGGACGCTGCAACATCCACTCAGGGACGTTCGTACAAGCACCTAGCATTCTACTTAGTTCGCTAGGCGTTCAAAGGGACGTTCAAGTAATACTCGATAGCATTGCGATTTCAAAAGGATTCAAAGAGAGGTGAGATAGTCACATTTGAGTAGGAGACAATCACTGTTATGACTCCTATTAGTTTGTTACGTTTCACACTGATCAATTAACAGAGCGGAACCCCTCCTTCACTTGTTAAGCCTCACTGGGACTCGCATGCACCCCACATTATTATTATGTGTGCACCCACAATAATATTGTGATTTGCATGCTCATCTCAGCTCCTCCTAACTCATGTCGAATGGTTCCCCCAACTCGAATAGTAAACAAAGAGCATCACATAACATAAGTCACGAATGTTTAGGGGAATTACCACCCTATCAGTCATATAACACGTGCCAGGGATACGTAAGTTCATACTATCGTGTTTAACGTGCACCAGCATGCAATATCATATGTAAGTGTCCACTAGTTACGTAGTACAATGAGTATACGAAAGACGAACCTTGCAATCTGGAGCTGAGTGTCATGATCGATTTTCGAAGGTGTTCGGTTATAGTCTGGTTTTACAAAAACGTTTTAAAACCTAGTTCACTATAACCAGTGGCTCTGATACCAACTGTAACACCCCCAAAAATTCCACCTGCGGAAACCCCGCGAGGCGTGTTACGCATCAGAGTTCGAGCCACCAATCACATTGAACCAATGATAAGTATTTAAGTAAGTCATGACATTAATTACCAAAATAAGATGTCAACATGATATCAATTCTCAAATGTTGTGTAGCGGAAGCATGTAATCGTTTAGCAATCGTTTCATAATAATAATCAAAATCAATGTATCGTTTATAAGTGAATCCAAGAGTCTCGATCCATGACCACTCCAGCACTTCCAGATAGCAAGTCCAAGTTCCAAAGTTAACGACCTACAAGCATGCAAACAAGTGTGTCAGACTACGCTGGTGAGTTCAAGGTTTTGTTAACGTGTTGAGTTACCAGATGTATGTTAATGCGATTCAACGTTGCGTTACGATGTTGCTCATGTTAGATACCCTAGGGAGTGTGCCCATGTGTATCCGGGGAGTGGGTACCCCTTAACGACCGTTTGCTATGTTGCCATCGTTAGATACCCTAGGGAGTGTGCCCATATGTATCCGAGGAGTGTGCCTCTAACAACCATAGCCATACCCAGATAATTAGTTCACGCCCGTCCTTACGGCCCGGTGTGAGGTTTCCCACCTAATAGCGCTATCAACTAATTACCCCCATTGCCCTCTAGGCAATAACCAAAACCGATTAAGTTGTTTACCCAATGTTTCCCTTCCAAATGTTTACCAGTTGTCCCAAACCACCGGGACGCATGCTTGAGAAAATGCAATGAACTCACCTGGGATTGCTCGGTAAGATACACAAAAGGTTCTTGAATTAAAGACGGTCAACCACGTCCTAACCAGGTTACCATACGAGTCAGGTTTGGTTCAAGCAAAGCACGTATGATTACACATAGTTTACCATATTGCTAACACGTATCAATCATGGCAACATAGTACACACATAGCATGTTTTAAATGTTATAAGTTTATCATACGGATGAAGCCCACATAAGTCTCGGCCCAACACGTTGTGCGATCAGCACATCCTTGTGCGATCCACAGCGTGTTGTGCGACATGATAGAGCCCTGCCCAAACAATAATTAAGCCCAACATATAAGTAAATAGTCCAATAAGCATATCGGCCCAGCAAGGTATAGTGACTTGTGCGGTCCGGATTGGGTTGTGCGATCCGACAACCTTGTGCGATGGAAATTGGGCTATTCGGCCCAAAGGCTTAATCAACAATTTGTGCGATCCGTTTTATTACCCAGCCCAACCGACCCAACAACCTTAGTCATTACATTATCAATTACTACACCAACCCATCTGGCCCAAGACTTTATGCTATTCAGCCATCTGTTCGGCCCAAGTTAATCCCAACCAAAAATGCGATTACACTTAAGTGTGTGGGTCGTGATTTGTGCTTTTATCCCTATGGTTAATTGGTCAAATGTAACTGTCCAACTTTCATGGCTTCCCCCACTAACTCTTTGCTATTTTATTCTTCCAATGCATTAAAAGATGATTTAGGTGATTTGAAAAACTCTAATTATCCACAACAGTTTCATGATCAAGATCATCATCCCAAACAATTCGATTAGTATGATTATTCTAATCATGTTCCTTATACTCATCCAAGTCAATATTCATTTAAATCGATTTACACATGCATACAGATTCTAACAACCATCCACATGATCATAGGCCCTAAATCTATCATATAATTTTACCATGAATCAGCCGATCACATCATGCAATATTATTCAGTAGAGTATATCATGCACCGTTTCTAATCAACATACTACTATCAACACCATTCTAAATATGATTCCTAACAATTATCGATTACAAGAATCATACATCAAATTCGGCTCTATCAGTTGGTTATCACAAGATGTTCATCGCCTACCCTACTATCACATGAATCATATAACTCAAACATTAAATAACAACAGTCAACAAACAATTTATCGCATCGTTATATCATCAAAACGCAAAACGTTACGAGGAATTAAATCAAGTAATAGTGATATGCACTAACCGCATACTAGATAGACTCAAGAGGATTCTCGAGAGTGAATAGGTTGCCACCAGGTCTGAAGGGAAAAGGATAGGGCGAGAGGATTCTAGGGTTGATGTGTTGCCGTATGATTTTCTAGTTACAGGGGTTACACACAAACCTTGTGTGTGTACGTGCATAAAAGGGCGCATACAAGGCCCAACCGGCCTAGCTTTTGGGCTTCATATAGGTCATGCCTTGATGCACTGTGTGAAGGGTTTTGGGCCGAGCCCAATCAACTAAATAATAAAGAAGTTTGCAGCTGCGGGGAGTTTTGTGCGACCCAATTACCATAAAGTGTACGAATATAAACCATTCACACATTACACAATTAAACTCGTGACCACTCACTTATAATTAAATTTCAATTAATATATCGCTCAGGTAACATACGACGTGAGACAAAGAATCAATAAAATGAAGGATTCTGGAAATTACGGGTTGTCACAATGAACTTGAAGATGTTATAGTGTGATCTTGTAATATATAGGGTGTTGTATGATAGGCTAAGATAGATAAACTTGATGTAGAATTTATGAATTATTACATTTTGCTTGAATGTAATGGTTTATAAGATGAAATAAGGAAGAACATGCTTAAAGCACTTGTACATTATGCTTAGAAAGTGATACGCGCACCAGGTGTTCGATGAAATGCCTAGGAGAAAATGATAGTTGAGATTGTATGCTAATAATGAATAAATGTATGTAGAGTGTGATGATGATGTATTAGATAACAACTTTGTATAAGGAATGTGTTTTGAATGAATTACAAGTGGAAATTAGTTTGATAAGATGATATGGCTAGAAACCTTTATTAAAAGATATGTATGCTCATGTATGCTATGATGAATGTGATAGCATGTACGGATAGTAGTCATATCAACATGGACACAAGCATGGAAGGTCAACGGGCCAAGGATAAACACGGAAGCTATGCTTGAACTCGGACGCACGAGGTAAGTGAATCCCGGACTTACACTTTAGATGTAAAATGTATTGTAGTATGATGATTATTGTGAATCGTGTGAGAAGAATGAGACAATGGAAGTAATAAGGTAAGTTTACGGTAAATGAGTCGAAAGTAGTTAAGAAATAGCTTCAATTAAGTATAGGTAAGAAGGAATCTTACATGATGATATTATGCATAAAGAGGAAATAGTAGTTATACGCGTAGGTATGGGTTTAATTGTAAATAAGTAATTGGGACTCATAGGAGAGTATGTCTATGAACACGTAAGTATGGAGAATTATGAGTATACAATTTACATGTATAGATGGGTGTGATTAGGACTTACAAGTAATATTGTGTAGAATGTAAATTTGTAAGTACATGTACGGATAGAAAGGGTATGTATGCATGAATTGGAATTTAGTTATATACACAATTGAATGAGACTTGTTATGCGTAAACATGGATATGTTCGTATGAATGAAATCTAATGATGCTAATCGTTTTCCTATTGAGAATGAAATGGAGATGCAGGTATACTTGTGAAGGAAGTTGAAGGTAGACACTGAAATCCAATGCGGGAGGTTTGAATGGATGGATGAATGGTCTAACATAAGCGAAAGCATGATATGTTGACGCCTAATTGTGCATGTTTAAATTTTATGTATGATGACATCGGTTGCTAATAATGTGATTGTACGTGGTGTCTGCAGGTTGTACAGAACTGTGAATTCTCATCATGAAGTGTAAGCGGTCGAAGAACGAGTCAAGTCATGGATTGTACGTGTGGGTGCGTTGTCACGTAATTTAATATAAGTATGTTAGATTGTATAAATTTATAGAAAGCATTAATGTATTTAATGTAAAAGAGTGATTTAATGTATTTCTAGTATGTTAGATTGAATATAATGAAAGAAAATTTTTAAGTTCGTATTTCTGCTGCGACTTTTGGTTAAAACGTGTTAGGGCGTTTCACTTAGGGCGGTGGGGGTGGAACGTTAATGTTCTGTGATAGGCAAAGTATAACGCGTGGAAAACAAACAATTCCCACCGCCACCATCATTCTATCACGCGTGGAAATGGCTGCAAAGTATAACGCGTGTAAAAATCAACGCGTGATGATTTGATTTTGTGAGAGGAATTGTTGGTTTGGGGGGGGGGGGGATTGTTGGGTGTGGTGGTGAGTGATGACCATTGCCACTAAAAAATATTGTGAGTGATGAAAAAATGGTTGATGACATGGCGGAACTTGATTGGATGCTTGAGTGATGAAATTCTATCACTAGTGACCACCCTCACTCCCCTTATTGAGAAAGGCAAAACCTTAATTGACACATAGGTTTAGAAATCTTGAGTTCAGGTAAACTTTAAGAAGTGATGTTCAGCCGGTTAATTCCTTCGTTTGGAATTATAAGATACTGAAAAAGACGGGGTTTGTCGCTTGGAGTGCGGCTTGATAGGCTTCTGACAATGGACGCGTTGGCAAAAAGGAATATAGTCATTAACTTGGATCTATGATTCTATGCTCGTTGTGTGGAGACCAAATAGAATCGGTTTAACATGTATTTAACTCATGCCACTTCTCACATATTGTGTTGCAGCTTGTGACGCTTTGGTGCTATTTACTCAATATATGCTTTTTAAATCACGGACTTGTTCGGGATTCACAAGATGGTCTCGGGATCGTGTAAAAGGAAGAAGCAGGTCCATGGTGTGATCATTAAAATATTTTGGAGTTTGTGGTGAACCAGGAATAATGCTAGATTCAATCGAAAGTAACCTGTGGTGGCAAATGTTATTGAAGAGGTTAAAGTCATGAGTTTTCTGTGGATTAAACATCGGTCGAGATCCACGTTTCTAACGTGAGAGAAGTGGCACGACTTTGATACTGATGGTATTGATTAAGTCTTGTTGTTTGGTGTAACTTTCTAATAGTATTGATCAAGTCTTTTTTTTTTTTTTTTTTTTTTTTTTTTTTTTTTTGAAAGACCAACCAAAACGATACTATTGATATACAAGCTAGCCAGGGACTAGCATAATGTTGAGTTCAAGTCCCTTATGGATATAATTAAAAAGGATAGTTGGTCTATAAAAAATATTTTTGATGAAATTTGTGTTAAAAACATTTATTATAATCCACACACTTATATTGTATAGCTTGAACACGACTCGTTTAACTTATTTATCCAAAAAAGCATGTTGTAATAGTAATCAAGTTGTAAACATGCTAATTGGGTTGGTGGGTTGTCAATGGGTCAAACGGGTTAGTGGATCAATATATTTAATTAAACGGGTTAAACAGGTCAACTGAACAGAAACAGAACCCGTTAGTTAAAGATGTCAACCAAAAAACAATTTGCTTTTTAAAACATGTTAGAATAATCTGAATCTGATTAGTTTTATGTTGTGATCCTGTTGTGTAGTAAATTGTAACCTTAGAATGAACCACAAATGCAACTTTAATGTCTACTTGAAGATAACTAAATGCCCAACTTCAACTTCCTGGCTTCCTGTGAACGAGAGTCGTAATGAAAGACTAATCTTGTTTCTTGTTTACATTTGTTAATTGTTATTAAAGTATACATATTTAGCTTTAAGCAACATTAAATTCATCATTATCCTAACCTAATTCTTTTGTCACATATAAATGACAAATCAATGAAATCTTATTCGATCACATCGTCAAATTAAGATTCAGACATCTTTATTATTTTTTTAACGACAAATTTGGATCACTGACGGACCATTGAAGTATCATCGTGCCACCAGTGGAACCACCCGATTTATTTGTGTGTACTTATAAATATATAAAAGTAGATGTTTATTTCTTTCTTTAAGTATCTAACCATCAACTCAAATAAGTTTTACATTAACTTAGTTTATCTTTATATAATATTGTCATAAATCTTATATAGTAGTTTGATTTATCTTTGGACAATACTAATGATAATAAGTTAGAATGATAAACAAAAATAAGTTGTAATATCACATCAATTTTTCTTAAAAAAACCGGATGATGTTTGTTCAAATTCGAAAATATATGACTTTAAAATTAATCCAAAATTTTCTCCTCTAGTTAGTAATTAATTTGTGACCCTTTAATAATTGAGACCGTGTGGTGACAAGTTTTACATTAAAGGATGAGGCTACGAATACCTTTGCATGCCACGAACCTATCTATTTGCCATCCCTAGAAGAAAGTCAAGTTGCGAACACTAGCAACTATAAGCTATTAACACTAGTCATTAGGAACCCCAGCACTTAAATGTTTGAAATCTCTACGTAAGCGCTTCAACGTGCAACGCGCAAAACGCATTCATACACGTACACTCAATGTTCCAACATCGACCTTTAAGAATCTTCTTTTCACTACCTAATGAAAGATTCTAAGTATTTTCATCTCCATTTACATTTCTTCCTTTACATCTATTGAAAACAATCATGTAAAATAAAGATGATACCGTTGTACGTAGGTCTGAGTTTAGCTCATTAGACTGAAAACTTTGTTGTAAAATAACTAGTTATCGATCGCAGTTTGAGAAAAAAAAAAATCATAATTAAAGTAAAATAATAGGAAGGACCCTAAATAATCTAAATGGAGTTGATGCTTGCTTCCAAGTTAGATATTTTATATAAAAAAAATTCAAACAAGTTGGGGGTTTCAATCGATATAGTTTTTATTTGCCTAGCCCGTTGATTCGAAGGTGTTCATGAAAAATCAATTATGAGACCACGACAAACCATCTTTTGGCCGGTAATACCTTTGGGGCTAAATATTTTGTGTAGTTATGTGTGAAAAACCTTTGAAAGTAAATTACAACTAGCAAAACTAATAAGAAAAACCAACGCATGTTATAAGTTTTTGTATGGTTTCATGATTTTGCTTGAATTACATGTCAATTTGGTTGTTTTAAATTGTATATTCATATTTGTAATAAGGTGTTTATGGTTCGGTTTAAATTTGTGAAAACGTCTAAACTCATCATCACACACTTTGATTTTGTATTTTGACCAAACACATATCATAGAAAACAATCTAATAGTATAAACTTGACTACATGCATGCATCCGAAAGTAAATGTTTGAAATATATTTTATGTAATAATTATATTTTTTATATAACCTCCTTCAAATGGCCATGTTCAGTTGAACTTGGAACCGAAGCAAGCATAAATTTTAAAAAGATTTGATTGAACATTATTGGTGAATAATTATAGGGCACTAAATAATTAAGTACCTCAATAAGCAAGCACGTATTTTATTTTATAGTATTAAATTGGAAAATCAAATTGCATGTTCTGTAGTTACAAGTATCTTTTTTTAACAACTAAGGAACCAACCAGCTACTAAATACTTTCAAGATACTAAGGTGGTGTTTGTTTATTTAGATGTAAAAGGTATGTAGTCTGCGGATTACATCGGCAAATTTCTGCATGATAATAGGTGGACCAAATGTCTGCAGAGTATAATAAAAATAGTGTTTGATTATTTCATCTATTTTTAAAACCCCACATCTGCAAACGTATTCTCCCTTTCTCTTTTCCCAAGCCCCTTTTTCTTGAAAACATTTCAGATGTAACACCTCGAAATTTTGCGTCCTATAAAGTAATGACACGTGTCATAAGTTTGCACGTGGTAATAAATACTACAGAAGGACTAAAGTTGACAAACATAGAAAGTATGTGAATTCAAGGGTTCAAAATGTCAACAAGGGATAAATATACCTTACAGTAACCCTACATGATGCTCGTACCTTCAAACGAATAAATCATGGATCATACGGAACGAAATGTGGAAGAAAGTGAGAGGTTACAAGCTGCAGGGGTTAAATGTGTCAACATATTTAAGTTATACCTCTGAGTGACCCTTTAACAAACCCGAGGCTTTTTAAGGGTAAAATATGCTCACTAGAATGCACGATATAAATTTCATCAAGTTCCGTTATATAATGAGAAAGTTATAATCAAATTCGTACGCGAGGGGTTAAAGGCGTCAACATTGAAAGTTATGACTTTTCGGGCAGTAACAAACTAACCAAGGATTAATAGGATGGGGAAAAGTTACGAGGCCCTTATACGTAAATAAGAAAGGCCCCAAAATGCAAAGTTACCCCTCCGTAAAACCAAAAGCCAACTGCAATAATTGTAAAAGATTTGAAAAATCTTACAGCAGGTCTCAAGCGGGCCGCG
Organism: Helianthus annuus; assembly: GCF_002127325.2. Taxonomy (NCBI): domain Eukaryota; kingdom Viridiplantae; phylum Streptophyta; class Magnoliopsida; order Asterales; family Asteraceae; genus Helianthus; species Helianthus annuus. Next base: position 5,904,191 of record NC_035444.2, read on the forward strand.
TAAAGGTTGTAAAGGGTTTACGCGGGCCGCATGGACAGTAGAAAGATATGGGTTCTGTCAGAAGGATTCAGACGGGCCGCGTAAAGGTTAAGAGGACTTTACGTGGGCCGCGTCAAAGGCCCAGATACAGAAAACATGGACAGAAGCACTGTTTGCTATTTTAACCGACTTGGAGCCATTATTATCAGCATGGGCGACCCCTAGACGACCCCTAGTGTAACAACTATCATTAAAATTAATAATTAGGATAATAATTAGTCAATAAGAAAACTCTAATTGAGACACCCAAGTAATTCCACACTAACCCTAAAATTTTCAGAACAATCGGAATCAGGATCAGGGCCCCTAAAACTCAGGGGGGGTAAACCCTAGTTGATAATTATCTAATTAAACTGCTGTCACAAGTGAAATTCGATTTTTTGTTGAGTCACCTAAGCTAGTCCTGAACTCAGCTAGTCTAGGTAAATAGACTGCACCCTTTACGGACCGTAAAGGAAAATGCCTTACGGACCGTAAGCATATGTGCTTCCCTTATGGACCGTAAGGGTTGAAGCATACGGTCCGTAAGCGAGGCTATTTTCTGGCTATAAATAGCCGACCTTGGGACTTGAAATTAGAAATGAAAACGACGTTCAATTGCTGTCTGTACGTCGAATTAACACCAAAATACTACAATTAAACACACACACTGCACTCGAATCGCTGCCGCAAAACAGGGTAATTGTCACACCCCGATTTCCACGTGTATCACCGGTGGGCCCGGTGGGGGATTACCGTGACGTAGTTGGCAACAATATAGTCAAACCACAATATATGAATGCACAGCGGAAGCATAAAGATAAATATAATTCAACCATTTACTGTAATATCCAAATGTATCACAAGTAGTTGAATAGTATCCACAGGATGGATCAAATAAATAAAAATATTGTTCAACAGATAGACATCAAGCTTGCGAGACTTCCTTAGATGCTAGGGAGCTACTACCAGCCAATTACGTGTAGTACCTGCACTTAATCTTTTTGGAAAAATACGTCAGTTTACACTGGTAAATACGATCAACTGACTCATTTTGTAAAATGATTGAAAATTAGTTTGGATGCACGTGGCATAAACATGTTTGTTTAACTTGGGAGAATTATTTAAAATTATAATCTTGTGAACGAATTACATGTTCCTTCTTTGCGTTCAGTAGCCCGGATCGTGCCGGGTTAAAGATCAATAGACACACCACATTGCGTAAAACCGAGGTGGGTAAACCATCGGCTACGTCTTTCAATAGTATAGACATCATACCGGGTGTACGCCTACACCCGGGTGTCGAGGTCGTGGCCATTTCGTAAAATCATGCCAAGGATATCCGGGACATGGTCATTAACCCCCCAAAGGCTTTTAAGTAACAAGACTGTTTAAATGAGCCGATCAAACTATTCAATTAACCACCTAAGCGATGGAATTATTTGATGCTCAATCAAGCGATATTTTATATACCGTAACCCAAGCCCGTATAAGGGAATATAAGTTAAAAGTATTTACCTTTGCAAGTACTATCCTTAATCAGTTAAATCACAGGTATCTTTTACTGGGGCTCCTTATTCTGGAACGGAGGTTTAAATTAACATATTAGAATCCTAACGGGTCTTTATATTAGCCGTAGCCTAGACCGGTTAGTTTCGAGGGATCGATACGGTTTAATCGCGTGAAAGGCGAAAACCGAGAATGGAGTGTGATTCTGACCCAACAAGTTCGGAGACTTGTTTTGTATGGGTTTAATATTCACACTCTGGATTTTGGGGTCAAAATGATTTGGTTTGACCCGTATCGGCTAATCTATGTAAACTAGTTACATAAGCCGAACCGTGCGCACAATAGGCGCAACGGGTAACCGTAGGAGTCCTACACTGTTTTTCTAAGTCAATATACTTTAAAGAGGTTGTGGTATCAGTAGGATACCTTCCATAATGCCCGTAACGAGTTTTAGTTCATTATACGCCCCGTAGGGGTTTTCCGGTTATTTTAAAGACTTTTTAAAGGGGATTTCTGAGTTCTACAGGAAATCTGAGTTTCCCGATCAGTTTAACAAGTCTAAAATATCTTATTTATTATTTAAAATCAGTAGCAACTGGAATCGGGTCAAAAGACCTTGTAGAACTCAAGTTTTGGCCGAAAAGGGCATATTCGGTATTTACCGAACCGTAGCCATAACCGCAGGTTATGAGCAGGTTAAAATTTATTAAAAATCTTTAAAAATCCCAAAATATTATTTTATTACAGTGGGTAAAAGTTCCGGTGACGAAATCTTGGTTTAGGTAGGCGTTATGCTAATTGCGCCGTTTATTACAAAAGTTTACTTTAATTGCGCTTTTTAGCATAACTCCTATTCTAGACCTCGGATTGACGTGAAACTTTAAGGACATTCTTAGAATTTAGTAAGCATAGTCATGGTCCTTTCACGTATCCGAAATACTCGTTTTATTTTGAAAAGGGCGTTACGGTCAACTTTTTAAGCAATTAACGGAAACGCATAAAAGACTCGGATAACAACGAACCGGTCACAGAGGGTTATACCATCATGTAACCTGGTCCTAAGAGAGTCCTAAGGCATATCTACATTGCACTAAAACGGGTCAGAACTGAAGTCAAAGCAAAAGTCAAACTTTTGCGACATTCGGTTCCGAACCGGGTCAATATAGCAAATGGCCGAATCAAACGAGCGTAAACAAGTTTATATACTTATTATCATGTTTTATGAGTGTCTAAACAGGTTGCATATCGTTTACATTACAGATTATGCAAGAATCGCAAAAATAGCTTTCTGTTGACTTTTTAAGTACGCGTTTGACTCGACATTTGAACTAGTTGGAGTGGTGATCATGGGGAACCCTTTCAGAGGTTTATTACCCACATAAACACCAACACATAACTACCTTTGATTCGTCATAAGACTGAGCCATTAATGATTTATCTTGAAGTCAAACCGTAGTTACGACGGTTTGATTTTTAGCTACATTACTAAGTAAAACTAAACCACAAAGGAATTAAACGACTTACAGAAGCTTGAACACGAAATAGGATGCTAGAATAAAGCTTGGAAGCTCCAGAGATGATCAGAGAAGTGTGTTTGAGGTGTGTTCTAAATTGTGAACAATGAGGTCTATTTATAGTGCAAGACAAGCTCTTAGATCATCACACATTGGTCTACAAGTGAGCATGGATGATGGGCAGGTGTCCTAAGGTGTTATGGGTCGAGTAGGGGGCGCCCATGCCTCTGGAAAACCCATTCATAATTGTCTTGCCGCTTAAAAGAGCCAACAGCCATGTTTCTGTCGCTGGGCGTTGCTTACGGACCGTATGGCTTAGGCCTTGCGGTCCGTAAGCCTGTAGCGGATCTGAGTTTAATCATTCATTTCCTTACGGTCCGTAAGGCATGACCCTTGCGGTCCGTAAGGGTTAAGAAAAATATCTTTTTGAATCTTTTATAATGATTATGAAAATCTTTGGTAATTAATACCCTGACCTTTCGGGTTTGAAGGGGTAACTTTGCGATATGGCCCTCGGTTAATTATAATCAAGGACCTCGCGTTATTTACCCGTGTTGTTAAGCCCCTGGATAGTTTACTTATTATCCGAGAAGCCTTAATTTATATAGTTGACGCTTTTAACCCCTCTCGTACGAATTTGGTCATAAGTTTCTCGTTTTAAAACGGAACTTCGCGGAATTTATATATTATATTCTAGTGAGCGTATTTTACTGTTACAAGGCTTCGGGTACGTCACAGGGTCACTCAGAGGTATAATTAAACATGTTGACACAATTAACCCCCCGCAGCTTGTAATCTCTCACTTTCTTCCGCGTTTCGCTTCCGTACGATCCATGATTTATTCGTTTTAAGGTACGAGCTACTTTTAGGGTTACTATACAGTATATTTACCCTTGTTTGACATTTATAACCCTCGAATTTACATACTTTCAAGGTTTGTCAATATTAGTCCTTTATTAAATATTAAATGCCACGTGTAAACTCAAGACACGTGTCAATACATTATTGGACTCAAAATTTCGAGGTGTTACATCCTCACCCCCTTAAAATAAATCTCGGCCCGAGATTTACTCGAACAAATAGGGATATTTCTCCTTCATCGTGGATTCAACTTCCCACGTGAATTTGGGACCTCTCCGGGCATCCCATTTAACCTTAACTATTGGCACATGTTTTCTTCGGAGCTTTTTCACCTGTCGGTCTTCAATCGACAAAGGCTTCTCCACAAACTTCAAGCTCTCGTCTATATGCACATCTGTGTGTGGGATCACCAATGATTCATCAGCGAAACACTTCTTTAGATTGCAGATGTGGAACACATTATGAATTCCATTGAGCTCTTCTGGTAAGTTTAATTTATAGGCAACTGACCTGACCCGTTCGATAACCTCAAAAGGTCCTATGTATCGCGGGCTCAGTTTACCCTTCTTACCGAAACGCATCACCCCCTTCCAGGGTGATACCTTTAGTAACACTTTTCACCTACCTCAAAGTGAAAATCCTTACGCTTCGGATCAACGTAACTTTTCTGCCTATCACGGGCAGCTTTGAGACGTTCCCGGATCTGGACAATCTTGTCCGTTGTCTCGAAAACTATCTCTGGTCCTGATAATTGGACCTCTCCCACTTCTGCCCAACAAACAGGCGATCTACACTTCCTACCGTATAATGCCTCGAAAGGCGCAGCCTTTATGCTGGTATGGTAGCTATTGTTGTAGGAGAATTCGATTAGGGGTAAGTTCTTATCCCAACTACCACCTAAATCGATAGCACATGCTCGTAGCATGTCTTCTAACGTTTGAATAGTACGCTCACTCTGACCGTCTGTCTGGGGATGGTAAGCCGTACTAAAGTTCAAACGTGTGCCCAAAGATTGTTGAAAACTCTTCCAGAAGTGAGACGTGTATCTCGTATCTCGATCAGAGATAATAGACACAGGTATGCCATGTAGGGCGACAATCTTATCAACATATAACTAGGCCAAGGTATCGGAGCTATAAGTCTCCTTGATGGGTAGGAAATGAGCTGACTTAGTCAGTCGGTCGACTATAACCCATATTTTGTCGTTTCCTTTGCTCGTTTTTGGTAACTTGGTGATAAAATCCATAGTTACACACTCCCATTTCCATTCAGGAAGTTCAGGCTGTTGTAGCAAGCCAGATGGCTTTTGATGCTCAGCCTTGACTTGCGCACAAGTCAAGCATTTGGCTACATAAGCGGCTACAGACTTTTTCAAGCCTATCCACCAATAATTTGCCTTTAAATCCTGATACATTTTATCTGCTCCAGGGTGGACAGAATATTTGGAGCTATGGGCTTCCTGGAGGATAACATTTCGTAGTCCTCCATAAATAGGAACCCATATCCGCCCATTCAATCTCAAAAGTCCATCCTTGTGGAGAGTCAACTGCTCCTCAGTTATTCCTAATTTTTCCTTAGGATAATTAGCTTCCAACACAGCCTCTCGCTGTGCAGCTAATATCCTTTTCGATCAAGTTATTCTTTACTTCCATCCTCCTAGCATTAATTCGGATGGGTTTCATCCTTTCTTTCCGGCTCAGGGCATCAGCGACTACATTCGCCTTGCCGGGATGGTACCTGATCTCACAATCATAATCATTCAAGGTCTCCATCCAACGGCGTTGCCTCATGTTTAGTTCCTTCTGGTTGAACAGATGTTGAAGGCTTTTGTGATCTGAAAAGATCACAAACTTGATTCCATATAAATAATGCCTCCACAGTTTTAGTGCGAATACAACGGCACCCAGTTCCAAGTCATGGGTGGTGTAATTCTTTTCGTGCACCTTTAACTGTCGTGAAGCATAGGCAATCACTTTGCCTTTCTGCATGAGCACACATCCCATGCCTGTGTGTGACGCGTCGCAGTAAACTACGAACTCTTCGGTACCTTCCGGTAGCGTCAACAAAGGAGCGTTGCTCAGCCTTTGTTTTAAAATATCAAAGGATTCTTGCTGCTTAGGGCCCCAAATAAACTTTTCCTTCTTCTTGGTTAGAGAAGTTAAGGGCGCAACAATCCTTGAGAAATTCTCAATGAATCTCCTGTAGTATCCTGCCAATCCCAGGAAACTACGGATCTCTGTGGGCGTCTTTGGCCCTTGCCAATTCATGACCGCCTCTACCTTAGCGGGATCCACCTGGATACCACGCTCGCTTACGACGTGTCCAAGAAATTGGACTTCTCTTAGCCAGAATTCACACTTGGAGAATTTGGCATAGAGTTTCTCGCGATGTAGTAATTCGAGAATACATCTCAGGTGTTTCTCATGGTCGGCTTTATTCCTTGAATAGATGAGAATGTCATCGATGAATACGATGACGAATTTGTCTATATACGGATTACAGACGCGATTCATGAGATCCATGAACGCAGCCGGTGCATTTGTGAGCCCAAAAGGCATCACTAGGAACTCGTAGTGACCGTAGCGAGTCCTAAATGCTGTTTTATGCACGTCTTCATCTCTGACCTTCAGCTGATGGTAGCCCGACCTCAAGTCGATTTTTGAGAAATAGCTAGCCCCTTGCAATTGGTCAAACAAATCGTCGATTCTTGGCAATATTGTGACTTTATTGAGTTCACGATAATCGATGCACAGACGCATCGATCCGTCCTTTTTCTTCACAAACAGGACAGGTGCTCCCCAGGGAGACGAACTAGGCTTGATGAATCCTTTTGCTAACAGTTCATCCAGCTGGGTTCTCAATTCCTTCATTTCAGTCGGTGCTAGCCTGTAGGGTGCTCTAGCAATGGGAGCTGCTCCAGGAATGATATCTATTCTGAATTCCACCTGCCTATCTGGTGGCAACCCAGGTAGATCTTCGGGAAAAAATTCTGGATACTCCGAAATGACAGGAATGTCCTCTATTCTTGGTTTGGGCTCTTCGATAATCACTTGTGCCATGTAGATGACACATCCTCTTTTTAAGCACCTTGAAACTTTGAGCATAGATACGTTCTCGGGCAGTCCATACTGCCTATCCCCTCGAATGGTGAGCGATTCACCAGTCGGGGTATTTAGCACAATTTGTTTTCTATTGCAGACTATTTGGGCCTGGTTGTGCGACAACCAGTCCATGCCCAGAACAATGTCAAAACCAGCTAGATTAAAGGGAAGTAGAGATAGAGGAAAAGAATGGTTCTTAATGGATATCATACATGCCTCTAATATAGTGGAGACGGTTTCTACAGTGCCGTCTGCTAGCTCTACTTCGTATTTCACATTTAGGGTTTTGATAGGCATGTTTAGCAGTTTGCAAAATTTTTGGTCTACGAAGGATTTATCAGCTCCTGAATCGAACAGTACTCTTGCAAAAATATTATTCACGAGAAAAGTACCTGTTATTACATTGTCGTCTTGCAGGGCTTCCTTCACATCCATTTTGAAGACTCTGGCGTTATTCTTTTTGGGTTCTTCAGTCTTCTTGGCGAACTTGGGGCAGTTGCTCCTGATGTGCCCCTTCTCACTACAGTTGTAGCAGGTCGCGTCCTTGATCTTCTTACAATCCACAGTCTTGTGGTCTTTGGACTTGCACAGTCCACAAGTGTGCGTCTTTGACTGGGACTGTGAGTTTGGCCCAAACCTGCACTTCCCAAAGTGGAATTTCTGGCAGTTCTTACATTTGGGCTTCTCCCCCGATCGTTGCTCATCTTTTCTCGACTCGGTCCCTCTCTTGCCATCACCGTTTCCATGGTGTTTCTTTCCCGACCTTTGAGAGGTATCATCCTCCCGCTTCCTCTTTTCAGCCTCCTTGTTCCTCTGCGACCACAGTCGGACCGCGTCCATCGTGAGGGACAAGGAGAGGTCAGTCACGGACCTGAAGGTCGTTGGCCGAGAGGCCTTCACACTAGCCTTTATCGCGGGTTCTAACCCCCCGATAAAACGAGCAATCCTCCTTGGTTTCGGGGTGACTAGATAAGGAACCAAGCGAGACATCGTATTGAAGCTCGTCAAGTAGGCCTGGCAGTCCAGATTCGCCATCACCAATGACACGAAATCGGACTCTATCTTCTCTACCTCATGCTGAGGGCAGTAATTTTCCCTGATAAGAGAAACGAATTCCTCCCACGTCATGCTGTAAAGCACAGCTTTTCCTGAGGCCTGAACCAGCGCCCTCCACCAAGCTAGGGCCTCGCCCTTAAATGACTGTGACACAAACTTCACTACATCCCTTTCAGGGCAGCCACTGATGTCCACCACTGTGTCCATCTCGTCCAACCATGTCATACATTCGACAGCACCCTTTTCCCCCGTAAAGTCTCGGGGTTTACAAGATACGAAGTACTTGTATGTGCAGCCCCTGGCCCTGGAAGCATCGGTATACTCCCTCTCGCGACGAACACTATTCTTGTTTGACGAGTGGTTGTCGTCGTCTTTCTTGGGCTTAGACGAGTGGTTACCGTCATCCTTCTTAGGCTTGGATAGTGGTTTGCTGTGGGTTTTCGAGTGTGTCTTTGACTTTGATGGTGGTTTGGAAACTGTTCTGCTTCGGGACTCTGTATACTGTCGATCCAGAGCTGCTTGCACAGCATTGTCGACTAGAGCCTTGAGTTGAGCGCCCGTTAGATTTATTTGGGCATTATCATAATTATCTTCATTGGTATGACTGCTTCCTCCATTAGGGTTCGCCATAGTAGCTTGTATCTGCTGCAGAAGATAATGAAAATTCTATTTAGGAGTTTATTATTGAATTGTCTTTAATGGCAATTCATTAACCATGGTAACGAAGACCATATTCGGTTAATTTGTTACTCACTTTATATTTAGGATTTGAACATACTTATCCTAATCATAATTAATATTGCTAGTGGCATAAAAGCCTAGTCACGAGGACGTTATTATAATATTAGCCGAGATTACAGAGAATCGCGGTATGAAGGTTTGAACCGTAGTCCTTTTACTCCTTCTGACAGGGAGTCATAGACCACCACTGTCTTTTGTCTTATTATGACAACAATTATGGCCCATAGGCACTACATCTCTAACGGATGTTTGATAATTCGGCCCTTAGGCACTACATCTCTAATGGATGTTTAACAAATGATCATCTTTATTGATAATTTAACCCGTGATTTATTATATCATTTATTTGGGCTTTGGAATCCTTTAAGGGACTCTTGTATAAGAATGACGTGTGTGACTTTAACGAATCACATCTGTCATGATTTGTTAACATGCTTACAGAGGTTAACAGGGAATCAGAATCTTTTCAATTAGGTCTTACCATCTTGGCCGGATCTTAAAAGACACCAGGCTAGGTTTCACTCTAAGATTCTTTATTTAGGCAGATCAATTAAAAGGAATGGTTTTGATTTATTTCATATATAGTGATAACAAAATGAAATTCATAATATAACATTCCATAATTTTAATACGATTACACACCGCCCTAAACGGGACTTTTAAATAGTACATACCTACATAGAGGTTTTAAAATAAGTGACAAGTCCACGCAGGGACTAATACAAGATAAATGTCTATGTAAGGACTAAAAGATAAGTCCACGTAGGGACTGAAGTACGATAAATGTCCACGCAGGGACTTCTTTTAAAATAAACATTACATTAGAACATACATAAGGACTAATGGTCACGTTTCTTCTTCTTGCCCTTTAGTAGGTTTGCTAAGCCCTTGAGGAATCCTCGGTGGCTTTTACATTCTTCCTCGAATTCTCTCTCCACACGGCTCAAACGGTGGAGTATTTCTTCTTGTTCGGGAGGAGAGAAACGTGGTTGTGGCGCCTGTTGCGGAACTGGAGGTCTGGGAGGTGCTGGATACCCATGAGCTGAGTAGTCCGGTGCTCCCATGTTCCCATGAGCTCCGTCGGGATATCGTGCATTATACCTGGCCGACACCACATATGGGTCGCGCTCATAGTTGTAGTTGTAATGTGCTTGCGATGACGGTTCGAACGGGTTGTAAGCCATTGGACCCGTGTACGCAGGTATTGGGTGGTCATACCCAAATGGTGGCGAAGTTGGTGCAGCTGGTGCGGAGTTCGCCTCCTGTACAGGACTTGAAGGTCCTTCTTCTTGTAGTGGCGGGTAGTGGCTACTACTAGAGTGTTGAGGGGTGCTGAAGTGGAAATCCCCTCCTCCTCGTGTGGACATACGGGCATTTTTCCTCCTACGCCTTGGCGGATCAGGCATTACTGGCTGTGCCGGTGGCGGAGGTGGTGGCGTAACTGCCACGAAATGTGGATCCTCGGAGGGATCTCGCGGATGTTGCGGCTGTTGTGATGACTGTGGCGTATGGTACCACTCATGTTGATTAAACAACGCCATGAAGCTATCTGGTCCCTGATAGGGTGCACCATGGAAGGATGACCCATCAGAGATTTCTATTGGGTGCGTGGGCGTACCACGAGCAGGTTCTGTCGGATCAGTATCCTCGTCCATATGATCTTCGGAGAAGTGATCTTGCGGCCCTAATGGAACAAAACCTGAAGGTTCCTGGATGTAGTCAGCTGGATTAAACTGACCTCTGAAGTATGGAGTAGGGTCGTCAAAATTTCGGTGTGATACTGAACGTTGTAGAGGTATGAAGGAGGGTTGTGGGTTGTTGGGGTCATTCTCGGAATTTGGCCCGAATGAGTGCCGGTATAATGGCGTTGAGCTATGCGAGGTGGAATGCCTCGCAGGTTCATAAAGGTCTCTTCGCCTTTGCGGTTCTTCACTCCTTGTGGTTGAAGGAGCTCGCGTATTTGAAGGTCCGGCTTCGTGATCGTGATGAGTAACGATTTCTCCTCTGCCTCTTCTTCCCCTTCCTCTTCCTCGGAATATCACTAGCGGCATATTTCCTGCTTTTTAAAACTTTAAATACCATAATAAAAAGGAAAAGACAAATTTGGAATAACAGTTCGAATTTGTCCTATGTTCTTGTCTAGACTCAAGTATGTGCAATTGTGTCACTGAGATTAAACACATTAGGATAGTGTTTAATTCACTCAATGTTGGCTCTGATACCAACCTGTCACACCCCGATTTCCACGTGTATCACCGGTGGGCCCGGTGGGGGATTACCGTGACGTATTTGGCAACAATATAGTCAAACCACAATATATGAATGCACAGCGGAAGCATAAAGATAAATATAATTCAACCATTTACTGTAATATCCAAATGTATCACAAGTAGTTGAATAGTATCCACAGGATGGATCAAATAAATAAAAATATTGTTCAACAGATAGACATCAAGCTTGCGAGACTTCCTTAGATGCTAGGGAGCTACTACCAGCCAATTACGTGTAGTACCTGCACTTAATCTTTTTGGGAAAATACGTCAGTTTACACTGGTAAATACGATCAACTGACTCATTTTGTAAAATGATTGAAAATTAGTTTGGATGCACGTGGCATAAACATGTTTGTTTAACTTGGGAGAATTATTTAAAATTATAATCTTGTGAACGAATTACATGTTCCTTCTTTGCGTTCAGTAGCCCGGATCGTGCCGGGTTAAAGATCAATAGACACACCACATTGCGTAAAACCGAGGTGGGTAAACCATCGGCTACGTCTTTCAATAGTATAGACATCATACCGGGTGTACGCCTACACCCGGGTGTCGAGGTCGTGGCCATTTCGTAAAATGATGCCAAGGATATCCGGGACATGGTCATTAACCCCCCAAAGGCTTTTAAGTAACAAGACTGTTTAAATGAGCCGATCAAACTATTCAATTAACCACCTAAGCGATGGAATTATTTGATGCTCAATCAAGCGGTATTTTATATACCGTAACCCAAGCCCGTATAAGGGAAAATAAGTTAAAAGTATTTACCTTTGCAAGTACTATCCTTAATCAGTTAAATCACAGGTATCTTTTACTGGGGCTCCTTATTCTGGAACGAAGGTTTAAATTAACCTATTAGAATCCTAACGGGTCTTTATATTAGCCGTAGCCTAGACCGGTTAGTTTCGAGGGATCGATACGGTTTAATCGCGTGAAAGGCGAAAACCGAGAATGGAGTGTGATTCTGACCCAACAAGTTCGGAGACTTGTTTTGTATGGGTTTAATATTCACACTCTGGATTTTGAGGTCAAAATGATATGGTTTGACCCGTATCGGCTAATCTATGTAAACTAGTTACATAAGCCGAACCGTGCGCGCAATAGGCGCAACGGGTAACCGTAGGAGTCCTACATTGTTTTCCTAAGTCAATATACTTTAAAGAGGTTGTGGTATTAGTAGGATACCTTCCATAATGCCCGTAACGAGTTTTAGTTCATTATACGCCCCGTAGGGGTTTTACGGTTATTTTAAAGACTTTTTAAAGGGGATTTCTGAGTTCTACAGAAAACCTGAGTTTCCCGATCAGTTTAACAAGTCTAAAATATCTTATTTATTATTTAAAATCAGTAGCAACTGGAATCGGGTCAAAAGACCTTGTAGAACTCAAGTTTTGGCCGAAAAGGGCATATTCGGTATTTACCGAACCGTAGCCATAACCGCAGGTTATGAGCAGGTTAAAATTTATTAAAAATCTTTAAAAATCCCAAAATATTATTTTATTACAGTGGGTAAAAGTTCCGGTGACGAAATCTTGGTTTAGGTAGGCGTTATGCTAATTGCGCCGTTTATTACAAAAGTTTACTTTAATTGCGCTTTTTAGCATAACTCCTATTCTAGACCTCGGATTGACGTGAAACTTTAAGGACATGCTTAGAATTTAGTAAGCATAGTCATGGTCCTTTCACGTATCCGAAATACTCGTTTTATTTTGAAAAGGGCGTTACGGTCAACTTTTTAAGCAATTAACGGAAACGCATAAAAGACTCGGATAACAACGAACCGGTCACAGAGGGTTATACCATCATGTAACCTGGTCCTAAGAGAGTCCTAAGGCATATCTACATTGCACTAAAACGGGTCAAAACTGAAGTCAAAGCAAAAGTCAAACTTTTGCGACATTCGGTTCCGAACCGGGTCAATATAGCAAATGGCCGAATCAAACGAGCGTAAACAAGTTTATATACTTATTATCATGTTTTATGAGTGTCTAAACAGGTTGCATATCGTTTACATTACAGATTATGCAAGAATCGCAAAAATAGCTTTCTGTTGACTTTTTAAGTACGCGTTTGACTCGACATTTGAACTAGTTGGAGTGGTGATCATGGGGAACCCTTTCAGAGGTTTATTACCCACATAAACACCAACACATAACTACCTTTGATTCGTCATAAGACTGAGCCATTAATGATTTATCTTGAAGTCAAACCGTAGTTACGACGATTTGATTTTTAGCTACATTACTAAGTAAAACTAAACCACAAAGGAATTAAACGACTTACAGAAGCTTGAACACGAAATAGGATGCTAGAATAAAGCTTGGAAGCTCCAGAGATGATCAGAGAAGTGTGTTTGAGGTGTGTTCTAAATTGTGAACAATGAGGTCTATTTATAGTGCAAGACAAGCTCTTAGATCATCACACATTGGTCTACAAGTGAGCATGGATGATGGGCAGGTGTCCTAAGGTGTTATGGGTCGAGTAGGGGGCGCCCATGCCTCTGGAAAACCCATCCATAATTGTCTTGCCGCTTAAAAGAGCCAACAGCCATGTTTCTGTCGCTGGGCGTTGCTTACGGACCGTATGGCTTAGGCCTTGCGGTCCGTAAGCCTGTAGCGGATCTGAGTTTAATCATTCACTTCCTTACGGTCCGTAAGGCATGACCCTTGCGGTCCGTAAGGGTTAAGAAAAATATCTTTTTGAATCTTTTATAATGATTATGAAAATCTTTGGTAATTAATACCCTGACCTTTCAGGTTTGAAGGGGTAACTTTGCGATATGGCCCTCGGTTAATTATAATCAAGGACCTCGCGTTATTTACCCGTGTTGTTAAGCCCCTGGATAGTTTACTTATTATCCGAGAAGCCTTAATTTATATAGTTGACGCTTTTAACCCCTCTCGTACGAATTTGGTCATAAGTTTCTCGTTTTAAAACGGAAATTTGCGGAATTTATATATTATATTCTAGTGAGCGTATTTTACTGTTACAAGGCTTCGGGTACGTCACAGGGTCACTCGGAGGTATAATTAAACATGTTGACACAGTTAACCCCCCGCAGCTTGTAATCTCTCACTTTCTTCCGCGTTTCGCTTCCGTACGATCCATGATTTATTCGTTTTAAGGTACGAGCTACTTTTAGGGTTACTATACAGTATATTTACCCTTGTTTGACATTTATAACCCTCGAATTTACATACTTTCAAGGTTTGTCAATATTAGTTCTTTATTAAATATTAAATGCCACGTGTAAACTCAAGACACGTGTCAATACATTATTGGACTCAAAATTTCGAGGTGTTACAGTAATTACTCGATCGCTATTACGATTCATTTTCCGAGATCAATATATCCAAAGAATGTTTAAGTGCCGCCCACATTAGGGTTATACTTTGTCGTTCGTCGTTAAATCGATGAATGTTTAAGTATTGCACTTTGTCGTTCATTGTGAGAATTTGATCTCGTGAGTTATCGTGACTGCTGTATTGATCACTAACCCAGTTTTGTGTGCATTATTATTACTATTAGGTTAACGAGGCTAAATCATATTCTGTCCGTATTAAATCTGCAATGTGAGTCATTCTCTTTTTATCAATTGTTTTACAATACTCCAAATTATTTTCAAAATTATAATTACAGTGATTAAGTTGATGTAATCACCAAATTACAGCCAGTATGTGGGGTATTGTGCACATTACTACAGTTTAAATCATTTTAGGTGGGCGAACCTAAGTTTAATTGATTTACGTCATTCATTGGGGCAGCCAATGGTGATATGACCACTGTCACAGATCCGGTCGAGTGACAAATACTGTGGGTAGTTGGTTGATATCAGAAACATGCGTAAAAGATCTTAACACTGTGAATAATAATAAATGTGTCATTTTCAGTAAAATGAATGATTCACTCAGTATCAAAACCTTTTTCAAACATGTTTCAGGTGATCTACTGTAATTCAGGAAAAGTGCCGAGGAGCATTTCAAGCTTACGATAGTGGCTCAATATAAAATAAAGAAATATGTTTTGAAATAAAGATTATCAGAAAAATCTTATTATTGTAAATTATCGGGGTTTTGTCCCGAATTGTGAAATGAAATAATCGGGAAAAGTTTTTAGCTTTAAAACGATCCTGATGTTAAAATTCCGCTGCTAAACTCAATTAAATAAATATCACGGGATTTCTGTCCCGCGGCTCCTGAAACGGGTTAAACCGGGCCGGGGGCCGTGACAGAAATAAGGTGGTATCAGAGCCACTGAGTTAAGCTAATTAAGTATTTAAAAGATACTTAATTTTTCCTGATTACTATTATGTGATTATGTGTTTTATTAAATTGACTATTTGTTAGTTACAGTATGGGTAAGCAAAAGTTGCAAGATATCTATCTTAAATTAGATAGGTCAGTCTACGAAGAGGGAAGTTCATCCAAAACTAAATTTTCAAAGCTCCCTACAATTCCTGAAGAAGGAATATTTGTGCGAAAAGCACAATATGAGAAACCGCTTTCTCCTAGAAAAAGGAGTATGATTATTAAGAAAAGTAAAGAGCAAATCCGAGAAAAGAGGATTAAAAAGGAAACCCAGGAGTTAATCAATAAATCACCTTGGGAAGATAAGCTAGATGAGAAATGCGCAAATTTGTATATGCTAGCTACTGTAGCCGAACATGCAAATCTTTAAATACCCTAAGTCTAGTAATAACACTTCTCAGTAAATAAATAAATAAATCTGAGTGTGTTCTTTTCTGTTATTTTGTACAAATAATGTGCAATAAAACTTCGGTGTTTATTTGTTAAACTTTGTTCCAAAGTTTTAACTTAGCATTTTTGTGCATTTTGCATATATGCTACACAGCATGAGCGAGATATCTGAAGCTTTTCAGAACCTCAATCTTTACCCGGTGAATATAGAAGTTTCCCAAGAGTTTACTGGATACTTTGCTGATGTGGACCAACCTGTAGAATTCCATGCTCCACCTTTGACAAAACCAAAACGAAAGAAAAAGAAGAATTACGTGTGGGGACATCGTATCCGTAGGAAAAAGCCAGTCCCGAAACTTCCTAAAATAAACAATCCTTTAGAAATAGCAAAAGAAACTGGTAAACAGCCGGAAATGGAAACTGAAGTCGAGAAAGATTCTAGGCAAATGGAGATACAGTTTGAGGAATATTCTAAAGATATAGAAATGGAAGTAGGACAAGGTTTTAGACCAACTCAGATAGAAATCGGAGAGAGCTCCAATCAAAACCAGAACCAGGAAATAACTTTTCAGGATGAAATAGATTTTCTATTGGCAAACTGTGAAACTATTCAGCCTGTCAATACGAATGTTTTTACCTATCCTAGTGAAAATCCACTCCCTATGAATTTTGCACCAGCAATCCCAGAACCAATAGTCCACACCCAACCTGTAGAAATGGAAGAATGGTGGACGAATGATTGGCAATTTCAAAATATTGTCAACGACCCTTATTCCTTCCTTCCGCAATTCGATCCAGAACCCCTACCTAATCCACCAATGAGCACTGAGAATATGGCTGAACTTCGCCATTTCGGTGAAGAGTTGATGGATGCAGGGAATAGAATCAGGGAGATAGGGGGACAGATTGCTTGGAAATATGACGAAAGGGAACTTCGTTTTTGGATGACGAGTGACGAGGGATAGGAGGATGGTAAAACTATAGTTGTGTAATAGTAAAAGTAAATAGCAAAATCAGTCTGTAACATAACGAATAAAACGTTGTAAAATATTGGTGTGTATTGATGCATACTATAACTAATATAAAATCGATAGTTTTGACTTTACATGCATTATGAATTTTCTGATTGTTTGTGTATAAATTGCTATTTATCAAGATACTAATTAATATATATTATCAGATGGCTAATAGTGGTAATGAACCGGTAAATGAAGCTAATCAGTTAGAGCAACATCCAGGGGATCAATATATGACTAGACAAGATATTGAAAATATTGTTGCTCAAGGGATAGCTAATGCTATTCCAGCATTTGTTGCTGCTGTGAAAAATCCAGTCGAACCGCAACATATTATTCCTAGTAAACATACTATTGAGGATAACTTCAGTAATAGTATAAACGGGGGTAATAATCATGCTAATCATGATAATGAATCCCAGCATACGCCGCTCCCTAAGAAACGAAAGGCTGCAACACCTGGTTGCACTTTCAAAGAATTTCTTGCTTGTAAACCCACTAAATTTGCAGGCATCGAAGGGGCAACTGCATCGCTGCGTTGGTTCGAGAAAACCGAAGCAGTAATTGCAATAAGTAAGTGTGCCAGAGATGATCAGGTCATGTACGCATCGAATCTGTTTAAAGAAGGAGCACTCGAATGGTGGAACACTGTGTTACAAGCTAAAGGAAGAAATAGGGCTTATGCTATGACTTGGGAAGAATTCAAGAATCTGGTAGAAAGAAAATTCTGTCCTGAGTATGAAAAGGAACAAATGGCAAATAAATTCCTAAACTATCGGATGTTAGGTGTGGATTGTCGTGGTTATACTTCGACATTCTTTGAATATGCTAGAGTGGTACCTAACCTGGCTTCGCCAGAACCGGTACTCATTTCTCGCTATATTTGGGGATTAATTAGCGAAATTCGAAATATCGTTAAGGCTGCGAGACCTCGCAATATTGACGATGCAGTAGAATTAGCTAACACCCTAACTGATGAACTGATACGCACAAGAGATGAAGATAGGAAGAAGGAACTTGCTCAGAAAATTACCCAAGGATTCAGGATGGGTAACAGTAGTAATTTCAAGAAGAGAGGAACAGGGCAATCTTCAACTGTGCCATTCTGCAAAATTTGCCGGAAGAACCATTTTGGAAAGTGTAATAGAATTTGCAACTTTTGCAAGACAACAGGACATCGTGAAGAAAACTGTAGAAAAAGATCCATAATTTGTTATAATTGTGGAGAAGCCGGACATTTCAAAACAGAATGTCCTAAGTTAGCCAACCTAGTAGATAGCAAACCCAAAGCAGCCGAAGGAGCTACTAAGAAGAACGCCAGAGCATTCCAGCTAACTACTCAAGAAGCAGAACTCATTCCGGATGTCATAGCCGGTACGTTTTTAGTTCACAACGTTTATGCAAAAGTATTATTTGACTCTGGTGCAAACCAAAGTTTTATAAATACTTCATTCTGTCAAGCTCTTATGTTACCCTTAACTACCGTTAGGCAGATTTTTACAGTCGAAACTGCAGATGAGAATTCCGTAAAAATCAATCAGGTTTTGCAAAAAGTAGAAATAGAACTCCCAGGTCATAAATTTGTTGCAGACCTATTGCCTATGAAATTAGCTGAATTCGATGTTGTGTTAGGAATGGATTGGTTAATAGCCAACCATGCTCAAATCATTTGTGATAGAAACTCTATAGAAATTCAAGCACCTACTGGAGAGGTAATTAAGATTTCAGGAGATAAACCTCGGAAGCCACTGAAGTTCATATCAGTAATGAAAGTTGCTAATTATGAACGGAAACAAGGAATAGTATATATGATTTCAGTAATCATTTGTACTAAAGATAAGGAACTTAAGGAAATTCCTGTAGTCTCAGAATACCCAGATGTATTTCCAGAAGATTTACCTGGATTACCACCAGATAGGGAGGTAGAATTTAGGATTCCTCTAATTCCAGGAACTACAC
Organism: Helianthus annuus; assembly: GCF_002127325.2. Classification (NCBI taxonomy): domain Eukaryota; kingdom Viridiplantae; phylum Streptophyta; class Magnoliopsida; order Asterales; family Asteraceae; genus Helianthus; species Helianthus annuus. The sequence continues at coordinate 5,922,936 of NC_035444.2, forward strand.
CGATAGCCAAGGCACCCTATCGATTAGCTCCTACCGAAATGCTAGAATTGAAAAAGCAATTAGATGAATTACTAAGCAAAGGATTTATACAACCTAGTTCATCCCCTTGGGGTGCACCAGTGTTGTTTGTGAAAAAGAAAGATGGATCGATGAGAATGTGTATCGATTATAGAGAATTGAATAAGGTTACAATTAAGAATCGATACCCATTACCTAGGATTGATGATCTTTTCGATCAATTACAAGGCGCTAAATATTTTTCTAAAATAGACTTGCGCTCCGGATATCATCAATTAAAGGTTCAAGAAGAAGACATACCTAAAACTGCTTTTAGAACTAGGTATGGACATTACGAGTTTACAGTCATGCCCTTTGGATTAACAAATGCACCTGCAGCATTTATGGACATGATGAACAGGATCTGTAAACCATATTTGGATAAATTTGTAATTGTTTTCATAGACGATATACTTATTTATTCAAAAAGTCAGGTCGAACATTGTCAGCACTTGCATGCACTCTTAACTTTGTTAAGAAAAGAAAAGTTGTACGCTAAATTCTCAAAATGTGAATTTTGGCTACAAGAAGTGCAATTTTTAGGACACATGGTGAATCACGAAGGTATTCACGTAGATCCTGCTAAGAAAGAAGCAATTACCAATTGGAAGGTTCCGCAAACTGCAATGGAAATTAGAAGTTTTATAGGTTTAGCAGGGTATTATAGACGGTTTATTAAGGATTTTTCCAAGATAGCTATACCATTAACTAAGCTAACCTGTAAAGCCACTAAGTTTGAGTGGGGACCTAAACAAGAAGAAGCCTTCAGAATCTTAAAGCAGAAATTGACCAAAGCTCCAATCTTAGCCTTACCAGAAGGAACAGAAGATTTTGAGGTATATTGTGATGCTTCAAAATTAGGATACGGATGTGTGTTGATGCAACGCAAGAAGGTAATTGCGTATGCTTCCAGACAATTGAAAAAGCACGAAGAAAACTATACAACTCATGATTTAGAATTAGGAGCTATAGTTTTTGCCCTTAAGATATGGAGACATTATCTGTATGGAAGTAAGTTTACTATTTATACAGATCATAAGAGTTTAAGGTATATATTTGGGCAAAAAGAGTTAAACATGAGGCAAAGAAGATGGATGGAAATCTTGAGTGATTACGACTGTGATATTCAATATCACGAAGGAAAGGCAAACGTAGTCGCAGACGCCTTAAGTCATAAGTATCATGAGAAGCAAAGGCGAGTCCGTGCCCTTAGAATAAATCTACAAGTAGATTTAATGGAACAATTGAAAGAAATTCAGGAAACGGCAATCAAGGACGATGCCGAAGGAATGAAAGGTTACCTAAAAGAATTAGAACAAGGAAATGATGGAATTTGGAAATTCCACAAAAGCAGAATTTGGGTACCTAAACAAGGAAATTTAAGGTCAAAGATTTTAGAAGAAGCTCATAAATCTAGGTATACTATACACCCAGGAAACAATAAGATGTACCAAGATTTAAGAAGTAATTTTTGGTGGATAGGAATGAAAAAGGATATAGCCGAATACGTATCTAAGTGTTTAACCTGTTCACAAGTTAAATCAGAACATCAGAAACCTTCAGGACTACTACAACAATTAGAAATGCCTGTATGGAAATGGGAACTCATAACAATGGACTTTGTTACTAAGTTACCCAAAACCAGAAAAGGTAATGATGCCATTTGGGTGATCGTAGACCGATTAACCAAATCCGCTCATTTTCTACCAATGAAGGAAACCTTTAGCATGGAAAGGTTAGCCAAGTTGTACGTAGATGAAATAGTATCCTTACATGGAGTTCCACTCTCCATTGTATCGGATAGAGATAGTCGTTTCACTTCCCGTTTCTGGACAAGTTTCCAAGAAGCAATGGGAACCCGACTCAATTTAAGTACTGCATATCATCCACAAACAGACGGACAAAGTGAAAGGACGATCCAAACCTTAGAAGACATGCTCCGAGCATGTATAATTGACTTTGGAGGTAATTGGGATAACCATTTACCATTAACTGAATTCTCCTATAATAATAGTTATCACTCAAGCATTGAAGTCGCTCCATTCGAAGCACTGTATGGACGCAAGTGCAGAACTCCAGTATGTTGGGCAGAAATAGGAGAAAGTCAATTATCAGGTCCAGAAATCGTGCAAGAAACTACAGACAAGATAACTCAAATCAATGAAAGATTGAAAACAGCCAGAGATCGCCAGAAAAGCTATGCAGACAATCGTCGCAAGCCACTTGAATTCCAAATAGGAGACAAAGTACTGTTGAAAGTATCCCCTTGGAAAGGAGTAGTACGATTCGGTAAGAAAGGAAAACTGAGTCCCAGATATGTTGGACCATTCCCAGTGATTCAACGAATCGGACCAAGTTGCTTATCGCTTACAACTACCAGAAGAACTAGCTGGAGTACATGACGTATTTCATGTATCCAATCTTAAGAAATGTCTATCAGACGAATCCCTGGTAGTACCTCTTCAAGATGTGGAGGTAAATGAAAAGCTGAAATTCATAGAGAAACCCTTACAAATAGAAGATAAGAAAATCAAGTTTCTCAAACACAAACGACTAGTACTGGTCAAAGTCAAATGGAATTCAAAGAGAGGACCGGAATATACTTGGGAACTGGAGTCAGAAATGAAGCGGAAATACCCTCATCTATTTCAATAAATCTCGAGGACGAGATTTTTCCTAAGGTGGGGAGGATGTAACAACTCTCATTAAAATTAATAATTAGGATAATAATTAGTCAATAAGAAAACTCTAATTGAGACACCCAAGTAATTCCACACTAACCCTAAAATTTTCAGAACAATCGGAATCAGGATCAGGGCCCCTAAAACTCAGGGGGGTAAACCCTAGTTGATAATTATCTAATTAAACTGTTGTCAGAAGTGAAATTCGATTTTTTGTTGAGTCACCTAAGCTAGTCCCGAACTCAGCTAGTCTAGGTAAATAGACTGCACCCTTTACGGACCGTAAAGGAAAATGCCTTACGGACCGTAAGCATATGTGCTTCCCTTACGGACCGTAAGGGTTGAAGCATACGGTCCGTAAGCGAGGCTATTTTCTGGAGCCGACCTTGGGACTTGAAATTAGAAATGAAAACGACGTTCAATTGATGTCTGTACGTCGAATTAACACCAAAATACTACAATTAAACACACACACTGCACTCGAATCGCTGCCGCAAAACAGGGTAATTACTCGATTGCTATTACGATTCATTTTCCGAGATCAATATATCCAAAGAATGTTTAAGTGCCGCCCACATTAGGGTTATACTTTGTCGTTCGTCGTTAAATCGATGAATGTTTAAGTATTGCACTTTGTCGTTCATTGTGAGAATTTGATCTCGTGAGTTATCGTGACTGCTGTATTGATCACTAACCCAGTTTTGTGTGCATTATTATTACTATTAGGTTAACGAGGCTAAATTATATTCTGTCCGTATTAAATCTGCAATGTGAGTCATTCTCTTTTTATCAATTGTTTTACAATACTCCAAATTATTTTCAAAATTATAATTACAGTGATTAAGTTGATGTAATCACCAAATTACAGCCAGTATGTGGGGTATTGTGCACATTACTACAGTTTAAATCATTTTAGATGGGCGAACCTAATTTTAATTGATTTACGTCATTCATTGGGGCAGCCAATGGTGATATGACCACTGTCACAGATCCAGTCGAGTGACAAATACTGTGGGTAGTTGGTTGATATCAGAAACATGCGTAAAAGATCTTAACACTGTGAATAATAATAAATGTGTCATTTTCAGTAAAATGAATGATTCACTCAGTATTTCCCCGCTGACAAAACCTTTTTCAAACATGTTTCAGGTGATCTACTGTAATTCAGGAAAAGTACCGAGGAGCATTTCAAGCTTACGATAGTGGCTCAATATAAAATAAAGAAATATGTTTTGAAATAAATATTATCAGAAAAATCTTATTATTGTAAATTATCGGGGTTTTGTCCCGAATTGTGAAATGAAATAATCGGAAAAAGTTTTTAGCTTTAAAACGATCCTGATGTTAAAATTCCGCTGCTAAACTCAATTAAATAAATATCACGGGATTTCTGTCCCGCGGCTCCTGAAACGGGTTAAACCGGGCCGGGGGCCGTGACACCTAGACCTCAGGGACACTTGTTGGTGATCTGGTTACACTTGTAGACCTTGTTGTCATGATCTAATGCATCCAAGACTACTATATAAAGGCCTTGTATTGCAACATTGTAACCACACCTTCATTCAGCATTCTTGATCATTTCTGGAGCTCAAGGATCCTCTCTTAGCATCTCTGGTCGTGTACTAGACTTTAGTAAGTGTGCTTAACCCTTCTTAGTTAAGTTTTTGCTAAGTTTTAGCTTAAAAGTCAATCCGTCGTAATTAACGATTGACTTAACGATTAGTCACAAATGGTCCAGTGATTAGTCGAATCAAAGATAGTTATATGTTGGTAATTATGTGGGCATTAAACCCTTAAAAGGGCTCCCTCTGATTCCCACTCTAACTAGTCCAAATGACGGGTCAAAGTTGCTTAGAAAAAGTCAACAGAATGCTAATTTTCGATTTAATGCATAATTAACAATGTAGATGGCATGTAACCTGTTTTATCACTCATATAACTTGATAATAAGTATTATAACTGGTCTAAGCTGGTTTGATCCGACCATTTACTGTTTTGACCCGGTTCGGAACCGAAAGTCGCAAAACTTTGACTTTTGCTTTGACTTCAGTTCTGACCCTATTTGGTATGATTTAGATATGCCTTAGGACTCTCTTAGGACCAGATTATATGATGGGATAACCCTTTGTGGCTGGTTCGTTGTTTGTCCGAGTTGTTTGCACATTTTTCTGTTATATGCTTAAAGTTGACCATAATGCCCTTTTGACCTTAAAACGAGAATTTTGGATATGTGAAAGGACAATAACCTCAGTTACTAATTTCTAAACATGTCCCAAAAATTTCATGTCAATCCGAGGTCTAGAATAGGAGTTATGCTAAATAGCGCAATTAAGAAAACTTTTGTAATTAAACGGCGCAATTAGCATAAAGCCTATCTAAACCCGGATTTCGACACCAAACCTTTTACACGCTGATGTAAAATAATATTTTAGGATTTTTAAAGATTTTTAATTATTTTTAACCTGCTCATAACATGCGGTTATGGCATTGATTCAGTAAATACCGAATATACCCTTTTCGAACCTAAAATGAGTTCTACATGGTATTTTGACCCGAATCCAATTGCTACTGATTTCATATAATAAATAAAGTATTTTGAACTTTATAGCCTGGTCAGAAAACTCAGATTTCCTGTATAACCCGGAAATCTCTTTTATAATCTTTAACATTACCAAAATACCCCTACGGGGCGTATATTGGGATTAAACTCGTTATGGGCATAATGGAAGGTATCCTAGTGATATCACAACCTCTTTAGAGATATTAACTTAGGAAACCTGTGTAGGACTCTTACGGTTACCCGTTACGCCATTTACGCGTTCGGTTCGGTTTATGTAACTAGTTTGCATAAATTAGCCGAAACTGGTCAAACCTTGTCGTTTTTATCTCAAAATCCAGAATGTGATTGGATTACCCATATTAAACAAGTCTTCAAACTTGTCGGGTCTAAATCACATCTTATTCCGGTATTCGCTTAATCGTGCGTACGAACCGTATCTTTCGTTAAAACTAACCGGTCTAAGCTTAAGCTTAATCAAAGACCCGTTAGGATTCTAATAGGTTATTATAAACCTTCGTTCCAGAATAGGAGACCCGGTAAAAGCTACTTGCATTAGCTGTTTGTGAATTATACTTGCAAAGGTAAATACTTTTAACTTAATTCCCTCTATGGGCTTGGGGTACGGTATATAGAATATCGCTTGGTCGGGCATTTGACCTTAATCGATTAGTGGTTAAGTATTATCAAGATGACCCGTTAAAAATTTGATTTGTTGCTTAAAGCCTTTGGGGGGTTAATGACCATGTCCCGGATATCCCTGGCATCATCTTACGAGATGGCCACGACCTAAGCACGGGGTGTAGGCGTACACCTGACAGCTGCATATGAAAAACGGTATCTCACTAAGGATTAACCTTGTGGGTATTATACCTGTGGTGTGTCTATTAGTCTTTAACCCGGTCCACGGAACGGGCTACTGAACGCAAAGAAACATGTAATTCGTTTACAAGTATTATATTAAAATAATTATCCCAAGTTATAAAAGTTTGTGCTACGTGTATTCAAATCAATTTTATTAAACCTTTTACAAAAGTGTCGGCTGAATGTATTTACCAGTGTAAACTGACGTATTTTCCCAAAAAGGTTAACTGCAGGTACTAAACGAACTAGGCTGGCTTTCTCCTAGCGTCCACAATAAGTCTCGCAAGCTTGGACGTCAAACTGTTGAACATTATTCCTATTTTATTTTGATCCCCTGTGGATTATTTCAGCTACTTGTGATACATGATATTACAATTATATTCAGTTGAAATATATCTATCTTTTGCTTCTGCTGTGCATTTAAATATTGTGTTGTTTGACTGTATTGTTGCCGACTACGTCACGGTAATCCCCCACCGGGCCCACCGGTGAAACGTGTGGAAATAGGGGTGTGACATCAGATCTGCAAATGTATTCCAAAGGAGGCAGATGAGGAAGATCGATGTTGCAGCTATATCACAAAGGCAGCAGATGAGGCAGCCGCGGAACTAGCCCAAAAATTTAGGGGTATCCCAATTTTTTATTTTTTAGACCAGGGGTATCCTTTGTATAACAGAGACGAAGTTGCGGGGTATTTTTACACTACGGAAACGGAGTTAAGGGGTATTTTTACACTACGGAGACGGGATTGAGGGGTAGCCCGTGCTACCCCTAATAACATTGTAAGTCCGCCACTGAGATGAGGAATATCAATGTTGCAGCCGTCGACTTCAGGACGTCGTTCCCCGTCAATTTCATGTTCGATTTCCAGATCTTCATGTTTGATTTCTCCCAAGTTCTTCAAGATTGATTTCAGGTTCGTTTCAGATCGTCGATTTCATCTTCATGTTCGTTTCAGATCGATTTCATCTTCATGTTCGTTTCAGATCCATGGCTGGAGAGAGGGTTGGAAGAGGTTGGAAGAGTTGAGAAGACATTGGACCATGTCTGCGTGGGGAAGAGGATGCACAGAGGTTTGAAGACATTTTTTAATGAAATATCTTCTAAAAAACAAACAGTCTGTAGGGCTAAACGTCTGCGCATCACAAACATAAGAGGCCATAAGAGGTTTTTCTGAAAAAACAACACCACCTAACTCTCTATTTTCTTGTATAGAGAAAAGACACATTATCACCACAATATCACACCACATATCCCTTAGGTAGTGTTTGGTATACAGTAATGAGAGGTGGAATGGAATGAGTGATTACGAGGGAATGAGGAAAAGAGTGTTTGGTTGGTCAATGGAATGGAATCACCCATTCCAAAATGCATTCCATTCCCTCAAAATCATTCCTTCCACCCCCCATGTTTTTTTTCCATTCCATCCTCTCTTGCACCATTCATCAACAATCTCTTGCACCATTCATCAACAACACCACAACCCACGGCCTTCGCCACAACCCACCACCACCACCACCCACCACCGACGCCATCGCCACCACCGACGCCATCGCCACCACCTCACCCCGACAGCCACCGCCGCCGCCGCCACCCACTCGCCACCGTTATCACCCACAGCTGCGACCAACCACGAACGCCACTCGCCGCCGCCGCCCACCACCATCGTCGACTCCACCACCACCGCCGCCACCAACTGCTGCCGCCGCCACCAACCGCCACCTTTGCTGCCACCCACCACCAACGGCCACCTTATCGCCACCACCACTCGTCGTCACTGCCGCACCACCACTCGTCGTCACTATCACCACCCATCGCCGCCGCCGACACCCACCACCGCCACATATAACCACCCACAATCACTACCACCGACCACCACCACTAGTCACCGCTAATTTTATTACTCCGTTTTTCTTGCCTACCGAACAATGCACAAAAATAATTCATTTCATTCACATGGTAGCCAAACAAGACATGGAATGGTAATGATCAATTGCTTTCCCTCGTCCATTCCATTACCTCGTCCATTCCATTCCTTCGTCCATTCCATTATCCATACCAAACAGACCCTTAGAGACAGTTAAAAATATATTTAATTGTTTCCTACTATATTTTTGTTATTTGCATCTCATATAATTATTAAAAATTAAAATTTATACACAATAAAAAATATATATATTTTTTAAATAAGTTTCAGTAGCTATCAAAAGAAAACTATATATTATAATGATCATTCTATTTTTTTTAATTAAACCATGTCACTCAACAGATGAACTTAGTTAATTATAATAAGAATATGATGATTAAAATGATATTATAAAAAACTAATATATCTACTTTGGTTCGTAAGAAAAAAAATCCTCAATCCAACTTTGGTATATTACCTATGTAGAGGTTATGTATATCACTTTCTTTTTATGTAAATATCATCCAGATTATTTGATGACATGGATGTCATGAATTTTATACAGATATATAATCTTACATAATAAAATTTTGTAAGATTGGGACGTCACTTCATTAAATCTTAATTAGATTAAAGGTAGAGAGTTATTTTTTTAAAAAATTGTTACAACTACACGTATTTTAAATAAGTCTATACTTTTATATATTTATGTGTATTTAAAGACTTTTCATGTAAAAACGAATAAATACATTAGTCTTTTAATAGTTTTTTCCCTTGCTTTAATTGCATTTTAAATAATAATAAAAATCCAAAATGTTGTTTATTTCATAAAAATCAAGGAAAGGGTCAAAAGAACGGTTCACAAAAGAACTTAAAAGGACCGCTAGTAAGAACGGGTCAACCAAGAATAATATTTCATTGACCAAGTTGACTCTAGTTGTGGCGAGCACACGCATTGAACCTCTCACTAGCTTGTAAAACTAGAAATAATATTTAGAAGAGTTAATTACACAAATGGGTCTTGTGGTTTATACTTAATTTCGCCTTTGGGTATTAACTTTATTTTTTAACAGGTTTAAGTTCTATAGTTTTAATTTTGTAACACCTTTGGGTACTAACACCAAATTAGTTAATTAATGACTAAAATACCCTTGCATTTTTTTAAGTTTATCAATGTAACACATTTGGGTACTAACACCTAATTTTATTTAAGTTTAAATCAATTTTACAAAATCTATTTATTTTTTTTATTTTCATCTTTTTATTATATCTCTTAATTAACATAAATTCTATTTATTTTTTTATTTTCATATTTTTATTAAATTTCTTATTTAACATAAAATCTATTTGTTACACCAGTATTTTTTAAATAGATATTTTAAATAAAGTCTACTAGCTATATAGTTTTATGTAAATTAAGTTTCTTACTCGTTTTAAATAATGTAAACCTTACTCGTTTTCAATTTTGGATTGAAATGATTGATAATAATAAATATCTTTCATGTAAAAAAATTTAAGCCTTTTTTTAACTCGTTTTTTTTTTCATTTACATTTTACTATTTTAGAAAGATATTTAATTTACATAAAATATTCGGGGGGGGGGGGGGGGGGGGGGGGACCCCGAGTTTCCACTAAGCTCCTCCCCTGGGGGTTTCAATTTTGCTTGGGTTTCAGGCACCTTTGCATTTGCACCACATCTCCGTTCCATTTTGCGAGTCAGTTGATTATAAAGGATGTTTTGTGCAATTTACTCGTAAAATAATAAAATAAAGATAAGTATAAAGATTATATTAGAAGATAAATATAAATATAGAGATATAGTTATAGATAAACGTCGACTTAAAATCAGGGGCGGAACTAAAGAGTTATTAGCCGTAGCACGGGCTACGGCTCAACCCCGTATTCGTAGTGTATTTTTTTCGGTTTTATACAAAGGATACCTCTAAAAAAATACAAGGATACCTGTAACCCAAAAATAGGATACTTAAATTTACTAAAATCCTATTTTTTTATAAGCTCAAACATTGTACAACCCGAAAACTTGTAGAATAATAAAGCTCGAATGACAAAATAAGCCCAAATTAACAATAATAAAATTGAAAGGATGCCCCAAATATAAATGATAAAGTTAGCCCTAGACCCAAAACAATATTATGATTGAAATAGGCTCATTTTGATTTGTGATTATGGGCGGCAATGGAAACCAAACAGGGGCGGAACTAAAGAGTTAGGAGCCGTAGCACGGGTTACGGCTCAACCCCGTATTCGTAGTGTATTTTTTCGGTTTTATACAAAGGATACCTCTAAAAAAATATGAGGTTACCTGTAACCCAAAAACAGGATACTTAATTTTACTAAAATCCTATTTTTTATAGGCCCAAACATTGTACAATCTGAAAACTTGTAGAATAATAAAGCTCAAATGACAAAATAAGCCCAAATTAACAATAATAGAATTGAAAGAATGCCCTAAATATAAATGATAAAGTTAGCCCTAGACCCAAAACAATCTTATAATAACCAAATGTCGATTATACAGAACAGAAGCCAGCGATCATTGAACAATGCTATGGTTTGTGATGTCAAAAAAGAAACTTTTGATAAAGTAAAAGACGACACTGTGATTAATTGATTTCAAGCTATGAAAAAAAGAAGGGGACAAATCTATTAGGTATTTGTTTTTCTTTATTTATTATCATTTTTTAATTATTGTATGATTGCACGGTAAAAAAAATTCGGGAGACCCCTAAATTCATGGGCTAGCTCCGCCACTGCTTAAAATATGGGCTAACTTGATAAATTATTTTAAAACTTGTAATTTTTAAGATAAAAATAAACATAGATATATGACGGGAAAACTAAAAGGTAAATGCCTCTTATATTGACACGTGACCATGAATTGATTTCTTTTATTATATGTATATAGAAGATTCGGTTACAAATATATAAAAAATGACAAGCATAATATCTATTATATATATTAAAACAAAACATTTTAGTGCTACTTGGCATAATCTTAAACCTATTTGTGCCACCTGTCATCTGAATAATCTTCACAATTAGCTTTTGAGCGGCAACACATCCATTGAGTTCCTCTTCTTCTCTACCGCCTCTGTATTTAGCTTTTAATGCTCATAAAGATTTTTCAACTTTCCATAATTTTTTGATATCATCTTCCAAAATATGTTTCGGTTCCCAAGTTTAGTTGTTTTTCATCGCACAAGCCCTAGATCTATATATCCATCTGTTTTCTGGGATTACTTCTCTTCGATTATTACGGCAGACGAATTCTCTATCGTATCTATTTGTTCATATCTACTTGGCATTCAAACGATCTGTGAACCCTGATTCAAGGTACGATTCACTTAATGTTGCAACAATTTTTAGGGTTTTATTTTGAATTAGATGATTTTGTTATTCAATATCCGATTTTGTGTTGATAGTCTCAGAATCTCAGAATAATCATATGTAATCATATGGATGTTTTATAGATATTCAAATCTGTAAGAATTTTAGGTGGTTTACAAGTTTATGTCTTTTCCTGATCTATATGTCACATATGTTAGTGTCGATTTTGAGATTCATGAATTTATGATTTTGATGTTGTATAAAATTGTAGTACTTATTTGTTAATATTTGATTCCCATGTTCTTAAATTTTAACAAAATTTAGGGTTTTTCCGAATATCATAAATATTCATATGGATCTTTCCTAAATATTCCTAAATTGTAAGAATTTTAGGTGGTTTACAAGTTTATGTCTTTTCCTGATCTATATGTCACATATGTTAGTGTCGATTTTGAGATTAATGAATTTATGATTTTGATGTTGTATAAAATTGTAGTACTTATTTGTTAATATTTGATTCCCATGTTCTTAATTTTTAACAAAATTTAGGGTTTTTCCGAATATCATAAATATTCATATGGATCTTTCCAAAATATTCCTAAATTGTAACAAAAATTAGGTTTTATTTTGAATTTGTGTTTTGATTTAATATCCAATTTTGTGTTGATTGTCTACGAATATCATAGATGTGCATATGGATATTTCCTAAATATCCAAACCTGTAAGGTTTTTTAGTGCTTAAATTTTTAGGGCTTTATCTGATCTTAAAATGACATATGTTTCTGTCCATACATTGAAGATCCTCGGAATTATGATGCTGTAAATCATTTTAGAACTTATTTGTTAATTTGTTATTCCGATCCAGACGATTTTTAGTTATACTTAACGTTCAATTAAGAACTGCATATTATTGATTCTAATTTTTATTGATGTAATGTTTTTATAAAAGTACATTGACTCTATTTGTTTTAATCGTCAGCCTACATAATCATTGATGTATATTGTAAGGATTTTAGATTATAAGAATTATTCAAGGATTTGTCGTTAGTAACTAAAGAATTTCTACACATAACTTATTTCTGAACATTGCTCATATTGCCTTATGATTTGATTGAAACTGTTTTGTATATTTTCACAAAAAAATGTATATTGACAACATGTTTGTGAATTATAATGATTTCATATTAATTTATCAGATGAGGTTTGTTTGTAATTTGTCGTTGTAAATCATTTGGTATACCTGTCCTGTATTATTATGTTTGGTAAAGGTTTTATTTTTTTAAATTATTAATCTGACGTGCTATGTGTATGTAACCTCTTATAATAGGTATTTTGTATGGCTGATACTTCATCTAGGTAATTCATTCATATAATTTGTCTTTTGGTATCATTTTTTATTTCTCATGTTAACCTTAACGTTTTACACTTGATTAACATTTCAATCGTTAAATCAGTTTCCGAGGACCCTGCTTTTGTAGGCACATGAATAAAGCAGACGAATTTATTATGGTAAATTACAAACTATTACATAAGTTATATTTTTCTTTATCTGTTCATGAAGTATAGTTTGTTGTACTTTATATAAATTGTTAAAGTTTTTTTTTTTATTTTTAAATTATTTTCTTTTGTTATTACAGTGTATTCCAGATGACGCTGCATCGAAACTATGGGGTGTGTATAAATGTCCTACGAATGTTGTTATACACACTGATGATGGCCGACAATTTAATGTTGGATTAAGCGCTGCTAAAGGAAAGATATTCTTTTTCCACGGTTGGTCCAATGTGGTTGAACATTTACGACTAACCATTGGGTGTTTGGTACTATTTAATCCCGTAGATTGTACTACGTTTAAGTTAACAGCTTTCGTTGATGGTGTTAGTCATACCACTTTTTGGACGTATCTGCTCCCTCCATCAACTCAATTTTATGTACGATTACTTATATATATATTTTTAATTAAATATTGTATTGATGTATTAGATTAGTTATACATATGTTAAATTTACTTATTTGCTAATTTCTTTTTATCATTCCCACAGGTCATTCCTGAATGTATCCTGCCAAAACACTATGATTATTCGTCAAATGATATAGTCTCTACTGTAATTACAGACAACAACACGTTTAACGTTCTCATTGAGACAATTGACGGAAAAGTAGGTTTTTCTGTTGGTATTGACGTAATTGTTAGTCAATTAGAGTTGAAAGATGGTTGTTTTATGTTTTTTACAAAATCTTTTGGTAACTTTTTCCATTTAAAAATATTTGGGAAAAACGGTCTTCAAATGGATTTATCGGATGTAGAGATCGATGAGGTATGTTTCATATTCGTACATAATTAAATCTTTTTGACCTGTTAATTTAATTTCTGTTATACATCTATTTTGCAGGCTGAAGTTGCTCCAGTTGATGTTGAAAATGAAAATTACGAAGAAATACATTCTGGTGTAAGAAAGTTTGTCCGTATGGCTGGTGAAGATCATTTTGTAAGTTTTAAATTCATTTTTACATACAGGTAAAACACAAATTGTATCCAATTTTTACTTAATAAACATTCTTTTTTGTTATTTACAACAATACAGAGGATTCCTGATCCTGTTTCACGCATGGCTAGACTTCATGAAGGTTTAAAGGATTTGACCGTTAGATTTTTGCATCTTGATCCGCCAATCCAGATTACAAACGGGACCAGACGTGAAAGGCGTGAAAGAAAAGGCAAGACTGCTTTTCGATACGCTTTAACCTCTTGGAAGAAGTTCATGAAAGCCGCTCGGATTAACGTCCGTGACCAGGTTCACTTTTCCTTTGATGAAAATGATCAGGTTTTGAGTGTTGTGAGGGTTGTACCCTACGTTAAGCCTACCGAGTAGTTTTAAGAGAGTTATTAGTTATAAGACAATTACGGCATGTTTTTTGCCTTTGAATTTTATCTTATATTTTAACTTTGGTTTTCTTTATGAATTTCAAACTTTTATATTATTTTAATAAATTAAATGTTATTTAAACCATATGTATATGACATGCGTGAGAATGTTACTCTACGTGTTTAGTAGTTTTGTATTCCCACTACATGTATGATTGATAAAACATGATATATAAAATACTAATAAGGATACAAATAAATAGATATATTATCATATTAAGAATTAATATTAAGATATCATCATTAACATTAACAGTAACATGAACATTGCTGATCGTTTGTTTACAAAAGAACCATTATTCCCCACGTAATTGGTACCTATATCCAGCATCCACCTGAGAAACATAATAGCTTATTATTCTTCTAAAAGTAAAATATGCCAGAATATTACTACCACAAATTGTTACGTTCATTATAAGCCGACTTACATATGATTCCTTTAAGATCACATTTCCAGCTGCCATATAATACCTTCCCTTATACTGTCCGATTCAATATAAAACACCTATTAACGGGTCCAAATGTCCATATTTATAATTAGAGACGTTAACTATTAACTTTCAGGTCTTTGTTACACTTGAGTAAACAAATGTAAGTTTAGTCGAACAACTGATATTTATTTTTTGAATTAACTTTTATTATTTTATCTGTTGGCGAGTCGTTATTTAGGCCCTGAACTAAATTATTTTATATTTATTTTTTTAATAGTTACACTACAAATAAAGATAATGAAGTCTGAGTTTAAAAACCATATTGGAAGGCTCCTGCAGGTATGTTTAATCGAATAATTTCCTTAAATACATATCATATTTACAAAATAAAGTACAATGTCTATGGAAAAAATCCAATACTTATTATGTTGTACAACACTAACATGAATGTTTTTATAAATTTCGTATATGAAACTTTAATTTAGTTATATCGTAATATTTTAGGTATGATTTGCTGAGTTTCCGGAATTCAAATTGGAACTAGAAATATGGTATTGATTGTAATTTCATTTAATATGATAAATTGATTGAATATAATTCCCAATTCATTGATTGAATATAATTCTCAATTCAACTTCTTAATTGATTGTACACATTTTTATTGTTTATGTATTTAAGGAAAACATAATGACCAAAAATAATATGTTAGCATAAATACCCATTTCGACAGACATTTTCATTCACTACTTATTTTCTTCATTCTAAACAAAAATTATCATTCACTCATCCAGATTGTAAGAGTTTTCCTTGACTTTCAATAGATATTTCATATAGGTTTCTATTTAGTATACTTAGTATTGTAAATGTAAATGTTATTTATGTTTGTCTCATTTTATATTTCCACTAGTTTAAGAACCCGCGAGGTTCGCGGGTGGACTAAAACACAAATGAATAACTTTAATTTATTGAAGTAATCGTTTGAATTAAATAAACGTTCAAGTAATAATCAATTAGTAAACTACAATTAGACAAATAATGTAATATCTCGAGATACATGATGATGCAAATGTGTGTAATATTGTGTTTATGGAACATAATAATGTTATTATGATTTTTATTGAACATTTACACGGAATGTAAGATCGTTTGATGAATGAGTACATGGAGATCACAAGTCACGAAATACTTCTTTGTAAACTACATTTGTCGTTTTATTAGTAGGTTTGCCGTCATTGTCCAAAATCAGAAGTTTAACTCCTTGTCTGGTTTTAACTCTTGATAAAGCAACATACAGCTGACCATGGGTGAAAACTGGTTGCTTCAGATACAGACCAACTCTAGACAGTGATTGTCCCTGACTCTTGTTAATAGTCATTGCGAAACAAACAGCCAACGGAAATTGTCTCCTTTGAAACTCAAAAGGAATTTTTTTATCAGAAGGTATCAAACTAATCCTTGGTATATAAGTGCGTGTGCCTATGTTCCCTCCGGATATTATCTCGGCTTCTATTACACGGTTATACATTTTTTTGACCTGTAGTCGTGTACCATTACAAAGCCCATTTTGTTGGTCAATGTTACGTAATAGCATCACCGGCACGCCTACTTTTAGTGCTAGCCTATGATTAGGTAAGCCGGATACTTTAAGACCGTTAAGCACATCAGGAGAGTATAGTTTTTGTTGTGTAGCGTTTGGATCTTCAGACTGACAAAGACTGTCTGAACTAAGATACTCTCGTTCTTCTCCTGGGAATAGTGACAACAACCGATCATTAATTTCATGCACAACCTCGTTCTTAGGTGCAAGTATAGCCCTCTCACTGAAATAATTCTGATTGTTGAAGTTTTCGAGAATTGAAGGATACACAAAATCAATTAAAGTTGAAATTGGATCCGATGTATCAGTGATTAGAAGGTCGCTTGGTATTTCAATTGACGCTTCTCCATCATTTGGACCACCAACATTTCCCTCACCTATATCCAAAAGCCATTTGGCAAATTGTTTTATTTCTTCAGCGTCCGATGCTGAACTTCCAACTGTTAACCTCATGTTTTTTGTTAATCTCAGCAACTTACATGTATTCCACAGATAAGACGAACTTATTGAGGCATTGACAATTTCTTGTCTTCCACCATTTGGAACAACAGGAAGGATCTGTCTAAAATCGCCTCCTAAGACAATAACCTTCCCTCCAAAGCGGATGTTTGATCTGTTTGAAGTTTCGATATTGAAAATGTCGTTCATTGTTCTATCCAACGCTTCGAATGCATGCTTGTGGACCATAGGCGCTTCATCCCATATAATCAAGTTTGTTTCGTGTAGTAGTCTAGCAACATCTCCATTCGGTTTTATATGACAGACTGAATCCTCAGTAAGATTCAATGGAATACGAAACCTGGAATGCGCGGTCCTGCCACCAGACAATAACAACGACGCGATGCCACTTGAAGCAACGTTTAATACAATTTGACCTTTTGATCTGATTGCCGCAGATAATGTCTTCCATAAGAACGTCTTGCCGGTCCCGCCATAGCCATACACAAAAAAAACCCCACCCTTGTTACCCTCAACTGCGTTGATTATTTGTTGGAAAACTGACCGTTGCTCCTCAGTTAGCAAATTAAGTTGATTATTAAATTCAGCTTGAAGATTCGTTTGGTCGTAGATACGCTCCTCGTTAATCAAACGATTGTCTGAATCAGACATAGACGCAGTATCTGGGTACGACATTGTCTCAAATCTCTTGAGTGATGAGTTGTTTCTGGCTAAGAATTTTTCAACTTCACTCAAAACATAGTTTTTAAGTTGGTGATCTGGAATTGATAAATCTGTAAACAATTGGAAAAAAAAATATATTATCAAGTTATGAAATCAAAATATATTTAATGAACCAAAGCATATAGCATAAATGAAACATAAAACCATGTTTTCTTTAAATGAAAATTGTATTTTTTTTATAACGCAACCAAAAACAAAAAAAAAGTGGATAATAACTACATTTTACGTAAAACAATTACCTGTAAGACGATGATATTTCCTAAGTCTGTAGATAAAGTCGTCTGTCATGTATCTCCATGTGCTTTCCCATACAACCTCAGGTCTGGACAACGTATTTGTTAATAGCAAAGTAGCAAATAAATTACGAAGATACGAAGGGGATCCTGTTTCGTTTGCTTCTTTGATTGCCTCAATATATTCTGCGTCATCGTCCAAAAGGCCGAGTGCATAACATGCATCTCTAAATGTATCATATACCTTACCATGAACTGTTTTAATATCATCAAAAGACCTTGGTCCTTTCACTTTGTTAAGAAGAATTCTTAAATAATATGCTTCCCCAAGAGACGGACTTACAGCGTGAATTCTCCCAATTGACTTATGTGTTTTTCTAGGTTCCCAACAATGTTTATCAAGCTTCCATACATACCAACTTGGAAACTGAACATATGTAAGTGTACGGGCCAATGTGTCATTCGGATCTTTGTTACGTTCCATCCAGGAAAGAAACATTGAAGCTTTGACAGATGGTTTGTTAAGCACTTGATTAATATCCTCGTCGGGACCAAAAACAACAGGTTGTTTTCCGGGAAGATGGAATGGCAGCCTCATAACAGATGGAGTCCTGTAATGCACATCGTATGCGAAGATCCTCCAAGATGCCTCACAAGCCGATAGATACCTACAATCATAGTATTCTTTGACCTCGTCTTGTTGTAGTTCTTCGTTGTTACTATCATGTTGGACAACTGCAACGGTTGCTTTATCAGGGCCTTTATTTATATATTTAAACAAATATTTAATTGATCCGGCTTGATTGCACCACTCAACATTTATATGTGCCTGGTACCGTTTCAAAAGTTTTTTGTTGTATGGCACAACACTTCGGTTGTCTAAGTCGATTCCATTTTTCACTACAGAAACACCATTATCTCTTCTTTTGTATATTGGGAATCCATTTGAATCCAGTGTAGTATGATCTTGAAATTTCTTTGGAAAACCCTTTGAACACTTATTGTCAACCATACATGGACAACTTAAATTAGCGTTACCACATGGACCATGAATCATATAGTCTTTCACAAGTGCATATAATTCTGCATCTTCATCTTCATTAGGGATTTCTGCAGTTATAAATGGATCAACATGGTCTACTGTTGGAAGCTTGGATTCATTTTCTAAGAATAAGCATAGGTGGGCATGAGGCAATCCTCTCTTTTGAAACTCAATTGTGTAAACAACTGTAAAACAAACTAAACCATTAGTAGATTTAAATAATATAAAATCAATATAAAAAATAATTTGATAAAATACCTGCTGCAACTTTTCCAAATAGATGGCGTTCTTTAAAATCTTTGCAAATTGAATCCAACTTTATTTTAAATAATCTGGTCAGTATATCTGGCCTATCTTCAGGTTTAAGATTTGTGTCTCTAAGAAACCTTTTTACCTCAGGCCACTTTGGATTGCACGTGATGGTTATAAAAAAATCCGGATAACCAAACCACTTACAGATAGCCATGGCATCTAAATAATTTTGCATCATATATCTCGCGCCACCGGTAAACGAAGAGGGCAAAAATATTCGTTTTCCAACGTTAGATATGTCTTGCTGGCCCTTATTTCTTAATTCACATAGACTTTCATAGCTATCTGACCTTAGATTCTTTTGTTGAAGACGTATGTATTTAAGCCTTTCGCTCTCAATCATAGTATACGCATCAACCAAGAATTGTTGAAAGAGTCTCCTTGAATTTAGAATCAATGAAAACTGATTAATTCTGTCTTGCAAACGATATGCAAAGAACTCTCTCATCGTACAATTTGGACGTTTCTTATTGATTATGTCTACGACACCACGATGAGGGATGTCAATTCTATAACCATCATCACCATAAGGAAACAAAATAGGATATTGAAGTGCAAGGTATGAAGGATGCAATTCACTAATTCGTTTCAAAGTACCTGTTTGCGTTTCAATAACTATATCTCTATTGTTGATTGTGTTGGCAATATCCCCAACAATTAGAGCAGCAACTTCACCACATGTTGGTAAATTATATGTTCGTCCATCCTTTTCTCTAAAACCAATTAGACGAAGCTTCAGATTAAGCTCAGGGTTTTCATGAAAACGGTCTCTAACCATCCTATAAGCTTTTACCAACTGATTTTCTGAATCTAAAAGACATTTTATATGTTCAATCAGTTTATTATCAAGTTCAGCACCACTTGCGGAGGATGAATCCTTTGAACGACTGGTTAAAAAATAGAGGAGTGTTACAAAACATAAAGATTAATAAAAATACTACTGGAGAAAACTGTGATTGGAAAAAATGTTTAGTTGGTTGTAGTACCTAAATACGGATTGTCTGTTGGAAAGTTCGTTTTCAGTATCGAAAATGTAGAGCTGGCAAAATTTAGGTTGGTCTCCGTCTTCCGGAAGGAGGCTTCCAGTGCTGTGGTAGTTCTCTCCACTAATTCTGTAGCAGAATGGTCCATTACCTCTGTTAACAGTGTGATCAACCTTACCACCCATTGACGTGAAAGCAAACATTGAGTTATACCGTCGAATATTATTCAAAAAATATTTGCTTTCTTTGTCCTTATACATAAAAAGTTCCTTATAACTTGGAACAGCATCTTTATAATCTGGTAGTTCTACTTTGCCGTAACCACAACATAAGAAATAGCATATTCTTCCTTTCTCTTTTCTTCCCCTTCCTTTCTCAGCATCCCATAATTTAGCATTGCATACTTCACAAGTAATACATTGGTCACCATGATCGATGTAATCTGTAAAGTTAGTTGAAGTAAAAAAAAATATTACTTTAGGAAGGAGGTGTTTGTATAAAAATAATAGATACTATTTAGTCAATTGTTTAAGTAAAGTAATTTTTATTATACCTGTTGAAACTCCTTTGTAGATTGCTTCATCTGTAGTTTCCTCTGTCGTCAAGTCAATCATTGGTATAGGAGATGTAACTCGCGATTTACTTATTAACTTACGTTTTCCTGGCGACATCCTCTGTAAAGAAGAACTTTCGAGAATAGTAAATGTGTTGCCAGAATGTGTGATGTTTGAAGATAGAGAAAAACGACGAATGTTTATTGGTGTAGTCATGTTGTTTGTAAGACAGCTAAGAGTACCTAAATAACATAATATACTCCAACTTATTAACTTTTTAAAACATATAAACTGTATTTGAAACTAAATCCGGATTATTCAGTAAATATAATCTTTACTTGTAGGTAACACCGACGATGTAGGAGTAACATTGTGCGTGTTGGAAGACAACAATCTTAAATCAGTGGAAGATGTTAAAGTATTGGAAGGGTGTAATTTTCGTTGTTGTAGAGTAGTAGATCTTTTACTGTCTAAATATAGTTTCCTTAACCTCCGTCTCTCTTTGCAGTCATTTTGAAGAAATCTCGGGTCATAAACTGTAATATTATAATAAAAATCAGATAATTTACATATAGACATTATCCAAATAATAAATACAATTTTTGTTAAAAAATTGTATACTACTTTAAACATTTACTAAAGTTTTACCTCCATATTCAATGGAAGCCTGTGTTGTATCATTGAGCATGTAATGCGGAATGGATGATGAACCAGAAGTAGATGCTATAACATCTATTGATTGTGATTTACCTTTTTGCATTCCATAACGTTTACCATCGATGTATAATTTTCTAAGTTTACGCCTCTCCTTACTCTCATCTTGAGTAATTTTAGGGATGAAAACTTGCAAACAATCATTAAATATAAAACACATATAAGGTACATGAAATATAATGATACGATTTAAATTGAAAATGTAAATATTAATAAGATAAAAAGTTAAATAATACCGTTTGAAATGTTTCCCAATGGTGTTCGATGAGTGAGATCTGGCATAATATATATATGTATATATACGTGAGTATAAATACAATACATGTGTATAAATACAATTTCATGTATAATTACAAATAAAGTATTAGAATATAGGAAACAGTAATGTGTAATACAATGTAATGTTTTTTGACATAGGAGTAACAGAAAGGAAATTGTACTGCAGTTCGGTAGCATTTTACAATTTGCAGTAGTGACCGACGACATAAAAACTGGAATGAGAATGGACAAAAAATGATACGTTTATTTTTTTCCGGAAATTAAAATGGTTTGTGAGTTCTTAAATTACATATTTATTAGAAACATTTATAATGTATATTGAATCAGTATATAAAAATACATTCATTGTTATATATTTTTTAAAAAAAATATGTTATATTTATTATTTATTTTTATAAATCGACAGGTTTGATAAGTATTCATATACATTTGTTATAAATATAATTATTTATACTTATTATTTATGTCTATATAAAAGTAGACAATAAAAACTTGAAGATAGGGACTACTTCTGTCAATTATAAAAAGTAACCATAGGGTTCATCATGTGTTTGTCAAATCAGATATGATATAGGTATACGTAGCAATGATGCTTATCTCTTTCTCTATTACCCACTTCATTATATTACACCAAACTTCACACACATACACATTAAAATCTTCAAGATCGGCATTGAAATTATCATCGGAGAAAGAAAAATCACCAACAGGTAGGTTTCAAATTTTTGTTCAAACATATCGTAGATGTTTAATTGTATCATTGTGTGAGATTTGCAATCTAAATTTGTGGATTTTTAGTAAACCGACATGTTCTTTGATAGACAACTATAGTTTTTAACGCCATCTTATTCCTCATTTCATCATATTATATAGATTTGGGTTTTATATGAGCGAAATTAGATGTTTTGTGATGTTGATCTGCCGTTATTGTTCCAGTATTTGGTTTCGGTTTTTTATCAAAGTTTTATTGGTTATGTCGGTTTATGATTCCGATTTGAACATGATTATGGATGGTGCATTGTTATTATTATTGAATGATTTATTTCTGCACATCTATTATTGTTTGTTTTAGGTTTTTTAGTGAGTATACTTGTTGATATGTATATTTGTTTCGCCTAACTGTTACACACAAGTGTGATTAAATTTGGGGATTTTTCCAGTATAGATATGTTATATGATAATGAACATCTATTATTTACTGATATAATTATATGTAGACAATGGCGCGTTCTTCAACTGAGCGAAATACACAAAATAAAAAAAGGAAGTCATAGTGGTAACAGATTCGGACTCGGAAGAATCTTTCACTTCGGAAGAATTCGACTGGAACGCACCAGAACCAAATCTCATTTTCATGCCCTCCTCTTGTTCACGTTTTGTAAGTATTTACATTTATTATTATGTAGTAAGTTGACTATTGTTATATGGTGTCATTAGTGCCTTTATCATTACCGTCTGCATACTTGTTTGGCATTTCTTAGCGGATACCAGTTAAGGTCGCAAGAGCCATGGGAATCGATAGATGCGGAAAGGTGACCATTGAAAACATGCGTGGTGTGGAAACAAATCTGAACGTCTCGGCTGAACCAAAACGATCAAAAAAGAAAAATCGGTTTACTGTTTTGGGATGGCCAGCATGGGTTCGTGAAAACAACATCAAGATGGGTTATCTTTGCGTTTTAGAGTGGTATGACGATATGCCTGCACTCTTTGTTAGGGATGTAATCGAAGAATAATTGGGTTAGTACCATAGATCGCCACCGTTCAACCAGTTTGTATGGTAATTTTGTCTAACTAACGGTGTTGGCAGTAGGTATATAAGTTTGTAGGAAATGTTGTTTGGGAAACTGTTACAATGTTTTGTTTATGTTAGCTGTTGGAAACAACTAAATAATATTTTGGCCTATGTTATATGTTTAAATATTTTGATACATGTATAATGTTGGAATGGAATGCTACTTGAAATTTAATGGTCATCTACAAATTACAACATCAATATACGATTCTAAGTTGTTAATGACAAAAGGTTTTGATATTTAAATGTTTACGACGCAATAGTGGTGACATTATCTTCACGAATGCATCTAACTTTAAAATAATTACATGAATATACGTTGCTTTCATAATTTGATTTAGTTTAGAACTATTACCTGAAGTTACATTTCTGAGAGCGTTAGAATGTGTTTGTATAGACCTGTTTTTCCGAGAATCCAAATATGTGACAACTCGTAATTCGAACCTACTTTGTGTATCGACACGTGTTTATACGAATTATTATGATTATTGAATGTTATAATTACGTGCTTTGTGTTATGTAATGTATGTATGTGACAACTCGTACCTTGATGTGATGTGTGTGCACGATATGTGGCTTTGTGAACTTGAATGACCTTGTGAATGATATGATTGTTGAATGCATATTATGTCGTTAGGTGATATGTGTTGTAAAGTTAGATATGTCATATGATCATGTGTGCTATATGTATATGGGTTGTACTCGCACAATCTTCACCCGGTCGCACAAGTCTGATTGGGCCGATCGCACAAAGTCCTTATGGACTCTACATTGAACCGAATGGACAGCCAAGTTGGGTTCGGCCCATCTTGTTACTCGATTAACATTAGGAAATTGTAACCATATATCTCGTTTGTTACCAAATACACTTTACACACAAACCCTAGCTCTCTCTCTCACGCTCAAACCCGACGGCCATCACCTCGAAGATTTTCTTGCTCGTTGTACGGATCATCTAATCCAAATCGGTTAGTATATTTATTGTTAGTCCAATTACATTGTATTCCTTCAATTATGTTTACTTGTGGCTTGTCAGTTTATAAATATATATGAAAAAAATGGGGAGTGAGTGCCGGCGGTAAACGATAAGGGAGGAGGGGGTTTAATCGGTTAAGTGTATGCCGGTCCAATGGGATTGGCGGTGGTTGAGGGATGGCGGCTGTCACATATATATTGTCATGTCATTGTGAGTCAACTTTGGTTAAATGGGTGCATGGTATTGGATGAATGGTTGGCTAGGGAAAGGGGTCCAATCGAAAATAAACATGTTGCACAATTACATCAAAAATTTAATGGAAGAGGCATGTGCTTGCTTAATCATTGTCTAGTTTTGCATGTGTGATAGGGACTGACACATATTGGCGGTTATATACGTGTATTACATGTGCAATGGTTTAGAATATTTATGATTTCATATATATATATATATGTGCACACAAAAATCTAGAATTTTGGTCCAATCATGTGTGGGCGGCCATTTTTGGCATTGAGTGCATGTGAATGTGAAGTATAGATTGATCATATGACTGATGTATATATATCCGAGTTCTTTTACTTTGAACTAAACTTTATTACTCCAAAATAGTCTAAAAGATGCAGACATCCAACTTAAAGTACAGTATTACTTAGGTTGATTGTTGAATAATTAGAAAACATTAAATATATAAATCGTTGTATTAGAAGAATGTATTAGATTAGTTCTAATATTTTAATCGAACAATAAAATAAATCGTTGTATTAGAAGAATGTATTATATTAGTTCCGAATATTGTAAAGACTTTATAATGACTCAAGGCCCGAGTTTTAAATCTGTGGGTATGATAGGTGACTAGGATTGTTAGTTTGATTGGTGAACTAATAAATCAGATTGTTCAAAGATGATTGTTAACCGAATGTTGATAAGCGGCCGTATATTGTGTAAGATCATATGATGAGATGTTACACGATTGCTAGATTAATTCAACTGTTCGATTATGTTACATAGGAATTCGGGTTGTTAGTTAAATGGATATTGTGGAATGAATTATGATTCGATTAGGGTTCATGTAAATTGAATGTTGGATAGCTTGTTTGATCGATATGGGGTTGGGTAGGATTGTTGATTGTGTTGATTGAATAATGTAAAATTTGGAAACTATTAATGTGTAACTGATTGGCATATTAATCGGAAATTGTAAACAAAACGCACAAGATCACACGTACAAGGGAGCCCATTCGCACAGGGGCTCCGATCGCACAAGCTAATATGTTGGGCCGGGTGTACCGTTTGGGCTGGTCATATGATTTGGGACGGGCACAAGGCTGATCGCACAATCGGTTGGGCCGCTTGTTACTGGGCTTTACCTTTGGTTGTGTATACGTGTTAGCATGATATGAACTTGACTGACAATATGTGATACATGTTTGCTATGATCTATACGTGTCTTTAACGTGATTAACTCGGTGTAATTATACGTGCTCTACTTGAATCAAACCTGACTTGTATGATAAACGTGCTAGGACGTGGTTGAACACATTGTAGCTTAACTGAACTTTTTGTGTATCATACCGAGCAACCCCAGGTGAGTTCATTGCATTTTCTCAAGCATGCGTCCCGGTGGTTTGGGACAACTGGTAAACATTTGGAAGGGAAACATTGGGTAATTAACTTAATCGGTTTTGGTTATTGCCTGGAGGGCAATGGGGGTAATTAGTTGATAGCGCTATTAGGTACTAATTATCTGGGTTTCACTATGGTTGTTTAGAGGCACACTCCTCGGTTACGTAAGGGCGGTTCCCCTAGGGTAACTAACTGGACAACATAGTGGGTTGTTAAGAGGCACACTCCTCGGTTACGTAAGGGCGTAGTCCCTAGGGTAATCTAACATGAGCAACAACGTAACACAACAATGAATCATATTAACATATATCTGGTAACGCAACACGTAAGCAACACTTTGAACTCACCAGCGTAGTCTGACACACTTGTTTGCATGCTTGTAGGTTATTAACGTTTGGAACATGGACTTGCTATCTGGGAGTGCTGGAGTGGTCATGGATCGAGACTCGTGGATTCACTTATAAACAATGCATTGATTTTAGTTATTATTATGAAACGATTACATGCTTCCGCTACACAACTTTTGAGAATTGATAACATGTTGACAACTTATTTTAGTAATTGATGTCATAACTTATTTAAATATCTACTATTGGTTCAATGTGATTGGTGGCTCGAACTCTGATGCGTAACACGCCTCGTGGGGTTTCCGCAGGTGGAATTTTGGGGGTGTTACAAAATAGATTTTTCGTTGTCTTCGCCTCTCCTTTGCTTCCTTATTCGTATCAGTATAGATAACTAAAAAAAACATTAAAATTACAATTTACAAAGTGACGTTAAAATGTAAAATAATATACCAACATATTAAAGGAATATGCATATATGTGTGGAATATATGTATACCATTAGTTATGTCTGAAAATGGAATCCTTGCTATGTGACCTAAAACATCAATAATAAAAGGATACAAAAAATAGTATATGTCATTTCTTTGAGGCATGTATCTACCTAATAATCAATAAACTGAAAGATATTGAAAATACTACCACTTGAATTGTTTGTATTGCAAGGTTGCTTGACGAAAGACGAAGACTGAATCTTTGACCTTTTCGACGTGACATTAACTGTTAATATGTTCATGAAAAATTAAGTAACCTGATAGCGAATGTATACTT
The DNA here is from genome assembly GCF_002127325.2 of Helianthus annuus. Lineage (NCBI taxonomy): Eukaryota > Viridiplantae > Streptophyta > Magnoliopsida > Asterales > Asteraceae > Helianthus > Helianthus annuus. The sequence continues at coordinate 5,950,111 of NC_035444.2, forward strand.
TATTTTGAGAAATGAATGAAATGGCACTTACGGTTTGCAATGTTGTCGTTCTGTACATCTTTTAATGAAGAAGAGAAATTTTCATTTTTCGATCTTTTTGACATCACCGGAAATGTGATTAAGGTTACTGCAATAAGAAGAAGAAGAAGAAGATACGATGTTTAAATGTATGAGCCTTTAGTAAAACAACAAACGTGAGGCTTACATAGCAAACGAAGTAGTAGTCTTCGTTCAATATAAATAGTGGTTTACATTAATATGGAATCATTTTAATACCATATCAAGTTAAATCGCAAAAATATTCCTTGATTTATGTTACTACATCATTCCATATATAAAATGACCTATAGTTTGACCTTTCCAAATTTATGTTTCGTTTTTTTGGTATGTTTTGAATTACTACTATCAAATGAACTATATTGATTATATCATCAATAATAAAAAGAAAGTATGAATCAAATGTGAATTCAAAAATTGACAATTGACAATTGACAATTGACAATAAACACAATATTTAGTAGTATAGCATTCTGGAATGATGATATACATTTTTATTTTTAGTCATAGAAAGAAACATAAACTTAAAAACTAAACATATACACAAAAGATAGATAACATAACAAATTCCATTAACAATAACACCATACGGTAACATGTTCAAAGGGTTGGTTCCAAAACATAGAACAAACAGTTTAACAAAAAGACGGTTTATAAAAGTTCGGCGCAGTTTTGCTTAGACATGTCGGACATTTTTTAATATAACGGTTTTCTTTGAAGTCACATAAGTGAAATCAAGGATGTCGCCGTCATTCAAGTTATTGTCCGCCATAAAAACAGGCCAGTCGATGACTGAATAGCGTAAACCACGTCCGTTCTTTTCCGGTTTGACTTCGTAAGTAGTCACTTGCCCCTGCATGTTTTCAATCTTTAGAGTATGAAGCTTCTTTCTAAAACCAGCGCGATTTGAAACCCCGACCGGAAGACGCTGAATGTAAAAACGTTTATTTAACACTTTATATCTTAAACATCATATAATAAGTATAAATAATTTAAATGTAAATATTTAATTTAGAAAAATAATACCAGCCTGTATTCTCCTTTACGTGTAAAGTTCAAAAGTTCCGGATCTTCAGGAATAGTGTGTTGTCCGCGATTGTCTCCATGTACACGCTTCTTATACTTGGAACTACCAACAGAACTTATATTTTCCTTTGCCTTTATGAATTTAAAAAACAATATCTTCAAAACTACACCATATTGTCGTTAACGAAATAATATTACTTGTATGAATCTATAAACTTACATCTTCTGTGTGAGATGGAGATCCTTCAGATATAAAGGCCTTGGAAGTACATTGAACGTCATGTTGTTTACCCTTGCTTGTATTTCCACTTCCCTCCATGGTGATAGTATCTTTTTGCGGAATAGAACAATCCTGTTACAAAGCAACATTTTAAACTTTTAAATAAAATGTACATCTTTAGATGTTACAGTAAATAGCATATAATAAATATGTATAAACATACATTTATAAAAATATACGATTACCTGGGGGACATTTGGTTCTTCATTTGAAAAAAAGAAGCCATATTCTTTACGTAAGGCCTAAAAATGACATATGCACTATAATAACTCCCATATAACCAATACTTAGAAATGTGTTTATAGACATTATTACTTTACCTCATCTACTGTCTGAAAGAACTGATCACGAGATATTTCTAGAACCTCATCATCCGAATTGTCTCCCATTATTAACACAACCAGCAACTGAACTGAAAATATAGTTACAGTGTTAATGAGCATTAGAAATATTATTAAATATACATATAGATTAATGTTAAACAAAATTATAGCCAAAAGAATATCTACATTCATTTATGCAGTTTTGGAATACATATACTACAAAAATAGACATATTTTTTTAAATAAAACCCTTTCAAACAATGTAACAGCAATATAAACAAAAAAAAATCATTAATTCAAAAAATTAGTATAAAATTTATTAAACAATCTATACATTACATCTATAAAGACCATAAAACAATAATATAAGTCTGACTACAAAAAGGAAAGTAGAAACAAATTCATTTAAGAACTAAGATTTAAGTTTTAAAATAAACAAAGTGAATACTACCTACAGAATAAAAAATCATGAACTAAAAGATCCAACTTATAGGTTAAAGATAATTTGCAGAAAACGTTTAATACACCTTAAACATGTACTTTCTGGCATTTGTTAAAAGATAAACCTAAACAAACTCTTTACAATTAACAGTCAAACCATAAAGTCTGGGAATGAGACAATAATTTAAGGGTTTTCGTGATGAAATACAATAATGAAATTACAAAATCTAATAAAAACTTTATGGGTACCCAATCAATCGATATGAATTGAATACCAAACATACATCACAACTGTAATATAAACTATAAAAAAACATTGATTTAGATAAGGTTTTTTTTAATAATCTTCAAGATCAATATGAACAGATGCAAACATTTAAAATAATCATCGCTTGAATATTGTAAAAATATATAAAATAATAAAGAAGAAAAACTTTTCAATAACAGCAGATCCTTATATAATGTTCAAGACATAGAACATACATTCATCACCTGTAATTAAAACATTATACCTAGACATTAATCGGCTCTATACATAAAGATTCATCGGCTAAAAACCCTAAAACACAAGTTCATGAAAATAAATATATCAAATTCTGTAGATAATGCATTGACTTTACAATACAATGAAAAGAAAAAACATCAAAAAAGTAACAAATTATCTCATAAAAACCGATTAGTTGGCTAAGAGATAAGATTTCGAAACACGAAACATAGAAAGAATCATACTTATGAACAAACTACAGGAAAAAACTACAGCAAAATAATGAGAATTACCGTTCAAGATTTACATGAAATTTCGATGAAGAAGATGAAGATCAAAAGGTTTTCTTGGTTTGCGTGAAGCTTAAAGTTGAAGAAAATTACCTATTTGAAACACAGATTCGGTTGTATGTAACAATTGCAGAAGATTGTTTACTTTGTAAAAAATAAAAGGAAAATAGTAAAGGTTGATTGATTAGATCAATGAGGTGTTATGATGAAGTTATGTTTCCCATGTATATAATTTGTTTGGAAAAATGATTACCCTACCTTTTTTTTTTTGAAAGAAATCCGAATAACTACAGGTATTTAACAAAATATGTAATTATAGTACATATACATAAATACGCATATTTTAAAATGTCATCATATACGAATGTTATCCAGTAGATTATTAGTTAGTTTTTGTGTGTTAATTTAAATGTTACTGTAATACGACTTTTTTTAAATAATATACAGTAATTGAACATCTAAAAGATTATGGTTTAAAATAGAATGTTACCATAAATTGCCAAAGTTTTGAAAGATTTATGTGGAATATTTTGAATAACTATAAAAAAGTGTTTCCAAATTTTAAAAATCGTATTTGCTCATAATATGTAGTTATATTTAATTTTTATTTTTGGTATGTTATCAATTATAATAATCAAATCACGGATAATATTATAGAAACAACATTATATTTATGTGAAATGTTTATATACAAACCAATGTTAAGAAATTATAAAACGTATATTAAAAATCGTTAAAAAAAATACGTCCATTTAAAAAAAGTGGAAAGGAAAGAATTTCTGTTAAATTTGAAAAAGTCTAATACAGTTCAAATATATGGAACAACTACTATCATATATATCCAACGCAGATATAAGTAAAAAATATTTAATTAATATCATCAAATAACACGGCATTTTAACATCTCATTGAAAGGTTTTAAAAAGTATATATATAAATAAGTAAAAGAATGCCATGTAACATGAAATAATAAACGGATCATTTAAAGATACAATCACATGGAATAGATGATCGAATATTAGAACCAATAAGATGTGATTCCGGAATGGTAGGCGAAAAAATGATGCTAGACAAATCCGTTGATCTCAAAATGTTTCCTGCAAATTATATTATAAATTTTTAAACATAGAATTCTGTCATCTAAAATGTTAAGATACAAAATAAAACTAACTAAAAAACTTACTGGTGTTCCAATAAACCAACTTGACCCGAGCAACGAAAATTATAGACTTTTTTTCTATATTCATTCGAGTTGTAACGTATCCCAAACCTCTCATGTCATACAATTCCATTTCAATAACATGGCCTCTGTTATATTTTAATTTATAGTTAAATAATAAGTTTGAGATAATGTTTATTCACCAAAAGAGTTGACTTACGTGAAATCTTGTAGGAATAACCTAAACATGTGTTTGTGTTTGTCTCTTTCGCCACATATTATTCGTCCAACAACATCTACATAAGGTAAAACTACTAACATAATTATTCAAATAAATGAAAAAAAAATTTATTATATTAACTAATACATAACAAATACAGTTAAAGTTAAACAACATGTAAGCATCAAAGTAGAAAGATATTGAACTTACCAACCATATACCTTTCACGTCTTCTGTCATGAGCTAATGTTTTAATGCATGGTGTCAACGGGTAGAAAATAAAACCTTTAGGAGGGTCAACTAAAAAAGGTGTTACTTTTGAAAATTCATTAAATACGATCTTTTTGTTTGTAGAGACAATGATGTAGCCTTCATATCTTGGATATTCATGATAAATAAGATTTTCGGTTTTGAATTGGGACAGAGTATATACACCACCAACCATCTTACTAAAGGGGTATAGGTTATAACACTTGTAAGGCACAATTGCTACAATCTTCTGCCTCTAAACAAAGTCATGTAAAAGGATATTCAATAAATTATAGGTAAAAGTAATGTATAAGTCGAAAGTTTAGTAAACATGTTATGACGTTACCTGTTGGTCGAGTAGCACAATAATCAATCTGTCTAAGTCTTTGTCATGCCATACAAATTCAAAGCTGACAAAGATAATAGAATACCATACACCATCTTCTTTAAAGTCAGAAAACAAATCAACGCATTCCACTTGTGTCGTTTCCTTCATTTAAAAAAGACATAATTTAAAAAAAAAAACAATAGCATAACAAAGATAAAAAATCTAGGAAAATGTTAACAACACAACCAATGACATACATGCGAAAATGTAAAAGGAACATCTCTTATTAATAAACTTTCCACGACAGAAAAGGATAAAAACACAAAAGTTCAAACACGGGAACCATTAATAGGTTTTACGAAAAAACAAACAAACAATCCACGTAAAAATAAAAACCAATGAGATGCTCAAAACATTCTTAGGTGGAACAAACTACTTTTCAACCTTGGGAATCAGTAATCCCACGGTCACACCATCATCATCGACAACCTCCTTGCCAGATTTACGGGGTTTTGTAGAGGACTGCGAAGATATCACATCATCATCATAGAGGCTGTCCAAATTCCGCTTAAGGTCGTTTTCCAGGACACGAATTGAGGTACCGCTGAGATCTTCATCGGGTGTTTTAAAAATGTCTCTATTAAAATTTGAAACAGGTGTCTCATTGGCTTTCGTACGGGAGACAGAATCCTTAAAAAAAGGGAAAACAAAAAACGCTTAAAAAAATATAAATTTTAACTAACGACCAGACAGAAATAACACACATTTACGGCTACCTCATCTGATGCTTTCATGTCAGAGCTAAGAACATTCACACGCTCATCGTCAACAGGCTGAAATATGAAATATAATATTAGTTATATAATTCGTTTTGATATATAAAATATAACAAAACATCAGTGCTTAGGTTTTCAAGTACCTGAATGACATCAAAGATTTTATCTAGTTCGGCAATGACAGTTCGATTGTCTGTTAATTTTGAAACAGAGTAACCATCCGATTTGTGTTTTATGTTGAAAGGACTGATGGATATCTTGAATGCAAACTTCCTGTTGAGTAGAGCGTTGAGTTCTTGCGGAAAATGTCCTTCGTTAGCTAACTGGCGAGTAATATAAAGAACATAATAATTTAGTCAAATAGCGAATGTAAGGATAAGTAACTAATAATAGTCGACAGCTGTAAAACATAAGAACACAATATAACGTACATCAAGGTTCTTATCCAACAACTGACTCGCGTTAACCTTCAACAGCTTAAGCACCTCACGCTCAAATAGGGTGAGCGTCACAATCCCTGTACAATCCTGAACACGTATCGGAACCCTGATCCTGAAACATGTTAATTATAAGTGACACAACAATAACGGAATGCATAAACATCAAAATAATCAATTGATATGTAAAGTAATAATACCTCGGAACGGAGTACACAGTCTTACTGTTACAGCCATCGTCCTTACACTCAAGAACCACAATTTCTTCAAAACCATCGGAACCATCTTCTTTTTCTTTTGAAATTGTTTTTGTGGTGACCGATCGATTACAATTTCTGCATGCATTGTAAAACCAAGAATCCTCGGAAGCAAAACTCTTTATAGTTCCGACAATAATTACAAACTTCTTCTGTACAAAATGATATTACAAATGACGTGTTAATGCTATGTGAAGTAAAAAAACATTGAAAATGTTATACGTTTAGTACCTCGGAGATCTGATTTAAAGCTCCAATAGTACTGAACTCAAATTCCGAAAGATACTCTTCATTAGGATCTTTTATTCTGGATGCACTCAATCCAGAAAAGGTGGAAGACTTTTCGGGGGTAATGTTTGAGAGGAACCTAACAACACCATAAATTGAACATTATTTATGAAGCCAGTATAAAAGTGTTGATATGGTGATGTTAAAACATACCTCTCCTTAAATGTTAAAATGTCATCAATTTCAGCGTTGATCAACACGCGAGTGACAGTGTAGAGATTTGAAACATAAACATACCCTGTTAGTAATCACAAAATTATAAAATTCATTATGATGTACAATTGATAACATCATATTGTTTAATTATAAGTACATTTTATGAAAACGTAGGATCATACCTCCCCAAAACCTGTATTTTCCGAATTGAACAATTACAACGACATTTTTTTCATTTTGGTTGTCCCTTTCAAAATCCAAAATCTGTTCAGCATAAGCATCCCAAAGAGTAACATATATTTGCTTCCCTCTATGCAAATTAATAAGAAAAACCAAAAAATTAGAACAGGACTGAATGAGTTAGATATAGTTTGTAGAAAAATAAAGGATAACAAACTCTAAGTCCTGAAGCATGAATGTTAGCTTCTTTTCTTGTTTCCCGTCTTTGGTATCCTCTTTTAGATCATAAGGAAAACTCTTAACGACAAAACCAATTACGTCTACAAATAAAAAAAACATTTACATAAAATTATATGTAACATAAATTAAAAAACATATCGGTATTGTATATTAAAATAAAAATGAACATACCAATGGGACTTTTAAAGGACTTTTTGTCGTCAGTATGGTCTTCAACAATAGAACTAAATGGAGAGAAGTCGAATCCCCACTCAGAACCAACAGGTTCATCACAGACCGTAACTACTGCGTTGCTGTTTAGATTAATCTTGGTGGATTCATGAACATACTTCACTTTCTGTCGATTCTCGCCTAATGAAGGATTACGGATGAACAAACATTGCTTCTCCTTCAACAATTGTTCATACTCTCTTGCAGTATTGGCTAAGACAAATGCTTGAACTTTCGTACCCTGATGTATACAATAAGTAAAACAATTAAATCCAAATAAAGAACGTAAAATAATATGTATATGAAGTATCAGTATAAACAATTTTATGTAGACTTACTTCTTCGTCCATTAAAATCATATCATAGCAATAAACCTTTCGAGAATCATTGAAGGCTGGTCGACTCCATAGTCTGACAATGCGAACTTTGATGGTATAGTCATCCTGGTTGAGATTCAAATTTTTCAGCAACGTGATGGCTGGTTGTTCCATGCTACGAAGAATACAAAAAATGAAGGAATGAAATGGAAATATAAAATGAGACAAACATAAATAACATTTACATTTACAATACTAAGTATACTAAATAGAAACCTATATGAAATATCTATTGAAAGTCAAGGAAAACTCTTACAATCTGGATGAGTGAATGATAATTTTTGTTTAGAATGAAGAAAATAAGTAGTGAATGAAAATGTCTGTCGAAATGGGTATTTATGCTAACATATTATTTTTGGTCATTATGTTTTCCTTAAATACATAAACAATAAAAATGTGTACAATCAATTAAGAAGTTGAATTGAGAATTATATTCAATCAATGAATTGGGAATTATATTCAATCAATTTATCATATTAAATGAAATTACAATCAATACCATATTTCTAGTTCCAATTTGAATTCCGGAAACTCAGCAAATCATACCTAAAATATTACGATATAACTAAATTAAAGTTTCATATACGAAATTTATAAAAACATTCATGTTAGTGTTGTACAACATAATAAGTATTGGATTTTTTCCATAGACATTGTACTTTATTTTGTAAATATGATATGTATTTAAGGAAATTATTCGATTAAACATACCTGCAGGAGCCTTCCAATATGGTTTTTAAACTCAGACTTCATTATCTTTATTTGTAGTGTAACTATTAAAAAAATAAATATAAAATAATTTAGTTCAGGGCCTAAATAACGACTCGCCAACAGATAAAATAATAAAAGTTAATTCAAAAAATAAATATCAGTTGTTCGACTAAACTTACATTTGTTTACTCAAGTGTAACAAAGACCTGAAAGTTAATAGTTAACGTCTCTAATTATAAATATGGACATTTGGACCCGTTAATAGGTGTTTTATATTGAATCGGACAGTATAAGGGAAGGTATTATATGGCAGCTGGAAATGTGATCTTAAAGGAATCATATGTAAGTCGGCTTATAATGAACGTAACAATTTGTGGTAGTAATATTCTGGCATATTTTACTTTTAGAAGAATAATAAGCTATTATGTTTCTCAGGTGGATGCTGGATATAGGTACCAATTACGTGGGGAATAATGGTTTTTTTGTAAACAAACGATCAGCAATGTTCATGTTACTGTTAATGTTAATGATGATATCTTAATATTAATTCTTAATATGATAATATATCTATTTATTTGTATCCTTATTAGTATTTTATACACACCCCATAGTTTCGATGCAGCGTCATCTGGAATACACTGTAATAACAAAAGAAAATAATTTAAAAATAAAAAAAAAACTTTAACAATTTATATAAAGTACAACAAACTGTACTTCATGAACAGATAAAGAAAAATATAACTTATGTAATAGTTTGTAATTTACCATAATAAATTCGTCTGCTTTATTCATGTGCCTACAAAAGCAGGGTCCTCGGAAACTGATTTAACGATTGAAATGTTAATCAAGTGTAAAACGTTAAGGTTAACATGAGAAATAAAAAATGATACCAAAAGACAAATTATATGAATGAATTACCTAGATGAAGTATCAGCCATACAAAATACCTATTATAAGAGGTTACATACACATAGCACGTCAGATTAATAATTTAAAAAAATAAAACCTTTACCAAACATAATAATACAGGACAGGTATACCAAATGATTTACAACGACAAATTACAAACAAACCTCATCTGATAAATTAATATGAAATCATTATAATTCACAAACATGTTGTCAATATACATTTTTTTGTGAAAATATACAAAACAGTTTCAATCAAATCATAAGGCAATATGAGCAATGTTCAGAAATAAGTTATGTGTAGAAATTCTTTAGTTACTAACGACAAATCCTTGAATAATTCTTATAATCTAAAATCCTTACAATATACATCAATGATTATGTAGGCTGACGATTAAAACAAATAGAGTCAATGTACTTTTATAAAAACATTACATCAATAAAAATTAGAATCAATAATATGCAGTTCTTAATTGAACGTTAAGTATAACTAAAAATCGTCTGGATCGGAATAACAAATTAACAAATAAGTTCTAAAATGATTTACAGCATCATAATTCCGAGGATCTTCAATGTATGGACAGAAACATATGTCATTTTAAGATCAGATAAAGCCCTAAAAATTTAAGCACTAAAAAACCTTACAGGTTTGGATATTTAGGAAATATCCATATGCACATCTATGATACTCGTAGACAATCAACACAAAATTGGATATTAAATCAAAACACAAATTCAAAATAAAACCTAATTTTTGTTACAATTTAGGAATATTTTGGAAAGATCCATATGAATATTTATGATATTCGGAAAAACCCTAAATTTTGTTAAAAATTAAGAACATGGGAATCAAATATTAACAAATAAGTACTACAATTTTATACAACATCAAAATCATAAATTCATTAATCTCAAAATCGACACTAACATATGTGACATATAGATCAGGAAAAGACATAAACTTGTAAACCACCTAAAATTCTTACAATTTAGGAATATTTAGGAAAGATCCATATGAATATTTATGATATTCGGAAAAACCCTAAATTTTGTTAAAATTTAAGAACATGGGAATCAAATATTAACAAATAAGTACTACAATTTTATACAACATCAAAATCATAAATTCATGAATCTCAAAATCGACACTAACATATGTGACATATAGATCAGGAAAAGACATAAACTTGTAAACCACCTAAAATTCTTACAGATTTGAATATCTATAAAACATCCATATGATTACATATGATTATTCTGAGATTCTGAGACTATCAACACAAAATCGGATATTGAATAACAAAATCATCTAATTCAAAATAAAACCCTAAAAATTGTTGCAACATTAAGTGAATCGTACCTTGAATCAGGGTTCACAGATCGTTTGAATGCCAAGTAGATATGAACAAATAGATACGATAGAGAATTCGTCTGCCGTAATAATCGAAGAGAAGTAATCCCAGAAAACAGATGGATATATAGATCTAGGGCTTGTGCGATGAAAAACAACTAAACTTGGGAACCGAAACATATTTTGGAAGATGATATCAAAAAATTATGGAAAGTTGAAAAATCTTTATGAGCATTAAAAGCTAAATACAGAGGCGGTAGAGAAGAAGAGGAACTCAATGGATGTGTTGCCGCTCAAAAGCTAATTGTGAAGATTATTCAGATGACAGGTGGCACAAATAGGTTTAAGATTATGCCAAGTGGCACTAAAATGTTTTGTTTTAATATATATAATAGATTTCATTCCTTCATTTTTTGTATTCTTCGTAGCATGGAACAACCAGCCATCACGTTGCTGAAAAATTTGAATCTCAACCAGGATGACTATACCATCAAAGTTCGCATTGTCAGACTATGGAGTCGACCAGCCTTCAATGATTCTCGAAAGGTTTATTGCTATGATATGATTTTAATGGACGAAGAAGTAAGTCTATATAAAATTGTTTATACTGATACTTCATATACATATTATTTTACGTTCTTTATTTGGATTTAATTGTTTTACTTATTGTATACATCAGGGTACGAAAGTTCAAGCATTTGTCTTAGCCAATACTGCAAGAGAGTATGAACAATTGTTGAAGGAGAAGCAATGTTTGTTCATCCGTAATCCTTCATTAGGCGAGAATCGACAGAAAGTGAAGTATGTTCATGAATCCACCAAGATTAATCTAAACAGCAACGCAGTAGTTACGGTCTGTGATGAACCTGTTGGTTCTGAGTGGGGATTCGACTTCTCTCCATTTAGTTCTATTGTTGAAGACCATACTGACGACAAAAAGTCCTTTAAAAGTCCCATTGGTATGTTCATTTTTATTTTAATATACAATACCGATATGTTTTTTAATTTATGTTACATATAATTTTATGTAAATGTTTTTTTTATTTGTAGACGTAATTGGTTTTGTCGTTAAGAGTTTTCCTTATGATCTAAAAGAGGATACCAAAGACGGGAAACAAGAAAAGAAGCTAACATTCATGCTTCAGGACTTAGAGTTTGTTATCCTTTATTTTTCTACAAACTATATCTAACTCATTCAGTCCTGTTCTAATTTTTTGGTTTTTCTTATTAATTTGCATAGAGGGAAGCAAATATATGTTACTCTTTGGGATGCTTATGCTGAACAGATTTTGGATTTTGAAAGGGACAACCAAAATGAAAAAAATGTCGTTGTAATTGTTCAATTCGGAAAATACAGGTTTTGGGGAGGTATGATCCTACGTTTTCATAAAATGTACTTATAATTAAACAATATGATGTTATCAATTGTACATCATAATGAATTTTATAATTTTGTGATTACTAACAGGGTATGTTTATGTTTCAAATCTCTACACTGTCACTCGCGTGTTGATCAACGCTGAAATTGATGACATTTTAACATTTAAGGAGAGGTATGTTTTAACATCACCATATCAACACTTTTATACTGGCTTCATAAATAATGTTCAATTTATGGTGTTGTTAGGTTCCTCTCAAACATTACCCCCGAAAAGTCTTCCACCTTTTCTGGATTGAGTGCATCCAGAATAAAAGATCCTAATGAAGAGTATCTTTCGGAATTTGAGTTCAGTACTATTGGAGCTTTAAATCAGATCTCCGAGGTACTAAACGTATAACATTTTCAATGTTTTTTTACTTCACATAGCATTAACACGTCATTTGTAATATCATTTTGTACAGAAGAAGTTTGTAATTATTGTCGGAACTATAAATAGTTTTGCTTCCGAGGATTCTTGGTTTTACAATGCATGCAGAAATTGTAATCGATCGGTCACCACAAAAACAATTTCAAAAGAAAAAGAAGATGGTTCCGATGGTTTTGAAGAAATTGTGGTTCTTGAGTGTAAGGACGATGGCTGTAACAGTAAGACTGTGTACTCCGTTCCGAGGTATTATTACTTTACATATCAATTGATTATTTTGATGTTTATGCATTCCGTTATTGTTGTGTCACTTATAATTAACATGTTTCAGGATCAGGGTTCCGATACGTGTTCAGGATTGTACAGGGATTGTGACGCTCACCCTATTTGAGCGTGAGGTGCTTAAGCTGTTGAAGGTTAACGCGAGTCAGTTGTTGGATAAGAACCTTGATGTACGTTATATTGTGTTCTTATGTTTTACAGCTGTCGACTATTATTAGTTACTTATCCTTACATTCGCTATTTGACTAAATTATTATGTTCTTTATATTACTCGCCAGTTAGCTAACGAAGGACATTTTCCGCAAGAACTCAACGCTCTACTCAACAGGAAGTTTGCATTCAAGATATCCATCAGTCCTTTCAACATAAAACACAAATCGGATGGTTACTCTGTTTCAAAATTAACAGACAATCGAACTGTCATTGCCGAACTAGATAAAATCTTTGATGTCATTCAGGTACTTGAAAACCTAAGCACTGATGTTTTGTTATATTTTATATATCAAAACGAATTATATAACTAATATTATATTTCATATTTCAGCCTGTTGACGATGAGCGTGTGAATGTTCTTAGCTCTGACATGAAAGCATCAGATGAGGTAGCCGTAAATGTGTGTTATTTCTGTCTGGTCGTTAGTTAAAATTTATATTTTTTTAAGCGTTTTTTGTTTTCCCTTTTTTTAAGGATTCTGTCTCCCGTACGAAAGCCAATGAGACACCTGTTTCAAATTTTAATAGAGACATTTTTAAAACACCCGATGAAGATCTCAGCGGTACCTCAATTCGTGTCCTGGAAAACGACCTTAAGCGGAATTTGGACAGCCTCTATGATGATGATGTGATATCTTCGCAGTCCTCTACAAAACCCCGTAAATCTGGCAAGGAGGTTGTCGATGATGATGGTGTGACCGTGGGATTACTGATTCCCAAGGTTGAAAAGTAGTTTGTTCCACCTAAGAATGTTTTGAGCATCTCATTGGTTTTTATTTTTACGTGGATTGTTTGTTTGTTTTTTCGTAAAACCTATTAATGGTTCCCGTGTTTGAACTTTTGTGTTTTTATCCTTTTCTGTCGTGGAAAGTTTATTAATAAGAGATGTTCCTTTTACATTTTCGCATGTATGTCATTGGTTGTGTTGTTAACATTTTCCTAGATTTTTTATCTTTGTTATGCTATTGTTTTTTTTTTAAATTATGTCTTTTTTAAATGAAGGAAACGACACAAGTGGAATGCGTTGATTTGTTTTCTGACTTTAAAGAAGATGGTGTATGGTATTCTATTATCTTTGTCAGCTTTGAATTTGTATGGCATGACAAAGACTTAGACAGATTGATTATTGTGCTACTCGACCAACAGGTAACGTCATAACATGTTTACTAAACTTTCGACTTATACATTACTTTTACCTATAATTTATTGAATATCCTTTTACATGACTTTGTTTAGAGGCAGAAGATTGTAGCAATTGTGCCTTACAAGTGTTATAACCTATACCCCTTTAGTAAGATGGTTGGTGGTGTATATACTCTGTCCCAATTCAAAACCGAAAATCTTATTTATCATGAATATCCAAGATATGAAGGCTACATCATTGTCTCTACAAACAAAAAGATCGTATTTAATGAATTTTCAAAAGTAACACCTTTTTTAGTTGACCCTCCTAAAGGTTTTATTTTCTACCCGTTGACACCATGCATTAAAACATTAGCTCATGACAGAAGACGTGAAAGGTATATGGTTGGTAAGTTCAATATCTTTCTACTTTGATGCTTACATGTTGTTTAACTTTAACTGTATTTGTTATGTATTAGTTAATATAATAAATTTTTTTTTCATTTATTTGAATAATTATGTTAGTAGTTTTACCTTATGTAGATGTTGTTGGACGAATAATATGTGGCGAAAGAGACAAACACAAACACATGTTTAGGTTATTCCTACAAGATTTCACGTAAGTCAACTCTTTTGGTGAATAAACATTATCTCAAACTTATTATTTAACTATAAATTAAAATATAACAGAGGCCATGTTATTGAAATGGAATTGTATGACATGAGAGGTTTGGGATACGTTACAACTCGAATGAATATAGAAAAAAAGTCTATAATTTTCGTTGCTCGGGTCAAGTTGGTTTATTGGAACACCAGTAAGTTTTTTAGTTAGTTTTATTTTGTATCTTAACATTTTAGATGACAGAATTCTATGTTTAAAAATTTATAATATAATTTGCAGGAAACATTTTGAGATCAACGGATTTGTCTAGCATCATTTTTTCGCCTACCATTCCGGAATCACATCTTATTGGTTCTAATATTCGATCATCTATTCCATGTGATTGTATCTTTAAATGATCCGTTTATTATTTCATGTTACATGGCATTCTTTTACTTATTTATATATATACTTTTTAAAACCTTTCAATGAGATGTTAAAATGCCGTGTTATTTGATGATATTAATTAAATATTTTTTACTTATATCTGCGTTGGATATATATGATAGTAGTTGTTCCATATATTTGAACTGTATTAGACTTTTTCAAATTTAACAGAAATTCTTTCCTTTCCACTTTTTTTTAAATGGACGTATTTTTTTTAACGATTTTTAATATACGTTTTATAATTTCTTAACATTGGTTTGTATATAAACATTTCACATAAATATAATGTTGTTTCTATAATATTATCCGTGATTTGATTATTATAATTGATAACATACCAAAAATAAAAATTAAATATAACTACATATTATGAGCAAATACGATTTTTAAAATTTGGAAACACTTTTTTATAGTTATTCAAAATATTCCACATAAATCTTTCAAAACTTTGGCAATTTATGGTAACATTCTATTTTAAACCATAATCTTTTAGATGTTCAATTACTGTATATTATTTAAAAAAAGTCGTATTACAGTAACATTTAAATTAACACACAAAAACTAACTAATAATCTACTGGATAACATTCGTATATGATGACATTTTAAAATATGCGTATTTATGTATATGTACTATAATTACATATTTTGTTAAATACCTGTAGTTATTCGGATTTCTTTCAAAAAAAAAAGGTAGGGTAATCATTTTTCCAAACAAATTATATACATGGGAAACATAACTTCATCATAACACCTCATTGATCTAATCAATCAACCTTTACTATTTTCCTTTTATTTTTTACAAAGTAAACAATCTTCTGCAATTGTTACATACAACCGAATCTGTGTTTCAAATAGGTAATTTTCTTCAACTTTAAGCTTCACGCAAACCAAGAAAACCTTTTGATCTTCATCTTCTTCATCGAAATTTCATGTAAATCTTGAACGGTAATTCTCATTATTTTGCTGTAGTTTTTTCCTGTAGTTTGTTCATAAGTATGATTCTTTCTATGTTTCGTGTTTCGAAATCTTATCTCTTAGCCAACTAATCGGTTTTTATGAGATAATTTGTTACTTTTTTGATGTTTTTTCTTTTCATTGTATTGTAAAGTCAATGCATTATCTACAGAATTTGATATATTTATTTTCATGAACTTGTGTTTTAGGGTTTTTAGCCGATGAATCTTTATGTATAGAGCCGATTAATGTCTAGGTATAATGTTTTAATTACAGGTGATGAATGTATGTTCTATGTCTTGAACATTATATAAGGATCTGCTGTTATTGAAAAGTTTTTCTTCTTTATTATTTTATATATTTTTACAATATTCAAGCGATGATTATTTTAAATGTTTGCATCTGTTCATATTGATCTTGAAGATTATTAAAAAAAACCTTATCTAAATCAATGTTTTTTTATAGTTTATATTACAGTTGTGATGTATGTTTGGTATTCAATTCATATCGATTGATTGGGTACCCATAAAGTTTTTATTAGATTTTGTAATTTCATTATTGTATTTCATCACGAAAACCCTTAAATTATTGTCTCATTCCCAGACTTTATGGTTTGACTGTTAATTGTAAAGAGTTTGTTTAGGTTTATCTTTTAACAAATGCCAGAAAGTACATGTTTAAGGTGTATTAAACGTTTTCTGCAAATTATCTTTAACCTATAAGTTGGATCTTTTAGTTCATGATTTTTTATTCTGTAGGTAGTATTCACTTTGTTTATTTTAAAACTTAAATCTTAGTTCTTAAATGAATTTGTTTCTACTTTCCTTTTTGTAGTCAGACTTATATTATTGTTTTATGGTCTTTATAGATGTAATGTATAGATTGTTTAATAAATTTTATACTAATTTTTTGAATTAATGATTTTTTTTTTGTTTATATTGCTGTTACATTGTTTGAAAGGGTTTTATTTAAAAAAATATGTCTATTTTTGTAGTATATGTATTCCAAAACTGCATAAATGAATGTAGATATTCTTTTGGCTATAATTTTGTTTAACATTAATCTATATGTATATTTAATAATATTTCTAATGCTCATTAACACTGTAACTATATTTTCAGTTCAGTTGCTGGTTGTGTTAATAATGGGAGACAATTCGGATGATGAGGTTCTAGAAATATCTCGTGATCAGTTCTTTCAGACAGTAGATGAGGTAAAGTAATAATGTCTATAAACACATTTCTAAGTATTGGTTATATGGGAGTTATTATAGTGCATATGTCATTTTTAGGCCTTACGTAAAGAATATGGCTTCTTTTTTTCAAATGAAGAACCAAATGTCCCCCAGGTAATCGTATATTTTTATAAATGTATGTTTATACATATTTATTATATGCTATTTACTGTAACATCTAAAGATGTACATTTTATTTAAAAGTTTAAAATGTTGCTTTGTAACAGGATTGTTCTATTCCGCAAAAAGATACTATCACCATGGAGGGAAGTGGAAATACAAGCAAGGGTAAACAACATGACGTTCAATGTACTTCCAAGGCCTTTATATCTGAAGGATCTCCATCTCACACAGAAGATGTAAGTTTATAGATTCATACAAGTAATATTATTTCGTTAACGACAATATGGTGTAGTTTTGAAGATATTGTTTTTTAAATTCATAAAGGCAAAGGAAAATATAAGTTCTGTTGGTAGTTCCAAGTATAAGAAGCGTGTACATGGAGACAATCGCGGACAACACACTATTCCTGAAGATCCGGAACTTTTGAACTTTACACGTAAAGGAGAATACAGGCTGGTATTATTTTTCTAAATTAAATATTTACATTTAAATTATTTATACTTATTATATGATGTTTAAGATATAAAGTGTTAAATAAACGTTTTTACATTCAGCGTCTTCCGGTCGGGGTTTCAAATCGCGCTGGTTTTAGAAAGAAGCTTCATACTCTAAAGATTGAAAACATGCAGGGGCAAGTGACTACTTACGAAGTCAAACCGGAAAAGAACGGACGTGGTTTACGCTATTCAGTCATCGACTGGCCTGTTTTTATGGCGGACAATAACTTGAATGACGGCGACATCCTTGATTTCACTTATGTGACTTCAAAGAAAACCGTTATATTAAAAAATGTCCGACATGTCTAAGCAAAACTGCGCCGAACTTTTATAAACCGTCTTTTTGTTAAACTGTTTGTTCTATGTTTTGGAACCAACCCTTTGAACATGTTACCGTATGGTGTTATTGTTAATGGAATTTGTTATGTTATCTATCTTTTGTGTATATGTTTAGTTTTTAAGTTTATGTTTCTTTCTATGACTAAAAATAAAAATGTATATCATCATTCCAGAATGCTATACTACTAAATATTGTGTTTATTGTCAATTGTCAATTGTCAATTGTCAATTTTTGAATTCACATTTGATTCATACTTTCTTTTTATTATTGATGATATAATCAATATAGTTCATTTGATAGTAGTAATTCAAAACATACCAAAAAAACGAAACATAAATTTGGAAAGGTCAAACTATAGGTCATTTTATATATGGAATGATGTAGTAACATAAATCAAGGAATATTTTTGCGATTTAACTTGATATGGTATTAAAATGATTCCATATTAATGTAAACCACTATTTATATTGAACGAAGACTACTACTTCGTTTGCTATGTAAGCCTCACGTTTGTTGTTTTACTAAAGGCTCATACATTTAAACATCGTATCTTCTTCTTCTTCTTCTTATTGCAGTAACCTTAATCACATTTCCGGTGATGTCAAAAAGATCGAAAAATGAAAATTTCTCTTCTTCATTAAAAGATGTACAGAACGACAACATTGCAAACCGTAAGTGCCATTTCATTCATTTCTCAAAATAAAGTATACATTCGCTATCAGGTTACTTAATTTTTCATGAACATATTAACAGTTAATGTCACGTCGAAAAGGTCAAAGATTCAGTCTTCGTCTTTCGTCAAGCAACCTTGCAATACAAACAATTCAAGTGGTAGTATTTTCAATATCTTTCAGTTTATTGATTATTAGGTAGATACATGCCTCAAAGAAATGACATATACTATTTTTTGTATCCTTTTATTATTGATGTTTTAGGTCACATAGCAAGGATTCCATTTTCAGACATAACTAATGGTATACATATATTCCACACATATATGCATATTCCTTTAATATGTTGGTATATTATTTTACATTTTAACGTCACTTTGTAAATTGTAATTTTAATGTTTTTTTTAGTTATCTATACTGATACGAATAAGGAAGCAAAGGAGAGGCGAAGACAACGAAAAATCTATTTGGATTCTCGGAAAAACAGGTCTATACAAACACATTCTAACGCTCTCAGAAATGTAACTTCAGGTAATAGTTCTAAACTAAATCAAATTATGAAAGCAACGTATATTCATGTAATTATTTTAAAGTTAGATGCATTCGTGAAGATAATGTCACCACTATTGCGTCGTAAACATTTAAATATCAAAACCTTTTGTCATTAACAACTTAGAATCGTATATTGATGTTGTAATTTGTAGATGACCATTAAATTTCAAGTAGCATTCCATTCCAACATTATACATGTATCAAAATATTTAAACATATAACATAGGCCAAAATATTATTTAGTTGTTTCCAACAGCTAACATAAACAAAACATTGTAACAGTTTCCCAAACAACATTTCCTACAAACTTATATACCTACTGCCAACACCGTTAGTTAGACAAAATTACCATACAAACTGGTTGAACGGTGGCGATCTATGGTACTAACCCAATTATTCTTCGATTACATCCCTAACAAAGAGTGCAGGCATATCGTCATACCACTCTAAAACGCAAAGATAACCCATCTTGATGTTGTTTTCACGAACCCATGCTGGCCATCCCAAAACAGTAAACCGATTTTTCTTTTTTGATCGTTTTGGTTCAGCCGAGACGTTCAGATTTGTTTCCACACCACGCATGTTTTCAATGGTCACCTTTCCGCATCTATCGATTCCCATGGCTCTTGCGACCTTAACTGGTATCCGCTAAGAAATGCCAAACAAGTATGCAGACGGTAATGATAAAGGCACTAATGACACCATATAACAACAGTCAACTTACTACATAATAATAAATGTAAATACTTACAAAACGTGAACAAGAGGAGGGCATGAAAATGAGATTTGGTTCTGGTGCGTTCCAGTCGAATTCTTCCGAAGTGAAAGATTCTTCCGAGTCCGAATCTGTTACCACTATGACTTCCTTTTTTTTATTTTGTGTATTTCGCTCAGTTGAAGAACGCGCCATTGTCTACATATAATTATATCAGTAAATAATAGATGTTCATTATCATATAACATATCTATACTGGAAAAATCCCCAAATTTAATCACACTTGTGTGTAACAGTTAGGCGAAACAAATATACATATCAACAAGTATACTCACTAAAAAACCTAAAACAAACAATAATAGATGTGCAGAAATAAATCATTCAATAATAATAACAATGCACCATCCATAATCATGTTCAAATCGGAATCATAAACCGACATAACCAATAAAACTTTGATAAAAAACCGAAACCAAATACTGGAACAATAACGGCAGATCAACATCACAAAACATCTAATTTCGCTCATATAAAACCCAAATCTATATAATATGATGAAATGAGGAATAAGATGGCGTTAAAAACTATAGTTGTCTATCAAAGAACATGTCGGTTTACTAAAAATCCACAAATTTAGATTGCAAATCTCACACAATGATACAATTAAACATCTACGATATGTTTGAACAAAAATTTGAAACCTACCTGTTGGTGATTTTTCTTTCTCCGATGATAATTTCAATGCCGATCTTGAAGATTTTAATGTGTATGTGTGTGAAGTTTGGTGTAATATAATGAAGTGGGTAATAGAGAAAGAGATAAGCATCATTGCTACGTATACCTATATCATATCTGATTTGACAAACACATGATGAACCCTATGGTTACTTTTTATAATTGACAGAAGTAGTCCCTATCTTCAAGTTTTTATTGTCTACTTTTATATAGACATAAATAATAAGTATAAATAATTATATTTATAACAAATGTATATGAATACTTATCAAACCTGTCGATTTATAAAAATAAATAATAAATATAACATATTTTTTTAAAAAATATATAACAATGAATGTATTTTTATATACTGATTCAATATACATTATAAATGTTTCTAATAAATATGTAATTTAAGAACTCACAAACCATTTTAATTTCCGGAAAAAAATAAACGTATCATTTTTTGTCCATTCTCATTCCAGTTTTTATGTCGTCGGTCAAACTACTGCAAATTGTAAAATGCTACCGAACTGCAGTACAATTTCCTTTCTGTTACTCCTATGTCAAAAAACATTACATTGTATTACACATTACTGTTTCCTATATTCTAATACTTTATTTGTAATTATACATGAAATTGTATTTATACACATGTATTGTATTTATACTCACGTATATATACATATATATATTATGCCAGATCTCACTCATCGAACACCATTGGGAAACATTTCAAACGGTATTATTTAACTTTTTATCTTATTAATATTTACATTTTCAATTTAAATCGTATCATTATATTTCATGTACCTTATATGTGTTTTATATTTAATGATTGTTTGCAAGTTTTCATCCCTAAAATTACTCAAGATGAGAGTAAGGAGAGGCGTAAACTTAGAAAATTATACATCGATGGTAAACGTTATGGAATGCAAAAAGGTAAATCACAATCAATAGATGTTATAGCATCTACTTCTGGTTCATCATCCATTCCGCATTACATGCTCAATGATACAACACAGGCTTCCATTGAATATGGAGGTAAAACTTTAGTAAATGTTTAAAGTAGTATACAATTTTTTAACAAAAATTGTATTTATTATTTGGATAATGTCTATATGTAAATTATCTGATTTTTATTATAATATTACAGTTTATGACCCGAGATTTCTTCAAAATGACTGCAAAGAGAGACGGAGGTTAAGGAAACTATATTTAGACAGTAAAAGATCTACTACTCTACAACAACGAAAATTACACCCTTCCAATACTTTAACATCTTCCACTGATTTAAGATTGTTGTCTTCCAACACGCACAATGTTACTCCTACATCGTCGGTGTTACCTACAAGTAAAGATTATATTTACTGAATAATCCGGATTTAGTTTCAAATACAGTTTATATGTTTTAAAAAGTTAATAAGTTGGAGTATATTATGTTATTTAGGTACTCTTAGCTGTCTTACAAACAACATGACTACACCAATAAACATTCGTCGTTTTTCTCTATCTTCAAACATCACACATTCTGGCAACACATTTACTATTCTCGAAAGTTCTTCTTTACAGAGGATGTCGCCAGGAAAACGTAAGTTAATAAGTAAATCGCGAGTTACATCTCCTATACCAATGATTGACTTGACGACAGAGGAAACTACAGATGAAGCAATCTACAAAGGAGTTTCAACAGGTATAATAAAAATTACTTTACTTAAACAATTGACTAAATAGTATCTATTATTTTTATACAAACACCTCCTTCCTAAAGTAATATTTTTTTTACTTCAACTAACTTTACAGATTACATCGATCATGGTGACCAATGTATTACTTGTGAAGTATGCAATGCTAAATTATGGGATGCTGAGAAAGGAAGGGGAAGAAAAGAGAAAGGAAGAATATGCTATTTCTTATGTTGTGGTTACGGCAAAGTAGAACTACCAGATTATAAAGATGCTGTTCCAAGTTATAAGGAACTTTTTATGTATAAGGACAAAGAAAGCAAACATTTTTTGAATAATATTCGACGGTATAACTCAATGTTTGCTTTCACGTCAATGGGTGGTAAGGTTGATCACACTGTTAACAGAGGTAATGGACCATTCTGCTACAGAATTAGTGGAGAGAACTACCACAGCACTGGAAGCCTCCTTCCGGAAGACGGAGACCAACCTAAATTTTGCCAGCTCTACATTTTCGATACTGAAAACGAACTTTCCAACAGACAATCCGTATTTAGGTACTACAACCAACTAAACATTTTTTCCAATCACAGTTTTCTCCAGTAGTATTTTTATTAATCTTTATGTTTTGTAACACTCCTCTATTTTTTAACCAGTCGTTCAAAGGATTCATCCTCCGCAAGTGGTGCTGAACTTGATAATAAACTGATTGAACATATAAAATGTCTTTTAGATTCAGAAAATCAGTTGGTAAAAGCTTATAGGATGGTTAGAGACCGTTTTCATGAAAACCCTGAGCTTAATCTGAAGCTTCGTCTAATTGGTTTTAGAGAAAAGGATGGACGAACATATAATTTACCAACATGTGGTGAAGTTGCTGCTCTAATTGTTGGGGATATTGCCAACACAATCAACAATAGAGATATAGTTATTGAAACGCAAACAGGTACTTTGAAACGAATTAGTGAATTGCATCCTTCATACCTTGCACTTCAATATCCTATTTTGTTTCCTTATGGTGATGATGGTTATAGAATTGACATCCCTCATCGTGGTGTCGTAGACATAATCAATAAGAAACGTCCAAATTGTACGATGAGAGAGTTCTTTGCATATCGTTTGCAAGACAGAATTAATCAGTTTTCATTGATTCTAAATTCAAGGAGACTCTTTCAACAATTCTTGGTTGATGCGTATACTATGATTGAGAGTGAAAGGCTTAAATACATACGTCTTCAACAAAAGAATCTAAGGTCAGATAGCTATGAAAGTCTATGTGAATTAAGAAATAAGGGCCAGCAAGACATATCTAACGTTGGAAAACGAATATTTTTGCCCTCTTCGTTTACCGGTGGCGCGAGATATATGATGCAAAATTATTTAGATGCCATGGCTATCTGTAAGTGGTTTGGTTATCCGGATTTTTTTATAACCATCACGTGCAATCCAAAGTGGCCTGAGGTAAAAAGGTTTCTTAGAGACACAAATCTTAAACCTGAAGATAGGCCAGATATACTGACCAGATTATTTAAAATAAAGTTGGATTCAATTTGCAAAGATTTTAAAGAACGCCATCTATTTGGAAAAGTTGCAGCAGGTATTTTATCAAATTATTTTTTATATTGATTTTATATTATTTAAATCTACTAATGGTTTAGTTTGTTTTACAGTTGTTTACACAATTGAGTTTCAAAAGAGAGGATTGCCTCATGCCCACCTATGCTTATTCTTAGAAAATGAATCCAAGCTTCCAACGGTAGACCATGTTGATCCATTTATAACTGCAGAAATCCCTAATGAAGATGAAGATGCAGAATTATATGCACTTGTGAAAGACTATATGATTCATGGTCCATGTGGTAACGCTAATTTAAGTTGTCCATGTATGGTTGACAATAAGTGTTCAAAGGGTTTTCCAAAGAAATTTCAAGATCATACTACACTGGATTCAAATGGATTCCCAATATACAAAAGAAGAGATAATGGTGTTTCTGTAGTGAAAAATGGAATCGACTTAGACAACCGAAGTGTTGTGCCATACAACAAAAAACTTTTGAAACGGTACCAGGCACATATAAATGTTGAGTGGTGCAATCAAGCCGGATCAATTAAATATTTGTTTAAATATATAAATAAAGGCCCTGATAAAGCAACCGTTGCAGTTGTCCAACATGATAGTAACAACGAAGAACTACAACAAGACGAGGTCAAAGAATACTATGATTGTAGGTATCTATCGGCTTGTGAGGCATCTTGGAGGATCTTCGCATACGATGTGCATTACAGGACTCCATCTGTTATGAGGCTGCCATTCCATCTTCCCGGAAAACAACCTGTTGTTTTTGGTCCCGACGAGGATATTAATCAAGTGCTTAACAAACCATCTGTCAAAGCTTCAATGTTTCTTTCCTGGATGGAACGTAACAAAGATC
The DNA here is from genome assembly GCF_002127325.2 of Helianthus annuus. Lineage (NCBI taxonomy): Eukaryota > Viridiplantae > Streptophyta > Magnoliopsida > Asterales > Asteraceae > Helianthus > Helianthus annuus. The sequence continues at coordinate 5,975,250 of NC_035444.2, forward strand.
CGAATGACACATTGGCCCGTACACTTACATATGTTCAGTTTCCAAGTTGGTATGTATGGAAGCTTGATAAACGTTGTTGGGAACCTAGAAAAACACATAAGTCAATTGGGAGAATTCACGCTGTAAGTCCGTCTCTTGGGGAAGCATATTATTTAAGAATTCTTCTTAACAAAGTGAAAGGACCAAGGTCTTTTGATGATATTAAAACAGTTCATGGTAAGGTATATGATACATTTAGAGATGCATGTTATGCACTCGGCCTTTTGGACGATGACGCAGAATATATTGAGGCAATCAAAGAAGCAAACGAAACAGGATCCCCTTCGTATCTTCGTAATTTATTTGCTACTTTGCTATTAACAAATACGTTGTCCAGACCTGAGGTTGTATGGGAAAGCACATGGAGATACATGACAGACGACTTTATCTACAGACTTAGGAAATATCATCGTCTTACAGGTAATTGTTTTACGTAAAATGTAGTTATTAACCACTTTTTTTTTGTTTTTGGTTGCGTTATAAAAAAAAAATACAATTTTCATTTAAAGAAAACATGGTTTTATGTTTCATTTATGCTATATGCTTTGGTTCATTAAATATGTTTTGATTTCATAACTTGATAATATATTTTTTTTTCCAATTGTTTACAGATTTATCAATTCCAGATCACCAACTTAAAAACTATGTTTTGAGTGAAGTTGAAAAATTCTTAGCCAGAAACAACTCATCACTCAAGAGATTTGAGACAATGCCGTACCCAGATACTGCGTCTATGTCTGATTCAGACAATCGTTTGATTAACGAGGAGCGTATCTACGACCAAACGAATCTTCAAGCTGAATTTAATAATCAACTTAATTTGCTAACTGAGGAGCAACGGTCAGTTTTCCAACAAATAATCAACGCAGTTGAGGGTAACAAAGGTGGGGTTTTTTTTGTGTATGGCTATGGCGGGACCGGCAAGACGTTCTTATGGAAGACATTATCTGCGGCAATCAGATCAAAAGGTCAAATTGTATTAAACGTTGCTTCAAGTGGCATCGCGTCGTTGTTATTGTCTGGTGGCAGGACCGCGCATTCCAGGTTTCGTATTCCATTGAATCTTACTGAGGATTCAGTCTGTCATATAAAACCGAATGGAGATGTTGCTAGACTACTACACGAAACAAACTTGATTATATGGGATGAAGCGCCTATGGTCCACAAGCATGCATTCGAAGCGTTGGATAGAACAATGAACGACATTTTCAATATCGAAACTTCAAACAGATCAAACATCCGCTTTGGAGGGAAGGTTATTGTCTTAGGAGGCGATTTTAGACAGATCCTTCCTGTTGTTCCAAATGGTGGAAGACAAGAAATTGTCAATGCCTCAATAAGTTCGTCTTATCTGTGGAATACATGTAAGTTGCTGAGATTAACAAAAAACATGAGGTTAACAGTTGGAAGTTCAGCATCGGACGCTGAAGAAATAAAACAATTTGCCAATGGCTTTTGGATATAGGTGAGGGAAATGTTGGTGGTCCAAATGATGGAGAAGCGTCAATTGAAATACCAAGCGACCTTCTAATCACTGATACATCGGATCCAATTTCAACTTTAATTGATTTTGTGTATCCTTCAATTCTCGAAAACTTCAACAATCAGAATTATTTCAGTGAGAGGGCTATACTTGCACCTAAGAACGAGGTTGTGCATGAAATTAATGATCGGTTGTTGTCACTATTCCCAGGAGAAGAACGAGAGTATCTTAGTTCAGACAGTCTTTGTCAGTCTGAAGATCCAAACGCTACACAACAAAAACTATACTCTCCTGATGTGCTTAACGGTCTTAAAGTATCCGGCTTACCTAATCATAGGCTAGCACTAAAAGTAGGCGTGCCGGTGATGCTATTACGTAACATTGACCAACAAAATGGGCTTTGTAATGGTACACGACTACAGGTCAAAAAAATGTATAACCGTGTAATAGAAGCCGAGATAATATCCGGAGGGAACATAGGCACACGCACTTATATACCAAGGATTAGTTTGATACCTTCTGATAAAAAAATTCCTTTTGAGTTTCAAAGGAGACAATTTCCGTTGGCTGTTTGTTTCGCAATGACTATTAACAAGAGTCAGGGACAATCACTGTCTAGAGTTGGTCTGTATCTGAAGCAACCAGTTTTCACCCATGGTCAGCTGTATGTTGCTTTATCAAGAGTTAAAACCAGACAAGGAGTTAAACTTCTGATTTTGGACAATGACGGCAAACCTACTAATAAAACGACAAATGTAGTTTACAAAGAAGTATTTGGTGACTTGTGATCTCCATGTACTCATTCATCAAACGATCTTACATTCCGTGTAAATGTTCAATAAAAATCATAATAACATTATTATGTTCCATAAACACAATATTACACACATTTGCATCATCATGTATCTCGAGATATTACATTATTTGTCTAATTGTAGTTTACTAATTGATTATTACTTGAACGTTTATTTAATTCAAACGATTACTTCAATAAATTAAAGTTATTCATTTGTGTTTTAGTCCACCCGCGAACCTCGCGGGTTCTTAAACTAGTATAGTTAATAAAAGATAGCTTTAATTGACTTGGTCTATGTGTCCATTTTTTTTAACCTCAAAACAATTCCAGAATCAAAAGCAATACGTTTCTTGTAAAACACGCATGATTACCCTAATTATAGTTACGGTTTCATGCAGGGGCATAGCTTTCAAGGGGTCGGGTGCGTCTGATCCTTCGAACTTTTCGCTCAATAGTGTTATGTATGTACGTTTCGTATAGAAGTTATATACGTTTTCGACCCCCGGTTTATAAAAAAATTTACTTATATAGAATTTTTAGATTCAGTGACTTTCGACCCCCCGTGAAAATTTTCAAGCTTCGCCACTAGTTTCATGCATATTCAATATAGACGAATTAGGCTTTAAATATACGGACAACAATGACACACTTCGTAATTAAGTTGTGTGCTATCATGAAGCTTCAAGGCTTTGAGAAAGATCTAGAAAGCTCCACATGTTTCAAGACTCCAATGATGAGCTTTCCTTAGATTCCCTTGGCATTTTTTGAGCCGCGGCTCACCTTCGATTGGAACATACAACACATCGATGGATAAATATGATGCCGGAGATGCGATTTCTCATTCCTCATCGAAGGTGATCGATGGATATATAATCGTCCTCATCGAAGGGGATCGATGGTTTATAAAAAATTTTACTTAATATAGAATTAATTCACAATCCATATATTAAGCCAGCCGAAGGTGATCGGTGGATATATAATCGTCCTCATTACTCACTTTTCAGAATCAATGTTCATTCTAGATAGTCATGACCTAGTGGTATAGTGGTATGGTGATTGCCTTTCACAAAATGATCTGCGTTCTAGAAACTGATTTAGGCTACTAAAAAAATCTAATTTCTGCAACGCTATTCACATCCGCTAATTTAACTAGCGAATCATCAAGAATCAAAACAAGTTTAAAAAATTGACAAGGGGCCAACTAAAAAATAAAAATAAAATAAAAAATAAACCTTGAAGTAAGTGAACAAAACACATGTATATAAATGGGAGTAAATATTGGAATGGTGTGGAACATACAAGAACTTGCCTTTTCATTGTGTTAATGGTATTGATATAGTTTCATAGAAAATGTAACCAACGTAAACCATAAAATGACTTGATGAACCAACCATATTTGACTATACAGTTTTTATTTTCTTTTTGATTGACTATAAGATGTTTGTGAAGAACAAACCTTAATGATCGATATCTTTTGAATCCGGAAAAGGATAGAACGAAGCTCGGAAGGGATGTCCTTCTCGTTGGTTCGGATTAATCATTTTAACTCTAAATATGTTTTCTTAGAACAACTAATACGCACAAACAGGCTATAATCTTACTCATAGCTCTACACCAATGTACATTATGGAACTCGAACCCGGTAAGAAGGAATACCACTATACACAAATTAATACTGTTAGGCTAGAGAGCCTTTGGCAATCTTTAAAAGAGTGACTTTTAAATATTCTAGCAAAAATACATTACAAATATACTCTACTGAATTTAAACATTTCACACCGTTATAAATAAGAAGGCACGGGATTTAACGTCTGTATTAAAAAATGGTCCATTTGAAAAACCAAAACCTTTACAAAATGTTCCAGGTGATAATCTTGGTCGCCTGTTGGCGGCTATGGCAAGCGAGAAATAAAAAGCTTTTCGAGGAAGTTCAGGTCAAATTCGAGAAGATCATAGGCGACATAAAATCTTTCAGCTATCTTTGGATTTCAAATAGGGCCAAGGCTATTAGAATTGATTGGGATAAGTGGAAATGTTTAGTCGTGTAATTTGTTTTGTTTGCCTTCCTTGCGGCTTGCTAGAGGCCCATTTTTAATGAAAGTCGCCGTTTTAAAAAAATCTACTTCCTACTCCTAAACTATATCAAGAAAAAAATGTATCGCATATCAAAATTTGAATCCTAATCTTCTACTTAAAAGTCAAGAGGAGACAAGGCTTGAATCCACTAAGGGTGGAATGGGTGTGAAATATTTAGCTGTTAAAAAAAAGAAAAAAAAAAGACAAGCCTTGAATGGCTTACAATGTATTTAATAAGTGAGAGTAAATTGATGTGTAGTTTTCTTTATGTTTAAAAAATATATCGGCTATATTAATTTACAACAACACTATCCGTGTAATTGCTAATTGTAACTTGTGCGTATCACCCCATAAAACTTAGCCCAATGGTTTAGGGCCCAGGTTAAGTGACTACTATTCAAACAGTATGTGTAACAAGTCCATGGGCTCCATTTTTTCTGGGTCACTTAAATAACTCTTTTTTTTTTGGTTTCGGTCACAATCAGTTATACATAATTTAATAAAATTTCACAAAAAAATCTTAACACAAAGACATAATCATACATTGACAACTGAGCCTTAAAAAGTGACAAATAGGGATTTCTTCGTATTAGCTATTTATGGAGACTTTGATTGGCCCGAAATGAAAAGGAGTTCAATGCGAACATGATGCCGGTTCAAAGGATCGTGGAAATCTTAAAGGAGGAGACGTTTTGTTGGGTTAAATGTAGGGTTGCAGGTGTCGAGTTGGATTGGAAGAAATGGTTAGATTTTGACATTTTTATATGATTGTCTAGTTTGTTTTTAAACTTTTGTACTTTAGCTTATGGTTGGCCGCTATTTTAATATATAGTCGTCGTCGTTCAAAAAAAAAGGATTTCATCATATTGTCAACATTGGATTAGGAAATGGGCCCGAAACTAGAAATTAGAAACGAGCTTATTGGAACTTAACAACCTAAAACTTATATATAAATAGAACGAAGTGTAAATTTCGGGGACCCTTACTGGTGGGTGCTCAAGGCCATTGCGTTATCCGTTAAGCAATAAAGCTGGCCCTGCTAAGACCTAATCATGTTTTGTAACCATACGTTACTAAAATATGAGTTTGATAATATAATTAAATTGAAAAGGTTGTAGATTTGTAAACCTACTATTCTAATATCTAGAGGAATTAACAATATATTTCTCTCAAACATGCTTATACCATAGGTTTTATGGAAATCTTTATAGGTCTGAATATCTCTTTCAGTTGCGTGAAGATCGCTTTTCCAATTTCAATTTTTTTGAAATCCATGAACTAAACAACCCCTTAGACTTCACCTGGGTTGTTGCCTCCAAACCTAGCCAAGGTGGAGCTGCCCCTTTGAAGTTTGAACTCCTGATAAAAATATTTATGAACGAAGGTATACTTAACAAGATGAGGTGTTTGTTCGCGAGATAATTCTATTATTATTTTAGTAACCATTTTTTAATTTTTTTTCTTTTTAATTTGCTAGAATATACAAATCTATGATAGGAAAGACAAACACTCATTTTAGTGTTTGTTTGTTCGCCAAAACCCCAACAAGAGGGGGTGACTTGTCAAGTGCCACGTCCATTCCTTTTAGCCCTCTCGCTTCTCGATCCATATGTAACCATATTCTTTTATATATTCAATATAAAAATATACTAATAAAAAAAGTTTTATAAAAAAAGTTTTATAAAAAAAGTTATAGTTAATTTGTACCGAATTAAGTTGTTTTTAATCTAGTTAATAATAACCATGTAAGGAGTAACACGTTTTGGTTAGAATAATACATATTGAACGATTTAAAAGTCACAGAGGTTAACACATTTTCAATATTTTTTCTTAAATATAGTTCTTTGAATCTTATTTATTATAATGATAAACTAGTTTATTTATGCATGTATTATATGAATAATAGCTTTAAATTAAATAAAATACTTTTTTAACAGTTATAAGTCTAAAATACGCTATCCGAAAAACAAGTACGATCGACATACGAAATATGTAGTTAATTACCCACAAATCAGTATTGTATTCTACTAAAAGCGAAGAAAATGGAAAGTAACAGCACACATCAGTAATCCCTTTGTAAATTCTTAACACTATTCATCGTGCCTTTAAATTGATATGTATAATAATAATAACTAGAGTAAATTACTTTTTGAGCTTCGGTGTTTTAGTGGTTTTAACCATTTGAGTTTAAAATCAAAAAGTTTAACGCTCCGAGTCCCTAATTCCTCATTTTATAACGTTTTGAGTCCTTATGTTTTAGTGGTTTTAACCACTTGAGTCCAAAATCAAAAGTACAAGTGTTAAAAATTGGACTCAAAACGTTATAAAATGAGTGGGTAGGAACTCAGGGCATTAAACCTTTTAATTTTGGATTCAAGTGGTTAAAACAACTAAAACATAGGAAATTAAATAGTAATTTACTCTAATTATTCCATATATAAATTAGCAACTTATATATGTGCATCATGACTTATACATTGTGCTTTGGGTATTTTTTAAAAAAAAATGACTTTTTACTTTTAACCCAAAGGTTTTTACCTTTTACAATTTTAACCCTACTGAAGGGGTATGGTCCCAAAACGACCATTACCCGCATCAAACAAACCCCTACCAGTAAGCAAACCGCACCCATGCGGTCACATCCTTCGAACCCATTCGGTTCGAAGATGAATAGCTTGACCCAAGTACGAAAGAAGATGAACATATCGATGCGGCTGGCACCGCATCATATGGCCATTTTCGTCACGACAAGGGAAGCGAGCAAATAGTCTCCACATACGATGATGCGGCCAACACCGCATCTCGCGTATTTCTTGAGCACAAGTAGGAGACGCGGTAACTTCAGACGTTACCGCATGCAGCGATGCGGCTCGCACCGCACCCTGCATATCCAACAAGTGGACTGACACGCCAGGCAAGTGGCTGACACCACAAGGCAAGTGGCGCCGGCGACAGTCCCCTGTCAGAGCTATTAAAGCAATGGGCTGACGTGGCGTAACCCCCACGGCCGGCGAGACTGACACACCTGCAACGGTGCAGCTCGTCGTCAGCCCATCCATCAATCTCCTCCTTCACTCCTCGGCTATAAATACCAACCCCAAACCAGGTTTGAGGTATCTCTTCAGAACTCTCTCACTACTACTACTATCTTGCTTTGCTTCCCAAGCAAACTACTGATTCTCACGCCGGAGAGTGGTAACAAGGAGCACCCCCCACCCCATCCTCCTTGTTACGAGTCACGGCTTGTTTCCTTGTGCAGGAGATCATCCACCGGTGACCCAGCCAGCGATCTCCGAGAGGAAGGGATTAACCCTTCTTGACGAGACCAGTGTGTTAACCCTGCCCGGTTAACCATTGTTTCATCATTGGCGCCCACCGCTACTCTTAGCACTTTTTAATCCATCCCTCTCCCTCTCAAGATCATGACTGATAACCAAAACACCAATGCGGATAACCCAAATCCCCCGGTCCCAACAGGGGTCCACCCTTCGACCCCCCAACCCGGACACATTGGCACGTCCACCCAAAGGATCCCATCCTTTGCGTTCGGACACGACTTATCACAGGCCCCAACTGTGCTTCCACCAGGCGTGGACTTACACTCCTGGTACCAACAGCAGACTGACCTGCTGATAGCGGCTTACAACCGCGCTTGTACGGAAGCAAACGTACAAGCTGGGCCTACTCCAATACAACACACACCTGCCAACCGTATACTCCAATACGATGGCAGGTTACACTCACGTCAGGCTTCCAGAAGCCGACATGACGACCGTGGATCATCTTACTGTTCGGTCCATACACTCAATGAGGATACTTCCTCATATGAGTCCCGCTCCAGAGGGCCAGTGCATACCCGCCTGGGCCCCTATGGGGAAGATAGGAGGCGGTCAGCCTCCAGGCGCGGCCCAGGCATCCAGAGCCGACTGGGCCCGCAACCTTACACGGAAGGGTACGATCATACCGACCCTGACGATCAAACCTACCGCGGGGAGTCTCACGACACCAACAGCAGACCGGGGGGACGCAACTATGTTCCTCCCAGTCACCCCCGCACTACATACCTCAGGGCGGCAAAGCGCCCTGTGCACGAACCATACAGGCCAAGGGCCGCGGCCGAAAATTCAAAATTCGTCCCGCACATCGCCAACGCCGATATCACAACGACAAAATTCCCAATCAACATTGGGAAATACAGTGGCTCGACCGACCCGGACGACCACATGAACATCTTCACAGGCGCAGGCGTCAATGGCAGGTGGGACGAACCCACTTGGTGCAATTTTTTCCCCCAGACCCTTATCGGTCTGGCGAGGGCATGGTTTGATTCTTTGCCAGTGGGATCACTGGATTCTTTCGAGGACTTGCGCGCCAAGTTCCTCGCCCATTTTAGCCAACAGCGACGCCACGAACGCGATTCGTTGGACGTCATGAACATCTGGCGAAGGGATGACGAATCGCTCGAGGCATTCGTCATCTGTTACAATAAAGAATGCCTAGAGATAGGCGACGTGGCGGACCAAATGGCGCGAAACCATTTTATTCGGGCCGTCAAAGACAGAGAGATGATCATGACCATCTCTGGCAAGGAGGGGTTGCCTAAAAAATGGGAGGATGTTATGACCGCAGTCAAGACATATGCCCAGACACAGCGGTCGCTCGAACCGCACGTCAAAAAGGCAAAACCCCAAGCTGAAGCATCCCACCAAGGGTCCAAACGTAACAACAAACGAAACCGGGATGCGGGCAATCGGGATATTACTAAACCGTATTTCCCGCAACCCAACACGTTTGACCCACAATGCTACAACCCGGCCCGAGACACTCGGGCACCAAGAAAAGAATCTCGGGACCGCAAATGGACCGAGATCAACCTGTCGCCAAGAGAGGTCCTCCTCGCGGACCCACAATTCTTGCGACCGGCCCAACCAATGAAGTCCAAGAAAAGTCAGGACCTCACACTATACTGTGAGTACCACAAAGACTCGGGCCACACCACCAACAACTGCATCAGTCTCCGGCTGGAGATTGAGCGGGCGTTGAAAGAGGGGAAACTGCAACACCTTTTACCAGGTGGACAAAAGCCCACCAAGCATATCACCCCTCACAACGAAGGTACCTCCTCCGGAAAGAAAGCCATGTACGTGGCTTCCACCCACATGATCTACGGAGGCAAGGGTAGGCCGCGCAAAGCGGCACGAAGACCGGACAATGATTGGAAAGACGAGCAAGTCGTCTTCCCAAAAGTCCGAGGCGGACCGCGTGACAGACGCGCCGTCGTCATTTCAGGCCAGCTGGCCCATTACTGCACCGAGCGTCTGTTCATCGACCCGGGCAGTACATCCGATATAATCTACGAGCAATGCTTCAATCAATTTGACCAAGAGGACAAAGATCGGTTGCAAGCCGTAGATTACCCGCTGGCCGAATTCGCAGGGGAAACAGTCTTTCCCCTAGGTCAAATTACATTTCCCGTGCGTCTTACCAATGGTAAACACACGCGGACAGAGGAGGTTAACTTCATGGTTTTACCCCACACCTCCAATTATGACGTCCTCCTTGGGAGAGAATCCCAAGGAGATTTCAATATGATCACATCCGTCCCCCACTCCGCGGTTGGTTTCCCAACCGCATCGGGGGTTGCAATCATCTACGCCCGCAAGGACGTCATGATGACGGACGAAGCACGTCCGACAAAGGTCGCAAGGCCCACCCCCGTCGACCAACCGGAAAAATGGGTTCTCAACCCAACGCATCCGGAACAGAAGGTCACATTGGGTCATGCCTTATCCTCGACCACCAGAGCGCACCTGAAGGAGCTCCTCTTCAGGAACCAAGACATCTTCGCGTGGACTCCCGCAGACATGACAGGGGTCCCACGTGAAATAGCGCAACACTTTTTGAATACCAAACCAGGTATCAAACCAGTGATCCAAGGCCAACGCCACCTTGGGTCAGCTAAAAATCAGGCGATGCAAGAGCAGATCGAAGAACTGCTCTCCGCAGGTATACTGCGGGAAGTCAAGTACCAGACTTGGTTATCCAACCCTGTCATGGTAGAAAAACCATCCGGGGGCTGGCGCATGTGCGTCGATTACAAGGACCTTAACAAGGCCTGCCCTAAGGATTGTTACGCGCTTCCAGAAATCGACGAAAAGGTCGATAACCTCGCACCATTTAGGTGGAAGTGTTTCCTCGATTGCTACAAAGGGTACCACCAGGTACAAATGGCACTTGAGGATGAAGACAAAACGGCATTCCGGACCCCAACCGGAAATTACTGCTATACAAAAATGCCGTTTGGGTTGCGCAACGCGGGCTCAACCTACCAGAAACTGATGAACGACACTTTCCGCGGTCAAATAAGCAAAAGTGTCGAAATCTATATGGACGACCTGGTCGTCATGAGCATGGAGGAAGATACCATGCTCACCAATATAGACAGAACATTCCAAACTCTGCGAAGCGTCAACATGAAGCTCAATCCAGGGAAATGCTCGTTTGGAATGGAAGAAGGCAAATTCCTTGGGTTCATCGTCACCAAAGATGGATTCAAGGTAAACCCGGAAAAAGTGCAGGCGATCGAGCGCATGCCATCGCCTGCATCGATGAAAGATATGCAACGCCTGGCCGGAAGGCTGGCGGCACTCAACAGGTTCTTGGCTAACCACGCAGCCAAGTCATACCCTTTCATCAAGACCCTGCGAAGCTGTTCAAAGAAAGAACAATTCCAGTGGACCACAGAGGCCGAAAAGGCCTTCCAGGAAATGAAGGAGTGTTTGATACAACTCCCAACACTAACCGCACCATGCAAAGATGAGCCACTCATCTTATACCTATCCGCTGCAGACAACGCAGTGGGCGCGGTATTAATAGTGGAACGAGCGGGGGTTCAAACACCCATCTATTATATCAGCAAAATGCTCAACGACCCGGAGACGAGATACTCAATAATGGAAAAATTGGTACTAGCACTGGTACATGCTTCAAGACGGTTACGACGCTACTTCGTAAACCACATCATCACAGTGCTAACCAATTACAGGATCGGCCCGATCCTATCCAAACCCGACATCTCTGGGAGATTAGCAAAATGGGCAATTGAGCTGGGCGCACATACAATACATTACAAACCGCGCCCTGCCATCAAAGGCCAAATCTTAGCTGATTTCGCCCCTGAAGTACCAGCGGATCGCATCCAAGAATGCGAAGAATCCCAAAATCCTGCGCCCCTACCACCCTCCTCAGAAGTATGGGCACTATTTACCGATGGTGCATCCAACGAGGAAGGCGCGGGCGCAGGTCTGCGACTCGTCAGCCCTGACGGCCAAGAGCTTACATATGCCATCCGCCTCGATTTTAAAAGCACGAACAACGAGGCAGAATATGAAGCACTATTAGCCGGGCTACGTTTAGCAGTCAAAATCGGCGTGCAACATCTGGAAGCGCACGTCGATTCTTTGTTAGTTGCGGGCCAGGTACGCGGCGACTATGCCGCCAAAGGGGATATCATGATCCTCTACCTCGAGCAAGCCCTGCAGCTAAAATCCAAATTCGCTTCATTCAATATTCGACACATTAATCGAAGCGAAAACAAATCCGCGGATGCACTATCAAAGCTTGCATCCACCAGCTTCCAGCACCTGGCAAAGGAGATACGTATCGAGATTTTGCAAAATCCTTCGGTTCCTCTCCGCCAGATCAGCGTCATCCAATACGGAACAACGTCATGGATGACACCAATTATCGCATACCTTCAGTCAGGTGTGACTCCCGAGAGCAAAACAGAGGCACGTAAGTTGCAATACAAAGCGTGCCACTATCAAATGGGAGACGGTATCTTATACCGAAAGTCATACCTCGGACCGCTCCTCCGATGCGTTAATCCACAAGATGCCACATACCTTATCCGAGAGATACATGAGGGCATATGCGGCATACATGCCGGACCACGCATGGTCGTGGCAAAAATCATGAATGCCGGGTATTACTGGCCCGGCATGCACCTGGACGCCGTCAAAGAATTACGCAAATGCATGGACTGCCAGCGCCATGCACCAAAAACTCTGCGGCCAAAAAACAATCTGGTCCCCGTCACTACTGCATGGCCTTTTCAAAAATGGGCGATCGACGTAGTGGGACCATTCCCGGACGCACCAGGTGCAGTTAAATTTATCATAGTGGCGGTTGATTACTTCACAAAATGGGTAGAGGCGAAACCACTCGCTTCAACCACTGCTATGATAACAAGAAAGTTCATTTGGGAGCACATCATCTGCCGTTTCGGTTTACCAATGTACATTGTTACCGACAACGGCACCAACTTCGCTGCCGACGAATTCCAAAAATGGCTAGAAGAGCTGAACATCAAACACATATTCTCGTCAGTCGCACACCCGCAAGGGAACGGCCAAGTCGAGAGTATAAATAAAGGCCTAGTCGACGGAATCAAAGCACGATTGGGAACAGCCAGGCGTGGCTGGGTCGATGAACTCCCAAGTATCTTATGGGCTCACCGCACTAGCCCAAAAACAAGCAATGGGGAAACACCTTTCAGCCTCGTCTACGGGTCTGAAGCGGTGATACCCGCGGAAATGGGCCTCCCATCTCCTAGAATGTTGGCTATCGAAAAGCTAGACAACAACAGGGAACGTAGGATCGATTTGGACCTCCTAGAAGAAAGGCGCGAGAACGCCGCCATCAACGAGGCCAAATACAAATCCAAACTGGAAAAGTATTACAACGCGCGAGTCCGCGTTTGTACTTTCACTCCAGGGGACTACGTCCTACGTGACAACGAGGCATCTAATGCCGAGCGCCCAGGAAAACTTGCCCCCAAGTGGGAGGGACCCTACCTCATCAGCGAGGTCTTAGGGAAGGGCGCATACAGGTTACAAACACTAGAGGGCGAACCTATCGCCAGAACATGGAACGCACAACAGCTTAGACGCTGCTATATGTAAGCTATGTTCCTACACTCTCTATGTAACCTATCGGACCGCAGGTCATTTGCAAATAAATAAACGTCATTTTATACATTGTTGTTTGTTTACTACTATTACAAATGCGTGTTTCCACTTCGCGGTATCCAAAAAACAGATTGGCAAAATCTTCATTTACGATACCTATACAAAGTGGTAGCCACACGCAACTATTGTAATAGGCCAGCAAAAGGCAAAAAGACTTGCATGTTTTATCCGGCCGGATACACAAGTTTTTGTTACACACTTAACACAATTCCTGAGCCCCAAAAAGGCAAACAATGGAATTGACGCGGACTCATACGACAAAGGTATGGAGTACACTCGACCCCATTCACAAATGGGTAGAGTTCCGGTAATATAAGCTTTTACAAAGTTCACGCAATTCTAAAAAACCCTCACACGGTGAATAACAGAATTGATGCATACCCATACAACAAAAGTATGGAGTATACTTGACCCCGTTCATAAATGGGTAAAGATTACGCATACACACGTTCAGACATGCAAGAATTAAAAACACTTGTACAAACTGAACAAAGAAACTTTATATTCAAAAAATTCAAGTATCCACATGATGCTTACGGAATTTACATAAAGTTCCTATTCTATACAAGAGGAATACAAAACAGGTGGCACACTAGCCAACCTAAACCCTATTTTGTACCGCTGGTCCCCGCGTCGCCTCCGACACCACCAGCGGGTTCTTCCTCTTCCACATCCGGATAAAGCATCCGCAAGCGGTCGACATAGTCCGCAACCTCCAAACACTCGTCCAGCTCCCCTACACAGGCAAGGGGCGTATCATAAAAGGAGGCTACGGCCGCTTTCAGACGACCCTCGGTATCCACATCACGGAACCCGGATGCCTGATCGGTATAACCGCCTGCGGATAGTACATTGATGTGCCCAATGCAGCGGTTAAAACCAGCCTTGAAGCCAGCCTCGCGCGCACGTTCCTTGACCAGGTCCAATCCAGATGAGGTCTCAGGGGCATTCATTATAGCCTCGACAATCTGCAGTAAAAAGATCATAAGCCTTGCGTGCTAATCCAAGCAAACGTAAAGACAATGGACACTTACACGCGCAATGCCGTGAGTCCGCAGCCACTCACGGTCAGCTTCCAGCTGGTTAAAAGAGGACACCAAGACATCCTTGGCCTCAACGGCAGCGTCGGCTCGCTTCTCCGCATCAGACACGCGGGCAGTAAGGTCCGTAACCGCAACCGCCCGGGCCTGAACCTCAGCCTGTTACAAGAACAGCAAACGGTTCACCCGATAAATATTTTCAAAACAATAAAGGAAATATAAAACAGAGGCAACGAAACATACCTGAAGGCTGGAAACAACCTTATCCAAACGAATGCGCTCCGCATTCAACTCTTCCAGAGCCTTGGAAGAACGGCTCTCCTTCTCCGCGGCCTCTTCAAGGGCCTTTGAAGCACGAGCCCCGGCTGCTTTGGCCTCTTCAAGCGCCTTCAGGGCCTCATCCTTTGCCTGCAGCGCTTTAGCTGCTGCGGCCTCAGCCGCAGTTTTTTCATTGCCCAAGGCAACATTTGCCGCCTTGGCGTTTGCTAGCTCCTGCCGAGTATGAAACAGAAGATTGTTCTGCTTAGCCCAAGATTCGTTCCACTTCTTGCGCTCGTTGGATGAAATTTCCTCCCAACGCTTACGCTCATCAGCAAGGAGTTTAGCAAGTGTACGCACCTGTTTCAGTTGGGCAGACGCAGCCCACTCAGCGGTCTGTTTCTGCTTCTCAAAAGCAGCTTTATCCTTCTCAAGCTGCTCCGCACCCGCACGAGCAGCCTCGACCAACTTCTCGGCTTCCGCCCGCATACGAGCAGCCTCCTCCTCGCGGCGGCCCAGCACCTTATAATCTTCCAAAATGGCATTAGCCACAATGGAAGATCCTACCAACATGGTCGAGAGCTGGTTTATACGCAGCTCCCGCGGTGCGGCACGAGCCCGATCAACTTCAAAGGGGGTCCCCAGACCACCCAATATCTCCCTGCAGGCCGCAGGGTCGTTAGCAATATCATCCCCCTGCAATACAGTCCAGGGGGGTCGATGGTACAGCGTACTGCGATCCTGGGAGTAGGTGCGGTAGTAATACTCCAATTCAGACTCCCCAGGCTGAATTGGAGGCCGTCATACCCCGCACCACCGGCAGACGAGCTGGTACCCTTATCAACCGCAGACTTCTGCGGCCCAGCATCTTGCTGCCGCGCTTCAGCGCCAGTTTTTTGCGGTTCAGCATCAGAATGTTGCTTCTCAGTAGCAGTGAACCGCAAACTCAAATCGTCTCCCTCATTGGGAGAGATCAGGTTGTTGGATGAGTCGACAGTATCAAATATCTGGGCCGCAGCATTCTCTGCGGTACCCTCCTTCTGCACGGTTGACTCAGGTACCACCTTGACGGGAGGTGTCGACGGCACCTCCGTTCCACCCGCACCCATGGCACGCGGAGGGGACTCCGGAGCATCGAAGATAGAAAAATCTTCATCCTGACGCTCTGCAAAAAAGTCAAATAGCTATCAGAACTAGTTACACAACAGTCAAGACTAGATAGCCTATACTTACCAACGACAACCGCAGGTTTTTTCTGCGCCGGAGCAGACCTTTTGGTTACTAGTCTCCGACGTTTGGTTTCAACACCACCAGCAGCTTTCTGCTCTGGCCTCCTCTTCTCACCAATCACAGGGGGACCCGCAGCTGTCCCTCCCGCAGCCGCCTCTTCTGCCTGCTTCTTCGCAGCACCAGAACGTGACTCCGCGGCTGTACTCAAACCCTCAAGGGTATCAGATACTATCACATAATCCTTGTGTCGACGAAAAGAGGAATGAGAGATACCTGCTGCCTGCGGCACCAGATGAGGCACAGTAGTGACCTCCTTTATCTTCTTTTGGCGAAAGCGCACGCCCTTCACAGTTTGCCTCTTTGGCACACCTTTCGCTTCAGGGTCCCCCAAGGCCCCAAGATCACCTGCATGGAATCAATACGTCAATAACACAACGTGATCAACACAAGTAGCAAGGCTTCGATAGTATACCTTTGCCTACTGGCAACTCAACTGCCAGTGCAGCCGCAGTAGGCACCCGGAAGTTACTACGGATGATAGTGTTGTGATCCTGTTCACCATCCGCACAAACTACGGTCTCAACCGTACCCTCGAAATCCGGAGCAAACATCCTCCATGCGGGAGCATCTTCTGATAGTAGACACAAAGGTCAGTAACACACGTAAGGATAAAGAACGTAAAGAAACAAAAAGTACGTACCACCGCTCTTTTCCCGCACCACGAGTTTCGAGTTCTTGCCCCTCCTCAACATCATACGCAACAGCCATAGTTGCGTGTTGGTCAACTTCACAGACTCAATAGTCTGCAGTTGCGGGAACCATTGCACTGATTTCAAACTGGGCATCGCAATGGTCTCTGCTATGATCGTCTCGGTCACATTCCGAAACGTCATATTCACAGCAAGGGCAGCAGACTTGATGTAGAAGAACTTCTTCTTCCACATCGTCATCCCCTTAGGGGGAGTCATCAGCTTTGGGGTACCGTCTCGTAGACGGAAATAAAAGAACCCCATAGACACTGTCATCTGATAAAACCGTCGGAAGTCTCCAACGGTAGGCTCTATGCCAAGAGCACGGAAGGTAAACTCAAAATTACGAATCCGAATCATCCCAAGCGGACTCACTTGAGAAATGTGGACCTTGTACCACTCCAAGATATCCACAACAAACACCGTCAACGGTAATCGGAGGTTACAATCTCCGAAGAAATCGGACCACATGGTCACATAACCGGCCGGAGCGTCGGCACCAGTATCACCCTCTGATGGGTACCGAGCCCCATATTCCGAGGGCATTTGGACCTCAAGCATAAGGCGATCAAAGCTTTTTCTGGTCCACTTCAGCGCCGGTAATCCACCACCGGCAGCCCCCTCTTCTTCCTCTTCGGCCACTAAAGGCTGTTCAGGGTTTTCACCCTCCACATTATGTGGACTAGATGGTTCAGCCATCAAAAATATCAAAGAAACAGAAGATGGTGAACAGAAACACTAGAAACCTCACCGGAATTTCAGAAAAAATCGTCGGAGAAGACAGATGACAACTTTCTCTCAAACGGCAAATTTTTTGAATTTTCGACCAAGTGAGAGGAAACCACAAACGGTTTTCCCCTTATATACCCATCGCAATTAATGCGGAGGGAGAAAGCAAATCATCACGTTCAAAAAGAGCGTATCTTGCAACAACACGTGTCGAGCGCCGTTTTAGCTGACGGTTATCACGCGCGCGTGGCCGCCCACGCGCCTGACAAAGAAGACGTTTACACTCCCTGCTACAGTGCATTTAATGCCTCGGGCAGTGCAAATGTCCTTTCATTTCAGCACATGCAGAAACGTCTCACCAACTTCTACCAACTCACACGTGCGATCAAGCCACGTAGGCAAGAAAAAGCGACAACATTATCCAAAAAACCTAAGCGGCATGCGGTTTTACTGGTTTACCGCACCATAACCCATACCGCATGTCGTTTTTTTTATATACCCTAAAAAATAGGTAGAAATATATCTATCTATACTATAAAGGGATATATTACCTTTTCCGCATCACTCACGAGCACACGTGAAATATGCGGAACTGACACACATGAACCCATTCAGATGTGTCAGATGCTCAGAACCAGTGTTGTTCTTTGGACTGAACCGCATCTCAGGAACAGGCAAAGCGCATTGCCTTCCTTTTCTTCAAGCTTCAAATCCCTCCTGTCCGGTTCACAACCACAGAGGGTGCATGAACAACTTCTTCAGAAAAAAGAAGGAACGGAATCTACGCGCCCGCACATCAGCAGCCCTGACTCCTGAACCTTCAAGAGTTACATCCGTGCAACAAGCACACTTTGAGCGAATATGGGACTGCAACATCGCAGACACCCATAAAGAGCTACAGACATAACCATAGCTTCCGCAGAGTGGTTGCTACGGAAGAGCAAAGCTCACTCCACATCACCGAACGAGGCTACCTCGTTATAAACTCGGTATTGGAGCGTGAAGGAAAGTGGCTCCAGAAAGAACGCAGATACGTGCTCTAAACAAGCACTTATCAAGCAGCAAGTGTCCGAACAGCGGTAACAAGTCTGCCTATGACTTTGTTTACCTGCCAACGGACCGCGGTAACAAGTCTGCTTAGGACTTTGCTTACCTACCAATGGATCGCATGGAATAAACAACGATGGGCATCACCTTGCCTATGACCATGTTTATTTACCCATAGTTTAGATCCACATTGTTCGACCAAACAAGGCCAACAATGACGCAACGAAGTAACCGCAAAGAACGTACGGTTACTTGAGAGCTATCAAGACGAACATGAACACCCCACAAAAAAGGGATGGTCATCTCATCATAGGATGCTGAACATAGAACTTGAGCAAAGTTCTAACACAACATCCAAAACCTTCAAACCCGACCGCAAAGGTTGGTTTACAAGTTTTTCTTTTCTTCTTCGTGCACCATTCTGGCAAATGGTTCGAAGAAGAAACCACCTCCAAGAGGTTCGAAACATGTGCAAACCTTCGAACCACCATCCAAGAGGTTGGTTCGAAGTTTGTGCAGCATTACTATGAAGGTCCCTAACAGGCCTTCAACACAACAACAGGTGGCAACCCACCTGATGACATGCAACGGCTGAGAATTTCGCGTCAAGCGAAACCCCTTCACCGGTACGGAAGAGGCATAGCCAGATTTTTTACCAGATCACCAGTTTGATCTGGCCTAAATTTTCTCCAGACTGCCACACTACCTTCCTACACCATAAGTCCAGTACTCCTCCCATGTGCAACTTGCACAAGGTAGCAACACTAGACTGGGGGGACTTGAAGGGGTATGGTCCCAAAACGACCATTACCCGCATCAAACAAACCCCTACCAGTAAGCAAACCGCACCCATGCGGTCACATCCTTCGAACCCATTCGGTTCGAAGATGAATAGCTTGACCCAAGTACGAAAGAAGATGAACATATCGATGCGGCTGGCACCGCATCATATGGCCATTTTCGTCACGACAAGGGAAGCGAGCAAATAGTCTCCACATACGATGATGCGGCCAACACCGCATCTCGCGTATTTCTTGAGCACAAGTAGGAGACGCGGTAACTTCAGACGTTACCGCATGCAGCGATGCGGCTCGCACCGCACCCTGCATATCCAACAAGTGGACTGACACGCCAGGCAAGTGGCTGACACCACAAGGCAAGTGGCGCCGGCGACAGTCCCCTGTCAGAGCTATTAAAGCAATGGGCTGACGTGGCGTAACCCCCACGGCCGGCGAGACTGACACACCTGCAACGGTGCAGCTCGTCGTCAGCCCATCCATCAATCTCCTCCTTCACTCCTCGGCTATAAATACCAACCCCAAACCAGGTTTGAGGTATCTCTTCAGAACTCTCTCACTACTACTACTATCTTGCTTTGCTTCCCAAGCAAACTACTGATTCTCACGCCGGAGAGTGGTAACAAGGAGCACCCCCCACCCCATCCTCCTTGTTACGAGTCACGGCTTGTTTCCTTGTGCAGGAGATCATCCACCGGTGACCCAGCCAGCGATCTCCGAGAGGAAGGGATTAACCCTTCTTGACGAGACCAGTGTGTTAACCCTGCCCGGTTAACCATTGTTTCATCACCTACATAATTTGTTTTTTTTTAACTTTAACACAAAACTTTTCATTATTTGCAATTTAACTTCACAACTTTTGTCACTTATACTTTTCATCTTTCGCAAATTTTCGTTTTACGTATAGTTCTAAATTTTTCGAGTTAATACGACGCAACGTGCATGTGTGGTTCAACGTTTTTACCTCTATTTTTCCATGTTTGACAGGTTCGTCGTAACACGCATATCCTAGGTCGAGTCAGTGTTGGTGGTCGATGACGGTTGTGTGACATTAGTACTATCTGGCACCGTTTTAAGCCCCACCGCAACACGGGGTGTGCTTTTTGGGGGGGGGGGGGGTTTCAAAGAAAAAATGGTTTTGCATATGGTTGTTGTAACATTGGCTTTGGGGGTTTTCCAAAAAAAATGATTTTTTTTACTTTTCACCGAAAAGTATTTTATAAATTACTTTTAACCAAAAACTTTTTATCTTTTGCAATCTAGCCTCATAACTTTTTTTACTTTCAACTTTAGTCCTTTATAGTTTTCATTTTCCGCAAATTTTTCGTTTTATGCTTGGGTTTAAATTTTGTGAGTTAACACATCGCAACGTGCGTCTTTGGATTAACGTTTTTACGTTTCGTTCTAAATTTTGCGAGTTAACATGATGCAACGTGCGTGTGTGGGTGAATGTTTTTACATCGTCTGTTTTTCCCCGTTTGACAAATTTAACATAACGTGCGGGTCCTAGATCGACTTAGTTATAACTAAAGAATCCCCGCCGCATTGCGGCGGGTCGCAATCCTAGTTAACTCTAATAACTAATAATGATAAAGTGAACTATACATGACCCCATGATATAACTATACATAACGATATTATTAAGCAAAATAAACTTATCTTATATGTGAGAAAAGACCCCTTTTTTAATTTGCTATAAACATTCTCTACGTTGGCTGAAGGTGAACATGTAACATCCTCTGTCGCGGTCACCTAAACTCAAATGTCCCCTGCCACGTGTGCTACTAAGTCCCACACACTTGGACCTTAATTTCACTTTTATTTTTGTCGTCTTTCTTACGTATCTATAATTTCTATTTTCTCCCTTGTAGTTTGTATACTTTACAAGTCACTCTTTTTACGTTTCAATTTACAATTTTCATTTTACTTTTAACTAGTGTTTCCTTATTATAATAACTAGAATTATCACCCGCCGCAATGCGGCGGTGATTCATTAATTATATATCATGTTAGATGAAAAGCAAATGTTTTTCACATGACCACGAGCCTATGTGTAAAACTGAGAATAAAAAAAATAATTAAGTCGATCTCTGACTCGCACGTTACGACAAACCTATCAAACGGGAAAAATAGACGCGTTGCGGCGGACATGTCAAGCAGGAAAAAAATAGATGAAAAAACGTTGAACCCACACGCACGTTGCGGCGTGTTAACTCGGAACTTAGAACGACACGTTAAACGAAGAACTTATGAAAGATAAAAAAGTATAAAAGAGACTAAAGTTGAAAGTAAAAAAAGTGTTGAGATTAATTACGAAAGATGAAAAGCTTTGGGTTGAAAGTAAAAAAAAAATTAAAGGGGTTAAATTGCAAAAGATGAAAACTTTTGAATTAGAAGTGAAAATCAAATTAATCAAAGGGGTTAAAATACCAAAGATTAAAACTTTAGACTTAAATTGTCAAAGATTGAAACTTTAGAGTTAAAAAAGAAATCTATTTCAGATTTTGAAAACAAAAAGATAAATAGATTTAGTTAAATTGATGTTTAATATTATTATTATTATTATTATTATTATTTAATAAAAGAGATAAATAAAAATAAGGGTGAAAAATTACCAGAGAATGACACGTGTCCAAAAAGGATTTTTATTTATTAGTATAGAAAGATAATAATAATAATAATAATAATAATAATAATAATAATAATAATAATAATAATAATAATAATATTAAATTTAGTGCGCAATTATTCGTCGCTAATATTCTACTTTTAACTATTGTTCCGTTGTAATTATCCTTATATTAATTTTCAAACGTTTTGAACAGTAACTTTCGATTATTTAAAAAAAATAAGAAACTTGTATCCTCAAGTAAAAAAAAACTATATAACAATACTAGGTTAGAACCCCGTGTATTACACGGGTTGAATAAATGTAATTTTATATATTAAATAAAAAAAGTTACATCTTTGAGAACCCCGTGTATTGTTCCGGTTGAGTTAATTTAATTCTATATATTAAATAATGAAAAAAGTTACATTTTTAAGAACATCATGTGTTATACGGGTTGAGCACATGTAATTTTATATACCAAACAATAAAAAATTATATCTTTATAAACCCTATGTATTATATGGATTGAATAAATCTAATTTTATATACTACATAATAAAAATTTATATTTTTTAAAAACCCCGCGTATTACACGAGTTGCATAAATGTAATTTTGTGTAGTAATATCTTTAAAAAAACTAACGGATATACTCGATATACAATAAATGGGGTGATTGTGGTAATGGTTCTTATAAATGTCACGTAAACATAGTGATTACCGTATTTGAGTTGAGAATTGAACACGGAAACAAAATTTTATTTATTTATTTTAAAAATTCTTAACCACAGGGGCCAAAATGGTTAGCTATAAAAACCATGGGGGTAGATATGTTAAAAATTCTTATTTTGGGCTAATATAGTAAAAGTGATATAACCACAGGGGGCAAAAACGTAATTTACTCTTAATAAAATAAATAAATAAAATTTTGTTTTCCCCCGGCTAGAAATTACGATTTTACACCGGTTTATTATTTTGTACACACTTTAAAATTATGGTTTTGCCCCTAGTTTAAAATTACGTCTTTGCCCCCGGTTTAAAATAAAATTATGCTTTTGCCCCCAGCTAAAAGTTATGATTTTCCCCTCGGTTCAAAATTACGATATCACCATCAGTTCAAAATTACGATATCAGCCTCAAGTACAAAATAAAAATATGGTTTTCCCCTAGCTAAAAATTAGAATTTTACCCTCGGGAAAAAATATTTGATTTTTTCCCCAACTAAAAATAAAAATATGACTATGCTCACAGCTAAAAATCGTGTTAAGTAGTTGCCTAACACTCTTTTTACTTTTTCTTTCTAACAAAACTATAGTACTGTTTTTTTAGTTGGTTGAGAATTATTCGGCCATCGCCCCACAACCCGAACGGGGCATCACCTAGTTGTATATAACATTTGTAATTGTTAACGGTGTTTTATATTACGTAGTATATTGTATGGCCTACAATCAAATTTGGAATTTTGTGTAATTTAATTAATATTTTATTTTTTTCGGTTTTGAGAAGATAAAAGCAAATACTACATTATCTATATCGTAACTTTTTTTTGTTGATTTTTCATTGTATTATATTAATTATCTATAAGAGATGGCCTAATATAATGACAAGTGTCCCTAAAGTGGTTTCTTTTATTATATAGTATAGATTAGTTTCATAGTTTTTATTCACATTTTAGTTTAGACCGTGGGGTATGGTGAAGCGGGGGTTTAGGGCATGGGTTGACACGTGGACTTCGAGGGGCACCGCTGCTCAGTTGCATGTTGGGTCGGTATGGCGGGGCGTGGCTAGCCCGCGTGGGTTTGGCTTGGCCAAACAGTTGTTTTTTAAATTTAAATCCTAGCCACCTATAGCCTACTCAACCCAGCCAATGAGAGCCGGCCACGGAAGACTGCTAGGCCCGCCCAACGCCCGGGCTGAAATCCCCGCCCAAAGGGCCACGCCGAAACCCAAGCTCACCCGGGGTGGTGACTTGGGCGTTTGTACCCCACCCACGCCCCAACCTCCTCCACATCCCCCATAGTCTTATATACCTGAATTTTGGAATTTAAAAACAAAAATTATCCTTATTATTCCATATATAAATTACTAATTTTTTTGTGCAATAGCACTTGTAACTTGTGCTTGGGGAGTTTTCCAAAAAAAAAACTTACTTTTCCACTTTCAACATAAAAGTTTTATCCTTAACGTTTAACCCCTTTTATTTTTTTTTTCTTTTAACTCAAAGTTTTCCATTTTTTATAATTTAACACAACACTTTGTTATTTACAACTTGGATCCCCCATACTTTTTATCTTTCGTAAGTTTTTCGTTTTACATTTCGTTCTAAGTTTTGCGAGTTAACATGTCGTAGCGTGCATGTGAGGTTCAACGTTTTTGCTCTATTTTTTCATACTTGACAGACCCGTCGCAACGCATCCATTTTTCCCCTTTTGAAAAGTTTGCCACAATGAGCGGGTCGTAGATCAGCTAAGTTATTATTTTCTATGTTTTACTTTTCTGCTTAATTTCTTCGCATTAAGACACTGTAACAGGTGTGCGTGGTTCAACGATTTTAGTCTCCTTTTCGTTTTGTGTAATTTTTACCATTTTATCTATTTTATTTTTATGATGTTGAGAGTGGATGGCGTTATGGCATTGGTGCTACTTGGCACGGTTTTAAGAATGTTTTTAACCTATTAAATTTTTTACTAATATTTTCTTTGGGTTTACCCCTATTCTTCCTTTACTTAAAAACTATTTTTCATGTGCATATTTTATGTGCGGGTATGTATAAATATGATTTGTTCTATATGTTGATGTAAACTATTTTTACAGACGAGTCAAGTCAAATATAATACGTTTCCGTTTAAAGAAACCATTTTTACGTGAATATTTTTACGTACATTTTGGTATAAATTCAAGTTGTTCTACGTTTTGACGTAAACTTTTTTGGGAAATGATTTAAGTCAAATATAATATGTTTTCGTGTTTCTTTTATTTATGTTTCGTAAAGTTTGTTTCGAACCGAAGGGAGTCAAATTATGGTTTCTTTTTCTCCTTTTTTTTTCGAAAGCTCTAATTAACCCCTTTCGATTACATGTGCATATTTTCCTTCATACCTGTTACGTTTTCTATGTATGAGTTGGGTCACATATAATACGTTATGATTGTTCGATATAAATTCTATCCAATCACAATGTTTATACAGCTTACACTAAGTTCAACTGGATACGTCGAAATGTGTGTTTTCATATGGTTAATGCATCATATAACGTTTGGACTAATCCATTCAATATTTACGATGTACCCGCGCCGCAACGCGGGCGGGTCTTAACCCTAGTTTTATATTAATTTTCAAACGTTTTGAACAGTAAATTTAAAAAAAATATATTAATTAATTTTCAAACGTTTTGAACAGTAAATTTAAAAAAAAAATAAGAAACCTGTATACTCAAGTAAAAAAAAAAAAAATAAGAAACTTGTATACTCAAGTAAACAAAAACTATACAACAATATTAGTTTCACAGTTTTTATTCACATTTTAGTTTAGACCGTGGGGTATGGTGAAGCGGGAGTTTGGGGCATGGGTTGACACGTGGACTTCGAGAGGCACCGCTGCTCAGTTGCATGTTGGGTCGGTATGGCGGGGCGTGGCTAGCCCGCATGGGTTTGGCTTGGCCAAACAGTTGTTTTTTAAATTTAAATCCTAGCCACCTATAGCCTAGTCAACCCAGCAAATGAGAGCCGGCCACGGAAGACTGCTAGGCCCGCCCAACGCCCGGGCTGAAATCCCCGCCCAAGGGGTCACGCCGAAACCCAAGCCCACCCGGGGTGGTGACTTGGGCGTTTGTACCCCACCCACGCCCCATACCCCATAGTCTTATATACCTGAATTTTGGAATTTAAAAACAAAAAGCCAATTAATAATGTTTTAAATATTATAATAATATATAGTTTTTTAATAGTTTTATTATCTTCTTTACTTTTAAGTTTGATAAGTTTGTGTCAACGGGTACTGGTATCGAAAATAGCGGTCCAGTTATCGGTACATGAAGGTAAAAACCGACACCAATCTAGTACAGAAAACGCCAAAAGTCGGTATCGAATTGATTTTGAAAATCTTTTAGTTCTGGAAATTCAGTACTGCTACCCGGTACCATTTGCTCATCCCTGATCACAGGTACTGTACGAACAACGATACCGTGCAACTTTTTTTATTGATTTTCTTCAATGTTTAATGATTTCTTTTTTTAGTTTCACGGGTAGGGATGAGCTCGATGCCAACCAACATCGAGTCGGTACTGGTATCGAAAATACCAGTTACGATACCGGTATATGAAGGTAAAAACCGGTAGCGAACCGGTACCAGGAACACCAAAAGTCGTACCGAATTGGTACTTAAGATCTTTGGTTCGGGAAATTCGGTACCGGTATACAGTATCATTTGCTCATCTCTGACCACACGTTTCATACGAACAACATCATTACCATACAAATTTTTTGATTGATTTTCTTTTGGTCATCTTTTAGTGTTTTTTTATATATATTCTTTTTATTCTTGTCATGTCAAAGGTTCCGTGCGCAACGCACTTGTAGTGATTTCAAAACACATGTAAACACAGATTAAACAAGAAAAGACGTTCGCCGCAACGCGGCGAAGTAAAAAACTAGTAATATTAATAAGAGTAAATTACGTTTCTGGCCTCTGTGGTTATATCACTTTTACTATATTAGCCCAAAATAAGATTTTTTAACAACTGTGCCTCTGTGGTTTTTATAACTAACTATTTTGGCCCCTGAACCTAACTCAACCCCTTAACTTGGTTAATTATTTGTCACATGGCAGGCACATGATGGGCATATTTGTAATTTCCACTCCCTCTTTACTTTTACTAACTTTTTAAAAAATAAAACAATAATTAAATCAACAGATCTTCAAAACACATCATCATCTTCAAGAACACTTATATATGAGTATGTATTAATGTTTCACCAGATGACAATTATATAAGCAAAATACAGTAAAAGGGTGGTTAGAGTGCAATATGCTTTAAGAAATTTGTAGAAAAGCACAAATTAATCTATTTCCACGCACACCACACCACCACTGCCACCGCACACCATCACCTTCGCTGCCCTACTGTCGCCACAACACCACCACCACCACCATCACACAACTGTCGTTGCCACTGCATTCACAAAGTTTCAACATCTTTTTCTCTGATTCTCTATCATATCTCTTTGAATCCTAACCTTTTCTTTTGTCTCATCTAAAAACCCAAACCCAGCGACGTGGATTTCATTAAGATTCGGCTTTGCTGTTGCGGATCTCGTGCAGATCTGTTTTCGCAACCGTCAGAAACTCACATCCGTAATCGCAACCATCAGATATCACACACAACACTCCTCCGTCAGAAGAGGAAGAGAAAGAGAGAGAAAGGGGTAGGGGTAAGGGTTTTGGTTCTGCATTCGGCGGCGTGGGAGACTGTAGAATCTGATAGTGTTGTGGATTGAGGAGGCTGGGATCATGTTGTTTGGTGCCATTGATCTGTAGAATCCGGCGTGGGAGACTATAGAATCCGTTGATCATGTTATCTGGTGCCATTCAGATCTAGAGTGGATTGAGGAGGCTGCGACAGTTCACGGCGGACGGAGATGGTTTTCGGCTTCCATTCAGATCTTGAAACATTTGTAGGCGATGAATACAACTTTTTTCTTTAATCTTTGTGCGATTAGGAAGTGACCTGCGTTTCAAATGTGTTTTGAAGATCTGGGTTGGGTTTGAAGTGTTCTTGAAGATGATGATGTGCTTTGAAGATATGTTGATTTAATTATTGTTTTTTTTAATAAAGTGAGTAAAAGTAAAGGGGGAGGGGAAATTACAAATATGCCCATCATGTGCCTACCATGTGACAAATAATTAACTAGGTTAAGGGGTTGAGTTAGACTCAGGGGCCAAAATAGTTAGTTATAGAGACCACGGGGGCACAGTTGTTAAAAAATCATATTTTGGGCTAATATAGTAAAAGTGATATAACCACAGGGGCCAAAAACGTAATTTACTCTATTAATAATAATAAATTTAGTACGGAATTATTCATCGCTAATTCGTTAGTGACAAACATTGAGAGATAAGAGGATGAGTGAAAACTTCACTAACAAACTTTTAATGTGGTTCATCGATGGGCAACTTGCTTTGATGGATAGCCAATGTTTAGCCATACTATCATTAACGTTGGCTTTAACAAGAATATCAAATTATTTCTTCATCGGCGGGTACCATGTCACTGAAAAATATGTGATGGTCATCACCAACTAGACATTGTTGGTAATAATAATTGTTTGAGTAAATTACTTTTTGAGTCCCTGTGTTTTAGTGGTTTTAACCACTTGAGTCCAAAAGCAAAAATTTTAACGACCTGAGTCCCTATAAGTATTTTCATTAACCATTTGAGTCCTTTTGAGTCCAAATTTTAACCTTTTGAGTCCAATTTTTTGGACTCAAATGGTTATAAAATGAACAAAATTGGACTCAAAACGTTATAAAATAAATGGCTAGGGACTCAGGGCGTTAAACTTTTTGATTTTGGACTTAAGTGGTTAAAACCACTAAAACACAAGGACTCAAAAAGTAATTTACTCTAATTGTTTTTAATAATTAAAGTAATTAAATAAAAATAAGTTTTGTTTCACGTAAAAGAAAATTGGTTACTGCGATTGATGAAAAAAATATAAGCAAAACATTTAACAATTTCCTGTAAACCAATTTTTAGGGAAAAAAATAATTATTTTAACCTCTAAACATAATGAACTTTTTTAATGCATTAACTTTTTTTCTAAAGATAACGAAAAATCAAATTCTTAGTTATCTTTTAAACAAATTCTTTGATTATATATGTGACAACCCAATCCTTAAGGTCAGTATTTTGTGGTCACGTGATTCTACTTTTCGTTATTCCTTGTTCGTATTCGTTACGTTAATTTAATTAATAAACGCTCGTGCCTGAAATGTAATAGTGGAATGTGTGACGTATTATGAACATGTTTTCTTGAGTGTAGTTGTTTAACCTTGAGATATCGTCAAAACATTCTATGCATCGAGTAACTGAACTAAAAGATTTAATATCGTTAATACTCTTGGGCTGTCGACCATTGGGCTGCACTGATGGCCCATCATGTCCGAACAAGCATGAACCGAGACTAACAAGGCTTGAATGATTCTCGACCATATTAGGCCCAATAGTTGTAATGCTTAATGTGTGTTGATATGGATCGGCCCACTTGCCATGATTGGCTTTATAACTGAACGAGCGTAATACTCCTCTATGCCCTATCATTACAATATATCAAACACAAACCCTACACCCTCTATTGTTCACGTCGGCAGGAGAAACCCCCCCCCCCCCTCTTCGCATTAACATCTGATCATTCGAGATTTCTGGTTAGTGAATTCATGTGTGTTTAAGTTCTCAATTACATGATTGCATGCATCAGTGAACACGCTTGATTTATAGTTATGTTTGACTGTGATTAGTCGTGACTTATTATGAATTACTTGAGTTAATTGATTCAGCATGCTTATAAACTGTTCTTGATGGTTAGCCGAGAGTATGCTTATTTTGATTGTTATAACGTTGGCCGAGAACATGCTTGTCGATTGCTGTTAGGATCCATTATTTCAATCGCCTAAGTGATACAGATAATGCGATGACATGAGGCTGTTGATGTCCAGATTTAAATTGAATACGGGATTCAGTGATGTAGACTAAGAAACAATAATAGATAAAATTCAAACATAACTGGGTCGGTGGTGAGGATTGGACCGCACACCTAACTGATTGGATACATACACATGGCTAGATCAATTAACCTTAGACTTGATGCTTTAAACTAGGCTACTTGTATAAACAAATCAATTGTTGACTTATTTCTATTAGTGTGCTGTGTCATCAGAATAGATGTAACAGTTGTGAGCTTTCAAATGTATATTAATCGGTTTCAAAGGCTCTATAAAGTTGAGGTCACATGGCTTGCACAAGACTCGATAACTGAAATATGAACAGGGCGGCCCATGTGTGAAATATCATGTGCAATATTTATTTGTTTAGTAAATCACATACTTTCCAGGCATACACATGTTCACACACAGTGCACATGGACTGGTCACTTTATGAAAACATATAATATGACAGCTGGGTAAATTCAGTTGGACCATATCATTAACATTAATACAATATTTGGGTCACACACACTGTTGACATGTACTAGATTGCATACCATAGAAGCACTACTTTGGGCCGAACCTTAATATCGGTTGTGTGGGCTAGGAGTTGATTCAGTAAACGTTTGGATGGTGGATCGGGACGGGTTAGGCCTGAGCCTTGCACGTCGGGTCTGCGGGCCACGAGTGGTACCTGAACTCATATATTTGTACGATCGAAATAAGACGTATTTGAACGTGGAATGTGAAGCTTAACCCTATACGTGTAGCATCTAGTAAGGGAACACATTTAAATGATGCATCTTATATGTGATGAAAGTATACTTTGTGCGTATATGTGATCCAAGTGGTTAGTACACATAGTGGTTATGATGTATGCTATGGTTAAATGTGTTACATGAACAGCTATTACTTGTTACATGATATTATGTGTATACATTTCATGAGTACAACTTGTGACGAATACGTGGTTAGACGTGAATGCTAAACTGATTCTTAATGGTAATCGTATTAGGACTTGGTTGACCAACTGGGAACCGGTAAAATAAATTAACAATCCGAGCAAATCAAAGGTGAGTTCACTACATTCGAGCATGCGTCCCAGTGGTTGGGGACAGTCAGTGGGTATCCCATGGGGGGATAAGTCTTTGGGTAAAAACGGGTATATTGGTTAATATTCTCACCTATCATCTTTTGTAAGTCCCTCATCGGGTATTAGTTAGTAGCGCTACTTAGGTTTGGCACCCTCACCCCGTGCCTGTAGAGGACGGAGGTGAACTAATGACCCAGTCTGGCCCAGTACTAGATAGGAGTACGTGGGAAGGGCAGTCATGTATTTCAGGAGCCGTCCGTGTTTGGAAATGAGATATTAACAATATTACTTGCAGTGGTTATTGAACGGTTTTACACACAACGGGTAATAAACATTTTCTAAAACTGTGAACTCGCCAGCTTTGTCTGATAACCATGTTACATGCTCGCAGGTCGTTAGGTATCTTGGAATTGGGAAACTTGCTATCTGGGAGTGCTGGAGTGGTCATGGATCGAGCCCTTTTGGATTAAATTACATGTGATACATTGATTTTAAGCGTTATTATGAAACGATTGCTAAACAACTTATTACATGCTTCCGCTACACAACTTTTGAGAATTAATAGTATGTTGACAACTTATGTTGGTAAAATAATGTCATGATTTATTTAAATATTTAACATTGGTTCAATGTGATTGGTGGCTCGAACTCTGATGCGTAACACGCCTCGCGGGGTTTCCGCAGGTGGAATTTTGGGGGTGTTACAGTTGGTATCAGAGCCACTGGTTATAGTGAACTGAGTTTTAAAACGTTTAGTAAAACCAGACTATAACCGAACAACTTCGAACCTCGATCACGACACTCAGCTCCAGATTGCAAGGTTCGTTTCTCTCTCACTTTATACATTACTTGCTTAGCAGTCACACACTCTCAACATGTATGAACTGAAACAATTAGCACCATAGTGACTTGATAGCGTGACCCCACACATCGGCTCATGCGAGCCATAGACCTGTGACATCATCTGTTGTGTTGTTTGAACGGGGGGAAACTTTGAACGCGAGCTAAGAAGCACTGAGATAAGCATGCAAATTGCCTTATTATTAGGGGTGCACACTTAATAATAACGCGGGGTGCATGCAAGTCCCAGTGAGACTTATCGAGCGTGAGGAGGGTTCTGCCCTACTATGTGTGAACTTAGTGGTACGTAAATATCAGTATGATACTTGACTCTCACCTTGTTTCGACTTCCAAATCGGTTCATTCCCAACTATAAGAAACATGAGTGAACGAGGACACGGACGTGACAACATCACCATGACTCAGGCTGAGTTGACCGACCTAATCAACACCCGCGTGGCTGAGGCTTTAGTAGCCTATCAAGCTGGTACGGAATGTACCAAGCATCCTTACCCCATATAGTGTACACGGCTTTTCACTTCTACGATGCGAGTCCTAGCGAGGCTTAACAAGTGAAAAAGGGGTTCCGCTCTGTTATTTGAATAATGTGACACACAACAGCCTATAGGAGGCATAGCAGTGAGTGACTCTTACATGAACACAAACTTTTTGAAACACGAACTTTTCACTTCTCATCGAACTTTTACGAATCTCGATGTTAGCAAACATTACCTGAACACTCATCAGAACGCCTAGCAAATTGTGTAGAATGTTAGGTGCTTGTACGAACGTCCCTGAGTTGGATGTGGTAGCGTCGAATGAATGGTTATTACCTTCCTCACTTATCTTCATTTGTTTGAACCTAACACACTAACGCCCTAAATCTCGAAGTGCGATCACTTTTGCAACACTCTTGAAACACACTGGGAATAATTCGAATCGCTTGCTGGAATGATGAACAAAAGGGATGAGTGTAGTATCCTACCGACTTCAGTGTTTGGACGACCCCGATTACCAGCAACGAACACCAGCGAACTGACTTCAATCTAAGTTTTAACTCTGGACAGCTACTCGTGGGAGTCAACTGTTACAAACCAATCTGGACTTTAGCAATGACAACAGATTTTAGTGAGGGATGTGTAACTTCCAGCACAACGAGTAGCACCTTGGAACT
This sequence comes from Helianthus annuus, assembly GCF_002127325.2. Lineage (NCBI taxonomy): Eukaryota > Viridiplantae > Streptophyta > Magnoliopsida > Asterales > Asteraceae > Helianthus > Helianthus annuus. The sequence goes on from NC_035444.2 coordinate 6,007,938, forward strand.
CGGCACGAAGTATGAAGAGAGGGACATTGGGGTGAAAGAACGTAGCGTTCGGCTTCAAGCACCAACATTAGAGTAACAGTATTCGTGACACCCAGGTACCTATAATAATAGCCTACAGTATGGAAATGAAGGTGCCTTCGGCATGTATTGGACGTTGATAATTCAAAACGACCACAACCAAGAGAGCGATGACAATACGGGAGGAATCCGCGTGATTGTAACAATTGCACCGGCAGTGGTACTCACGGAAAGGAAGTTAGGATTGATGTGGGCAACGATAGGACAATAACAACATGGTGGTTCGGATGGGTAGCAAATCGCTTCGCCCTAATTTTGTTCAACCCTGATGATTCGCAAAACCAAACATGTTATGGAACCGGCTGATGGCAAGTCAACTGCGACCGCACATGTTAGTTGGGACGCCAACTCGACCTTACGGGAGACAGGCATTCGACACCGGTCTCACTCCTACTATCCTTGGTGGTTACGATGCAGTAGTCAGTGATGGTTCATTAACTAGATAAATCGCTCAGGCGCACCCTGTGAGAAGAAATTTAGCGTCACCTTATGCATTGAAGCACCAGGGTGGTGAGAAGGTTAGCATCATGTCAGTAGTCCAGGGGGAAAAGATTATTAAAGCGACACATCCGACGCAATTCAGCCATGCGACTTTGTATCCCATGACCTTTGGGGTGGTCAACACACCCGCAGCTTTACGTATCATGTGAACCAACCATGTTATCCGATGACGTTCCGAATCTTTCCCAAGAGAAAAGAACATCACAGACATTCTTGCATTTTAATAGAAGAGCCCCTGAGGGAGGAGCCATACCGCACGAAGTCTCGATAAATGTAACTTCTGGATTCGAGAGGTGTCTTTGGTGGGTCATATAATCAACGAAGCAGGAATGCACGTGGATCTCGCTAAGACTCGTTTTGGTTGGAAACTGATCGACACTGAAGAATTCCCCGAGGCTACAACGATTACCTGGTTCCGTTTGATGTTACCGCAGATTAATCGCAAGGATTCCGGAGGTCACAAAACTTAGACCTCTCTAGTACAGCCGAGTGATGTGATTGCAAACGACAGAACAGGAGGACGCCTTTCCAACTTTCGAATTTTAACTCTGCAAAGCGCTGAGCATCGTTTTACCCGAGGGTGTGGGTAATACAGTGGTATGTCATCATGTTTGAATCGGAGTCCCAGTTACACGCCGACGCAACACAAGAGAGTGACGACTTACGTAATGGAGTTACAAAGAAGAACAGCACGACACACACAACCGGTGGTAGAAATCGTGGCCTTTAGATTCACTTGGAGGCATTACTTGGGCGGTACCGAACGCGTTACTTAGATCGAGCACAAGGGCCTCCCGTGTACCCTGGCTACGAAAGAAGCTTTATCAGTTGATGAGAACGCTGGATGGAACTCTTGGATGATTACGACCGTGAGACCTGAACGTGCATGACCTTGCAGTTCGCTATCCACTCTAACACACCTGACCAGACTCACCTTGTTCGAAGTGAAGACCTGATGGAAGAGAATTCACAAGCTGGGTTCATGCAAGCCATGGAGAAGCAACTTTTGGCGAGGCGGACGATATTCGCTATCTCATGGAACAAATGTGTATCCCACTATACAGCAACTGTATGGAACTCATACTGAGCAAAGCACACCGACTCCGATGTTCCAGTAGTCTGGACTTGATAGGAGATATTAGGGTTTTAAGCCTCGTATGAATGACCGGGCAGGAAGGCCCCATAGCACTACATGTGAACGATGTTGGACATGTGCGAAAGTCAAGGTGGAACACCAGAAACCTACTTGTTTGGGCAGTAACCAGAAACACCCATATGGAAACGAGAACAAACACCATGAATTTGTCATTGGTTTACTTAAAACTCAGAACGGAACCGATATCACCTGGTGATCGTAAATTGTCTCACGAAACCAGCACACTCTCTTACAATCAAGAAAACTAGCGGGTCTTCACAAGCTGTGGATGTTCTTCTGAGAGAGGCGGTCTCAGGCACGAGATGACAGGCAATACTTCTGATTTTGGAGCTATACCTGATTTATGACAGGCAATACACGGTACCCTCGGCTTACGTCTAGGCATGGACATTTCGTATCACCGTGGGGCAAACAATCAGAGTAAACGAACCGTCCTTGCACACGAGGACATGCTGTCAGCATGTGTATGGTTAACTGTAGTAGAACTGGAAGGACGCTTATCTTTGGGTGAGCTCTACAACAGCTGTTACCGTATTAGTATGCATATAGCCTTGTTTGAGGCATCGCTTGGACAGTAACGCTAATCTCCTTGTTGAATTAAGGTGGGTGATGACCTAATCACAGGTCCAGGACTTGAGCTCAAAACTCTTGAAGATTGTTTAGATCGGAAATTGTTTGATGGCAACGCGTAACTGCTAGGAAAACTGATAAGCTTAAGAAACTCTGGGAGTTTGTTGTGGACGAACGTGTCATAATCGAAAGTATCACCCTAGGAGGGTGCGGTACGCTATATTAAACATGGTAATCTTAGTTTTCGACGCGTGGGAACATTCGAATTACTAGAATGAAACGGTGACATGGCTCACAAACTCGGACTAATTGATGGAGTGGGATAACTGTCGTAATGGTATGTATGCCATGGATGTAAGACTGCGTTGTCCGATGAAACCCTTATGATACCCTCGTCGGAATCTGAAGTCATCGGAACAGTTGTATTTATCAGGGAACCTATCGAAAACACGGACTAAGGAGTCAAGGTTCGCTAGCATAAGTTGTACGACAATTGTGTGGATTTGTTAAACCTCAATACGTGGACTGGAGTTTACATAGGAATGTAAGGATCTGTTGAAACTTTAATATCCTCAATGGTTCAAGAGGTTGAACCAACCATGGTTATCACTGGTGAATTTCGGGACGAAATTCCTCTTCAAGTTGGGGATGATGTAACACCTGGGCAAAATCCGCAACAACATTGAATTCTCACTTCATTCTTTCGTGCTTACGTGTCAAATTTCGGGACGAAATTCCTTTTAAGTTGGGGATGATGTGACAACCCAATCCTTAAGGTCAGTATTTTGTGGTCACGTGATTCTACTTTTCGTTATTCCTTGTTCGTATTCGTTACGTTAATTTAATTAATAAACGCTCGTGCCTGAAATGTAATAGTGGAATGTGTGACGTATTATGAACATGTTTTCTTGAGTGTAGTTGTTTAACCTTGAGATATCGTCAAAACATTCTATGCATCGAGTAACTGAACTAAAAGATTTAATATCGTTAATACTCTTGGGCTGTCGACCATTGGGCTGCACTGATGGCCCATCATGTCCGAACAAGCATGAACCGAGACTAACAAGGCTTGAATGATTCTCGACCATATTAGGCCCAATAGTTGTAATGCTTAATGTGTGTTGATATGGATCGGCCCACTTGCCATGATTGGCTTTATAACTGAACGAGCGTAATACTCCTCTATGCCCTATCATTACAATATATCAAACACAAACCCTACACCCTCTATTGTTCACGTCGGCAGGAGAAACCCCCCCCTCTTCGCATTAACATCTGATCATTCGAGATTTCTGGTTAGTGAATTCATGTGTGTTTAAGTTCTCAATTACATGATTGCATGCATCAGTGAACACGCTTGATTTATAGTTATGTTTGACTGTGATTAGTCGTGACTTATTATGAATTACTTGAGTTAATTGATTCAGCATGCTTATAAACTGTTCTTGATGGTTAGCCGAGAGTATGCTTATTTTGATTGTTATAACGTTGGCCGAGAACATGCTTGTCGATTGCTGTTAGGATCCATTATTTCAATCGCCTAAGTGATACAGATAATGCGATGACATGAGGCTGTTGATGTCCAGATTTAAATTGAATACGGGATTCAGTGATGTAGACTAAGAAACAATAATAGATAAAATTCAAACATAACTGGGTCGGTGGTGAGGATTGGACCGCACACCTAACTGATTGGATACATACACATGGCTAGATCAATTAACCTTAGACTTGATGCTTTAAACTAGGCTACTTGTATAAACAAATCAATTGTTGACTTATTTCTATTAGTGTGCTGTGTCATCAGAATAGATGTAACAGTTGTGAGCTTTCAAATGTATATTAATCGGTTTCAAAGGCTCTATAAAGTTGAGGTCACATGGCTTGCACAAGACTCGATAACTGAAATATGAACAGGGCGGCCCATGTGTGAAATATCATGTGCAATATTTATTTGTTTAGTAAATCACATACTTTCCAGGCATACACATGTTCACACACAGTGCACATGGACTGGTCACTTTATGAAAACATATAATATGACAGCTGGGTAAATTCAGTTGGACCATATCATTAACATTAATACAATATTTGGGTCACACACACTGTTGACATGTACTAGATTGCATACCATAGAAGCACTACTTTGGGCCGAACCTTAATATCGGTTGTGTGGGCTAGGAGTTGATTCAGTAAACGTTTGGATGGTGGATCGGGACGGGTTAGGCCTGAGCCTTGCACGTCGGGTCTGCGGGCCACGAGTGGTACCTGAACTCATATATTTGTACGATCGAAATAAGACGTATTTGAACGTGGAATGTGAAGCTTAACCCTATACGTGTAGCATCTAGTAAGGGAACACATTTAAATGATGCATCTTATATGTGATGAAAGTATACTTTGTGCGTATATGTGATCCAAGTGGTTAGTACACATAGTGGTTATGATGTATGCTATGGTTAAATGTGTTACATGAACAGCTATTACTTGTTACATGATATTATGTGTATACATTTCATGAGTACAACTTGTGACGAATACGTGGTTAGACGTGAATGCTAAACTGATTCTTAATGGTAATCGTATTAGGACTTGGTTGACCAACTGGGAACCGGTAAAATAAATTAACAATCCGAGCAAATCAAAGGTGAGTTCACTACATTCGAGCATGCGTCCCAGTGGTTGGGGACAGTCAGTGGGTATCCCATGGGGGGATAAGTCTTTGGGTAAAAACGGGTATATTGGTTAATATTCTCACCTATCATCTTTTGTAAGTCCCTCATCGGGTATTAGTTAGTAGCGCTACTTAGGTTTGGCACCCTCACCCCGTGCCTGTAGAGGACGGAGGTGAACTAATGACCCAGTCTGGCCCAGTACTAGATAGGAGTACGTGGGAAGGGCAGTCATGTATTTCAGGAGCCGTCCGTGTTTGGAAATGAGATATTAACAATATTACTTGCAGTGGTTATTGAACGGTTTTACACACAACGGGTAATAAACATTTTCTAAAACTGTGAACTCGCCAGCTTTGTCTGATAACCATGTTACATGCTCGCAGGTCGTTAGGTATCTTGGAATTGGGAAACTTGCTATCTGGGAGTGCTGGAGTGGTCATGGATCGAGCCCTTTTGGATTAAATTACATGTGATACATTGATTTTAAGCGTTATTATGAAACGATTGCTAAACAACTTATTACATGCTTCCGCTACACAACTTTTGAGAATTAATAGTATGTTGACAACTTATGTTGGTAAAATAATGTCATGATTTATTTAAATATTTAACATTGGTTCAATGTGATTGGTGGCTCGAACTCTGATGCGTAACACGCCTCGCGGGGTTTCCGCAGGTGGAATTTTGGGGGTGTTACAATATATACACGATCTTTGTATGTTGTTGTTCCCATACGTTCTTCTTCGATCGTCCACTTCGTCACTGATTATTTATTTGAGAAATAACTTATACATACATATATATATGTATGTGTGTGTGTGCGCGCGTGTGATTACGTTTAGTATTATGTTTTTTATTTATGTCCATTTTGGTCACTTTATACATTTTATTAAAAGCTTCATCTACTTTGCCAAACACCCAAATATATCTAAAAAGCTACAACTAACAGCTACCAGCTACAGCCACCAACCATCAGCTACTTTTGCCAAACATACCCAAAGTTACACAACCATATATGTACTCATGATTCACAACACCAAACTTAACCTAACAATGATCGGATAAACAATCATAAACGGTGCGAATGCCTTTTTACAACCAGTTTGGTAGTTGCTTATACTTTTGTTGCTCCAGATTTTGCAACCGCTATTTTACAATCGATATTAGTGACAAAATTTACATATTAAACTTTAAATCAGCATCACAGTTATAATGTTTTACAACCATTTTTTTGCATTGCAATAAGTTGCCACTAAAACAATATGTTGCGTCACACGCCCAATTCTTCAGGTGGATATTTAGAGGACCCATAGCATAAAGAGAAAGCGTCGTGAAGGGAGCTATCAGCACTGCCCACTAATCCTCCGAAGTAAGTTACCCTAGAAGAAGCTAGAATGGTATTTAGTTATGCAAATTATTTATCGTGTTTGATAGAATTGATTAGAACACTTTGATTAATTGTAATAATACCATTAGTCTTGGTTTGGATTATTCGTAAGACATTAGGATAATTAGATATATAGTTTGGTATAGTGACTTTTAAAACATGTAACGTATATGTTCCAGTAATAGTTGTCAAGCTCCAAATATTTCTATAAATTAACCATGTTCTTTTATACTAGTAAATTGTAGTCACTACTAGAAAACATGTTCCTTTCCTGTGAAAATTTCCTATAAACGAAACGCCGATACTTTTCCCATGAATTTCCGATGACCAAGTAAAGGGTCTTAATTTTGCGACAAAAAAACTACAAAACGAAGTTTGGAACAGAATACGTTTTCATATTAACAATTAGTCAGAAATTCATGGGAAAGTAGAATTTAATAGTTCTGTATAAAATGCATAAAAATCCAATTAATCAAAATAATAAACATTTTTGATAAATAAAGTTAATTATATTTACATATTAAAATTTTATCATTCATATAATATCCATAGAAAAATGTGTTAGAAATTTCGACAAAGTTCTGACAGAATTGTTAAAAAGATTTATAAAAAACATTTTAAAACAATTTATTAATAAATGGAGACAAATGCGTCGAAAAATTCTGGCACAATTCTGACGAAATACTTTTTTCATTTTAACAACTTGTCGGGAATTCGTAGGAAAATAATGAATTTTATAGTTCCATGCATAGCAATCCAATTAATTAAAAAATACTCATACAAATTTAATGATATTAGCCTTTCATTTTAGGGCATGTATGACTTGTTATTATCCGTAACAATTTGATACGATCCAATACAACATGATATAACCTTTCTATACCGAATGTTACATAGTCCATAATGGACCATTAAGATATATCAAGGCCAAATACGATCCGTTCGGGAATGCATGACTTGTTATGTCCGTAACGTATTTGATATGACTCGGTGCAACACGATATAACCCTTCAATACCGCATGTTACTAAAAGATATCAAGGCCCAATACGGTCTATTTATGGCATGTATGATAGATTGTCATGTTCGTTACACTATAATATCATTCAATTCAACATGATATAACCCTTCCAAATGTTATATAAAGGTGTTAATGGGCATATTTTAACAATTTTTAGGTTGAAAGTCCGAGCTGAAATGGAAAATGAACTTGCAACTGAAAGGGATGCTAGACACAAGTTGGAGCAAACAACACAACAGATGGAAAAAGAAATAAAAGAAAATGAAGAAAGAAGGCAAAAACTGTTTGAAAAGTTTATGAAAAAATTCCGCTGCCCGTTAGTCACTAGTGGTAGTTTTTAAGTTATTTTGGATTTTTATGTTTAACAATGGTGGTTTTGTAATTTAATCGGACTCCGAACTCATGTTATTTGTTCCAGATCTTTATGTTTAACAATGGTGATTTTGTAATTTAAACTGGCTCCGAATTTATGCTCTAAATTCATATCAATTTTTTTTATTTTTCAGCAAGAAAAAGCTAAATTTTTTTTTGTTTTTTTTTTTCAGTTTTTTAAATGTATGCGTCAGAAATGTGTAGGGAAAAGATAAAAAAGCTTTCAACGGAAATGAGTAGAAAAAAGAAATTGTGTAGGAAAAAAAACCAATTTCGTAGGAACTCTGTAGGAAAAAGAATATATTTCGTTGAAATTGCCAAGGAAAAATAAATAATTTCATAGGAAATGCGTAGGAAAAAAGAATACATTTCATTGAATTTGTGTAGAGAGAAAAAAAATAATTTCGTAGCAACTATGTAAGAAAATAAAAATACATAATAATTGTATAATAAAAACAAATATAGTTAATCTAAACACAAAATTTAAAAAATAAATATTCTGCGGGAAATACGTTAGAAAGTTAAGAAAGTTAATTTCGTGAGAAATGAGTAGGAAAATTCCAACGAAACATTTGTGTGCGAAATGAGTAGTAAAATCTATTGGAAATGCGTCTGAGAAAGATTACCCACGAGCTGAATTCCTACAACCTGTTTTCGTGGGAAATCCGTTGGTAACTGCTCTACTCCTTCGAAGGAATACGTAATAATAGTAGCAGTTTTCTTGTAGTGAGTAGAGATATGCCTTGTTATGTTAGAGACATGTGTTAATACCAAGCCAAGTGTTGGACGTGCAGACGATCCTCCCAAGGGCGAAGGTTTTCACAGGCTAGACGGGTCCCCGACCTCCTTGTTTTTTTCGCTTCGTGTGTAAATTTTATCGAAAATTTTCGAAAAAATATGTAGTATAAAATGTTGGATTTTGAGAGTCCGGCCTGCCCTGATTTTACTGAAAACTAAGTTCAAGATCCGCCAATGGATCCACCAATTCAGTTGTTTCTTAAAAAATTTTTTTTACCTAACCGAAGGAAAGGTCATAATTGGTTGTGTATGATTGATTATATATGTTTGGATTAGATCAAGAATAGTTAGTTAATCTAATATGTATGAGTAATTTTCATACGATTACCATCGAATGTTGATAAAGTTTATGATATAAATACATGTTTTGGTCATTGAGTCTTTGGCATCTATATCTATACAACCTAATAAAAGCCTTAATTAGGGGACACATGTCCACCTCCTAGGGCCTCCATAGCTCATTTTCCCGCCAAAATGGACATCTCCTCATATCCCTTGAGATGACCCGACACGGGATCCACCAAGCCATTCGGGTCCTTAAAATTCGTTCCATATTTAACACAATAAACCGACCAACATTCCCATTCATCTTTCTTCTCTTATACTCTTTCTGATTTAGGGTTTTCTTACGTTTCTATCTATCGTTCGACGTTCGATTATTCATCAGATCTAACAACGATTCTTGAAACATCGACGGTATGTATGTTATTTATCTAAGACTTAAATAATGTTTGAATCTGTAATTTTATTTGTTCTTATATCTGATTTTAGGGTTTTTTTTTTCCTTTTTGTAGTTTGATTGTTCATAAGGTGTTATATCGATTCTTCGAACATACAAGGTATGTATGTTGTTCCTGTAATACGTAATCTTTTAATCTGTAATTTTTTTTATCTATTTACTGATCATAGTGTTTTGTTTTTTCCTTTCTATTTTTCGATTCTTCATCAGGCGTTATACCGATTCTTCGAACAAACAGGTTACTGCTTCAGAATTTTTTTGATTTTATTAATATGTTTTTTATTATATTTTTTTTTAAATTTAAAATTTTTGAATATGTAATCAGATGATTTTTTTTTTGTAACTGTTGTGTGTAGGTTTTGAATATGTCAGGAACTTCATCAAGGTAATATTTTTATCTTCTACAATATGTTTTGTACTACAATTTTTAATTATTGTGTTAGATCTGTAGATATGTATACAATTTTTTGAAATTGGAAATTATGTATAATTTTTTGATTGTTATGATTTGATAAGTATTTTTTATGTCTAACATGTGTATTGGTAATTATTCATGTAAATTTTTTATTTAGGTTATTCTACATATCATCTGTATAAATTCATTTTATAGTTTTTTTTACATGGTTGTTGTTTTTTAAAATTGTTTAGGTTTATTTTAAAATTTCCGTTTGTGTTTAGAATTTTATAATATGTATGTCTATATTGTTGTGTTAGATATGTTTATGTTTATGTTTATCTGAATGTAATATAATTTTTCTAATCAGTAGCAGGGAGCCATCTTTCTGTAGGCATTTGAATAGAGCCGGTGAATTTATTATGGTAATTCATAATTTCTAACATATATCATATATATATATTTTTCCTTTTCATTAATTACCTTTATTTATTATATTTTTTAATTATAATTTATTTTCAATTGTTTTATTTATAAGGCTCTTCCCTCTGACGCGACGACTAAATTATGGGGTATCTATATGGCTCCTACTAATGTTCATATAGAAACAGACGACGGGCGTAAATTTACTGTTTACATAAGTGAAGCAAAAGGAATCTTTTTCCTTTTCAATGGTTGGTCTGATGTCATTACACATTTAGGAATTAAATCTGGCACTTTTGTAATCTTCACTCCTTTGGATTCTACAACATTCAAGTTAACATATTTTGTAAATGGTGTGAGTTCTATTTGTTTCTGGTCATCCATGGTATCTACAGCTTCTCATTTGACTGTAAGATTATTTTTTAATATATGTATATTTTTCTTATTTTATTATTATATTTACACTTTTTCATAATTGTTTACAAGTCTTATGTTTTTTTAAAGTTTTTGTTTTCATTCATACAGGTGATACCTGATTCTATCCTTCCAAAGTCTCATGATTATACGTTTGCTGATTTAATTTCAACTATCTATTTAGGCAATAAAGAGTTTCATGTTAAGGTTCAAAGCTTTAATGGTAAAGTCTGTTTTACAGCGGGTATTGATGTAATTGTTACTCAATATCAATTGGAGGCCGGTTCTTATTTTTTATTTACAAAATGGTTTGGTCATTCTTTCCATTTAAGAGTATTTGATAAAAATGGTATTGAAATGAACTTTGATCATGTACATGTCGATGATGTAAGTATTATTTTTGTTTATTCTTTATATTTAAATTTAATACTATATTATTTTAATGAATAAATCTAAGAAATTTTATATGTAAGTTTCAGGTTGATATTGCACCTATTGATTCTGTTCAAGATGTGCCTCCCACTGCTATTGCTGAACAAGCCAATGGACATATTATTCGTTTTGTTCGAATGGCAGCGGACTATTTTGTAAGTTGTAATATCTTTTTAGTTACTACTAAATATTAAATATTATATTTGTTTTTTTGACATAATACATAAATATTATAAGATTGATGTTCTTATTAATTTAATTTTTTAAATACAATACAGCGGCTTCCTGATGATGTTTCGAGAAAGGCTAAACTTGATTTGGGTGTTAAAAGTATCACAATCAGACTTTTGCATCTTAATCCTCAGAAGGAGTTTCCTAATGGTACGATACGTGAAGAGAGACTCGAAGGTTATTGTTATGCTTTAAGGAGTTGGTCGAGATTCATGGACATTGCTGGCATTAAGGTGGGTGACACGGTTTATTTTTGTTTTGATGAAACTGAACAAGTTTTGAGTGTAGAAAGGGTTGTTTCTCCTGTGAACCATAGTTAGTAGTTCTTTGACATTATCGTTTTGTTTTTTGGTGGTTTTTATATGATATATATATTAATTTACTTTTGTCTATTCAATTTTATCAGAAAATGTATGATTTTCAACTTTAAGTTATTACAATTTATATTATCTTACCTATGGTCTGAACAATTAGTTTGTGTTCCCATTATTGAATTGCCCGTTATCCTAATATCAAGTTATATTAAAATTTTACTGTGTATGATTAGAATAGAAAAACAATGTTAAAAAAGATTGATCCAAATAAACCATAAAGAAATAAATTTTACAATATTAATCCATATTACATATAGAAAACATTTGTTAATAACTGCTGTTAACATCATAGTTAGTAAATATAAATGAACATATTAAGATATTTTACCATGTCTGTTTATGACTCTTTGTTATAAACCTAAATATTTTGATTTAGATTATACATTAACTAGGTTATCACCCGCGAACTTCGCGGGTTGGAAAAACTAATCTACATTATCACAAAGTGTATAAATAATATAAATACAAATAAAGTGACATATTACATAAATCACTTATTGACAAAGTCAAAATTACAATTAAAATGCATAAATGTATAAAACATTATATATTTTTTTTACTTTTATTAAGGATTAAGGTTTCCTCCGACAAACAACATTTAATGTTTCTCTAAGCCATCTAGAATTTCTGGCTACGGCCATCACTTTCGGGTGGTCGACCCGGGAACCTCGTGGCAGGTAGAAACAAAGGGAACCTTTAAGACATCCACTTGATCTCCACTCAGAATGTGGTGTCCACTCCAAATACAATATAGCATCTCTAAATAATAAAAATATGATATATAAATATGAATAGAAAATGCTTTAGTAGAAGCAAAGGTAAAAAAGATCATTAAGCATAAAGCACCAAACTACATGGGACAAAACAAAATAAAGATTTAACTTTTCTTTCAAAACAAAGAACATAAATGTGAAATCATACTTATCTTCTAAAGACATGTAATGTCCCTGTTAACACCGAAAAATGCTACCAAAATTCTCGCATGCTTCACCTACACATTATCTATTAAAATGATCTAAAACAACCGCTTGTTTCTCTCCTACAACACACACAAATAAAAGCAAAAGCATGTAATAATGTATAAATGTTGGTAACAGTTCATGAACCATCTGTTTTCTTTTTGTTTGATTGAAAAGTACCTACAATCAATCATAGCTATGTATCTTTGCGGATGGACCTCATATTGGTGGATCATTTGCATCACTTTCTTCTCCTAACTGCCATGATAAACAAAACAATCAAGAAGCTCCATATTTATAATTATTTTCATGATTAATATATGAAGATAATTAGTACTTCAAGCATAGTAAGTTTTAAGATATAAATAATCACCTTTGCAATGGAATCATCCGAACATGAAGCCTAAAGTGAATTTAGACAAATCATACGTACATATATATGGGTGCAATGAATTTATAGTTCAACTCCAAAAGAGAGCTGGTCTGATGTGTAATTTAGGTGATTTAAAACTCACCCCAGTAAACAAAAGCTTGCTTTTGAGTTCTCCTGTTACATTGGTCAGAACTCCGCATATGTTATGCCTAAAAACATAAATAAACTTTTAATACATTATACACATAAAAATAATAGTGGGTAAATCTATAAACGAACCAAACATCCAACAAACTGTTCGTGAACCTTTGACAGAAAGTTCCTTTACTTTTTCTTGTTAATAAATACAAAAATAATAGTGAGTATATCTATAACGTAGTAGGAGAACCCGTTAACTTGCTCTATCATAACACCTTTAGCGAATGATGATGGCAAGTTAAAACAAATTGAAGATTTTGGATCATATGTATAGGACTTTGTTACTGAAGTTTTAACCAAATTGCGTGATTTATATTAGATAAAAATCCTATAAACAGTGGTATTAAAATTAGATGATATTTTTTTTAAATAGTGATTAGCATATGCGTACATCTTTAACAAATAAAAGGCTTTCTTGAATATCAACTACATTAATGGCTATCTAAAATGGTCATAAAAGTAATTTAACCAAAACTCAACACAATAAAACTAAAATGTATCATCTTTTAACTATTTATTCTCAATAAAACATGGATCTATTTGAATAATGTAAATTTAAAAGGTCCGGAGCAACTTGTATGCATAAATTAAACACTATATAGAAATCTCAAATATGACTTCGTTCAGCCCTATAACCATATCGGTACTGAAACGTACCGTTTTGGCCATTTTCGGTATCGGTACCCATTTTTTGGGATTTTCGGTACCGGTTGGTACCGAGCTCATCCCTACTTGTGTATATAAGAGGCATTTGTAGATTTTGTCCGGTTTAACCAGTTTCAAATTTATATAAAAGGGTATTCAAATGGGTTGAAAACAAAAATGGGCTGCCAAGATTTCGACCTGTTTGACCGGTTTCAAATTTATGTAAAAGGGTATTCAAATGAAAGGGGTTGCCAAAATTTTAACTCATTTAACCAGTTTCAAATTTATGTAAATGGGTATTCAAATGAGTTGAAAACTGAAATGGGCTACCAAGATCTCGACTTGTTTGACCCGTTTCAAATTTCAAGCAACATTTTATCCCAAAAACATAGAGCAAAGCACACAAAGAACTCAATAATACATGTGTAACACAAACGAATGCCTGCAACTGTAGCAACATCGTTTTGAATCAGTGAGACTAAGATACAATATAGAAAAAAAACTTATTACCAATATTAGTTATCTTAACCTCAACTATTTTTTATTATAAAACCCTAAAAGTAAACCTATAATTTTAGAAACTTAATATATGAAAGTTGGAGGAAACAAAAGTTTTAAGGTGTTGTTTTTTTCTCTATGTTTGTTTGAATAAGTGCATTGTTTACAAAGAAAGCGTAATGTACCTCATTTGTTATCAACCTGTAGTGTTGTAGACCTCATATATATAGATAAACCTGTAATATCAAACAAAATTCATAAGAATTTTCATGGGGAATCAGTCACTTGTCGGTTCATATTTCTTAGTTCATACTTGTGTATATAAGAGGCATTTGTAGATTTTGTCCGGTTTAACCAGTTTCAAATTTATATAAAAGATTATTCAAATGAGTTGAAAACAAAAAGGGGCTGCCAAGATTTCGACCTGTTTGACTGGTTTCAAATTTATGTAAAAGGATATTCAAATGAAAGAGGTTGTCAAAATTTTAACTCATTTGACCAGTTTCAAATTTATGTAAATGGGTATTCAAATGAGTTGAAAACTGAAATGGTTCCGCATCCTCTACTTCGGAGCAACAACTAATTGGGTAAAAGTCATACAAACACTTAATTCATAATTAAACAAAATGCATAACAATAAAAGAAGTCAACACTCACCTTCTTTATCCGATTCCGATATATGCAAAGGCTAGCTCCTACAAAAACATCCAATTACATAACCAAATAAGAAGCTACCATTTATTCAAAACTACAATATTCCAACAAAAGCACAAACAAAACTATTGAACCAAAAATTACATAACCTAGCTGTATAAAATGGATAAGAAACCAGATTGGAATGTGTTCTTGAAAATTTGTAACTGCATTAGATCCGGAACGTTACTGGTCCCCAATTACTGTATTTTTTCTTCGCATGGATCCGCAGAAGATGCTACTTATCTGTAACACAAACAACAAAAACCCTAACACATCAATCATCAACGCTTATTATACAGTCCACTCCACAACTTTATAACTCCACACTGAACACTCACTTACTTGAACAAAAAAAATCTTGTAAAATCATCATAAAACCTCAAAAAAAAACTATTTAAATAAATATTGATTTAAGAAGTCATGTAAGAAATTATACAACACCACTCACTTTGCACATA
This sequence comes from Helianthus annuus, assembly GCF_002127325.2. NCBI lineage: Eukaryota > Viridiplantae > Streptophyta > Magnoliopsida > Asterales > Asteraceae > Helianthus > Helianthus annuus. The sequence goes on from NC_035444.2 coordinate 6,023,329, forward strand.
AAAGAACACACATAATAATTGAAATCCCCTGAATCAAAATAAGTATACATAACAACACACACAAATTGATTGAAAACAAACTTATATATTCAATGGGTTCAAGATAAAAGGGGGAATCCTTATAGAAACCTCCATTTTCCTGTGAACCCTCGCTATCTTCTTGACAATAGATGGAAGTCCAATAATTCAAATTAAGGTTTCCAATTCCCTGTGAATCAAAGTCGTTCATTATGCGGTTAGAAAAAGACGAAAATGAACAATACATGTTAATTTGCGAAGTAGATAAATATACACGAACACTGAACATCAAAGTCGTCAATAAAAACCCAATCAGAACCACCGACCGTCATTCTTCATAATTCTTTGAAAAACAAAGAACAATCTTCAATCTTCTACAAAGAAACATCAATTTTGGGGTTAACGATGGAGGTTAGGGTTTAAAAAACAATCATAAACAGAACTATGAGATTTCGAATACTTGTTAATGAATTTGATGAAATTAGGGTTAGAGATACGTACCTTGATCTTTAGACACGAAGAGGCTAAGCTTGAAGAATAAGTGTTTGCGATGTTGTATCATGGATTGCGATTGAGAAATCGTGATTGCGATTGAGAAATTAGTTAAAACCCTAAATTGATTCTTTGAAACATTGATGTTGTTCACATACCTGCTCGTTGTAAATGATGTAGAAACAAAGATGATCAGAAGAATGAAGAAGGCGATCATAGATCCAAGTTTGAATTTGAAGACGATGTAGAGTGAAGCCAGAGAGAGAGAGAGAGACTGAAAGAATGAATTAGGGTTTCCAAGGTTTAAGAGAAGAATCGTGTTTAATATGCGACCCAAATCCAGTTTCAGACCCGATTCCGAAACGGATCCCGCGTCCAAATTAACTTTTTGGTTTGTGTATTGTCAAATGTCGTTTGTGTATAGAGAATTAGATAATTTCCCTCTCAAAACCAAGGTTCACTAAACCAATGGATGCCACATCAGCAAAATGGCTCCACCATTCAAGGACACATAGCCCAAATCATCTCCTTTATTAATATATATAGATTAAAAAAAAATGTAAATCAGAAAAGTGATTCATATATATGTCTTCTTCATACTGTTCGTTGTCATCTATATAAGCTTAACTAAAATAAGTAAAATAGGTTTATTTATTTTTAGAAATAATATGTAATTATTAGGAAGGGTGATTACTATGTTATTTAAATTATATAACAACCGTAAATTGTGTTGATGTTATTAATGATATATGTAAAATCTTCATTTATTTTTGGGAAGAATTTTCAAATTGATTTTATCAATAATAATTCTTTAATCTATTTTTTTAAAGAATATTCAAATAGATACTATCCATATTCATATTTTTAATATTTTTGGTATTGATTTAGAAGATGTTATTGATTGGTTCTTGATTGCTGTTTGCTGATGCTGATTGTTGATTCTTGATTGTTCAATATTTATCATTTTTGTTATAATCATTGATTGTTTCCTTATATACCTTTTCATTTTGGTACTATAAATATTATTTCAAAACTTCATTCATTTCCGCATTGTGTCATTCATATTACTGCATTTATTTGGTTACGTTCTAATTTTTCATCTTACAATTCTTATAGAATCATATGATAAACATCTTTGATTTAAAAGAATTTTTTTAAACTCTATCTGTCCTTCGAAAATGTTTCTGCATTTTGTTTGTTTTACTTTGTTTCATTCTTCTTTAGTTATCTTGATTCGTATACTGAAATACGTTTTATGCCGTCTGATAGATTTAATGGAGAACCATAACATTACTATGTTGAGAGCTGTTGATGCATTTCAAGAGCAGTTTTCTGTCAAGGTTAGGGTGATCAGGGTTTGGGAACACCCTGAAAGGAGGAATCCCAGTCAATTATACTCATTTGACATGATTATAATGGACGAAGAGGTATATTTATTTTTTTGATCAATTTTTCAATATATATATGAATTTTTTTTAAATTTTATACTTTATTAAGTATAGTTTTCATACGTTATACAGGGGACAAAGATGGAGGCAACATGCTTGAATAGAGTTTTACCACAATTTCGCCCGTCATTAGTTGAAAAGAAATGTTTGATTATCAGGAATCCAACTATAGGTTTTAATAACTCTACGTATAGGTATGTTGACAATCAAAATAGGCTATGTTTCCAGGGGACAACCGAAGTTATTCCATGTGAAGATATTGGTGGATCACCGTATGGTTTTGATTTCTTGAGTTTTGCGAACATCTTGAACAGTAATACTATTTCAAACTCTACAGTTGGTATGTATATTATAATATTTTTTCAAAAGATGTTATTGTTTTTTTCATTAATATTTTTATTTTCATTTTGTATCCTCATCTTATTGATCGATTTTGTATTGTTGTAGATGTTATTGGTTATTTGATTCGATCATTTCCTAAAGAGACTGTTAATAACAAATCAACTGGAAAGCAGGCTGTTAAGGTTACTATAGAGATATCTGATCTGGAGTAAGCATTTAAATATTTTGTTAGAATCCAGTATACATATTATTGTTACAATTGATAGGAAACATATGTTTGTATATTTTTACCATACTTATATAATGAAACTTATGCAACTTTATTTATACCAATTTGTTATGAATTTGATTAATTACTTAGGGGTCGGACGATATTTCTTACTCTGTGGGATCAATACTGTGATAAAGTTTTGTCGTTTTTTGAGAGTATCAAAGGAAAAAATATTCATGCAATCATTATATTGCAGTTTGGCAAGGTCAAGTGGTGGAATGGTTTGTTTTCTTTCTTTTGTAACTTTTATTTATTAAAATCTTACTTATATTATATATTTTTTATTTCTAACTTTCCACTGTTTATTTCTAGGGGTTGCGTATGTTAACAATTCATACACGGTTAGTCGTCTTTTTTGCAATCATGATTGTCCTGAAGTCGATGAGTTCAGAAACCGGTATGAAAAAAGATTCTACACATTATTTCTTATTTATCTTATCGATTGAATTATTATCAATATTATGATGAATCTATAACTTATTAAAATATACATTATTTTTTTTGTATTCAACAGTTTGTTTGAAAATTCTATTGAAGTCAGTGAATCCACGAGCCTTGGTTCCATGGCAAAATCTGTTGAAGAGGAAATCTTGCAAAGCAAAGATTTTTTAAATATTTGTGATGTCTTTTCGCTTAAGACGGTATCATTTTTTGATAATTGAAAACTTTACCCTGCAATTTTACTTTATATATTTTTATGTTGTCATATAAATATGCAGGTTTGCAAGGTCATTGTTCTGGGTAATATACTGGGTGTTTACAAAGATGAAGGATGGTTCTATGAGGGTTGTAATAGATGTAACAAGAAGATCAAAAAAGTTGTTAATCTGAGTGAGGACACCCAGGAATCAGGTTCAGCTGTTACAAAGGAGGTTCTTACCTGTGTATCTGATCGTTGTGCTTTTAAAACTATAACTTCTTCTCTCAAGTAAGTCAATACACCTTTTAAACCCTCAAATTTTCATCAATAATATTTTTTTTGGTTTTAAAATATGGACTTATGCTTTCAATAGGTTTAAGATTCAACTTAGAGTTCAAGACCCATCAGCTTCTGTTACACTTACTTTGTTTGATCGTGAAGCACGGAAGTTGTTAGGAAAGTCTGTTGATGATATTCTTACTGCTAACCCTGAATTTGTAAGTTTTATTTTTGTATTCATATTGGTTATGTTTTATATTTACAAAAAAGTTCATATTTCTTCATAAATGATTAATATTTTACTATTTTTCAGCGTTCTGATTCCATGAAGATTCCTGCTGAAGTAGACGCATTGGTTGGCCAGACTGCTGCTTTTAAAATAGATGTTACTGGCTACGTCTTGAAGTATAACATCCATAAGTATGGTATACTGAAGCTGACTGTGGATCCTAATGTTATATCTGTACTTCAAGAGAAGCAATCCTCTTCACAGATAAGTGTATGTTGTATAAATTTTCTTACCTTATTGATTTACGTTTTAAATATTTTACTTTCCTGAAGTTTATATTTTGTTTGTTTTTTTTATTTTAAAAAATATGCAGTCTTCTCAGAATATGTCTCTCAATATTGATGCTTCAGAATTTGAATCTCAGACATCTGATGGTTTCAAGGTATTCGTGTGAATTTTTGTTTTCTTTGTCTTTGTTTTATTATATATATGTTCAACTATGATATGCGTTTGTAACCTGTTAAATTTGTCTTTTGTTAGAACTCTGCTGCCAAAAGAATCGAAAACACTACTCCTGTGTCTAACATGGCGAGCACCGTTTCACCTGTTTCATTGGATGTCACTGATACTCCTGATTCCATGTTAGCTAAGGATGAAGTGAAGCGAAACTTGGTTCAAGTCTATGATGTTGAAGAAGATTCTCACACATCTGCAACGAAGCTCCAAAAGTCTGGAGAGGTTCAGGATTTCAATAGTGCAGAGAAGAAGAACCTCTTAATTCCTAAAGTTGAGAAATAGTTTTGAAGTTGTCATAACATTAAGTTATTTGGTGACTTTTGAGAAGTTGGTTTTTGTTGATGTCGTCTAAAACAATTGATTGTTTGAATTCGTGATTTTGGTTTATGGTTTTTATTTGTTTCTTCCGGACAATACATGTTTTGAATTTCGAAAGTTGTGATGTTTGGTTATGAGTAATAATCGTCATTTTAATGTACCTGTTATTTTTATTTCGTTTTTAATGTCTTTTTTTAGATTTCATTTAACACTAACTAATAGTATATGTGTATTTTGTATGTGGTTTTTATTATAACTAATCATGTAACTTGAACATGTATTATGTTAACATATATCGAAATTTTCCAATCTTTAAAAAAAACAAATAAGATTATTTTAAATATATATTTTAGATGAATTTATGGTGTCCACTATTAGTTACTAATAATATTTTATTTAAATATGTTAAGGTGTGATAATTATAGAAAGCATACATGTCGGATATATAATTTTGCTACATTCCATATATATTTATGATCCAACTAATAAGTTATTTAAAAAACGTCTAATTACCTAAAATGCATCTTTCATAAATTTAGGGAACACAATAATGCATTATTTCTTAATTACTATCAATTTAATTTATATCCATATTTAAGGTTATTTCCTTTTCACTACTTGAATACACTCTCATATATTGTTATTTATATTTACATCATTTGTCTCACAACAAAGAACATCATCATCGAATTTGGCAAAGTATGAAAAAGTATTCTATTATACTTACCGGTTTCACGTGATATAAGGTACGTGTTCTATCCTCATTATACATTTACTTTATCTATCTTCATATATTTACTTATGTGCAACAATATATGACAAGTAATTACAGTTTGCATTTTAGAAAATGTCTCACATTCGTAAAGGTTCATCCGCATCAAGTCCCGATTTACGTAACATAAATGTGAATTCAGGAAATCCTTTGTCTGATATATCTAACGGTATGTTCTTAAAGTATTTTTTTTGAGATATTATTTATTCAATTATCTTTTCATTTCATTTCATTGTTTTACTAATTCATATATCATCTCAGTTGATATATGCGGCAACACTGACAAAGCTGAAGCTGTTCAAAGAACAAAAGCTAGAAGAATATATTCCAACAGTAAAAGATTCAATACAACCTCATCGCAGAGTCAATCCACACTAAATTATTCAACTCAGAATAATAAAGAAAATTTAAGTTCATCCACATCTCCCATGTATAACAGATCATTTTACAGCCGTGGTATAAACATCAATTTTTCTTGTGGTTTATCATCTTCGGAAATTCATAATACGAATCTTCCTGTTTCAACATATCCTTCACATGATATTTCCAATGGTATTTTCAAATCTATATTACTTACTTTATTACAAAATTTCGATTTATATAAATTTAACTAATGTATATGTCATTTTAGTTTCTATACGTAATGTAGACAAGGATGAGGCTGCAAAAAGAAGGAAGGCTAGACGTATATATTTGAATAGCAAAAGATTGAATAAAAATTCAACACAGACTCAATCGACATTAACTTCTTATACTAAAAATAAAGAGAATATTAGTCCGAACACTACTTTTACGTTGAATAGATCATCTTTTAGCGTCCTCTCAAGTATCAATGTCTCTTCCGGTTCATCTAAATTCAATTCAGGTAAGACGCGAGTAATGTTGTGTTTATCAAATTATGAAATAAGATTTTTTTTCTTCTATCATCAAGTGTTTTAAAAAGCATAACAACTTTATTTCTCTCTAATTTTACTAATTCATGTCATTTATGTACATTAATTTTCTTTTATTTAACAATATTATTATCAAACTTTTTTATATATACTTAAAGAAATTATATATTTTTTTCAGTTTGTTTTTTATTATATGATTTTATATCATTTGTTATAATAATTTTTATAGGAAACATTGCATCTTCCAGTGGTATTCCAAGAAACATTACAAGCAACTCAGCATCAGACGTTTTACCTTCTTCATCATCTACAATTCCACCAAATACTGTTATAGCATCAGACGAACCTTCACCATTGATAAGAATGTCATCAGGAAAGCGTAAATTAGTAAGAAAACGACGAAACTTAACACCTATACCTATTATTGATTTGACAACAGATGATGATAACGAGGTTGCTGATATCATTGATCAAAATTTAAAAGGTGTTTCAAAAGGTAAAGCTAATCCTCTTTTATTTACTACTGCTTCACATATTTATTTTCATATTGTTTTTTAACAACATAGATTTATTATGTTTAATAACATTAATCTTTTAACTGAAATAAAAAAATGTACAGACTACTTGGATCATGGTGACCAGATAATCGTGTGTCGAACGTGTAACGCAAAGCTATGGAAAGAAGAGGCGGATAGGGGAGAACATAAGCGAAATAAACTTAACTATTTCCTTTGCTGTTCATACGGTAAAGTTTTGTTACCTGATTTTAAGCAGCCTCCTGAAATTTTCAAAGATCTATATGTTGGCGTCAGTGCGAAGAGCAAATTCTTTTTAAAAAACATTCGGCGTTATAATTCTATGTTCTCATTTACATCTATGGGAGGAAGGATTGACAAAACTATCAATAGTGGAAATGCACCTTATGTCTTTCGATTAAGTGGTCAAAATTATCATACTATTGGGAGTCTATTACCTGATGATGGAAATGAGCCAAAATTCAGCCAGTTGTATATATACGACACAGATAATGAAATATTTAATCGACAAAATGCTGTTGGGTATGTATTAATTTCATAGTCTTTATAATTACCTATATTTGTCGATTTAATTTATATGATATTAATGTTAGTAATACATATATAATGGCTATTAATCCATACATTTTGTTAATTTTATAGGGGCTCAAACACTTCTTTTACAATAACTGAGTCAGCTTTTGATGTTCAGATCATTGAGGAACTTACACTTATGTTAGACACTAACAACGCTTTGGTTAAAAGTTATCGACAAGCTAGAAACTGTTTAAATGCAAACCCTTACATCGACTTGAAGCTTTGTCTTATTGGTAAAAGATCCAAAGATGGTAGGACATATAACCTTCCTGAAGCTTCTGAAGTTGCTGCATTAGTTATTGGAGATCTGACTCAAGCTGTTGAGAATCGTGATATAGTAGTGAAAAGAAGATCTGGTCGGATTGAGCGCATAAGTGAATTACATCCATCTTATCTTTCTCTACAATACCCTCTTCTATTTCCATATGGAGAAGATATGTACAGGGTTGACATTCTTTATAGAGGTCTCAATCCAGACACGAACAGCAAGCGTCCAATGTGTACTATGCGTGAGTTCTTTGCTTATAGATTACAAGATCGTGTCGATAAGTTTTCTGTGATTCATAATGCAAAAAGACTTTTCCAACAATTTGTTGTTGATGCTTACACTATGATCGAGAGTGAAAGGTTGTTTTACATACGGCGACAACAAACTCATTTGAGGTCAGAAACTGTTCAGAATATTCAGAATGCAAATAATGCTGGAAAAAAAGATATGTCAAAAATTGGAACACGTATCTTTATTCCATCTTCCTTCACTGGCGGTTCTCGATATATGATGCAAAATTACTTAGATGCAATGTCTTTGTGCAAATGGTTTGGGTATCCAGATTTTTTCATCACTATTACATGTAATCCAAAATGGCCGGAAGTGCAAAGGTTTTTAAAAGATACGACGATAAGGCCTGAAGATAGACCGGACATTTTGTGTCGAATTTTCAAGATAAAACTAGATTCCATAACAAAAGAATTGAAAGAAGGCAAGTTGCTCGGTAGAGTTAATTCTGGTATGTTTATTTATACGATAACATTTAAAGGGTACTGTTTTTAAATAACGTTACTTTATTTTTTATTAGTATTATTATTATTAATCTATATTTAATGTTGATAATATAAGTTAGTTTTATTTTATTTTTTTCTAATTTATCATATTTTTGTTGTTGTACTCTGTAGTTGTCTATACTGTTGAGTTTCAAAAACGCGGACTTCCTCATGCACACATATGTGTATTCATGCATTCTGACAGCAAGATACTATCTGTTGACCAACTAGATCCAATCATTTCTGCCGAAATTCCAGACATAGCCGAGGATCCAGAGTTATATAAACTTGTGGCAGACTACATGATTCATGGTCCGTGTGGTCCTCTCAATATGAATTGTCCTTGCATGATCGATCGTAAGTGTTCCAAGAAGTTTCCTAAGAAATTTGTTAACGAAACATGTTTGGATAAAAAAGGATTTCCAGTTTATCGTAGAAGGGATTCTGGCCTATCTGCTGTTAAATCACGTGTGAACGTAGACAATAGATATGTTGTTCCATATAGTAAAGTGCTGTTAAAAAGATACCAGGCGCATATTAACGTTGAATGGTGCAATCAAGTTGGTTCTATCAAATATTTGTTCAAGTACATTAACAAAGGCCCATATAGAACTACTCTTAGAGTTGTTGAAAGTGGAAATCAGGATGAGCAGGAACCTGTAGTCGATGAGATAGAAAAGTATTACGATTGCCGGTATATTTCTGCATGCGAATCTGCTTGGAGGATCTTTTCCTATGATATTCATTATCGATATCCCGCAGTTATTCGATTGCCGTTCCATTAACCTGGTCAGCAAAACGTAGTATATGGCGCAGACGATGACATTGACGAGGTTCTTAACAAACCATCTGTTGCTTCTACTATGTTCTTATCTTGGATGAAGTGTAACGAAAGATTACCTGAGGCACGTAATCTTACTTATGTTGAGTTTCCATCAAAGTTTGTTTTTAAATTAAGTACTCGCAGTTGGGATATAAGGAAACGACATCCTTCAATTGGTAGGATTCATTCGGTGTTTCCTTCAGCTGGTGAAGCATACTACCTCAGAATATTACTGAACAAAGTAAAGGGACCAAAATCTTTTGAAGATATTCGTACTGTAAATGGTACTTTGTATCCAACTTTCAGGGACGCATGCTATGCGCTAGGGCTTTTGGATGATGATAACGAGTACATTGAAGCTATCAAAGAAGCTAATTTGTATGGAAGCGCTATTTATCTACGGACGTTATTTGGAACAATGCTGATGTCTGGTAGTTTGTCTAGACCTGATTTTGTATGGGAGAAAACATGGACGTATTTATCGGATGACATTTTATATAGACAAGAAAAACATTTAAATGTTGATGGTATGTCTTTTTTTTAATTTTTGCATGTTATCTAATATTCAATTAATATATTTATTAATTTAATTATTTTTTGTTTATAATTTTTTTATCTGAATGAAATAAAAAAAAACTTCATTTGTACAAAAAAATGTTTATTATTTACCCTTCAAGTTCATTTATATCATATTTACCAAAATATATTTTAATACTCCAAAGTACGAATTATTATACTATTAAATACATCTTCTATTTTTTTTGCAGATTTAAATTACTCTGACGAAGAAATAAAGAATTTGGCATTGTTAGAGATTGAGAAGTTCTTACTTCGTAATAATTCATCTCTGAGGAACTATTCAAATATGCCTTATCCTGATGATGAGTCTATTTCTTCGTCTAACAATCGATTGATCAACGAGGAGTTATCTTATTACCAAAATACCATGGAAGATGAGTTGATTAATATGTTACTACTTTTAACAGATGAGCAACGTAATGTTTTTGATCAGATTATGGAATCTGTTAGAACAAACAAAGGTGGTGTCTTTTTTCTTTACGGATATGGTGGCACCGGTAAGACCTTTCTTTGGAAGACATTGTCGGCAGCAATTCGAAGTAAGTCTGAAATTGTTTTAAATGTTGCTTCAAGCGGTATAGCTTCTTTGCTACTTTCTGGAGGTCGAACAGCCCATTCTCGATTTTCCATCCCTCTGAATCTAAATGAGGATTCTCTTTGCCGCATGAAGCCTGGATCTGAACTTGCGTGTCTTTTAAAAAAAAACACAACTTATTATATGGGATGAGGCTCCAATGATTCATAAACATGCCTTTGAAGCATTGGATAGAACCTTAAAAGATATATTGATGCCTGATTGTCCAAATAGCGAAGCTTTACCATTTGGAGGAAAGGTAATTGTATTTGGTGGTGACTTTAGACAGATTCTTCATGTTGTTCCTAATGGCTCTAGACAAGATATCGTGAATGCTTCCCTGAGTTCGTCATATATATGGAATAAATGCAAGTTACTAACGCTAACAAAAAACATGAGGCTCACTGTTGGCATGAATCATGGTGATATTGACAAGACAAAAGAGTTTGCTAAATGGCTTTTGGATATTGGCGAGGGAAAACTTGGTGGTCGCAACGACGGAGAAGCTGTTATTGATATACCTCAAGAACTGTTGATTACTGAGTCCACTAACCCTATTGGTAATCTGATCAACTTTGTGTATCCTTCGATACTTGAGTCGTTCAATGATCCAAATTATTTTCAGGAAAGAACCATACTTGCTCCTAAGAACGACGTTGTTCACGAGATAAATGATACCTTATTAGCAATGTTTCCTGGTGATCATAAAGAGTATCTAAGTTCAGATTCCATCTGCCAATCTGAGAATGTAACTGACCATATTCGACACAATGTTTACCCCCCCCCCCCCGATGTTCTAAATGGTCTTAAAGTTTCAGGAATGCCGAATCATAAGTTGGTTTTAAAAGTTGGTGTTCCTATCATGCTTTTACGTAACCTTGATCAGAAAAACGGTCTGTGCAATGGTACAAGATTACAAGTCGTAAAACTTGGTGATCGGATTATTGAAGCAAAAGTGATTTCTGGTAATAATATTGGTACTAGAACTTTTATACCAAGGATCAATCTTTCCCCCTCTGACAAACGAATACCTTTCAAGCTTCAAAGAAGGCAATTCCCGATAGCTGTGTGTTTTGCAATGACGATAAATAAAAGTCAGGGACAGTCGTTATCTAAGGTTGGTTTGTTTCTAAAGCAGCCTGTTTTCACTCACGGACAACTATATGTTGCAGTTTCAAGAGTCAAAAGCATGGATAGTTTAAGGTGTTAATATTAGATGTTGAGGGGAACGTTACTAATAAGACTACAAATGTTGTATACAAAGAGATATTCTCAAATTTATAGTTTGATTTATAGTTTCATTATTTTAATATTAATATCCAACTGTCATATTATTTATTCCTTTACTCCGAAATTTATATTTCCATTTTACTTTATATTTTTTTTACATTTCATTTGTAATATATATCACATAAAATTTATATAAATAATCTGAACCACATATAAAAAAACACAAGTTAGTTTGTAAATAGATATATTTAAACATTGATAACCAACAAGTATTTATGCACGATACCAACTGTTAATTACATTCAAAATTATGGTACATTGTTGGATGATATAATAGTAGTTGTCTTTAACCATAAACTACCTAGGAACAAAATAAAACATCATAACCATAGAAACTTTGTCCAAAAAAGAGTAAACCTAATAACATGATCACAAAACAGTCATCATTTGTTCTACACAAACACCTTCATCATTAGATTACCTGTTAACATGCATTAACCCCATCCATGTTTGATAAGATTAGTAGATTTGATGAACTTACAAATGTGAAATGCAGTCTATCACCCAAACAAAGTCCATTCTCCTTCATGAACATCGGCCAACCTTCGATTGCATACCTTACAACATTTCCATTCTTTTGGCGCCTAACATTCATTTTGATTGTTTTTCCCTTCATGTTCCTCACGTTTAACTTATGAGATTTATTTCGGAATCCGGCTGCTCTTACAACATTAGCAGGCATTCTCTGCATGCAAATCCGTATTTAAGAACTCAGTCAGCCATATTCATGTTATAATATTTCAGTCTATGATTTTTATGTAAAAAATACATACCATGCGGTTTTCTCCTTTCATTGTGAAATCATATTTTCCAATTTTCTCAACAGTAGTTGTTTTTGCAACAACTTTTCCTTCAACCTCCAATATCTTCAATCCATGATCATCCCTCTTTCTTTTTTCCTTTACCTTAATTTTGAACACATACATTATATTTAGAATAAAATCTAAGTTAATAATAAATGTTGATCACTACATATTGTTTTTTTATGATAAACGTACCATCCGTTTCCGAGTTATCTCTCCATCTGTTGAGACCTTTTGCATTTCAAATTCTGTCCTGCATATCATCTCCTTACTGACCTCCGCATGACAATATGCCTCTACATGCTTTCCTTTCTTCGTAACCTATTAAGATAACCGCTATCTTTAGATAACAATAGCCATTGACGCCTAATTAAATATGTCTATATATATTAATGAAAGTAATACTTTATTTTTATGTTTTAAATAATTACATCATATTTTGTTGCTTTGTTTGTCTCTTCTGTCATCGAAATCTTTGTTTCTACCTTTGACTTTTCTTTTCCAGCAATGTTCTTAATCACTTCCTGTTTTTTACTACTTTCATGAATCTGTGTATCATAGTTAATAAAATTACAAAATCTGATTGTAATGTGTTTTAATCTACATAAATATAAGCTTATTACCTCAGAAATCATCTCATCTATGGAGTCATCATCATCATCACAGAAGGTCTGTTATACAATAACATATTAGCAAAAGAGACGTATTTATTACTAAACTGTTATAGTTTAAGTTGATAATACTTACAAACTGGACGTTTTTGTAGTATGTGTCTTTAGGTATCTCCATCAGAGACTCATCTTCACTTTCTTCTTTTTTCGTCAAAACAACCTCAACTCCTCGACGATAAATCTTTATCTCAAATGTTTTGCTGTCCATCTTCATCAACAACATTATATCATCATCTTCTATCCCAAGATCATCAAATAGATTCGGACAACCTTTCGTAAAAACATAATTATCATTTATTTTGTCCGTCTCAACTTTCCAAATCTGACCTGCTGCACATATGTTATAATAATCGTTGACTGGCGTGTAAGAGTAACATTTTGTAACATAAGCTTCGGGAATCACCTGAAAAGTTTAGTAGCATTTTACTCTCAAATATATATGTATATCATTTATTTTACAACTATAATAAAAAATAGATTCATATATAGTTGTATACTTACTATTATCTTTAAAATGCCGTAACGGTTTACTGTTACGAAAGATTCACCACATATGTTGTTGACGAAACAATCCATGTAAATATCTTTATCTTTGATTATCCTTAAGCGCAAGAATGTCTGTTTTTTCAACTGAAGATCCCTTACGACATTTTTCCAACCATCAGTTATAACCGATTCCCCGCTTATACTTCTCAAATAAACTGTCCAACTTCTTTCACTTTCATGATGTATCATTAGTTTAGTTCTTTGCCAATAATCACCGTATACACTCTTAACAAAGTCAGTTGGCAGCACCTGTTGTTAAATTTATGTTAAAGATATTATCTAACACAAATTAGATTTACTTTATTTTGTAACAATTGTAACATACCAGTTTCATCGAGTAATCATCATCTAACAGAGTTATGCATGAGGAACTCATCTTTATATACCTGTAACCAATGATGTATATATTTGATTACAATATACAATAATACAATATACAATATACATATAAACAATAAGAAAGGAACCGTTATCTTATCAATGTATTTAGTCCATCAATTTATAACAAGATAACTCTTTTTTTAGTCTTTAATCTTACTGTATAGTTATATTCTCATCTATAATGAAAACCTGATAAACTTTTCAATCATTCAAATAAGAATGTTAAACAAAAAAACCATAAGTTTTTTCACAATAACATTCACAAACTATATCAACCAAATAAGTTTAGTAACCTAAATTTTATACTTTCAAAGACAAACAATACAATGTAATCCGTTTTAGATAAACATAAGATACACAATAAATAACATTGTTAATCAAGATTTTTAATGTTATAACCTAATCAATCATCCAAAATACAATGTTAATCAAGAATTTTTAATTTTCACAATAAGATGCACAAAATATATCAACCAAATCATCTAATTAACAGAAATTATATATTTTCAAACACATGCAATAGGATCTAATTTCTTTTAGATACACATAAGATACACAACATTTAATTTCATAAAAATGAAAAACCTGATTTCACGTGTAACTTATCAACAATCGCCGGAAATACTTCGGTGAAGTCACTCAAACCGAAAATTGCCGTTCAACTCAGTTGATAATAAGTGTGTAAATCAAAGAGGAGATTGCCGTTAAAATGATCGGAAAATAAGTCGGTAAACTTACTTTACCAAATTCTTCTTCACCGTCGATTTACGTTTCTTGAGCCAAGTGAATTTTGATTGAAGATGATGGAGTGTTGCAGCAGGTTTGATATGATATGTGATGATTATAGTTTGTATTTTATTCTTAATATTTAAGTATCGATTTTATTATTTGGTATATATCCGTTAATTAATTACATAATATTAAACTAATGTTGTTTATTTTACCCATTATGTATTTGAATATTATACAAAAATATCTATTCACTAATTACTACTAATATTTCGTAAAACCTTTTAATCTGTTAAATTTTTATTACTAGCAATATTTTGTAAATCTATTAAATTTTTATTACACATTTACAATAATTACATTAATTTCTATATTTTTGTACAATATTGAGTTTAATAATTATTTACATAAATAGTTATAAGAACTTTTGATTCTATAGTATCTTTAATTATACTTTCCAATTTTCTCATATAAATACATGCTGATATTTTTTTTCTTTCATTCTATGTGTTGCCATTACTATTCGATTGTTAGTATTCTTTCTGAACTGTCGTGCTTGGGTCAACATGTATCGTCATGGTCCGTATTTCATCATAACTGTACTTGATCCACTATCCCTTCAACAGGTACATAACTTTCATTATTGTTTTTATAAACTATTTATTAGTATTGTTTGATATTTTATTCTAAAGAAATTTTCCATTTATTTTTTTGGTTTTCAGGCTATACCTATATGTATGAGTAGATTTATATGGACGAATAAGTTACAATCCTCAACTGTTAGTCTTAAATTTGATGAAAAGCATTTATGGCGTGTTCGCATCAAATTAATAGAAGATGTATTCTACTTCACGGATGGATGGCCTGAGGTTTTAAATTACTTTGGCCATGGATATTTCTTTATTATTTTCAACTATCTTGGTGATCGTACTTTTAAGTTCAAGCTTTTCTGTCATGATCCAAATAAAGAGTGGGGGAAACCGTTTTGTAAAATTATTCAAAATCCTTTACAAAGTCTAATGGTACGTACTTTTATTATAGATTTATATTTTTTTTTGTCTCGATTTATGTAAAACATAATACTCATAAATTTTATAATAATTAATTTCTTTACAGGTTATACCAGATACTTTTCTTTCAGAACATTATGATTATCCTTTACCGGATAACAAGGTTATACTTAACGTATCCGAGAATCATAAATGGGAAGTCCGTATTAGAAAGATTGGTCCAAATTATTGTTTTGCTGATGGTTGGTTTAAATTTATTGAAGATCTCAGGTTAAATCCTGGCGATATTTTGTGTTTTAAAATAAACGACGTGAAAGATTTTAATATTACCATATTCAATAAGCACGGTCGTCAAGTTTTGTTAAAGAACACTCCTTTGATTGAGCAAGAATATGAACATATTACCAATTTTGAAGGTTATCGACAAGTTAGTGACGATCCTAACTATCCTTTTTTTGCAATGACAGTATCTAATGAATTGGTATTATACTATGCTGTTTTATGCTTAATTTATTTTTTTAATTTTTAGTTTTTTTCATTTAATAACATTAACATATTTTTAATGTGTTTACAAAATGTAGATCCTTCCCAAATTGATTACTGACATAAGTGGTTTAAATGAGTTTTCTGAAGTAAACATCAAAGTTGTTAAAGGAAATACTTGGGTTAAGAATCTTCGTACACGCAATATTGATGGTCAAATAAGGTTTTTCAATCACTTTGTTATCTTATTTATTATTTAACTTTCACTATATTTGTATATGAATTACTAACATTCTTTTTCATATTTTATCTAACATAGGTACGGTGTTGTTGGATGGCATGATATACTTGAAGCTGAACATATTTCCTTAGGTGACGATTGTTTTTTCAACTGGTCGAAAACGAATTCCAAGTTATTGGTTACGAAACTCCAGCAAGCATAAGTGCTACAGTAATAGACTTTCACTTTTTATTTAAAATCCGAAAAAACAATTACCTTACATTAACTTTTCGATCACCCTTTATTTACGTTTCCGGTACAATGCGTTTGTTATTTTATATATTTTAAATTCAGATTGCCATTATAATTTTATCCTAATAGTCCGTTTATGATAACTAACGTAAATCATTTATATAAGAACGATGAACATGTCATTTTTCAACACCGTGAAATTCGCGGGTATTAACATATCATATGAAGTTGTGCCATTTATAGTGGTTTTAAATTGTACATTTTTAACCAGAAAATCAAATCGTATTTCCTTCATTTACTTATCTTTTCACTTTTGTTAGATGTATAGTACGATGCTTCGTTGTATTTTAATCTTCAAGTTCAGATTTCAATAGTAAGTTCATGCGTACAGTTTCTTTATGATCAGTATAATCGTATTTTTTTCTAACAAAAAAAAAAAAAACCATATCATTTCTCAACACCGCGAAATTCGCGGGTATTAGCACTAGTAAGTTATATGTGACTACCCATGCTAGTATTTCCATTTTTTTAATAGTTCAAACTAGTCACTAATTATATAACTAAGGAAGTTTGCACAATTGATGTTTAAACACAGAATCTCATCCATAGCCATAAAAGCTATTGGTAGAGTCTGGGTGGTTGGGATGTAGTTTAAAAAAAAACACATATAATTAGCTCATATGGTCACGTGTATTAATTAGTAATTATCAGGTTTTCGTAGTCATCATTTCTCTTTTACCATGTCTCTACAATAATTGGCTTACATGATCACCCATGCCAATTATTTCGTGTACCTTCACTACTCAAGTAAGTATCAATTATGCAAACTCCCTTAGTTATATAATTAGTTACTAGTTTGAACTACTAAAAAAATGGAAATACTAGCATGGGTAGTCACATATAACTTATGCCAAAGACTCAATGACCAAAACATGTATTTATATCATAAACTTTATCAACGTTCGATGGTAATCGTATGAAAATTACTCATACATATTAGATTAACTATTCTTGATCTAATCCAAACATATATAATCAATCATACACAACCAATTATGACCTTTTCTTGGTCTGACTAATAGAATAAAGCAATTAATCGGTTAGATAAAAGTTTTTTTTAAGAAACAACTGAATTGGTGGATCCATTGGCGGATCTTGAACTTAGTTTTCAGTAAAATCAGGGCAGGCCGGACTCTCAAAATCCAACATTTTATACTACATATTTTTTCGAAAATTTTCGATAAAATTTACACACGAAGCGAAAAAAACAAGGAGGTCGGGGACCCGTCTAGCCTGTGAAAACCTTCGCCCTTGGGAGGATCGTCTGCACATCCAACACTTGGCTTGGTATTAACACATGTCTCTACCAATAGCTTTTATGGCTATGGATGAGATTCATGCTGGTATGGTTTTTGTTCTTTGCTTTGGTGTAGTATAATTGGTGTATACATTTGGTATAGCCGCTTGCTAATGAATAAAGTTTTTTGTTGGCCGTTCAAAAAAAAAGTTTGTTTTTTTTTTTGAACGGCAAATTTGGATCACTGACGGACCACTGGAGTATCATCGTGCCACAAGCAAAACCACCCGATCATATCCATCTCCACTAGGCAATGCCTATACACCAATTCAGGAGGAAACCCAATAAATATGGGAAAAACCCCCTTGTGGGAATCGAACCC
Source organism: Helianthus annuus (assembly GCF_002127325.2). Lineage (NCBI taxonomy): Eukaryota > Viridiplantae > Streptophyta > Magnoliopsida > Asterales > Asteraceae > Helianthus > Helianthus annuus. The sequence goes on from NC_035444.2 coordinate 6,041,740, forward strand.
AAGACCTATTGATCCCAAAGTCTTATCCTACTCCCAAGATGCCACTAGACTATAAAGCCATGGGTGTAACTATTGTCTAGTAATATTTTATTCTAGTAGCTTTATAATTTGAAAAATAAACTTTTCTTTTGTACTATATATTTTGATGACATTATTTATATTTATATATTTGAAACACTATTCTTTTTTGTGATTAATATTATAATAAAGAGTAAACTTCCGTTTTGCTCCCTGTGGTTTGGTCACTTTAACGGTTTTGCCCCAAACCTTTAAAAATAATCATTTTACTCCCTGATGTTTTGGTTTTGTTGCCAATTTGGATGGAGTTAGAGGTGGGGAGAAAACTGGCAAAAAAACCGAAACATCAAGGAGCAAAATGGCTATTTTTAATGGTTTGGAGCAAAACCGTTAAAGTGATCAAACCATAGGGAGCAAAACAGAAATTTACTCTATAATAAATTTACATTTTTAAATATTTCAAATACTATCACGGTGATGATATGTATGTTATTTATAGTAATTTAATATATTGTATTGTCACACCCCAACCGATGGCGGAATCATCGGGGCGCGGCACTGAGCGAAACAGATTGTTCAGAAGTCTCCATAACAACTAACATACAATTCAGTTATACAACACGTCCCATACCGTGTCCCAAATAATATCAAGTTATCATAGAAATCAACTAAACAATATGGGAACTGTTCCGACAACTCAGATTCTTAATTATTACAGACCGAATTAAATATTGTTTTAAGACTTCTAGACGGCTATCCGTAAATCTTACTGACTACAGGTGCCAGTACAAGATCTACAGATAATTATGGCCCTGGAGCAGGTACGTGGACACTGTCCTAAGGTCACAGGCTCCTAGAAGCTTATTATTGCTTCGCTTCCCTAGCAAGCTAGTAGCTTAAACACCTGTCACATACGTTAAAATAAAAGTCAATACATATAATGTAAAGGTGAGTACACAAGTTTGATATAGCATATAGAGTTCGAATAGTTTACGCATAACCAAGCACGTACACAAGGGCAAACGATGCATGTAAATTATCAACATGGGACCATCGATACCAATGACTTCGAGTTGACTGTCCGAGACAGTTCGCAATACATGATTACCACCGTAATCCATGCAAGTAATTGTCCTTAGCAACCCCCGTGGGAACGGGTGCTGAGTCCAAACTATAGTACTACGTTGCTAAAGCAGGTAGATAGCGCTCCACGTGTAAACATAATAAACAGCAATCATTTAGACAAGTAATACATGCAAGTAGGTTAGCGTTCAAATAGTTTGTGTTGTTTGTGAATTTGATAGATTACGTATGTAACACCCAAAAGTGCTGAAAGCAAAAAGGGATCGAGTATACTCACAGTGATTGGTTGTGGATTGAAGGGAGCACTGAGAATAGGTTAGCCTGAATAGTTCGATAACACAGCGATGAGTAACGCGGAAAAGTAAACAATGTACTTGGATCGAGTAGGCCATTCGATCGGACAGCAGTTCGATCGAGTGGGCTGTTCGATTGGTTTGAAAGTCCGTTCGAACATCCATTCGATCGGCCGGCTGGCTCGATCGGTTGGTTCCTTCAAGTGGATTGTTTCTTCCTTTGATGTGAAGGATGTGTTTGTGTATGATGGTTTGTACTACCTTTCAAGTTGGCCGATCGAACAGCTGTTCGATCGGTTAGCCCAACCGATCGGTTAGCATGGTATTGTTTTCAAATATGTCACTCGATCGGTTGACATGTTCGATCGGGTGACATTCCAATGTTTCGAAAAGTCTAAGTGTTTTGAAGTATAGTATCTCATGATTCGAGCAGTAATGATTACAATCGAGTGGCGTAGTCGATCGAACAGTACCTCGTCAATACTACACTTTGTGAGTTGGTGGGTCTAAGTGCTAGTCGATCGGTTAGCCTAGTCGATCGGCTGGCTTAGTCGTTCGGTTGGGCTGTTCGATCGAACAGCCTAGCCGTTCGGCCAGCTTCTCGATTCGGTTAACCTATCACTTAACACTTGTTTATTCCCGTGAATTGTTGATGTTTTAGAGGTATTTTGACTACGAGTTGAACCACAAAACTGAAGTCCCCACTTAGCCTACTGACTCGAGCAGGATTCACCCAAACCCGGTCAGAGACGGTTTGGAACCCAAGTTTAACGTTTAACCCGGAATCGGTATATCTCTCGGTAGAACCCGAATCTTGAACCATGTGTTTGTTTAGATTGATTTGTAAATCGGTTCAAGTCTCGTTTTCACCCTTTTTGAGTGTAAAAGAGTTGAAAGATAGATGAAAACCCATCTTCCAATCCTTTTCCACCGTGAAATGTTAAGATCTTTGGAAGATTTTAGGTTATTTATGTGGAAATCGGTTAGATCTAGCTTATTCATGGTTGAATGAAGTCAAGAACATGAAGTTCTTGATGAACACCAAGAACACCATGATGACATCACTCAAGAACACCTAGATCTTGGTGATTTTATGGATGAAATTCAGATTTTGAAAGATAGAAAGATGGAGAATCGATTAATGAACAAAAACGTACAAAGATTAGAGCGAAATACTTACCGGTTTGAGAGAAATCTGAGATTTAGTGAGAAGAAGAGGCTGGTCGGTCAGAGCTTTTCCAAAAGTGGAAAGTTTGACAAAGACAGCCCTATTTATAGGCTTCCAAAAGAGGAAAGGTTCAGCTGATCGAACAGCATCCCTGATCGAGCAGCTGCTCGATCGAACAGTCTGTTCGATCGGCTAGCCTGTTCGATCAGGTTGCCCTGTTCGATCGGCTAGCCTGTTCGATCAGGTTGCCCTGTTCGAACGGCTTGCCTAGTTTTGAGTGTTTCGCGACGATTTGTGATATTTCGAGTTCGATGAACGATGATTTGAGAATGATAGAATTCCTAATCAAATTACTTTTAGTTCCAACTACTATATCTAACATACAAGCATCCTTACACCACGATTTAGATTCGATTTCGATTGAGTTTGATTCACCTTCGATTCTTGATTGATTTGATTGATTCACCACACACTTTAACATAAAAGTAAACATGCACAAGTAACACATAAGGCACACACACACACACGTATAAAAGTACTAAAATCCCCACACTTGAGTTCGATGATTGATTTGATTAGCTTGATTATTGATTGACTAGCTTTATTGCATTGTTACTTCCTATCATTCACAGTCGGTCGTTGATTCACAGTTCGATTATTGGTCGATTAGTTTGATTATACAACACTTACTCCAAATAATACGAAAGTCAAAATGAAACTAAAATGAAATTAATCTTTATTAATCTTTAATTCCAATAACAGTCAACACTTGACTTTGACTTTGACATTTGGAAAACACGGGGTGTTACAGTCTCCCCTCCTTTAGGGAATTTCGTCCCGAAATTAGGCCGAGAACCGTACATCGCCGTGTGCTTTTACCAATTTGATGCTTCAGATCTATCTGAACAATTGCGGGTACTTGGCCTTCATGTCACTTTCGAGTTCCCAAGTGAACTCCGCGCCTCGTTTGCCTTCCCATCGTACTTTTACAATAGGAATGCGAGAGCGTCTGAGTTGCTTGGTCTGTCGGTCCATGATTTCGACAGGCTTTTCCACGAAGTGCAGCGTCTCATTGACCTGAAGATCGTCGAGTGGTATTATTGCGTCGTGGTCGGCTACGCATTTTCGAAGGTTTGAAATATGGAAAGTCGGGTGGACATTGCTGAGTTCCTCCGGTAATTCGAGTTTGTAGGCAACTTTACCGATCCTTTCCAGAATCTTAAAAGGTCCAACAAATCGAGGCGCAAGTTTCCCTCTTTTGCCGAATCGGACTACTCCCTTCCAAGGTGATACCTTTAGGAGCACGTAGTCGCCAACTGCAAATTCGCGGGGCCTGCGTCGTTTATCGGCGTACATCTTTTGTCTGTCCCGGGCCTTTACCAAATTTTCCCTTATCTGGTGGATCTTGTCAGTCGTTTCTTGCAGAATCTCGGGCCCAGTCAATTGTGAATGACCGACCTCGTGCCATACAATAGGCGAGCGACATCTCCTACCATACAAGGCTTCGAAAGGTGCCATTTCGATGCTGGAGTGATAGCTATTATTGTACGAAAATTCGACTAACGGTAGGTGTTTGCTCCAACTACCACCAAAATCAATAACACACGCACGGAGCATGTCTTCAATAGTACGAATCGTTCTTTCAGTCTGCCCGTCGGTTTGCGGGTGGAATGCGGTACTCAAATTCAGCGTCGTACCAAGAGCTGCTTGAAAAGTTTCCCACAATCTCGATGTAAACCGAGCATCGCGATCAGAAATGATGTCTCGAGGCGTACCATGATTCTTAATGATCTCGTCGGTGTAGATTTGGGCTAGCTTGGCCACCTTGTAGTCTTCTCGTATTGGCAAAAAGTGGGCTGATTTGGTTAGACGGTCGACTATAACCCAAATACTGTCGTGACCTGATGGCGTGGTCGGAAGCTTAGTTATGAAATCCATAGCTATGCTTTCCCACTTCCATACGGGTATCGGTGGTTGTTCGAGTAAGCCTGAAGGTCTTTGGTGTTCAGCCTTGACTCTTGCACAAGTTAAACAGCTACCAACATATAGAGCAATATCCCTTTTCATCCCAGGCCACCAGTACTTGTAGCGAAGGTCCTGGTACATCTTGTCCGCACCGGGATGAATGGAATATCGGGATTTGTGGGCCTCGTTCATGATAATCTTTCGCAAATCTGTCCTCCTCGGAACCCAGATTCGGTCCAGATAATAGAATATCCCGTTGGCTTTGCTCACGAGCTGAGTTCCATCGTGATAGATTCGTTCTTTCTTCAACGTACGCTCGTTAAAGCAAGCGTGTTGTGCTTCGCGGATGAGAGCTTCGAGGCTATACTGAGTCTGGATGTTTCGAACACCTATCACGTAATTCTTTCTGCTGAGGGCGTCTGCAACTACATTCGCCTTGCCTGGGTGATAACGGATCTCACAGTCGTAATCGTTGAGAAGTTCTACCCATCGGCGTTGACGCATATTGAGTTCTCTCTGGTTAAAGATATGTTGTAAGCTCTTGTGATCGGTGAAGATCGTACACTTTGTACCATACAGGTAGTGTCGCCAAATCTTTAAGGCAAAGACAACTGCGCCTAGCTCGAGGTCATGGGTTGTATAGTTCTTCTCGTGGATTTTGAGCTGTCGAGATGCGTAAGCTATAACCTTGTCTCGTTGCATGAGAACACAGCCAAGTCCAAGGTTTGAAGCATCACAATAGACAACGAAGTCATCGCTTCCGTCCGGCAGTGTAAGAACTGGTGCATGGCACAGCATGTGTTTGAGGGTTTGGAAAGCAGTCTCCTGCGCGGTTCCCCACACAAAAGGCTTGTCTTTATGAGTAAGGGAGGTAAGTGGTACAGCAATCTTTGAGAATCCTTCGATGAATCGTCGGTAATAACCTGCTAATCCGAGAAAAGAGCGAACTTTTGCCGGATTCTTAGGCGTAATCCAACCTTTAACTGCCTCGATCTTCGCGGGATCAACGTGTATGCCCTGACTATTCACAATGTGACCCAGAAATTGAACCTCCTCTAGCCAGAATTCACACTTGGAGAATTTGGCGTAAAGTTGATTCCCCTGAAGTAACTCGAGAACCAATCGCAAATGCTGCGCATGTTCGGCCCTCGATCTGGAATAGATCAAGACATCGTCGATGAATACAATGACGAAACGGTCTAAGAACGGTTTACACACGCGATTCATCAGATCCATAAAGACCGCGGGTGCGTTGGTCAAACCAAAAGGCATGACAACAAATTCGTAGTGGCCGTATCGGGTTCGAAAAGCGGTTTTGGGTATGTCCTCTTCTTGAATCCGCAACTGATGGTAGCCTGAGCGTAGATCAATCTTGGAGAAACACTGAGCACCTTGTAGTTGGTCAAACAGATCATCGATTCTTGGTAAGGGGTATCGGTTCTTGATGGTCAGCTTGTTCAATTCCCGATAGTCGATGCACATTCGGAACGACCCGTCCTTCTTTTTGACGAAAAGGACTGGTGCGCCCCATGGAGAAGTGCTCGGGCGAATGAAGCCTTTTTCAAGTAACTCTTGGAGTTGGTTTGAGAGTTCTCGCATCTCAGATGGAGCGAGTCGATACGGAGCTTTAGCCACTGGGTTGGCTCCTGGAATAAGATCGATTCGAAAGTCAATATCACGGCTTGGAGGTAATCCAGGAAGATCATCAGGGAACACCTGAGGAAATTCTCGGACAACAGGAACATCCTTGACTTCAACTTTCTTTTTCTTGTCCATCTCAGCTACAACAATGTTGGCCAAAAAGGCTCGATATTCCTTGCGGAGATATTTGCGAGCTTGAAGACAGGACATGAGCTTGAGATCTTTTGCGGTAGTTTCACCATAAACACATAGAGTATCACCACTAGCTAGCACAAAACGAATCATCTTATCGGAACACACAACTTCAGCACGGTTTTCACGAAGAAAGTCCATGCCTACTATGACATCGAAACTTCCGAGCTGCATCGGAATGAGATTAATCGGGAATATATGATTGTTGAGCTCGAGAGTACAATCACGGAGCACGGAATTGACAGCAATGGTTCTTCCGGTAGCGACTTCTACTTCGAAAGGTGTCGAAAGATAAGAGCGCTTACGTCTAAGAAGCTTCTCAAATTCAAATGACACAAAGCAGTTATCGGCTCCAGTATCAAACAAACATGATGCATATATACCATTCACAAGGAACGTACCATTGACCACGTTGTTATCAGCTTGAGCCTGGCGTGCGTTGATGTTGAAGGTTCTGGCGTGAGCTGCTTGCTGTTGAGGCTGTTGTTGTTGAGCTTCTTGTTTGACTACCCTGTTCGGGCACCGGTTTGCAAAGTGGTTAGGGTCACCACATGCAAAGCAGGTCCGAACATTGTTTGCCGGGGCCTGTGCAGCTTGAGGAGCTTGAGGAGCAGGTAGCAGGGCTTGGTTAACAGCAGCTTGAGCTTGCGTTTGACGAGGACCATAGCGGCAACTCGCAGTGAAATGCCCGTAAACGTTGCAGTGGGCACAGAATCGGCAGGCCACACCCACCGGGTGATGATCGGAACATGTAGCACAGAGTGGGTGGGGGCCGGTGTACGCACGCTTCGCTGGCGGCGCATTGATCACTGGCGCTGAACGCTGTGGCTGTTGCTGCTGGGCTGGTACAGACTGTAGTGGAGCAGCAGTGGTTGCGGCAGCGCAACTTTTGTTCTTCTTTCTTCTTCTCGAAGACTTGGAGGCTTGAGTGGTAGGGTTGTCGGTTGATGCGGTGGTGACTTGATGCAACGACTTGGATGGCTTATCCCAGACACCAGCCTTAACTCGCTTGTCATTAATCTCGGCAGCGAGTAGGTAGGTTTCCTCGATCGTTGCGGGTTTGGCGGCGTGAACAAAATCTGCGACACAATCCGGAAGAGCACGGATGTATTTCTTGATGGTCATGTCCGAAGTCTTGACCTGGTCGGGACATATGATACTCAATTGCTTGAAACGGGCGGTGAGACCAGCATTGTCTCCCTCCTTTTGCTTGATACTCCAGAACTCATCCTCCAACTTTTGGCGTTCGTGGGGAGGACAGAACTCGTCCATCATGATCGCTTTCAATTCTTTCCACGTCAGCTCGTATGCAGCGTCGTTCCCGCGCTTGTTCCTTTCTGCGGTCCACCAGTCCAAAGCTCGCGACTGGAAGACACCGGTAGCATTGAGAGTACGGAGGTGATCTGGGCATCCGCTTTGACGAAGGGTGACTTCTACCGAGTCAAACCAATGAAACAGAGCCGTAGGGCCATCTTCACCGGTAAACTCTTTTGGCCCACATGCCTTGAATTGTTTGAAGCTAAAAGTAGCTTTGTTGGAGTCTTTGGGCGTGAGGGTTCGGGATTCCTCAGATGACTTGCTTGCGTTCTCGAACACATCACTGACGGCTTTCGCCACGGTTTTAGAGATGATAGCAGCCAGACGTCGATCTCTTTTCTCCTGGCGGGTAAGACGCGAGTGTGATCTAGGTTGTCCAGATGACGACATGGTCTGCAATAGACATCGTCACAGGCTCAACACAACGAATTCGAGTCTCACACGTTCTTAGATCTCTAAAGCTTAGAATCACGTCGCATCTCTCGTCACGTAACACATATAATCACATAAGCACATAATCATAGAGGCACATAAGCACAGAAGCAATTAGGGCACATAAGCACAGAAGCAATTTGGGCACATAAGCAATTAAGCAAATAGAGCACTTAATTTCCTAACACGTACGCATTTTATCACAGAGGCTGTCAGAAAACAGAAACCTATAACCACAAGTCGGGTGTCGTTCGTTTTGCGTATCGGATAGCACCACATTGTATCGTCTAACTTAGTCGTATAGCGTAGCATAGTACACTGGTTTCGTTTAGATCACATCAACAGGGATTGAATCGAGATAGGATAGCAACAAGTCACGCGGATTGATAACATATGGAGTAACCAACAAATCTTTAAAACACGTAAACAGGTAAATCACGTAAAATCAACGAAGCAACACTTAAAATCGGAAAATGGATTGTCTGCGGCTACTAGACTTTGACTAACCATGGCAATTTAACTATTCACAGTTGACTTGTCGTCACTTTCGACTCTAGGGGACATGTTTCTGCCTCGATTCTTGGGCATTATGCATGCGCATTCTAGGCCATACTCGTGAGTTCAGGTCGTTGGAGTCCGTCAATTGCCTTGGCGAGATAAAATAAAGTTGGAATAACTGCCAAGGTTAGGGTTTCACCCCTAGCTCAGCAATTTCTTCCTTGTTTTAAGAAAATTTAGAGGAAAGTTTTCATCAAATTACGGGTTTCAGCCCTAATTTGGTATAATTCTCCCCTGTTTGTTGATAGAAATTCGCACAAAATAATTGGCAAAATTTGTAATTTAGGCAGGAATTTGCGGGTTTCACTCCTAATCCCGTCCAAATTACAAAATTTGGCTCGGAGTTCGGATGTAATGATAGAATAGAAGGGAACAACATAAAATAAGCACATAAACTTGGTCTCTTGGTTCCTAACTATAGTCTAGGTCTCTAAGACAGCGATCCGGACTAGATCGTGTCTAACCTAATTCCCTATAGTTATGGCTCTGATACCAATCTGTCACACCCCAACCGATGGCGGAATCATCGGGGCGCGGCACTGAGCGAAACAGATTGTTCAGAAGTCTCCATAACAACTAACATACAATTCAGTTATACAACACGTCCCATACCGTGTCCCAAATAATATCAAGTTATCATAGAAATCAACTAAACAATATGGGAACTGTTCCGACAACTCAGATTCTTAATTATTACAGACCGAATTAAATATTGTTTTAAGACTTCTAGACGGCTATCCGTAAATCTTACTGACTACAGGTGCCAGTACAAGATCTACAGATAATTATGGCCCTGGAGCAGGTACGTGGACACTGTCCTAAGGTCACAGGCTCCTAGAAGCTTATTATTGCTTCGCTTCCCTAGCAAGCTAGTAGCTTAAACACCTGTCACATACGTTAAAATAAAAGTCAATACATATAATGTAAAGGTGAGTACACAAGTTTGATATAGCATATAGAGTTCGAATAGTTTACGCATAACCAAGCACGTACACAAGGGCAAACGATGCATGTAAATTATCAACATGGGACCATCGATACCAATGACTTCGAGTTGACTGTCCGAGACAGTTCGCAATACATGATTACCACCGTAATCCATGCAAGTAATTGTCCTTAGCAACCCCCGTGGGAACGGGTGCTGAGTCCAAACTATAGTACTACGTTGCTAAAGCAGGTAGATAGCGCTCCACGTGTAAACATAATAAACAGCAATCATTTAGACAAGTAATACATGCAAGTAGGTTAGCGTTCAAATAGTTTGTGTTGTTTGTGAATTTGATAGATTACGTATGTAACACCCAAAAGTGCTGAAAGCAAAAAGGGATCGAGTATACTCACAGTGATTGGTTGTGGATTGAAGGGAGCACTGAGAATAGGTTAGCCTGAATAGTTCGATAACACAGCGATGAGTAACGCGGAAAAGTAAACAATGTACTTGGATCGAGTAGGCCATTCGATCGGACAGCAGTTCGATCGAGTGGGCTGTTCGATTGGTTTGAAAGTCCGTTCGAACATCCATTCGATCGGCCGGCTGGCTCGATCGGTTGGTTCCTTCAAGTGGATTGTTTCTTCCTTTGATGTGAAGGATGTGTTTGTGTATGATGGTTTGTACTACCTTTCAAGTTGGCCGATCGAACAGCTGTTCGATCGGTTAGCCCAACCGATCGGTTAGCATGGTATTGTTTTCAAATATGTCACTCGATCGGTTGACATGTTCGATCGGGTGACATTCCAATGTTTCGAAAAGTCTAAGTGTTTTGAAGTATAGTATCTCATGATTCGAGCAGTAATGATTACAATCGAGTGGCGTAGTCGATCGAACAGTACCTCGTCAATACTACACTTTGTGAGTTGGTGGGTCTAAGTGCTAGTCGATCGGTTAGCCTAGTCGATCGGCTGGCTTAGTCGTTCGGTTGGGCTGTTCGATCGAACAGCCTAGCCGTTCGGCCAGCTTCTCGATTCGGTTAACCTATCACTTAACACTTGTTTATTCCCGTGAATTGTTGATGTTTTAGAGGTATTTTGACTACGAGTTGAACCACAAAACTGAAGTCCCCACTTAGCCTACTGACTCGAGCAGGATTCACCCAAACCCGGTCAGAGACGGTTTGGAACCCAAGTTTAACGTTTAACCCGGAATCGGTATATCTCTCGGTAGAACCCGAATCTTGAACCATGTGTTTGTTTAGATTGATTTGTAAATCGGTTCAAGTCTCGTTTTCACCCTTTTTGAGTGTAAAAGAGTTGAAAGATAGATGAAAACCCATCTTCCAATCCTTTTCCACCGTGAAATGTTAAGATCTTTGGAAGATTTTAGGTTATTTATGTGGAAATCGGTTAGATCTAGCTTATTCATGGTTGAATGAAGTCAAGAACATGAAGTTCTTGATGAACACCAAGAACACCATGATGACATCACTCAAGAACACCTAGATCTTGGTGATTTTATGGATGAAATTCAGATTTTGAAAGATAGAAAGATGGAGAATCGATTAATGAACAAAAACGTACAAAGATTAGAGCGAAATACTTACCGGTTTGAGAGAAATCTGAGATTTAGTGAGAAGAAGAGGCTGGTCGGTCAGAGCTTTTCCAAAAGTGGAAAGTTTGACAAAGACAGCCCTATTTATAGGCTTCCAAAAGAGGAAAGGTTCAGCTGATCGAACAGCATCCCTGATCGAGCAGCTGCTCGATCGAACAGTCTGTTCGATCGGCTAGCCTGTTCGATCAGGTTGCCCTGTTCGATCGGCTAGCCTGTTCGATCAGGTTGCCCTGTTCGAACGGCTTGCCTAGTTTTGAGTGTTTCGCGACGATTTGTGATATTTCGAGTTCGATGAACGATGATTTGAGAATGATAGAATTCCTAATCAAATTACTTTTAGTTCCAACTACTATATCTAACATACAAGCATCCTTACACCACGATTTAGATTCGATTTCGATTGAGTTTGATTCACCTTCGATTCTTGATTGATTTGATTGATTCACCACACACTTTAACATAAAAGTAAACATGCACAAGTAACACATAAGGCACACACACACACGTATAAAAGTACTAAAATCCCCACACTTGAGTTCGATGATTGATTTGATTAGCTTGATTATTGATTGACTAGCTTTATTGCATTGTTACTTCCTATCATTCACAGTCGGTCGTTGATTCACAGTTCGATTATTGGTCGATTAGTTTGATTATACAACACTTACTCCAAATAATACGAAAGTCAAAATGAAACTAAAATGAAATTAATCTTTATTAATCTTTAATTCCAATAACAGTCAACACTTGACTTTGACTTTGACATTTGGAAAACACGGGGTGTTACATGTATAGATTATGCACGAAAATCACAATGAGTATTTTCTATAATACTAATGGGTTTACCTGAGCCCAATACTCGATAAATACTCCATGGGAAATGGATTGAATATGGGATAATATTTTACAACCAATTATAGGTATGAAATTAGTCATACCCAATCTATACCTGACCCATGGTAATCCTATTAAAACTGAGTTATTTGGAGGATTCATTTGCTATTTTGTAGTACATTTAAAGACGGTAAAGATACATGACAAGAAGAGAAGCAAACTAGACAAGGAAGCATAAGAGCCTCTTTTAATGGAGTTGTGACAAAATCATAAAAGAGATGGCATTGATTGAGAAACTAGCTTGCCATGTGTGTTTGTTTTAATTAGTGAGGGACCATAAAGAAATGTCTTTTAATTAGTGAGGGACCATAAAATAAACTAATATATGGGTTTTGGGAAACCTTTTAAGGGGACATCATACCCTAAAGTTCAAGATGACCTCTATTTCTCTCACTATAGATCCATCAATTAACAATTTTTTGTCAATAACAGAGGACAAATTGTGTGGACATGACTTGATAATATTACAAAAGTTTAAAAGCCATTTACAGAAATTGAAAAACAGTGTAGCAACTCAATGATCAGCATTCAGCAACAACTTGAGGTGGGTCCCCTAGCTACCTCATTTGTGTGTATATATAAATAGGTTGGATAACCATACTTTATACACATTCACAATTTCTCTCTTGGGTACACAAAATCTGTTAACCAGCTTAACCTTGCCATTTTTGCAGCCTTTCACCTTCATAAAAATACTCCACAAAGTATGAAGTTTTATCTTATGAACCTTCTGGTTTTGTTAGTTTTCCTAACATATAAAGCTCAAGGTATTTTCAATGCACCAAATATGTTCCTCATCTTTTTTTATCTTGATAACAAAACATCAGATTTCTTTGTAGATTTAATAGAAGACGACTCTCATAATTGTGATAATACAAATTAGAGTAAACCTCAATTTTCATCCCTGTGGTTTGCTGATTTTAACACTTTCAGTCCAATAACATATAAATTACATTTATCATCCATTAGTTTCCTGATTTTAATAGTTTCAGTCCATTAGTTTCCTGATTTTAATAGTTTCAGTCCACACCAGTGTCAGTGATGTGGACTCAAACTGTTAAAATCAGGAAACTAATGGACTGAAACTGTTAAAATCAGGAAACTAATGGATGATAAATCCAATGTTTAAACTATTGGACTGGAAGTGTTAAAATTAGCAAACCACAAGGATGAAAATTGAAGTTTACTCTACAAATTAATACCTGTTTTTTTTCTTATTTTATGAAGGTGTAAGGCTGGGAAAACTTGCTTTATCATCTACAAACCATCAAGACATCTTTAAGGTAGGTAACTTATTCATTACATTTTGGAAAAAAAAAACAGTTCTTGCAATTTTTTATTAGTTAGCTGATGATATATATATTTTGGTTATTTGTTACAGATTTCATTAGTAAAAGGAAGCATTGAAGATGATCAATTGCTGGCAAAGAGTGCTCAATTTTCATCAGGTGCCACAATAAAGAATAGAATATTTTCTTGAAATTCTTGTAGAGTAGCAACAAGGAAATCTCCTCTAGTCATCCTGACCACTGCTTGCCTAAGGTTCATGATGACCATATATAATATGGTCCATGACACTACTCACCTAGACACCATTTAATCCTCCACCTGCTTAACCTAAACTTTGGTTTCAAAATTGTTTAAAATGCTAAATAAACTATAATCCACCATTTTTTTATCACTTTTCTTAATTATCTTGTAAAAGATATCTTCTTAATCCAGATTATGACGAGATCGAAAGAAATAGTTATTGAAACAATGATAACTTTTGTGTAGCTTCCAAATTTCTCTAGTTAGTTTAGTGAATATAGTGACTCAAGTTTATTTTATCATCTAAAATTGTTCATTATTGGTATACACTAATACACTTCCTTTGTTATAATATTGCTTGTTTTTCAACTTTTTTTCCTTTCTAATTTTGCAGGAATAAATAGAAAGCTTATGACAAAATCGACATCTTCTAGTAATGGCGCCACGATTTCGGAGGTTGGTCTTTTAAATCATTATTATTCATAAACAAATATAGTTTAAGTATAACAATAAAACAAACAGATTTCTTGTTTTTAACATTTTGAATGTATTTCATGCACAGAATCAGAAGGATAAACATGATCTTAAACCCGAGGCTAAACACTGGAAGAAGGATGTCATCACTGATCAGCAATACCCGGAAAACATAGCCGATATGGATTATACTCCAGCTAGGAAAAAGTCTCCGATACACAACTGAGTTTGAAACAAATTATAAGAGTAAATACTCAAAGCATATGACAGTTAGTTTTGGAAAATAGATTGGAATGGCTATAAACGTTTAAAAAATATTGAAAAAATGTTAAATGTATTATAGGGTTAAGGAAGATATATGATTCTGTACACAAGGACTACATCTTAGTTAGATCACTTTGTTAGAGATGATGATTTTGATAATCATAGTTCCATGTCAGCATTGTAGGGTTTTTTTTTTTTTGTTGTATAAATAGGGTGCTACTTTCTACACCCCCTATTTACTTTTTTCACCCCCTCCTCTCACATACTTACAGGTGGGGCCTGCGTGGGACCGACAGTTTTCCTCTCACAAGGGGGGTATAATCAGGAAAGAGGGGGGTGCGTATAGAATGAGCCTATAAATATACCACAAGTTGCCATTTAGTTCAAATCATGGAGTTGAATAATACTCTGAATATACAAAAAGAATATTACAAACAATTGATTATGTAAATGAGATTTACATCACATCTTTCGTCGAAATATATTAATCAACTCGGTGATAATATGTTTATTTACGAACCAAATAACAATATTACTACACACCGCTTAGTATAACCCGGTTATAATATCCAATATAACATTGGAGGGAAATTGATTAGAAGCCATATATAACTTGGTTTTACAAGCTTTCCCTCATTCACTAATTAATATATCGTGGTTTCTATAGTGCATAACTGGACAATGTTATTCTTGACCATCCATAATGATTAATACTCCTCAAGGGGTATTTTCTGTCATATTAGCATTATAATGCCCTTTAAAAATTGTGTAATAGTTAACGCCCCTTTAATGCCCTTTCAATTATTAAGTTCCGTTGTGTTTTCTCTCCGTTGGGCGTCATACTATAAATGTCCCTATCTCTTTAGGCCTCTATAATGCACAAGGGTGGTGTTT
Organism: Helianthus annuus; assembly: GCF_002127325.2. Lineage (NCBI taxonomy): Eukaryota > Viridiplantae > Streptophyta > Magnoliopsida > Asterales > Asteraceae > Helianthus > Helianthus annuus. Next base: position 6,057,008 of record NC_035444.2, read on the forward strand.
GTGGGGGGGGGGGGGGGGGGGTTATCGATTTTGAGCGACAAAACCAGATTTCTTGCGTAACTTATATACCCAAGCAAAATAACAAATAATGTAACATATAATGTCACTAATATTAGACACGTGAGATATTTGAAAATCGGAATGGATACTATCGAAAGTTGACTCACGTTTTGAATTGAATGATGAACGGATTTTTTGATTTGTTTAACTAACTAACATGCATGGCAAAGCATGGAAGAATAGAGTGACCTAAACATTGATACTAGTTAGCATGTAGTGCATGAGATATTACCATTAGATAGTAAACACTTAAAAGTAAATTGACCTAAACATTGATACCCATTAGACGGGAAAGCAGAAGCAAGAAACGAACAAACTTGATAAAGGTCACTAGTACCGTCACAACAGAGGAGAACTTGTTGAGTTTGTGAGTCTTTTACAAAGAAACTACACAGTTCAAATTTGAAAGAAAAGTTATCATTAGTCATTATGATGTAGGGGTGACAACAATGTTTCTATGGTAAAGAGGGTGGTACCGGCCAGGTTCCTAGCTATTACCCATGTGTGTACAAGGTAAGGAAGATCCATTGTTGTCAAGAATAGAGTGAGGGGTGCTAGTATTAGAAATAATAATTTAGGTTATCCGCTCTAAAGTTAGACATGTGGTAGCTCAGTATCCATAAGATACCAATACCATGAGGTGACATATTAGATAATGCATGTGGATTATAAGGTTTTAAGATGTTTGGGGGCCATTATGCCGTGGTGAAAGTGAATGGAAATATGTCTTGTTGTCTAGCCTTCTTATATTTAGTTGCGTGATTATGCGTAGCGTCGTGCACCAATCATAGCCGGAAATAAAATTTATCAAAAAAATTAAAAGAGTAAAATATTTTTTTGTTTATAACAAATTATGATAATTTAGTGGAAAATACGAAGCGTTGAGTCAACTCGGTGAGTCGAAGCTTGGGTTGCACGTTGGTGATGCATGGGGTTGCCGTTTTATTCAAATTTGTTTCTGAAGAAAGAAAGTGGTGGGTGTATCTTGTATGTAGGGCTGACAATTCCGATCTGTTTAAGACACGATAAGATCTATTTAAGAAAAAAGTAAGTACACTATGTTATTTTTTAAATAATTAAAATTAGGAGGTTATAGTACTCTATAATTTCTCATTATTTGGTACATAAAACATGTTATAATAATATTGAGATGACGCTAAATATTTTAACACTAGCTCAACATCTAATGGTTGAGAGAAAACCCTAACTAGATGAAATTTCCATACACTTACCCTCATAAAGAAAGCCATCTATCTATCTTATTCAGTTTGCCTTATACATGACAGAACATGTCTTCAATCAGTGAATAATAAAATCTATCCATTCTGGTCTGGCGGGGTCATACGACCAACCCACGAGTCCCCATGGTCTCTTGATACAAGACCACAGTAGTTTAACCTTTACAATATCACAATCGAGATCATGCATGCTAATAAATGACAATGCCAAATGGTAACATGCCATGTGAATAACAACTCAAGAATGGGACAGCTTCGACAAGTGCCTATCAAGGTTTTAGATGCTTGGCTTGTTATAAACTTCAACATTATGATTAGGTTTATTACAAGTGTGTGTAGCTTATTTAAAAGATGATTAAAAGTATACATGTATCGCTTTTCAACGAGTTGTGAGTCACGAGTCTATGAATACAGTATTAAAAATCATGGTTAAGTAGCAAGGGCGGAACTAGCATTCAACGAGCCGTAGCACAGGCTACGACTCAACTTCATATCAATAGTGTATTTTTTGTAGGTTTTATACAGAGGATACCCCTAAACAACTACGAGATACCTCTGACAAAAAAAAAAAAAAAAAAAAAAAAAAAAAAAAAAAAAGATACTTTAGCCCAAAAGAAATAATAAACCTTTGAATGTAAGCCCAAGTCCCAACCCAACTAATATTTTAGCCCAAAACAAATAATAACCCTTTGAATATGGGGCAGGGGAGCGACAACAAATTTGTGGAAACCAAATGTCGTACAAGGCACAAACATCTGAACTCCATAACATCAGCAACGATAAAGTGTAGAAATTGATCAAAACTCAATAAAGTGTAACCTGTGTGAGACTGATAAAAAAATCAAACACACAGTCAAGTAGAACTGATCATAATTTCGATTTTCAAACAAGTAGAAGCAGCAGTGCAATCGCAGATCAGATCAAAATTCGAACCAACATCTACTAATCAAAATTCGCATATTGTTTGTGAGTATTCTTTTCTTCTTGTGCTTTGATAGTTTAATTTCTTGGTTAGTTTGTGCTTTGATATTTTGAATTTTATTAGGTTATTCAGAATTTTGGTGATGATGATACAATTCTGAAGGAAACAACTCCAGATGATGATACAATTTTATTAGGTTATTCAGAATTTTGGTGATGATGCAAGTCCGATCTAAAAATTAAAAATAAACCTAGTCCAATTTGAAACTTAAAAACTTATTGCCGATAATTCATAAAGGCTAGCCCAAATGTGAAATGTGAAATGTGAAATTTTTAATATTGATTCGTTAACCTAAATACTAATAACATTAAATTAAAAAAACTAGTTTATAAAATTTAATTCGGCCTAAGGGCCATTTTTGGCTCGCCCAAAGCACTTGAATTTTCAGGATCGGCCCCGCCCCGTACCATAGGTAAAAAAAATTCCGTTTTATAAATGTACAGTAAAAAAATTGGGTTACCCTCTGGATATTTCTTCTTTTCTTGCCACTGTTAAGTAGCCTGTGTTGTTCGTTAAGAAAGTAGATGGATGATTACTGGTTCTTTAGCTTGTACGTTATTTTGTGGAGTAAGTGGTTACTTTTTACGTAAAATACTGTTATGTAGGAATTTAAAATCACTTCTGGATTCGTCAGTTATCTAAATTTATCGTTAAAAAAATACACTTTCAGAGGTGTGTATAAATATCCGTAAAACTCTATGTATGAATTAAGTTTTGATTATTATTTTGAGAGAACAATAATAGAAAGATGTATGCTTTTGAAATGAATGGAGCAATATTAAACATAATATATACACACCCATGTCAACAATGATGTGGATAGTTGTTAGTTTAACTAGAGAATTTCATATGTTGCTCATTAGAACTTTATTAATATTATATATATATATATATATATATATATATATATATAGGGTAAGGATAGTGTAAAAAGGGCCTAAAGTGTAAGAAGTGTGAGAAGTGTATTATAACACTATATATAATACTATATAACACCATATAAACACCGTATAACAATATGTAAACCATATAATACCATATAACACTATGTAACACTATATATCATTATATAACAAATATAACACTATACATCTATCATAGACATGCTATCAGACAACCTATAGTGTTATATTTGTTATATAATGATATATAGTGTTACATGGTGTTATATGGTATTATATGGTGTTATATATTGTTATACGGTGTTTATATGGTATTATATAGTATTATATATAGTGTTATAATACACTTCTCACACTTCTTACACTTTGATCACTTTTTACAGGATCCTCTACCTATATATATATATATATATATATATATATATATATATCTAGTTAAACCTTAAAGATATCAAGATATAGTTTTTTAATAATTATGTAGGTTCGGTGTTGTTTGGGCCCTCGGTTTGAGGGTGTCGTTTTTGTTTTAATGAAGTTTACCTTTAAAAAAATAGTTTTTTAATAATTAAAATAGCATATTAAACTAGTTTTAATGTATTTAATTAGTGAATAAATTAAACTATTGTTGTGAATCTAAAAGCAGTTTATTTAAAAGCCTCTTTTTCTATAACATGTATATTTTTAGGCAAAAGATCAAATACACATAAATCTAACATACTAAACATACAAATTGAAGGAAAACCCAAAAAGACAAGGTGGCATTTTTGTAATTACCACCAACTATCAAAGTTACAACCAAAAATACCTAAAAAAACACAATTTTTTTTTACATTTTTTATTAAAAAATCGCTACATTTCGTTAGCAAAAAAAAAAAAAATTTTTTTTTTAGGTTTTTGGGGGTGGGGGGTGGGGGGGGGGGGGGGGTTAGGTTTTTTTTTAGGTTTTTTTTTGGGGGGGGGGGGGTGAGGGGAGGGGGGGTAGGTTTTTTTTAGGTTTTTGGGGGTGGGGGGGGGGGGTGGGGGGTTTAGGTTTTTTTTGGGGGTGGGGGGAGTGGTTAGGTTTTTTTAGGTATATTTGTAGAGTAACTTTGATAGTTATTGATAATTACAAAAATGCCACCTTGTCTTTTTGAGTTTTCCTTCAATTTGTATGTTTAGTATGTTAAGATTATTTGTACAAGAACTTTTTTTTTAAAAAGAAATTTGTACAAGAACTTTACCCATATTTTTATAGCACCAGAGTTGTCCAAGACGTGACATGTTGACTTTCTAAAAAATCTAACAGTGAGAATATATCGTTCTCCTTTGGAACAATTGGACTACATTACTAGTTTGGTTAATTTATAATCATTACTAGAAAACTGGCTAATAATGATCCAAATTTGCAACCGAAATCAAACTATCTAAAAACTAGCGACGGACCAAGATATAGTCGCAAAAGTTACCACCGTATTTTTTGGTCGCAAATCCCTCACGAATATTATTAACAGTCGCAAACCTGGTCTATTCATTTTAGACTGAAATTCCAGTCACAAAATGTCCAGAAGTCAAAAGAAGTCACAAATTTGATTTATCCAAGAAGGTCTTGCGACGGAAAAATCAGTCGCAATATGTGACAATTTTGCGACCAAAATTGTGGTCACAATACCCTTTTTTGTAGCAAAGGTTAATGAATCCAAATGAACAAGTTATTTTTGAACCTTAATAGACTTATCAACCTTTACATATGATACAGGTCACAACCACCTAAATCCTCGAGGATGTCATTAATTATGGAGTAAATTACAAAAATCATCCTTTATGTATGTCACTTATTGCAAACTCTGTTCTTTGTCTTCAATAATTACAGAAAACGTACTTGATGTTTGCAAACCCTTTCAAGTTATGTCCTTTAGCCCTAACTCAATTAATTTTTGTGGTTAAATCTGACCAAATGAACCACACATGAGGGCATTTTGGTCATTGTACTCTCATGTGAGGTTCATTTGTTCAGATTTAACCACAAAAATACCCTCATGTGGGGTCCATTTAGTCAGATTTAACCACAAAAATTAACTGAGTTAGGGCTAAAGGACATAACTTGCAAGGCTTTGCAAACATCGAGTACGTTTTCTGTAATTATTGAAGACAAAGGACACAGTTTGCAATAAGTGACATACATAAAGGACGATTTTTGTGATTTACTCTTAATTATGTCCAATAAACTAGTTGGTGTGAAACTGTGGATGACGACTTAAGTAATGAATAAAAACAGTCTTTTGGAAATCTCATGTTGAATTTGCCAAAAGGTGTGACAATCACCGAATGCAAGCGGGTTTTGATCAAGACCAAGCGCGACCTAAGTTGAAACATCGAGTGATATGAAGCTTGTTTGGTGAAAGCTGACAAATGTTTATCGGCCTTAAAATTGACAAGTTTAATAATTTTTTGAGTAAAATGCACGGATAGCCCTTGTGGTTTTGCAAAATAACATCGGTGCTCCCTATGGTTTGACAGTTTGTTACTCGGATATTCCCTGGAGTGGATGTCGATTAGTTTTCTCCGCTAAGTGGATGTGAAATGACAAATTTACCCTTCATCTTCTCCACTCTAATCATTTTTAGCAAATTAGATGTTAATGGGCTATGATCGTACGGGCAAGTTAAAGAATGTTTTTAATCATCTATACTATTTTAGATTACAGGGATAAAAAAATAATTTTATCATGATTTTATGATATTTAATTAAGGGAGTTTAGTGTCTTAAAATGATGTTGGAATTATTCTTCCGCCCTTCAACTTAAAGTTGGAACTCTTGATACTTTTACACATTTGTTCATCCCAAATCAGGTGAGGAAGAAAGTATTATTGTTCTAAATAATTAATCTATTCCATTGTTTTTGTCCCACATTAATAAAGAAACAAAAGTAGAGGGATCACCTACTATGTAAAGGTAAGTTAAGCCCTTAAAAGAGTTAAATAATCGTGTAACTTACATAATTGGTCATTTGGCTAAGTAAAATTTTAATTTTAGTCGTTTGACAGGAATAAGTTATATTGTTTGATCGAATGAGCCAACTCGATTTTCAATTGAGTAGAGCTCGAGTTTAAGATTTCAGCTCGATTTTATTATCAAACCGACTCTAGCCAGCTCGGTATGAAGATCAAGTCAAGTTCGAGCTAGCCTTGTCTTGACTCAGCCTTTAAGTGCTTTGTTCACCGTCGCATCGCACGAACACCTCTCTAGTTTTGAATAATTTGTCATCGATTGGTATATATTTTTTTATTTATACCTTTAGTTTTGCCTCAATGACATGATGTACCCTAAAATAAATACACGCAATATTTGATGGGAAAAATGTCAATCAACTATCTCATACATTGTGGTGTTGTCTATTTGTCGGGAGATGTCACACGAGCAAGAAAATTCTCGAACTTAGTTGACTAATGGGTCTAATCTATTAATTAATTAACTTACTAATAATAAGTTCATAAGTTGTGTGTAACATGTAACTATCATTTGTCAAGTTCAACGGTTGCAACATTTGGCTTTATATTTGGTTGTCAAAAGTTCTAACGTCTTAATAATACGTTTGTCCTAATCTAGTAGATTTTTAAATTATTAAAAATTATGGTTTGGACTATAAAAAAACTTTTGCGTTAAAGAATTAATGTCCAAATTGAAGTGATCTCTAAATATATGTTCTAAAAGCATCACTTCACCCGACATGATCACAAGACTCACAAAATATGTGTCCATTTTTTATATTTTATTAGAGATGTGGTGTGCAATGTCTACTTTATAATTCCCAAGATAACAAAATTATTTTCACGTCGTAATTAAAATTTTCCGACATTTAATTTTCAAAATGTCTTAATTGATAAATGGAAATGTTAAGGGGCCCTTTAATATCTTCTATTATTTTTCTAAGATGTCTTAATTGATAAATGGAAATGTTAAGGGGCCATTTAATATCTTCTATTATCTTTCTATTAGAGTAGCCTTTAACTACTTTTCCATTTACATAAGTGTATGCACATGATAGAAGAAACTTATGAATTAGTGACTTGTTGAATTACCAAGTGGAGGACCTGTGAGTATGTAAGTTGTGATTCATTTATAGTTTTATGAATTAATTAGTGACTTAATAAAACGTTTAGTATTATGACACACAATTAAGAAAGAGAATTGCCCAAATCAATCTTTATGTTATAAAAGTTTGTAACATTTTTAGGCACTTACAAATATCTATATCTATATTATTATAAAAAGGAGAAGTGATGTACAAGATGGTAATTTTACCATGTGTATCAATTTTAAAGCAACATGTACAAGGTGCTTAAAGCCATAAAATTTGGAATTTCCACTCAAGTTTAAGACGCCAAAGGGGGTAATGTTGGTATTTCAACACATACGCTTCTCTTCCACATTATTGCAGGTGATTGAATGCTGAAACTAAAGCATTCGTGCGTTTCCATCCCACCCAACCAAGCGTCGTTCCCTCATGTTCATATAGAACCCCAGTCAAGCGCAGATTAGGGTCTTTCTTGCTTTCGAATTGCCCTCGTTGCTTCAACAAACCCTAATTTTCAGATCTCATGGATTTCCACAGCCTTACCAGAACAGAGCTTCAATCTCTCTGCAAACTGAACAAGATCCCTGATAACATCACCAATGTCGCCATGGCTGATACTCTCCAATCTCTCGATGTCGTAAGTTGTTTTGTTTTTGTTTTAATTTGATTTGTTGATTTTTAATTCCTCATTGCAGCTGATTGTTGATTTGTCTTTTTTATTGTAACTGGTTTCATTCATTTAGAAATTGCTCATTTGAAAGTTAGAACACAAGCATGTTTTGTAGTTAAACCTCACATTCAGTTCATCGCATCTAAGCTAAAACCCTTTGTTAAATGTGGTTTAAACAGGATTATGTCCCAACGGTATTTGATAATTTCAGTGCCAATGTGGTTGTCAATGGCGACACGGTTAATCTAGGTTTGTGGGACACTGCTGTAGGTCCCTCTCGGAGGATGAGGTTCAACCTTAACCTTGTTATACTAACCCACTAGCAAGTGCGGAATCCAAGCTAGTGAGCAAACCGGGATGAAACAAGCACAAACACAAACACACAAAGATTCACCGATTAACACCACTTGTATTAATGCGAATGAAAGGTTCCGGTTACAAGCACAATGTTCACAAATGTGTTTTGCAAACTCTCAAAGTGTGTGTGTGTGTGTGTTTCGGACAGAATGCTCTTAAGTGTCTCTCTATCCTTCTGTGTGCATCTGACTCTGACTATCTAACACACTGCATGGGTATATATATACCCAGCACAGGTTGCCTTGTCCGAAGGATCCGATAGATGGTCGAAGGATCATCTATCGATCACAAAGCCTTCGAAGGATTCACAGAGACCTCGAAGGATGATCTTTCGAGGTCCATCAATCGAAGCATATCTTTCGAGGAGATCGAAGGATCCACATCATCCTTCGATCTCTTATCCTTCGAGACAGACAACCATATACAAACATCTTCTAACTGTTTGGCCAAGTCAAACCAGGAGGACGGTTGACTTGGTCAACTTACAGGACTAACAAGGACATCGTTTACATCGTGACTGAATACAGACAAAGTACAGACACAAGTGCACCAACAAACTCCCCCTTGGCTGTAGCTTTGTCTCGATCTACAATGTTTGCAAATTTGTCTCGATCTTGATCATCTTCGATCTTCATGTCTTCAAGACTCTGATGTCCTTTCAAGTCTTCAATGCCGGAGGATCTTCAAGGTCTTCACGTCTTGAAAGCAGAGAGTGTATCAACAAACTACCCGTATCATGTAGGAAGTGTGTCGACAAACTCCCCCTTAACATAAGCTCCCCCTTGAGTTATGCTCGTGAAATACTTGATCTTTATGAAGTGAGATCCTTGTGGTGTTGATGATGGCTAGCGGCAACTCGATCATTTTCATCTTTTGAGTGCCTTCACGTCGTGTCTTCATTCCGAAGCTTGTCATCGACTATTGTCACGACCCCCGACCCACCCTGGACGGAATCGGGTGCCGTGAGCAGTCCCGTGGTACCGGTGGTTATTTTAAAAAAAAAAAAAAAACATTGCAGCGGAAATTTCATCAGGACCGTGAGTTAGGAAAAATATCAGAGTTTAGAAAACACCGGATTTTATTTAAATAGATGGAATAAATTCAATGTTTTACAAAGGTAGCTTTTAATAAAAACAATATTTCTTAAGTTGATTTAATTAATAGAATAAGCCACTTCTTGATGCCTTCGGTGCCGGATCCAATTCTTACTCCAACATACTCTGATTACCTGAAACACGTTTTAAAAAGGTTTTGTCAGCGGGAAATACTGAGTGAGTTCATTCAGGCTTTATAAAACGATCCTTAGTTATAAATTACAGTATAAGAGCGATTACTATGGCAGTATCTTAATTAATATCTGGTCTTGCCACCCGTGTGACGATGGTCATACCACTATTGGGTCCAGTCACCCAATTAGTGACGTTTTGTCACTGCTAGGTCTTATTAGCCTAACCCATGTTAGGGCTTATTGCCTAACCGTGAGAAATTAGTAATGTGCACAATACCCCACTAACCAGCGGTCAAGATAACCACGACTTAATCCCTGTAATTATAACACTTTGAAAATAATTTGGAGTATTGTAAAACAGTTGGCTCACAAACTGTGAGAAAAGAGTTTATAAAAGAGGAATGACTCACATTATAATCATGCAGTTTTATACGGCCAAAGCTTAGTCTACAGATAAGCCTTGATATATTGCAGATTTATACAGGTAGAGCTTAGCCTATTGATTTATCCTTGTAACCTAGTGCACACAACTAGGTAGGTAACTTAATAGCAGTTACGTCAATTCACGAGATTAAACCTTCACAGCGATTAATCAGTGCAATACTCGATAATTCAATCGGATTCACAACGAATAACAGAGCATAGTCCGAATTCGAACAGCACTCTAATATTCAAGTCGAAATCACGACGAATAATCAAAGTACAAGCTCAATTGAGCAGCACCTAGACTATCGTTGGATAGTTATAATCGATCGGACGTTGAATCGTAATAGCGATCGAGTTATTACCCTGATTGCGGCAGCGTTTCGAGATTAGTGTGTGTTTGTGTAGTATTTTGGCTATAACTCAGCGTGTACAACGAATTTCTTCGTCGTTTTTGTGCCAGAAATCAAGTCCCAGACTCCTCTATTTATACCTGAAATTTGACACCGTCGCGTAGCGCGAGGGGTATCACTATAGGCGTCGCGCTACGCGAGTGGTAACCTATGTTACGCGAAATTTGTCCCTGTAGCGTAGCGCGAGGGGTACCCCCATGGGCGTCGCGCTACGCGAGTGGTAACCTATTTTCTATAGGTAGCTTCGTGTCTAAGTAGCTTAGCTGAGTTGATAAAATTGTAAAATTCAAAACGGTCGGCAAGTTATTTAGATAATCGTAACTAGGGTTTTGCCCCCCCTGAGTTTTAGGGGCCCTGATCCTGATTCTGATTGTTCTGGAAATTTTAGGGTTAGTGTAGATTTACTTGGGTTTCTTAATTAGGGTTTCCTTAATAGCTAATTACCATCCTAATTATGGATTTTAGTGTCAGTTGTTACATCCTCCCCACCTTAAGAAAAATCTCGTCCTCGAGATTTACTGGAATAGATGAGGGTACTTTCTCTTCATTTCCGATTCCAGTTCCCAAGTGTATTCTGGTCCTCTCTTGGATTCCCATTTGACTTTTACCAACACTAGTCGTTTGTGTTTGAAAAATTTGACTTTTCTATCTTCGATAGCCAATGGTTTCTCTATGAATTTTAATTTTTTTTTCATTTACCGCTATATCTTGAAGAGGTATTACCAGGGATTTGTCTGATAGACATTTCTTGAGATTGGATACATGAAATACATCATGTACTCCAGCCAATTTCTTCTGGTAGTTGTAACTGATAAGCTACTGGTCCTATTCGTTGAATCACAGGGAATGGTCCAACGTATCTCGGACTTAGCTTTCTTTTCTTACCGAATCATACTATACCTTTCCAAGGAGAAACTTTTTTTTTTTTTTTAAAGTACCTTATCTCCTACATGAAATTCTAAAGGTTTACGACGATTATCTGCATAGCTCTTCTGATGATCTTGAGCTGTTTTCAGTCTTTTCTTGATTTGAGTTATTTCGTCAGGGGTTTCTTGTAAAATTTTAGGATCTGATAATTAACTTTCCCCTATTTCTGCTTAACAAACTGGAGTTTTGCACTTGTGTCTGTACAGTGCTTCAAATGGGACAGTTTTGATACTTGAATGATAATTATTGTTATAGGAGAATTTAATTAATGGCAAATGGTTATCCCAATTACCACCAAAATCAATTACACATGCTCGGAGCATGTCTTCTAGAGTTTGTATTGTTCTTTTACTCTGTCCGTCTGTTTATGGATGATATGCAGTATTTAGTCGAGTTCCCATTGCTTTCTGAAAACTTTTCCAGAAATGAGAAGTAAATCGACTATCTCTATCCGATACTATGGAGAGTGGGACTCCATGTAGGGATACTGTTTCATCTACGTATAACTTGGTTAACCTTTCCATGCTAAGGGTTTCTTTCATAGTTTAGAAGATAAGCTGATTTGGGTAAATCAATCCATGATTACTCAAATCGCATTATTACCTTTTCTGGTTTTGGGTAACTTAGTAACAAAATCTATTGTTAAGAGTTCCTATTTCCATATAGGCATTTCTAATTGTTGGAGTAATCCTGAAGGTTTCTAGTGCTCTGCCTTAACTTGTGAACAAGTGAGACACTTAGATACATGTCTGGCTATGTCCATTTTTTTTTCCTATCCCCCAAAAGTTATTTCTTAAATCTTGGTATATCTAATTGTTACCTGGGTACATGGTATACCTAGATCTATCTAGAATCTTATTTCTTAATTTTCCCTGCTTAGTATCCAATTGTTTTCTCAGGGAATCTCCAAATTCTATCACTTTCTTGTTTTAATTCTTTGGCTTGTCCTTTCATTCCTTCAGCATCGTCTTCGATTGTAAGCATCACAATATACTTCAAAATCAGTAGTTTCTTCTGGTAATGCTAAAAGTGAAACACTTGTTAACCTTTGATTTACTATCTTAAGAGCTTCTTCTTGTCTAGGTCCCCACTCAAACTTAACTTTTTTACAGGTTAGCTTAGTTAAGGGTTTAGTTATCTTAGAAAAATCTTTAATAATTTGTCTATAGTATCCAGCTAAATTTAGAAAACTTCGAACTTTTATGGCTGTTTGCGGAACCCTCTATTTAGTAATTGTTTCTAGTTTAGAAGGATTCACATGGATACCTTTGTGATTTTTCACATGACCTAAGAATTGTACTTCCTGTAGCCAGAATTCATACTTCGAGATTTTGGCGTACAATTTCTCTTTTCTTAACAAGGTTAAGAGTGCATGCAAATGCTCACAATATTCTTTTTGACTGTTGGAATAAATAAGTATGATAACTTAATTTATATACATTAAATGGTTATTATTATGATTGGATATTGGTTAGTGCTGCCTTGTTTAAGCATAGGTGACCAGTCCATGCCTAACTAAGGCTAGGCTACTCAATATCTGCTCTTGATAATAACCAGAGTATTTAAAATACTGATATATTATTACAAATAATGAAACTAACATAAACTTAAATGGGAGTATATCAGAATAGGAGGTGAATTTGTGTATCATTATCTGAGTATATGTTTGCTTATATAGAATAAATTAATAAGGCAAATTTAATATAAATAATTTTAAATAAATGAATAATTAGATCCGAGATTAGCGCAATCTTCAGATTTTGTGGACATATAATTTAATAAGTTTCATGTGTTTTCTTGTGTGTTAGCACAACTTTATTTGCATAAATCGTATATGGTAATTTTTTAGAATTTCTTTTACTCTTAATGATGTCCCAACTTAATGGGTTTCCATTGTTTTGTCAAACGAGCTACGGGACAATTGATTAATCGGAATAATGTTTGATATCGGAAAAGAGATTCCTGATAAAGAAATCTAGACACAGATACTAGTGATTTATTTCAAATTGTCAATCCTTATGGTTTTTGGATTTCCTTATAGATATACCTATCTATATAATCACATATTTCACATGTTGAAATAAACATACCATTTATCAGGTCAACGTATTCACAAAGTCATATTTCCAAAAACCCAATCAAATATCTAATCATAATACTATTTAGGGAAATCTTGTCACTTGTTTGACATATTATATACCTGCTTACCCGGTTCACGCCGGAGAGGTATTCTCAGTATATCCGGGCAAACTGGAGAGTCTGCTACACCATACCCAGTCTTGCCGGAGAAAATTTTCTATTTCCCATAAATAGTATCTTTTCAATGTTTTAAAAGTACTTCTTTTATTAGGACTTTTATCCAGAATCAAGGAAATTTATATTTCCATAACATATCTTATTCTAGACCAAATAATATCAGTAAGCAAGAATAAATAGCAATTAAGTGCTATTGCCTGCTAACCGTCATACCAGTATCCATTATACTTATATAAGTAATTTACCTTAAAGTTTATTTTAAGGCAAAATTCTTAAGTTCAAGTCTAAATACCATCCGGAGTGCTATCAGATAATTTTAAGTTTCTAATTCTCCGTTTCACTAAGGTATTATCATAACACCTAATTGTGTAAACCAGTGACTTAGCTTATACTAAGGCATCTTTTCTTATGTTCAAGTCTAACTGCTATCAGCTGTGCTACCATTTAATAGAAATCTCCTAACTCTTTTTATTTAAGCTTAAGTATTATTATCACAACACTTATAGGCTTAAAGCAGTGGCTTTAGCTCTGATACCACCTTCTGTCACGACCCCCGACCCACCCTGGACGGAATCGGGTGCCGTGAGCAGTCCCGTGGTACCGGTGGTTATTTTTTTAAAAAAAAAAAAAAACATTGCAGCGGAAATTTCATCAGGACCGTGAGTTAGGAAAAATATCAGAGTTTAGAAAACACCGGATTTTATTTAAATAGATGGAATAAATTCCATGTTTTACAAAGGTAGCTTTTAATAAAAACAATATTTCTTAAGTTGATTTAATTAATAGAATAAGCCACTTCTTGATGCCTTCGGTGCCGGATCCAATTCTTACTCCAACATACTCTGATTACCTGAAACGCGTTTTAAAAAGGTTTTGTCAGCGGGAAATACTGAGTGAGTTCATTCAGGTTTTATAAAACGATCCTTAGTTATAAATTACAGCATAAGAGCGATTACTATGGCAGTATCTTAATTAATATCTGGTCTTGCCACCCGTGTGACGATGGTCATACCACTATTGGGTCCAGTCACCCAATTAGTGACGTTTTGTCACTGCTAGGTCTTATTAGCCTAACCCATGTTAGGGCTTATTGCCTAACCGTGAGAAATTAGTAATGTGCACAATACCCCACTAACCAGCGGTCAAGATAACCACGACTTAATCCCTGTAATTATAACACTTTGAAAATAATTTGGAGTATTGTAAAACAGTTGGCTCACAAACTGTGAGAAAAGAGTTTATAAAAGAGGAATGACTCACATTATAATCATGCAGTTTTATACGGCCAAAGTTTAGTCTACAGATAAGCCTTGATATATTGCAGATTTAGACAGGTAGAGCTTAGCCTATTGATTTATCCTTGTAACCTAGTGCACACAACTAGGTAGGTAACTTAATAGCAGTTACGTCAATTCACGAGATTAAACCTTCACAGCGATTAATCAGTGCAATACTCGATAATTCAATCGGATTCACAACGAATAACAGAGCATAGTCCGAATTCGAACAGCACTCTAATATTCAAGTCGAAATCACGACGAATAATCAAAGTACAAGCTCAATTGAGCAGCACCTGGACTATCGTTGGATAGTTATAATCGATCGGACGTTGAATCGTAATAGCGATCGAGTTATTACCCTGATTGCGGCAGCGTTTCGAGATTAGTGTGTGTTTGTGTAGTATTTTGGCTATAACTCAGCGTGTACAACGAATTTCTTCGTCGTTTTTGTGCCAGAAATCAAGTCCCAGACTCCTCTATTTATACCTGAAATTTGACACCGTCGCGTAGCGCGAGGGGTATCACTATAGGCGTCGCGCTACGCGAGTGGTAACCTATGTTACGCGAAATTTGTCCCTGTAGCGTAGCGCGAGGGGTACCCCCTTGGGCGTCGCGCTACGCGAGTGGTAACCTATTTTCTATAGGTAGCTTCGTGTCTAAGTAGCTTAGCTGAGTTGATAAAATTGTAAAATTCAAAACGGTCGGCAAGTTATTTAGATAATCGTAACTAGGGTTTTGCCCCCCCTGAGTTTTAGGGGCCCTGATCCTGATTCTGATTGTTCTGGAAATTTTAGGGTTAGTGCAGATTTACTTGGGTTTCTTAATTAGGGTTTCCTTAATAGCTAATTACCATCCTAATTATGGATTTTAGTGTCAGTTGTTACAACTATGTTCTCCCAGCCTTTAGAATCTGCACATGCAAGAAATCTAAACGCGTAATGAGAACAACTGCTTGGAATATAGTTAGCATAAACAAATGACACACGTATGACCATGTCACAATCAAACACCGTCCGACAGTTTGAAAGTTTTACAAATTTATCAATTTTAGTTTTCAACTTTCAAAGCTTGCAAATTTCGACCGTTTATGAAGATTTAGTCGATTCGGTTTTCGTTCAGGTTTCAGGTAACGAAGACTCGAGCTCCAACATCGTACGATCGAAATAAAATAGAAATAAAATCTTTTGGCATTTTTGAATATTTCAAATGTAAAGACTGAAAACAGTAAATAAATATATACAGACATTCTTTTTGCGAGTTTCGAGGGTAAGAGAATCATATCAGTGTACGGTCATGCCAAACGCTCCTGTTGTTCAATTAGTTAACATTAAGATAAGCATCCTATAACAATTATCGGTATTGTTGTCCACTTAAGCTCAACTTATCAGATGTAATCATGGCGAGGGGATACGTTAAGGTATGATTTATACTTACCGACCGGTGTTCATCCACATCACGACACATTCCCGTATCAAGGTATGCACGAGAATTCATCTTACCGGTGAGTATACCGATTATCATCTGTTTGACCGTATATGATGTGAGATTCTCACTTATTTTGATTTGAAAACAAGCCCTATGTGATAAAATCACTTATTGATGAGGAACTTGATTTTCATATGCATGAGGGCACAGGAGCAAGTCCGTGAACAGGTCAGTACTTTCGTACAGCAGAGAGACGAACTTGACTCCCGGATAAATGTGATATTTTATCACTTATTTGATATGGACATGTGATTGTTTATCACTTATTGAGGTCGAATGCAGTATGTAATATGTACACGTATGTATAGTATCATGGAAGATCTAGACTTGCGTCCCCGTTATTTTTCGGTAAAAGATACAACCATGATACCCAGATGATAAGCAGCATAAAGACCGAATATCTCAGAACCTCGGCAATCTATCAAACGAAATTTCGGTACTAAGACCATATGCCAATGAATGGTTCCCACCTGGTCTTCAGTCTATTTAAGATTTATATCACCCTGCACACTTTAAAATGATTGTGAGCCTACCGATACATCTTATATAGAGCTGCTTACCGTTTTTCATTTAAGGTTTAAAGAGGTTTGGATAGACCACTGATGTACTATCATTTTCTCTTTTGCTCACCAGGAAACTCATTTTTGCTTTTCTATTGTTTTTGTGTTTTTGAAATTTTTCGATGTTTTTGGATTTTCAGATTTTTGGATTTACTCCCCCTAAAATCAATAAACTAAGAGAAATTTAAAACACAAAGATATTTACAAAAATGATTTTCCGATGTTGGTTTTACTCTTGCTTGACCTTAATGCCGTTTACCAATAATAAAAAGTCAAATCTAGATTTGTCAAATGCTTTGGTAAATAAGTCGGCACGTTGGTCATCGGTGTGGACCTTAACAACATCGATTAGCCTTTTCTCAAAGCAATCACGTATGAAGTGATATTTGATTTCGATGTGTTTGGTCTTTGAGTGCTGCACAGGATTTCTAGTGATATCTAAAGCAGCAGAATTATCAACGTAAATAGGAGTAGTTAGGAATTCAAAACCGTAGTCCCGCAATTGTTGTTGGATCCAAAGAACTTGGGAGCAACAACTTGAGGCAGCAATGTATTCAGCTTCGCATGTTGATGTAGCGACGCATGTCTGCTTCTTGCACTGCCATGTGACTAGGCGATTTCCTAAAAACTGACATCCAGCCGTTGTGGATTTGCCGTCGATTTTGCATCCGCCAAAATCAGAATCACTGAATGCAACCAGTTCAAAGTTATTATCCCTAGGGTACCACAGACCGGTGTCAGGGTAAGCCTTCAAATAACGAAAAATCCTTTTAACAGCTGCAAGATGTGAGGCCTTTGGATTGACTTGATATCTGGCAAGCAGGCACGTTGGGTACATTATGTCTGGCCTTGATGCTGTGAGGTACATAAGAGATCCGATCATTGCGCGGTAGTTTGAAGGACTAACAGCTTCACCCTTCAAGTCTGGAGTAATTCCGTGATTTGTTGGCAATGGGGTACCAATGGGCGTTGCATCAGACATCTGGAACCGGCTCAAGATGTCACCAACATATTTAGTCTGATGGATGAATATCCCAGACTCAATTTGTCTCACTTGTACGCCCAAAAAGAAAGTCATTTCCCCCATAGCACTCATCTCGAATTTATCCTGCATAATGCGCTCGAAATTCCTACACAAGACATCATTAGTAGAACCAAAGATAATATCATCAACGTATACCTGTACCAGTAGAAGATCTCCATCTTGTTCTTTGATGAAGAGAGTACAGTCGATAAGACCTCTACGAAAACCGTTCTCCAGCAGATAGTGTGATAAGGTTGCATACCAAGCTCGCGGTGCTTGATGAAGACCATATAGAGCTTTGTTGAGCAACCAAACCCGATCGGGATGGATAGGATCTTCGAAACCTGGAGGCTGTTCGACGTATACCTCTTCTTCAACCACACCATGTAAGAATGCACTTTTCACGTCCATCTGATAAACCTTGAATCCTTTGAAGGACGCATAGGCTAGAAAGATTCGAATTGCTTCGAGACGTGCAACAGGTGCATACACTTCGTTGTAGTCGATTCCTTCTATCTGACGAAAACCTTGAACGACTAAACGTGCTTTGTTTCGGATAACAACTCCGCGGTCATCCTTTTTGCATTTGAAAACCCAACGGGTGCCAATCTTCTTGTATCCAGCAGGTTTCTCTACGAGTTTCCAGACACCCAGCTTCTGGAATTGTTGCAGTTCTTCCTGCATTGCTTCAACCCAAGAATTATCTTTCAAGGCTTCTTTCCAAGTTCTTGGCTCTTCCTGTGAAACATAACACGCGAAGGACCAATCGTTTTGTTGCCCGGATTCTCGAATAGCCGCATACAAACCTGCATTGTTGTTGTTTCGCAACATGTTTCTTGTTTGAATGCCACTTTGCACATTTCCAATGATGTTTTGTTGAGGATGGGTATTATGAATCCTTGTTTCAGGATTTTCTCGAACTGGAATATTTATACCCAGGTTGTTAAGATTAAGATCAACAACCAAATCAAGGCCCGGAATTGACGAAGAGGATGATGCAGTAGCCTCAGCTGTTCTATGGGTATCCACTGGAGGAGTACCTTCTGAAGTACCATGTACTGCTGTTGTTGGAGCTTCTTGATCTGCATCTAGAAATTCATCATCCTCTGAAGATTTGTTCAATTCGGCAGCATCGTGAAAATCCTCATTGTCGAGAGTATTGTTGTTCACCGAAGATGGTTCTTGATTGACAAGAATTGGACGAACCACTGGTGAAACTGTTGCATTGTCACTCTCGAAAAACATCCTTGCCGCAGCACTTTCTTCAACGGCTTCAACATTGATCGAATTGAAAAAGTCATCGTACTCAAACATCCAAGGTTGACCAGGACATTTGACTGGCAAAGTATGCCTTTGTACTCTGACCTCAGACCATTCCTCGACCCTTTTAGTCTCTAGATTCCAGACTCGTAAGTTAGGGGTGGCATACCCAAGAAAGTATCCATCAATTGCTTTTGCCCCAAACTTTCCATTAGGATCGATGATTGTGCATGGAGCTCCAAACGGCTCAAGATACGACAAATCTGGTTTCCGTTTTTGAAGAAGCTCAAAGTAGGTCTTATTGTGCCTTTTGACTGTAAGGACTCGGTTCAATGTGTAACATGCAGAGGCCACAGCTTCATTCCAGAATGGAATGGGCAACTGTGACTCTACCAACATTGTCCTAGCAGTCTCGATCAATGTGCGGTTCTTACGTTCAGCGACGCCATTTTGTTGAGGAGTATAAGCTACACTAAACTCATGAAGAATACCCTTTGAAGTGCAAAACTCCGTCATGGCATGATTTTTAAATTCAGTACCATTGTCGCTACGTATCCGCCTAACCTTCAACTTATACAAATTCTCAATCTGAATGATCAAGTTTTTGATAATACCGAAGGTTTCACTCTTGTGTGCCATGAACGCCACCCAAGAAAATCTTGAATAATCATCAGTTATCACGAGGCAGTATTGATCACCCCGAATACTCTTGTGCTTGACAGGACCGAACAAATCCATGTGCAAACGTTCAAGAGGAACTGCTACCGTGTTGATCTTCTTAGTAGGGTGCTTCTTCTTCGTTTGTTTTCCCTTCTGGCACGAAACACAGACGTCTTGAAGATGGAAATTTTTGAGGGGAACACCATTCACCAATTCATTTGAAACCAAATGATTCATTTTGCGTAAGTGAATGTGACCCATTCGTCTGTGCCAAGAGATAGTGTCTTTTTCTGTGGCTTTGGAAACGAAACAAGTTGCTTGTGCAGACGTAGTAATAGCTTGGCTCATATCAAGGACGTACAAATCATTTATCCTTGGAGCTGACAAGAGAATCCATTCTTTTGGAATTTTGAAGCCGGGCTTCAGCACATAACATCCATTAGCATCAAAGTGTACTGAGAACTGCTTGTCACAGATTTGAGAAACACTAAGAAGATTGTGATCAAGTTGTTGCACAAAGTTGATCTTGTCAAAACTGACAATCCCGTTGGATATCATTCCTTCACCCGTAATATATCCACCTTTATCTCCAGCAAAAGCAACATACCCTCCTCTAATAGATTTGACGTCGTAGAGAAGCTTCATGTCGCCTGTCATGTGCCTGGATGCCCCACTATCAACAATCCAATGACTACTGATAGTTCCTCCTGGAACACCCTGCACATGAACTCAAACTGATTAGTTGGAGATGGGGACCCAAGCCATTGTGGTCTTGGGTCTTCCATTTTCATCAATGACAATAACTTCTTGTCTTTGATGGTTGGTGAATTGTGATGTTCCCCCTGATTCAGTAACCGTTTTAGGTTTCCATGTCTGTTTTGTTTTACCAGTGTCTTTCTTTAAAATTATAACTTCATGATTGTCTGAAGTTTTTGAATTTTCTGGTTTGACAGAAACAGATGATTTGTTAACCACATCGGTTTTAATTGCCTTTTCAATTTTCTTGACCTGTTGGCGTTTTTGTTTCTTTTCCCTTTCTTTTACAAGGCGGGGATCTTGCTTTACAGAAACAGATTGCTTACGGCCAGTTTGGTCACGGGGAACATCAACTTTTTCTTTTTGCTTATGAAGATATGGACAATTTCTAATTATATGTCCAATTGTTCCACACTCGAAACATGATCTTCGTTCAACAAACCCCGAAGTATCATGTGATCGTTTGGCCGATGATGTTGAACTTTGTGAACCCGAGGTACTAGGCTTTGAACTGTTTTGTTCATTCCTTTTCAGAACTGTAGCTTTCTTGACAAAATCTAAGTTAGATTTATTTTCAAACGTTTCAATTTTGTCCGTTCCCGTCGATTTCACAAAGTTTACATTCTTGTTTTTCTTCTGATTCGGCTTCTTTTGCGTTTGAGCCGGTGATTTTGCTTTTGGCTTGGTGTGATTTTGTTGTTTCTGCACTGTTGGTAATTTCTTGTTGCCATATTGTTTTCGAATTTCATCCTTTGGAATAGGAGGACACTGTGTAACTGTAACACGTGGTCCTGTCTTTCCCAAAAACTTACTAGTCGAATTCTCAAAGACTTTACTGATTAAGGATTGATTAACATTCTTAATAGGAAAATCTTTGTCTGAATAAATTTTATCATCACCAACAAGAGTGTACAGCAAATTCACACGCTCCGACTCGTTTTCAGACGAGGACTCGATTGCAACAGTCTTAGCGGGTTTTGCAGGAGGATCACATAGAATATGATTCTCGAGAGGTATGTTCTCATTTTTGACTACCGCATCAGACTTTGCTGAATCAGTATCATCAGATTCATCATCAGAAGAATCAGCATCCTCAATCACAACTAGAGGATCCTGATTCTGTTCAGCAGTTACAAATGTATCTGTTGACACATCTGAATCTGAGGATACTTCTTTCTGGTATCCGAGTCCTGCTGCAAACTCTTTCACATCTAGAGGCACAGATGGTTCAAAGAACACCCTGTCCTCCTCATCCGGCATGGCATCATAATTATGTCTCACTGGTGGTGGACAATTCTTATAGCCTATGCACGTGACGTCCCTTTTCTCCTTTTGGACATCAATGATGTGATCCAACACATAGCTAGAACTCAAATAGCTATCTAGCTTGAGTTGGATTGCCTCACTTTCCGTTTTTACACAAGCCATTTCTTTTTGCATTGTCTCAAGACGAGATATATACAAATTAATGTCGGTTTGTTTTCTGGAAACCATTTTAGTTAGTTCGGTTTTATCTTTCTTTAATTTTTCGATTACCGACTTAAATTCCTTTTCATGGTTTTCGTAAAACATGTTGGCTTCTGTGCATTTGGAAAGGTCCACAGTCAATTTCTGATTGTGGATAAAAGTCACATCATACTTTTCTTGCAAAGCTTCATGCTTACTTTGCAAGTCACACAGATTCTCATTCACTGTAGTATGTTTGTCTTGCAAGTCAAACAAACTAGCTTGTAAAGAATCATGTTTGCCTTG
Organism: Helianthus annuus; assembly: GCF_002127325.2. Lineage (NCBI taxonomy): Eukaryota > Viridiplantae > Streptophyta > Magnoliopsida > Asterales > Asteraceae > Helianthus > Helianthus annuus. The sequence goes on from NC_035444.2 coordinate 6,079,295, forward strand.
CAACTCAGACATACTTTTCTCTAAATCAGCACATCTAGCATGCAACTTATCACATTCATCACAATTTATAACAGTGGGTTCATCGACACATACCTGACTTGATGAACCGTCGACATTAGCCATAAAGGCTGAATGGAGAGAAGACGAAGCATAAGCAGCTTGATCCACCAGAATAGATCTTCTTTGAGTTTCTGCTGCAGCTTCCTCCAAAAGTTCATCAATATCTGCATCAACTGAAGCACTAGATGTCTCACCCACATGATCATCGCCTGAACTGGATGACTCTTCATCTGAACTCCTGCTATAACCCGAAGAGTCTTCATCCTCAGAAGATTCACCACCATTGGCGGAAGATTCTCCACCACTGGTGTGAATTACATCCTTCACAACTTGAGCAAAACATGCTGTTCCATCGGGAGCATCACCACCCAACTGGATTGACCAGTCACAACCTTCATCCACCTGAACCGTAAGTGCCCGGTTGGTTTGGTTGTTGACAGGCACCAATGTACGCTCATTGTTTCTGTTCTGCTGGTTGCCTTGATTTCTGAAGGGGTTTTGGTTCCCGTGCTGTGCTGGCTTTGTACATTCCCTTTTAAAGTGACCCCGTTCACCACAGTTGAAGCACTTTACAGCCTGTTTATCGAACCGATACTTGGTGTCTCTCTTACTCTCCAAGCTGGTTCTGCCAGTACTTTCCATCCAATCCTTTGCTCTTCTCACAGCACTAGCAAAGGCCCACTTGATATCCATCAAGTCCATCTCTTCTTTATCAATCTGCCGATAATCTTCTTGTGTCAGATTAATGTTGCCAATCTGACCTTCTATTAATCCACAGTACGCGCTCACTACAGTGTTAAGCAGGTCCATGTGTTCCTTAGCTACTTCTACACTGACTTTAGAGAAGCTTGAAGTGTCGAGCTGTACTGTACTTGGCTTTGATTGCTGACCAGCAGATGATGTTCCTCCATAACACGCACGTTGTTGTTGAGCAGGAGGAGGAGGAGGTGGTTGTATTGGATTTCCATACATGTCTGTGGTGGGAGGTGGCTTAACAGGAACTTGCACCGGATTGCCATACATATCCGTGCTTGTGACAAACGCCGTTTGAAGTGGAGCATGTGGACCGGTTCTTGCAGACGAAGTACTGGAAGTTCCATAATACATTTCTGGATTTTGTGGCAATGGAACTCTCTTCGCCTTTAATGTTTCCTCCTGATCCTTGTTTTCCAAAAGCTGCACGAAGTCGTTGATATTTGTAGTTCTCAACACTCCGTTATACTTCAGGATTTCCAAGAAACTACTCCATTGGGGAGGCAAAGCATCAGCAAACTTCTTCACCACTTCTGCTTGAGTTGTTGCTACACCAAAATTATTCAATTCAGTAAGCAAATGATAAAACCGGCTTGTCATGTCTCCCAAAGACTCCTTATCCATGCAAGTGAAACAGTCGAATTCTTTCTTGAGCAGATCATGACGTAACTGACGTGTTGCTTCATTCCCTACTCCTCTGGTTTTCAACCCGTCCCACAACTTCTTAGTTGTCTTGAAACTGACAAACTGGTGGTAGATATCCTTGCTCAACGCCTGAGTGAGAATGGCGTATGCTTTCTTTTCTAGATCATACGTTTTCTTTTGATCTTCAGGAAGATCGGCAAACGTAGCAGTATCTGAAGCAGCAACTTCTATAGCTTGATCGAAATCTGTGGTGAAACGTATCCACAGTTCGGTGTTTTGACCAAGAACATATGTACGGAATCTATCAACCCAGCCCGGATATTCGTTTAAATGCATCAACTTCGGAGGTCGATTCAAACTTCCGGTTTCGCTTTCGCTCAATAAGATACTTTGGATACTCGGAGTTTGATTCGATACTAATGCCCATTGACTTGAAGATATGGCATTTGCTTGTGAAGATGTTGATACCGGAGACTCGGCCCATGACGGTGATAGACTTGTGCACGTGTACTTTCCACTATCGGGAGCCGGTGTACCCCACCATGAGGGAGTGGAACCTGAACTTGTATATTTTCCACTGTCTGGGGCCGGATTCCACCAATTCGGATTCATGATTGATAAGAAAAATAAATCCCAAATGAATATTCCGAAAGATCACACACAGCCGAAAGATCCTGGTACGAAAGATCTGAAACACAGAAACTTGTTAACTATAAACAAACCACAAACGAAAGATCAACACTTGTTCGAATGATCAACAGTGTTCGAAAGATCACTGTTGACTTTCGAGCAATGGTTTCGAAAGATTCACACTTGAAAGATCCTTATCTTTCGAGATAAATCCTTATCTTTCGAACAACTATCCTTCGAATAGATTCCTGGAATGAAAGATAATGCTTAGACTTCGAAAGACTACTCGAAAGATGCTTATCTTTCGAGCTGTCTTTAATCGAAAGATGGTCTTTCGATGTCGAAGGATATCTTTCGAATGCTTCTGACTCACTGACACTGATGTGACAGGTTGGTGAAAAGGTGATGGGTAGGTAAGGTCAACTTTCGGCAAAAGGGATGGTCAGATTGTACTTTCTCTACCAACTCAGATTTTCAAATAAGATATGCCCAAAAAGGAAAACCTTATCCAGAAACCGATCACCGGAATTTGGCCGGAAATCACCAAGATACTTAGCAACAAGTTTTAAGTTACCCAACCCGCTTTTTAACACACCCGGTTGGTTTAGAACACGTTTTTAAGCCAAGAAATCCAAGAAAATCACTAAAAACGGGAGCTAAACCAAGTGTCCAAACACACCAAGAACTTGAACAAACCCGGTTTTAAACAAGGTAAAGAGCCTTAGCTCTGATACCACTTGTAGGTCCCTCTCGGAGGATGAGGTTCAACCTTAACCTTGTTATACTAACCCACTAGCAAGTGCGGAATCCAAGCTAGTGAGCAAACCGGGATGAAACAAGCACAAACACAAACACACAAAGATTCACCGATTAACACCACTTGTATTAATGCGAATGAAAGGTTCCGGTTACAAGCACAATGTTCACAAATGTGTTTTGCAAACTCTCAAAGTGTGTGTGTGTGTTTCGGACAGAATGCTCTCAAGTGTCTCTCTATCCTTCTGTGTGCATCTGACTCTGACTATCTAACACACTGCATGGGTATATATATACCCAGCACAGGTTGCCTTGTCCGAAGGATCCGATAGATGGTCGAAGGATCATCTATCGATCACAAAGCCTTCGAAGGATTCACAGAGACCTCGAAGGATGATCTTTCGAGGTCCATCAATCGAAGCATATCTTTCGAGGAGATCGAAGGATCCACATCATCCTTCGATCTCTTATCCTTCGAGACAGACAACCATATACAAACATCTTCTAACTGTTTGGCCAAGTCAAACCAGGAGGACGGTTGACTTGGTCAACTTACAGGACTAACAAGGACATCGTTTACATCGTGACTGAATACAGACAAAGTACAGACACAAGTGCACCAACAACTGCAGGTAACCTTATGAAAATCTGTATTATTCAACTTCATAATATCTGTTTGATTCACACATTGATCATTTGTTGTAGCAAACAGGACAGGAGGATTATAACAGATTAAGACCGTTGAGTTATCGTGGGGCCAATGTTTTCATTTTGGCGTTCTCTCTCATTAGCAAAGCCAGCTATGAAAACGTCTCCAAGAAGGTGAAAGTCCTCTTTTTTATATGTCTTTCTGTAACTCCTAAAATAACTGATAATTTGGACTTAAAAGTTATTGCGTATTTTTGTTATTTATGTTATCAGTGGATTCCAGAATTGAAGCATTACGCCCCTGGTGTCCCAATCGTTCTTGTTGGGATGAAACTCGGTGAGTCATTTTTTCAGCCATAAACTTTTCAATCGTATAATAGGGGCAGGGTTGTAAACGAGCCAAGTTACTTGAGGTCGGCTCGCTAAAAGCTCAAATTGAGCTGAGCTTAAACGGGCCCGAACCCAGGCTCGAGTCTGAATTGAAGCTTGTTTAATAAACGAGCTCGGGCCGGACCTTATATATTGAGCTTGATTAGACTCCCGAGCATAAATGAGCCTATTCATTTTGTAGATATAAAAGTTTTGTATTTAGTGTAATGAATTTATGTTACATAGTTAATATTATTATGTAAAATTTTGTTACCTGTTGAGTTGCATCTCTTCTTGATGGTGGTTTAAGCCAAGCAGAGTAAGAAAATGCAATAATCTCATGTTTGGCGTGCATTATTTGGGTACAACCAGTGACGTGTGATGCATATTGATCACTTTTATAACACTTGATTTGTTCATCAGCTGCGTAATATAGTAGCGTGCTGGTGTTCAACTGATTTGTAGCATAGGTGATTGATCATAATGTATTGTTTTTTTCTTTTGCATACAAAGTTCGTCCTTAGCTCCAACACCACATTCCTAAACTAGATTTTGTCTTAGATAGCCAGCCGGTTTGTGACTTGACCCGTTGTTGAAATATAACTCATTTTGATTTGACCATTTACACCCTAACACATTAGTTTACAGGTAATATTTTTAGTCATAAATGTTAGTCTTACAACCCGAATCACCATTACCGGTTCACAACAAGCCGCCTGAACCGATAACGAATCCGAAACCCGAAAAGAAACAAGAACAACCTGCGAAGCCCAAAAAAGGTTCTCAAATGAAGCGGGTATCAAGTGCTGGGTTTCGAACCGATTCAATTTTACAACGAAAAACTGGTTCTTTGAAGGAATTTTTCACTTTGGGGATGAAATTAGGCCAAGGGCAATTTGGTACAACTTTTCTTTGTACGAAAAAGTCAACGGGCCAACATTACGCTTGCAAATCGATTGCAAAATGAAAACTGTTGACTGACGAAGATGTTGAAGATGTGAGAAGAGAAATTCAAATAATGCATCATTTGGCGGGTCACCCTAATGTTATAGCGATAAAAGGGGCTTATGAGGATGCAATCGCGGTTCATGTTGTCATGGAGTTATGTGCGGGTGGCGAGCTTTTCGATAGGATTATTCAAATTGGACATTATACGGAGAAAAAGGCATCGGAGCTTAGGAGAACGATTGTTGGTGTTATGGAAACTTGTCATTCTTTAGGGGTTATGCATAGGGATTTGAAGCCTGAGAATTTCTTGCTTGTGGATAAGAAAGAAGATGCACTTTTGAAAGCTATCGATTTTGGATTATCGGTTTTCTTTACGCCAGGTATGGTTTAAGTTATTTTTGCTGGAATTGATTTAATATGTGATTATTTAGACTCGAAGAATTAGATGATAAGTTACTTATAGCTGCAGATAGTTAATTATGCATTTATAATAATCATTTATCCAAATATGTTAATTTTGACCCTACACAGTTAGAAACTCATGACCATATTATCAAGTTCTCCCGATCACTATAATTAGTGTTGTTGATAATCATTTTTGTAACATTATCTGATTATCTTGACTCTGAAGTATAAGAAACTTACTTATTTAGTAAGTTACACTGTGTGATAACAAAATGATTGATGAACTTTTACTTTGGGCAACTTTCGACCTATTTGACCCGTTTCCTTTATAGTTGACCCTCTTTACCCAGTTTATGCATTTTTAATAAATTGGTAATGGGTTAAATACGGTTACAAAATAGTGCGATAATAATCTAAAACTTTCAAAATAAGAAGGTTCACGAAACCGCAAGCATAAAAAATGCCTAATTTTGATTTGACCTTTGAGGGATAAAGCCATAACCCAAATCGACCCACTTAATTTCGACGTTTAGTTGACATGTTTAATATATTAAGTATGGTTACAATAACTGTTAGTAGCACGATAATTCAATATTTTCATTAAAGCAAATTAGGAGTTCCTAAGCACTTGAATTTGCTTTTCATGATTTTTAAACCATGCGGTCATGTTTCTTTTGCAGCTCTTTCTTCCTTTCATTTCTACTCTTTAATAAATATGAGAATGTAGTTATCCATTTGTTTTCTTCTACCAAAGCAAAATTTAATCAGATTAACTTAAAAATATCGACTCATCTTTTTGATCTTTTTACAGGCCATCCTTGGGTTCAAGTTGACGGTGTAGCCCCTGCCAAGCCTCTTGATTCCGCAGTTCTAAGTCGAATGAAACAATTTTCACCCATGAACAAGCTAAAGAAAATGGCTCCCAGGGTAAGTTTGACTTTCTAAGGTCAAACCGACTAACTTTCAACATTAAAATTGACAATGTGTGTAACGGTGTTAAACAAATCCTGATTACTTTCAGCTTTATAATTAATTACTATAATTTATGAAAATGATTGTATTCGATATCTAACTAAAAACCTTATCATTTATGAATTTGAACATATCTTTGGTTGGCCTAAAAGGTCAAAGGGTGTCACAAAAAAATTGACTTGAGTTTTTTTTTTTAATGTTTAGGTTATTGCAGAGAGCTTATTTGAAGAAGAAATAGCGTGGCTAAAACTAATGTTTCAAATGATCGATGCAGACAACAGTGGTCAAATTACTTTCGAGGAACTTAAGGCAGGATTAAAAAGAGTCAGTGCTAACCTTAAGGAATCAGAAATTTATGATCTCATGCAAGAAGTAAGCCCTAACTAAAAACACTTATTTTTTGGTTTAATTTATCTTACAGGTTTAATATTGTTGAAGATTTTATAATCTGAATAAAGTTTATATTTTGAAGTTGAAAAGTAGTTTGTTTGATGTTAGAAATTTAATATGCGGTCTTTTTCAACACAGGCGGATGTAGATAATAACGTGGGGTATGGTGGGGCTTGGGTTGGGGGCATGAGTTGACACCTGACCATTGAGAGCCCGCCATGTCACGTTGCTAGCCCGCCCTACGCCCGGCTTCAAACCCACGCCAAAGGCCACGCCCAAACCCAAGCCCCCGGGGTGGTGGCTTGGGCGTTTTCCCCGAACCCAAGCCCCATACCCCATGGCCTAATAGTGGAACAATTGATTATGGGGAATTTGTTGCTGCAACATTGCATCTGAATAATATTGAGAAAGAGGATCATTTGTTTGGGGCGTTTTCGTACTTTGATAAAGACGGAAGTGGTCATATAAACGCTCATGAACTTCAACAAGCGTGTGATGAATTTGGCATTAACGCTCCCCTCGAAGAATTAATTCAAGATGTTGACCAAGATAATGCAAGTATTTCTACTTTAATCATATCTTTTTGTTATGATTTGCCGTGTATTTCATAGAGGTGGTACTTTCGAGTTTTTTACTTTTGAATGGGGTGATTTGTGGTCCGTTTTGATGATTATCCGTTTTGTGGTTCATAATAGACATCATAATTGATTCTGATATCAGTCCGGACACCCGCCGCAACGCGCGGGCTTCCCCACTAGTATATATCATATGTATGATTTTTTTTATTCTATGTATTTGTAAAAACATTAATTCCTTTTAAGTTTTTTACTTATGTGAAAAGTGTACATAAACTTAACACATTTCCTAAGCCCATCTAAGAAATAACATGCATGCATGTCAAGGTAGTATTTAGGGTGTTCATTGAATAAGGTTTTAGGTTATTCAGATCTGACATTTTTGAAACTAAATTCGAATTGAACCAATACATATCAACACAAGACGGAAACGAATTTGAAAGCTCAAATTATGGAAAAAAACAAATAAATAATATATATGTAGAAATAGGTAAAAAATATGTATTTTTTAATAAAAATAATAGAAATTATATAATTCGAATAATGAGGTTGGTTTGGTTCGAAATTCATAGATTCGAACTCGATTCAAAGAGCGAATTCAAAATTTGTTTGGATAACACCCTTTGAATATTCAAAACCCGAATTCAATTTTGGTTCAAATCAAATTTCAGGTTTTTCGAGTTCGATTCAAATAATGAACACCTTGTTGGTATTTGTTGTTTTGTTTTAGATTTTTTCTTTACTTTCCCTTAGTTCTATTTTTTAAATGAAACAAAATATTTAGTAAATGGTAAAAAAAAAGTTGAAAAAAAGAAAAAAAAAGCACAACAATTCAATAGTCATACCGTGGGGTATGGTGGGGCGGGGGTTTGGGGCATGGGTTGACATGTGGACTTCGAGGGGCACCATTGGTCAGTTGCATGTTGGGTCGGTATGGCGGGGCGTGGCTAGCCCGCGTGGGTTGGCTACGTGTTATAATATATTTTTTTTCAATTATTATAAAAATACACACAAAATTAAAAAAAAAAAGTCTAAAATTATTATTAAAATCCTAGCCACCCATAGCCTATCCAACCCAGCCAATGAGAGCCAGCCATGGAAGACCGCTAGGCCCGCCCAACGTCCGGGCTGAAACCCCAGCCCAAGGGGTCACTCCGAAACCCAAACCCACCCGGGGTGGTGACTTGGGCATTTGTACCTAACCCCCGCCCCATACCCATAGTGTTAATAAGGTTGTAATAGAAGTGAGTATTTCTTGCTTTCAATATTATCGCACTAATCGGCACCTAAAGCTAAGCAAAGAAAATGCTGCATGATAAGTGGATAACTGTGTAGGTTTTTAACTTTTTATGACTTAATACAGAAAATGTAATGATTTTAAGTACCAAAACGATAAAAGTAAAACAAACAGGAATAAGCTGAAACATTTAGAGTAAGGGGGTCCTGCTTTGAAGATGCAGAAACAAATGCCATGAAACACTCCATTAACCGGGCAACCCTTCGGATCCTACTTCTATATGATTATACTATTGGCTTTATATTTAGTGGTCAACGCATAAATGGTGATATATCTAGTGAACTAAATAGGAGTTGCATTTTGACATTTTTTTCTTATATCTATATCTAGTGAAGTAAATAGAAGTTGCATTTTGACATTTCTTTTTCTTACTTGTTTTATGGTGGCGTTTGGTTAGTGTAGAATTGTGTCTTCCATTAGGAGATATTGTCAACTTAAATAGAAATGCAAAAGTTCCACTATATAGTTAATGAGAATTGACCTACGATAAGCTCAAGACGTCATTAGCAATTGTCAGTCCCACCTTTGAATATTCCATATGACAGTCCATTTTTCAGTTATTTTTCCTTCATTAGTCCTTAGTTAAAAAAAACTTAACAGAGTTGAGTTTTTTTTTTTTTTCTGAATTACAAGCTGACGTTTTAGAGCTTTTGATTAGAACGAGAATATGAGTCGAATGATGTAAAACTTACCTTGAAATTGTGCTCCAAGTGATGAAAACGGTGCTTCAATTCGGATGTTTAAACTTCCAATTAACAAAAATCAAGTCGTTTGGAGCTCCGTTTCGAGGTATGTTTTACATCAATAGACTCGTATTCTCATTCTGATTAAAAGCCCTAATATGTCAGTTTGTAATTTGATTTTTTAAATGAGGACCGGTGGAGGAAAAATAGGTGAAAGATGAGACTGGCATAAGGAATATTCAAAAGTGAGACTAACAATGGTCAATGACATTAGTTGAGATTATTACAGTCCAATTCCCCTATAATTAATTACTACAACCAATAATATGAAATGAATAGATGAAATTTGAACCCTAGTTAAGAGGGTTTTCGATCTAACATGCATGCACCGATACCATCACAAAAGTTTCAAAATGCTTATAATCGTTTTGTATGTATGTTGCCAAGTAACTAAGTGAATGAAGATCGATTCTTTAAGCGTTACTTTGAAATAAAATGTGCTTAGATGATTCAATATCTACTTCTCAGTTAGGATACGAAGTCGAACAAAGATCGATCCTTGTAAGATTTGTATAATGTCAGAGCTGACCTATGACAAATCGAGCGACCGCTTAGGTCATACCCAAATTTTTTTATATATAAATTAAAAAAAGCCCATCAAAATTAAAACCCAACCCAATATTTTCTATCTAAGATTAAGCTTTTATAAACTAACCTAATACTCAATACATGTTTAGTTTTGGCTCATTCAAACTCATTTTTCATTTAATTAATCCTATTATTTAGTTATCAAAAGTAAAATATATAAGTTAATAATGTCTATATTTTGTTGAATGATTATGTTTAATACCAACCATTAGGAATTCACAATAGAGCAGCATGTAAACGGCTAATAAGCTGCGTTGTAACTCCTATATCATAAATTTTAGTCGCTATGTTAAAACTCGGATTAATTAATAATATATGTCAATTATTCAATCGCTAGATTTAATAATTAAAAAACAACAACAATAATAGTAGTAGATATTTTAAGACACTAAATGTCTAATTAAAATGAAATTACTAATAGCCTTCACAAAATACATCATTAACTTCACATCAAAATAAATTAAACTTCTCATCAAAATAAATAAGAAAAGAGTTTAATATTATAAGTCACTAAAAATCTGATTAAAAGAAACTGCTAATATCCATCCTTCACAAAATACGTCACTAACTTCATACAAGATTTTCTGTTCTACAAGTTTTCTACATATTTGCTTCATAAAAGATTTTCTGTTCTACAAGTTTGCTACATATTTGGCACTAAACACTGATGTAATGTCCGTCGCTATTTGGTAAAATCCATCACAATTTCTCCATATATAGTTCAAAACTCGGAATATCTGTCGCTATTCAGTTCAAGATTTCATTGCAAATCCATCTTTATTTGGCCCTAAACACCGATGCAACATTCGTCTTTGGTATAAAAATCCGTCCAAAATTCATCACTATATGGTTAGAATATAAGTTGTAGATGTTATCACAAATGGTCCATAACTCGTCGCAAATATGTTGCAAAATCTGTGGCTAATTAACGATCACAAAATCTGTTGGAAAACGTAGCTAATAGTCCAAAATTTCTCTGAACCCAATAGTTAATTATCTCTGAAATGACACGATGCTTAAACAAAATGTTTTCTTACAAGTTAGAATCAATGTATAAAAAAGTTTCTAAGAGATATTAAAACAAAAACTTCGTGTAACTTAAAATCAATGAATCAATGTATAAAAAAAAAGTTTTAAAAGATCAACAAAAACTTCGTGTAACTTAAAACTTCGGGAGCGTTGGTGTGAAATGAGAGACGTTATTATGTAATTTTTTATTTTGTTTTTGAGATTCTCAGCTTCTTATTAGCCCCTTGTTTGGTTTTTATTTCTTAATAAAAATACCGCCATTTGAAAATAAAAAATATATAATAACGAATCTTTTCTCCCTTCCAGTTCCAACATTTAATGAGAGGTAAATGATCATCAGCAACATTTATGAAGAAACTATATATATTCTTTACTAAATATAAAATTATACAGACATTTTACGTGACATTACGTGACACCATAGAAAAAGTATTATGGTTTCGCCACTCTCATGTCAACGAGAGTGGTTAGGTGCAATTTGCAATAATTTCTGACCATATTATTACGTTTAACACATGTATATAAATTTTGATCGATGGCTTACAAATCGTAATAAATACGATAGGTCAAACACGAACATTATGTTCCAATACCTTAATTCATCCTGTAGGAGAACAATCATATGTTTTAAGAAAATAAAAACCATACCTTTTTGTATGGACCCTTTTGTCCCCTACTTCCACATTTACCTTTTTCATTCCAAACCCTCAACTCATTTAATAATTAAACAATGGAACACAAAACTTACAACACATTAAAGAAATAGTAGTAGACATAGTATAGAGATGCAATGGTTGGTTAGCAACAAGAAGATGGGTCCCTTTGTTTGTCTGTATAAATAAGTTGAGATGATGCCCATCTTTATTGCAAACCATTCTCACTTTATCTCCTTTATTGAATACCAGTCAATAGGTTAAATTGTCTCATACAACATGAAGCTTTATCTAATGTTTCTTGTGTTTCTTCTCTCAATCTTGCAGAGTTATGATGCTGAAGGTATATATATATATATATATATATATATATGATTATATGCTCACGTGAGCTAGAAACACAATCGGGCCAGGTCAGGTTGGGCTCGGGCTCACCTCATTTAATGAAAGATATAAAAACAAAAAATAACATTTTTAGCTTACACATGCATAATTCATAAGCTCCATAATTTGTAATTTATATATATTAAACTTTGTGATGTAGTTCATATATATTAAATTTGGCTTTAATTTAATCGAGTCATCTATGGAGAGAACAAACGAGCGAGCGAGCTTACCTTGGCTCGGGGTCATCTAGTTTACAAACGAGTCAATTTCGAGCGAGTTTTTATATCGAGTCACAAAAATCTGGAACATCCCTCATGTTCACTTGTGAAAGAAACCAATTTTTCTAAAGTCATTTTGCATTGCTAAGTCTATTTTGGGTCTAACAATTTAAATGAAAATTATAAGAGCGCATAATTACGTTTTTAAAATGAATCAATTTAAAAGATTAGCTCTCTAGAAGTATTTTTATGTATATCTTTCTTCTTGTTTATATTATGAAGGTATAAGGATGGGAAAGGTGCTCACTTTATCAGCTAGTAGCAATCAAGATATCCTCAAGGTCTTTGTCTTAATCATGCTTTTAATATGTCAAAACATTTGCAACTTTTGCAGTGGTTAGTTATTATAGCTCGTGATCTTTTGCTGATTTTTTTACAGATTTCATCAATTAAAAGAAGCAACAATGATCATGAATTGATAGCAAAAACTGATGAAGATAAGTCAGGTACCATGTTTAAGAGAAGAATATTAATATATCTTTTATACTGATAACCAAGAAATATCATCATAGCCACCGGTTGTGCCATAGATTAACGAACACTACTCCATGCCAAAACATCAGCGGTTTAGACACTGATAAGAACACTACCTCGCGTCAACACTTTTTAGAACATTTATCTCTTGTTATCTTCTCTATCCGGCCTAACATGAATATGTCATACCAATGACAGGATACAAATATTGTAATAGATCCTTTTTATAACCTAAAGCGGATTCTAAAATCAGGGTGCGCTCGTAAAAAAAATATTATTGCTTAAAAACCTAACATGTGGAAATACGATGACACATTTTATACAATTTCTAAAAACACAAAATCACACAACGCCAACAAAAAAAACTCAAGAAATTGAGATACAAGGCTCCAAGTTTAAGCTAATTTAATTTTTTTTTTAATAGTCGAGCCACCTCTAGTAATAGATTTTCTTATACAATCTCACTTTTTTTTATATATATTTGTTTGCAGGATTAAACAGAAAACTTATGACAAAAACTGAATCTTCGACTACCACCTATGTATCTAAGGTTGGTTTATTTTCTAAAATCATGGTTGCTTAGAAGCAAAAATGGTTTTAAATTCAAAAATAAAATATTCTTTTAGTAAAACTAATTAATTTTCTTCATGTACAGAACCACAAGAATGAAGAAAACAGAAATGACCCGAAATTGGAGATCAAATCTGCTCACGGACCGATAGCATACAAAGATAATTTCATGGTTAATTCGTTGCCGGAAAATTTCCAACACGAAAAGGATGTTTCCAACGAGCCCAACCCGAGTGACATAGACATCGTCGATTATACTCCTGCCAGGAACAAGTCTCCAATACACAACTGAGAACTAAACATATATAAAGAAAAAGTAAAAAATAGTGAAAGCATATACTTATATAATATAAGTATATATAGTAAGAGAAATTAAAAGATGTGTAATGAAAATAGGAATCATAAATCCCTAGTTGAGCTTTATGGGGTTTTATCATGCTACATGCATGGAGTACTATATGCAAGTTAATTATAACGAAAGAATATATGCATGTTAAGTTATTTCCTCTTGTCTCATTCCGGATGTATCATGAAAATTGGATGGATGTAGTAAACAATGTGATTATGTTGTTAGGAATATTTAATTCCCTAATTAGTTATATATACGATTAAAAGAATTTATTATAAGCATATTAATTGCGAATAATCTAATTTTTATATCAATATGTGCATATTTATTCCCCTGGTTTATAATTAATCAAATAAATGAGATTAGAAACATATTAGGTTTGAAATAAGAAAGGAAAGAATAGAAGTATAATTTTTAAAAATATATATATAGGGGAAAGTTCAAATGAAAATCACTAGTTATTGTGAAAACTCGAAAACTAATTAAAAAAGCCAAAAAAAAACATATCAAAATTTATTTATTTATTTTTTTTTGCATACCAATTTTCGCAGGTTTATGAATATAAAAAAAATTTGTAGTGCACATGTGTAATACTACACATGTGTACTACAATTTTTTTTTTTAAAAAGTTTTTTTTATATATAAAAACCTGCGATTTTTAGAAAAAAAAATTTTGGTGTGTTTTTTAGACTTTTTTTAGTTAGTTTTCGAGATTTCACAATAAAGGTGGTTTTCATTTGAATCATCCTCTATATATATATAGGGGGCTGCTAGAATGAGAACCACCCCGAGTTGTAAGAACCGCGAGAACTACACCCCACGGAGCGCCGTTCGCATTGATTTTTTTTTTACAAGTAGATGTGTGTATTATAAACACAGCCGTAAAAAATCATGGCAAACGGCGTTCCGTGGGGTGTAGTTTTTTACACCACAAGTTTGGTGTTTTTTAATTTTTTTTTCTTTTTTCTTTTTTTTTCACCAAACTTGTGATGTAAAAAACTACACCCCACGGAGCGCCGTTCGCCATGATTTTTTACGGCTGTGTTTATAATATACACATCTACTTGTAAAAAAAAAAATCATGGCGAACGGCGCTCTGTGGGGTGTAGTTCTCGCGGTTCTTACAACTCGAGGTGGTTCTCATTCTAGCGGCTCCCTATATATATATATATATATATATATATATATAGGTAGAGGATCCTGTAAAAAATGCTCAAAGTGTGAGAATTGTGAGAAGTGCATTATAACACTATATATAATACTATATAACACCATATAAACACCGTATAACAATATGTAACACCATATAATACCATATAACACTTTGTAACACTATATATCATTATATAACAAATATAACACTATAGGGTGTCTGATAGCATGTCTATGATAGATGTATAGTGTTATATTTGTTATATAATGATATATAATGATACATAGTGTTATATGGTATTATATGGTGTTACATATTGTTATACGGTGTTTATATGGTGTTATATAGTATTATATATAGTGTTATAATACACTTCTCACACTTCTCACACTTTAGGCCCTTTTTACACTATCCTTACCCTATATATATATATATATATATATATATATATATACTTAATTACATTTTCCGTCTTTGTTATTGGTTGAGATTATGGACAAGTTGCTGTAATACATTTATGATTAAAAAAAGGTTTGAATAGTTTATGAGATCTGTCTTCTAATTAAGATAAATGATTAAAAATTAAACACGTTTTTTTGTTCATTATAAACTTGAATTTATAAATTACCAAACTCCATTGCATCTAATACCGATCAAACCTAAATATAAAGTCCTAAGTGGTGAGGTTTATACCCAATTATGCGTATTTAGATGGATTTTAGACGGCATAGAATGGAGAGTATGTGTCATTGTTTCAAAAAATAAAAATTTTTATAATCAAATCTAAACCAAAAACCTGATAAAAAATATCTTAGAATTTTTTCTTTTGAATTAAATTCATGTAAATTATCATGTTATGAATTTGCATTGAGATAGATGATAAATAATAACATTATCCATCTACTTACTACTCAAGGCAAGGCTGGCTCACCTTTTTTCTGGGGCTCAAGATAAGTTCTAAAAATTGGCCCCGGCCCTTTCATATGAAAAAAATAAACTTTGTAAATTTATAACTAACAACACAAGTCAACAAGAAATCAAATTACAAAAATAATAAACACAATAACGTTGAAAACCCTGTTCGGAAAATCAGCTGGTTGGTCGGAGGGTCAAAGGACCCATGGGAGTTGGGACCCCTTAGTTCCGCCCATGTTTGTACTCGATCCGTAAACGACCCATTGTGTGTGGTTCAATAGAAATATTGTATGAGGACATGATCAAAGTTCTTGCATTCCTACAAGTTTTGATTATTTATAAGCGTAACGTTATTTACTATATTCAATAAGCACATTTTCTCATTTGAAAATGTTGATACAAACATTACAGTTTCATGATGTTTGCTACTAACAACTAAGTCATAATCCAATGTAATTTATAAAAATAAATAGTTTATGGTAAACAAAAAGCTGGAATAGCTCAGTTGGTTAGAGCGTGTGGCTGTTAACCACAAGGTCGGAGGTTCAAGCCCTCCTTCTAGCGTTTTTCGTAGTCTTCAGAATAACTTATGTTATTAATTTAAGTGGATATTACTTACTTTTTGTTAAGATAAAATAAAAGATGGTCAACGTTAAAACCTGAATCTCTTAACAACTATTTAATACAGTAGTTTTTAACTAGAGTTAATTACACAAATGGGTCCCGTGATTTATACCTAATTTCGCCTTTAGGTACTAACTTTATTTTTTAACAGATTTAGGTTCTATGGTTTCAATTTTGTAACACCTTTGGGTACTAACACCAAAATTAGTTAATCAATGACTAAAATACCCTTGCATTTTTTTAAGTTTATCAATGTAACACATTTGAGTACTAACACCTAATTTTATTTAAGTTTAAATCAATTTTACAAAATCTATTTTTTTTATTTTCATCTTTTTATTATATCTCTTAATTAACATAAAGTCTATTTATTTTTTTTTATTTTCATATTTTTATTAAATTTCTTATTTAACATAAAATCTACTTGTTACACCAGTATTTTTTAAATAGATTTTTTAAATAAAATCTACTAGCTATATAGTTTTATATAAATTAAATTTCTTACTAGTTTTAAATAATGTAAACCTTGCTCGTTTTCAATGTTGGATATATATGATTGATAATAATAATAAATATCTTTCATGTAAAAAAAATTAAGCCATTTTTAACTTGTTTTTTTGTTCATTTACATTTTACGATTTTAGAAAGATATTTAATTTACATAAAATCTATTAGTTGCACCAGTAAAATCTACTAGCTATATAGTTTTATGTAAATTAAATATCTTTTTTACAAAAAAACGTGTTAAAAAAGGCTTAAATTTTTTTAGTTTTATCTAAAATACCTAGCTATATAGTTTTATGTAAATTAAATATCTTTCTAAAATAGTAAAATGTAAATGAAAAAAAAAAACGAGTTAAAAACAGGCTTAAATTTTTTTACATGAAAGATATTTATTATTATCAATCATTTCAATCCAAAATTGAAAACGAGTAAGGTTTACATTATTTAAAACAAGTAAGAAATTTAATTTACATAAAACTATATAGCTAGTAGATTTTATTTAAAATATGTATTAAAAAAATACTGGTGTAACAAATAGATTTTTATGTTAAACAAGAAATTTAATAAAAATATGAAAATAAAAAAATAAATAGAGTTTATGTTAATTAAGAGATATAATAAAAAGATGAAAATAAAAAAATAAATAGATTTTGTAAAATGGATTTTAAACTTAAATAAAATTAGGTGTTAGTACCCAAATGTGTTACATTGATAAACTTAAAAAAAATGCAAGGGTATTTTAGTCATTAATTAACTAATTTTGGTGTTAGTACCCAAAGGTGTTACAAAATTGAAACCATATAACCTAAACCTGTTAAATAATAAAGTTAGTACCCAAAGGCGAAATTAGGTATAAACCACAGGACCCATTTGTGTAATTAACTCTTTTAACTAAATCAGTTAAAAATAATATAATACCTATTATGATTCCTTTCTTCCCCATTTTACCTAACGAAATGATTTAATCCTGTTAACTTCATTAACCTTATTTTTTGATGGTTTTTGGTTTAAAAAAGAAAAAAAGATAATTAATTTAATCTCTTAACAACCGGTTAACATATTAACATATAACCCCTTTAATGCCTCTTAACACAAAGAGAGAGTGTGTGCAACATCAGTTAACATGTCATGTCATCGTTAATACCCCAAATGTCAAAATACACCCCATGGCCTAATCTTGTACCATTATACATAGAATGCCACATGTCACTATCAGAATTACTCTCCTACGTTTATCATGTACCATTATACATAGTTGAGAATGCCGGTTTCCCATCAGAGTTTGAACAGAGTGGTCACGAAGCCGTTTATGGACCCAGATGTTGCATTTGCCGAATCTTGTTCTCTTAGTTTAAAAATGCGACGCTGAGGCGTGACTCACATTAGAAAATCACATCAGAGGCTAAAAGGCGCGCCTCATAACTTACAGTGGTTCACGAATAGTAGACAATATAAAGTGTATATCTTCAACTGTATCCTTTTACATAATACAATTACATATGAATAAAGAATACACAAAAATAATGTTCACTCAATCTCTATATAATGTGTGTGAAACTACTTGAGACAAAAAAAAAAAAAAAAAAAAAACTAATACCTATAACAGCAGCTGTTTCATATCCAGAATCAGAACATCCTTAACTTCTCCAAAAACGGCTTCCAAAATCCGACATCAATGTACGATACCACTAAACCATAGCCATTTTCCCTCGTTTACTTTCTCTTTAATTTCGTTTCTAACAACTCGAACCAACAACAAACCAGCAACGGATAACGATAATATCAGCATAAAGAACACACTATTCCATCCTCGTGTAGATATATATCCGGCCAAAAGCGGGCCCAGCGCTGCACCAACCGAACCAGTACCATCTATGATCGCACTCACGGTAGCTAACGCTCGAGAATTACCCTTAATCGAGCTTTGTGTACCGAGATCGGCTGCAACAGCCGTTGTAATAAGCGCGTATGGCCCGTTTACAAGTAACCCAGAAAGGAACATTAGGAAAACGTTGCTGAACATCGAAATGCTTCCGTATAAGCGGTAAACAACAAGAGCGGGAATTGATAGTATTAAAAATACGATTGAGGTGACTGCACGAGCGTCGATTAGATCGGATATGTATCCCGCTAAAATCCCACCAACAACACCTCCGATATCGAATATTGTCGAAAGTATTCCGGCAGTTTTATGAGATAGATGCACTCCCGCCACAGCTTCATACACAAATAAGAAGTTCATAAGTGTATATTCGTCTATTTATCCACAAATACGACAATTTTTTAGTTGCCCGTTTCGGGGTTATTTAACATCAACAAATGTAAAACGATGCCTGGGATTAGGGCTGTAAACGGACCAAACTTTTAGCAAACAGTTCGTGAACCATTCGGCAGGAAGTTCGTTTATTAGACAAACGAACATGAACAAGAAATTTTTTTTGTTTAGTTAAATGAACGAACATGAACAGAGGTCATGTTCGTCCACTTATGTTCGTGAACGTTCGGTAACGTGTTCGTTTATGTTCAATTGTGTTCGATAGTTCATTAGTGTTTTTAATTTAAATATTTTATTTAAATACTTCAAAATTCCGACAAATAAAATATTTAAGAAGTGTCAGTGTAATATATATTCTGTTCATGAACGCTTCTTTGTGTTCGTTTGTTTCTGTTTGTGTTCATGAACGTTCGTTTTCGTTGGTTGCCTAAAATTAACAAACGAATACGAACATAAAATCTCGTTCAGAACAATAGTTCGTGAACAATAGATTTAAAGCATACCTGTGTGCCTTATGTAAAAGGGTAACCAATACAAGAAAGTGTACGCAACGAGCTTCGAAAAGAACAGGCAAAACGCAAACGGAGCAACACCGGGCAACTTCCACGCCTCTAAAAACCCGATCGCGGATGACACAGATTCAGACCCTCCTTCACCGTCACCCTCTTCGGATTCTACTTTCCGCAACTCAACCAAAGCCGTCCCCTCGGTACTCGTTCCCATTACGCCCTCTTCTTCTTCATCATCATCATGAGGCAACTCAAGCCCGATAGTCTCCGGATTCACAACAAGAAACAAGAAAACAATAACCGACATAACAACAATAAGAACCCCGGGCAACAAAAACGCCCAACCCCACCCGAAACCCAAAACCGACGAAGCAACAACCGACCCAACGATATTCCCGACAGAAGTATGCGAATTCCACACACCCATTATCAACCCTCGTTTCGCTTTCCCGAACCAATTCCCCATCACAGCGACCACACACGGCCACCCGACCGACTGAAACACGCCACAACAAATCTGCACAACGACAAAATACCCGAACAAATGCACATCAAACCAATACCCCAACCCAAACATAACAGTAAAGACACCACTACCAATCATGCCAACAGTTAAAAAGAGCCTAAGATCAATCCGATCGCCAACGTGTCCGGAAAAGTACATACCGATGGCGTAAGCGGATAAGAATGCGAGATCGAGCTCGCCGAGGCGGTGGGTGCCACTGGCAGAGTTGAAAGGGGGCCATCCGGGTTGTGGGTTTGATGGATCTGGGTCTGGGTCGGGTCCAAGAATGGATTTGACGATGCTGGGGGGTTTACGGGAGGCGTGGAAGGCGGCGTAGGCGATGAAGGTGATGATGAGGGTGGAGAATTGGTGGAAACAAGAGAACGGACCGACTAATGTGATGGGTTTTTGTGGGAGATTGAGGGATGGGAAGAGGGTGAAGGATGGGGGTGGGGTTAGGGTTAGGGTTTTGGGATCTTTCATGAAATTGGGTTTGAATGTGTGAAGATGAAGAGAGAGGGGGGGGGGGGGGGGGGGGGGGGTGTTGTGGTTTTAAGTTTCTGGTTTAAGGGAGGGAAATGGGGAAAGGATGAGTGTGATTCTTGAATCTTGATCTTGCAGGGTTGTTAGGTTTCTTAGGATATAAGGTTTGACTTTTCTTATTGACAAATCTTGACTTTGTTTCAATTTGTGTAATTGTATGTAGGTAGACATTCTATTATTGAATTCCGAGACGTTATGGTATGAAGATGGTACCGAGGTATCACTTAACTAGGGACGAGATCGGTAGTACTACTGAAAATACCGATATCGAAGAATCTTATGTTATGACTTTAAGGAGAAATGGATACCGATTACCGCACCGAATCTATCGAATCGGTACCGGATTTTTGGTATCTCGCCGTTTTGGTCCAACTAGACACCAAATATTTGAAAATGATTTTCAGGTTGATAAACTACAAATATAAAGTTTGGAATACCAATATAACCGTACCAAATACTGAATGGCCCTGTAATAGATACCGATAATTTGGGGGCATTGATTGTATATTGACATGGCTATTTTTAGTAACCCTTAAAGTCATTAGAAGATGCCAGTAGGCCACTGGAATTTTTAGGAACGGGTTATTAACCGGCAGACCGGTTAACAAAAAAAACTGAAAAATTCAAGAAAAGGCAACAAATAAAAAACCGGATATTTACCGAAACAGTTAAAGTGATTAACCGGACCAGTTAAAGCATAACCGGTTAAAGTAAAAAGATGAAGTTAACCACCATAACCGGTTATGGAAACTAACCGGTTTGTGCACCTCAAGTATATATAACGACGAAAAATTCGGTGAAACATCCTTAAATACATATGCTAGCATGGACTTTTTAGGTTTTTACTAGACATGATGTTACTAGCTATATCTCATCATTGGTGTTTATGTGGTGGTGAGTGCCTGAGTGGTGGCCAATGGAGGTGTGTCTTGATGGTGGTGGTGAGTGGTGGCTAACAAACAAACTTGCTCACTTAGTCACTTGCATATTTGGTTTAGATGAATGCGTGTTGGGTCTCTTGATCCATATAGTATTAGGCCCACTAGCTTTTTGCCCAAACAACAGGCTTCCACAAGTGGTGCACAAACCCGAACCCGGACCCGGACCCGAAAAAAAACCTGGAACCGGATATTATAAAACCCGGGTTTTTTATACCCGAACCCGAACCCGACCCTACCTGTAGGGTAGGGACCGGGTATGCATATTTGATCTAAACCCCGAACCCGGAACCGGTTTTTTTTTATACCCGGTTTATACCCGAAACCCGGTTTTATAAATACCCGAACCCGGAACCGGGTTTTATAAATACCCGGAACCGGTTTTAAAAAAACCCGATTTTGATGTAATCTTGTTTAATTATGTATGCATTAAGACTTCTAGTTCTTATGATTTAACAAAATTATGTATGCACTTTGATGTAATCTTGTTTAATTATTAGGTTTCTAATGATATTTGCCACTGCTACTTAATTATTTAGTATATTTCATTACAAGTGGAAACAAATATGTCAATATATGTTGGTCCTTCTATTTTCTTTGTTTGTTTAATATCATTATTAGTTTTTGTATTTAATAAATTGTGCCTCTGTTTATAAAGTTCAAGAATAACCACATGAAAACCTATAAATTGTGCCTCTGTTTATCAATAGATTTGATGTCTATGTGTGAGAGTTATGTTTGATACATTTTATAAGCATAGTTCCGGTCGGGTTTTTTTAATACCCGGTGCGGGTTTTTTCCCAACCCGATGCATACCCGAACCCTACCCGATTAATACCCGAACCCGGAAATAGGGTATTATAATACCCGGGTTTTATAAAACCCAACCCGAACCTTACCCGAACCCGGGTATATAGGGTATACATTTTTGGTAGAAAACCCGGACCCGGACCCAACCCGGTTTTTAAAAAAACCCGATTTTGTAAAACCCGATCCTACCCGAACCCAATCCTACCCGAAACCCAGTTTTTAAAAAAAAACCCGATTTGTGCACCACCACTTCCACTCGTGCATTGACCACCATTGTTTGGTTTCAACATCAATATGTTTTATGAAATTGGGCTTAACCAGTTTATATCATTGTAAGAGGTTCATAAATCCAAGTCAACGGAAGTCAAAACCAATTACGGTTTCATATCGGTTTCCCAAGTGTAAAAGTATTGGTTCGGTTCCAAAGTAGTTCAAATAGCAATTTCCGACACAATAAAAAACATGATACGGAAATAATCGGTTTGGGTTGTTATATCTAAACTCCTTTGATAGACATCTTGTATTCTGGTTAACAAGTATAATCTATGTAATTAAACATGTCAACCCACCAACATGTTTATCTATTTAATGAAACATGTCAACCTGCCCTATCAAATAACCCGTTTAACATATTTTATACAAACCTCCATCCTAATCAACACGTTTACAACTTGTCAATTTAAGAGTTAAATACTTGGTTGGTCCCTGTGGTTTTCAAAAATTGCAGACTTGGTCCTAGTGGTTTACTAATTACACGCGTGGTCTCAGTGGTTTCAAATTTTAAACTCGGGTGGTCCTTGACATTAACATTTGTTAAATTTTCCAGTTAAATCTTTGTGAAATGACTAAATTGTCCCTGACAATAAAAAACTTAAAAAACAAAAAAACACCCCTCATCTTCTTCTCCCAAGTTCTCTCTCTAACCCACCACCTCCACCTTCGGCACCACCACACCTGCCACCACCATTAGCAGACAAAGAACACGACAACGTCCCCAAATCCGTACACCACTGCAACACCCCCAAATCTGTACGCCACTGCAACACCCCCAAATCTGTACGCCATTGCAACACCCCCAAATCCGCCGGTGACACAAGTTTCACCAAATACTCACAAATCACAACCCTAATTCAACAATTTCCAAAAATTATAAGCAAAAATGAAGAATAGAGCATATCCGAACAACCAGACCACCACATCCTAAAACCAACCGCCGCCGTCACCCGATGGCTTCACCACCATCCCATCACCCCTGAACCACCACCGTCATGACATCCCTGGAAAAACCCTAAACCGTCGCCGCTATTTGCCACAACCACCTCCACTGCTAACTGATCAGACTGTATTCGTGTATGGTTGCTCTGATGATGGTGGTGGTGTATGGTTGCAGGTGAGGAGGTGTTGTATAGTGGTGGTGGTGTATGATGGTTATGGTGATTCTTGGTGTTTGTTTTCTTTATAGAGAGATAGAGAGAAACTCAGAGTATGTCTGAGTTTGTAAAAACTGGTGGTGTATGGTGGTGGTGGGTTGGAGAGAGAACCTGGGGGAGAAATAATGATGGTGATGAAGATGATGCAGATTATAAAGAGAGTTAATAAGCAAGGGTATTTTGGTCATTTAACATGGACTTAACTGAGAAATTTAACTGATGTTAGGGCTGGGGACCAACCGAGTTCATTTTTGACAAGTTTTGGGACCACACGTGTAATTAGTAAACAACTATGACCAAATCTGCTATTTTTGAAAACCACGGGGACCAACCAAGCATTTAACTCTCAATTTAATTACTACTTAGCAACCCATTTAACACGAGTCGTGTTCACGTTACATGGTTGTAGTTATGTACAGTTCAGGACGGATGTTTTTGGCACAAATGAAATTACGAGCCGTCTTCATATTTGAACCATTCAATACACCAATCCAAAACCCATGAACCGAAAACGGTTTGACACCCCTAATATTAAATTGACATTCCCTTATCTGTTTTTTCTCGTTACAATCTTCATTTTACTCAAACATAAAAAACATCTCTAGTTACCTACCTGTTGGGATATACTCATTCGATTGGAATAACGTTAACTGTGACGTGATGATGATGATCACGTGTCCCTCATTGGACCCCAAAATCCCTAACTTTGTCTTGTTCATATGTGGCCCCATTCGGCAATTCCTATGCTTCTTATCCTCAGCTTGATTACTTGTTACCTCAACTAGCATTTATTTAACTCCAGTGGAATCTGATTATTCGGCACAACAGGAATCATACAAAGATTTCAGTCCAAACAAAAGTAATTTCCAAGTAGTGGGTCGCACTTTTGTCGGCCAGTAATCACACTTCACAATATAACTAAGGTCTTGTTTTAAAAGAAGTTAAGGTTTTCTTTGAGGCATTTCGTCGAATGGCTGGTAAGCTACCTGGAATTGAATGTGCTCGGAGAAGGAGGTTCCCCGGGAGTAGCGGATGGTATGATTCTTCGGTTATCATCAATTCGGCTTTCGGGTCAACTCGGAGTTGGAGATTTTACGACACTCATTGCTCATCCAGTTCGTTTTCGGTAAAGAACTAGTGGATAGTTAGATACTCGCATGTATTATGTTACAAACACATGCATACAAGTAATCTTTGTTGTGTGTGATCTGATCTGATTTGTTATTCTATTTGTGTCATGTTTGAAAGCCGCAAAGAAGCATGGTAAACCAAACAGAGCAAGATGAGATGCTTGGTTGTGTGGCTAGAAAAGCAAAAGAACGATTGGATGGGAGGCTTAGAAGCTACTGGAAATCAGAAATCAACAGGTATTATTAACAAGTTAATAAATGTTGACCCGCGATATTGACAAAACAGACATTGACTTTTAGGCTTTGACGAAATAGACTCATCCAAAATAGCCAATCAGGAAATGACAAATAAGATTAGTTTTGTGAGGTGGCTAGGGCGTAGCTGGCACAAAAACTCTTGGTTTAGTGACAGATGGGTCCACATAATAGTCATCCAGATTGATACATGTGTAAAGCGGGGCTAAATTTAGCTGGTGGCTTGGATTTAACCTCGCTTTATATCCAGCGGCTGAATTTAGCCTTCGCTTTCCATCTGCCGGCTAAATTTAGCCCTCGCTTTCCATCCTCCGGCTAAATTTAGCCCTCGTTTATCTGTCAGCGACTGAACTTAACCCCCACTTTCCATGCGCTGACTGAAATTTATCCCACTCTTTTTATCAGTCGGCTGAATTTAGCCTACGTTTTACACGTGTATTATTTGGTTTGTATTTTTGTTAACTTCATTTCACTTTTTATGGTTTTTGTGTCGGCTAAGTTCTAGTCGTCTTAGTTGGCGCATCTCCTATTTGTAATCTTCTAATTAGTTGGTTTGGACATGTCTATTTTGACAATTACTGAAAATCAACGTCTATTTTATAACTTTTTCCGTTCAACATGTCTATTTTCGTGATTTCCCCTAATTTCAATGGTCAAGGCACATGTTAGCACGAAAACATGTCATGTGCTAACATGTGCATGTGACATCGACATTGTTTTTTAATAAAGATGACATATTTGGTTACCATTTTCCATATTGTGATATGGGTTTCCATCTTTGTCACTGATTTTCTATCCGAAAGTAGCCAAGAAAGATCTAATGGTACAAGTCTTGTAGAAGAAACCAGGAGAAAACCGAGGACTTCCGTAGCGACGGGGGATTTGCAACAAGGGGCTTTTGGTTTAAAAAAAAGTGGATCAAAGATGTTTAATTGGGGGAAAGCAGGATTAAATCGTAAATCATCGGATCAAGAAGAGTGTGTTGTTTGTTTGGAGAAATTTAAAGTCGGCGAGAAGCTAGATCGTCTGCCTTGTGCTCATCGTTTTCATTCCATGTGTTTGTTACCCTGGTTAGAGGACCATGCACACTGCCCTTGTTGTAGAATGAGCGTTTTGGGCTCGACTTAACTTGTTTGTGTTAATTACGAAGGTTGTAGCCTTGTAGGTTAATCTAATAGTTAGTAATAATCTTGTAATGTTTGTAACATAAATCTATTTCATGTTAATGTTGATATAAAATAATTAAATGCAATCTAAAAGAAAAACAATAATCTAATGGTATCATGATGAAAATATAGAAAAGAATGAATTGTTAAATTTGTATATATGTATTGCCACATAAAGCAATGCATATGTTGAAATCTAGTTATGTACTTTACCAGTTAAAATAGTTGGTACTTTAGGAAATCATGAAACCATCAATTTCTCTGTGTGATAATGATAACAATTCACAAATGTAGTCATGACTAATGACTTGCAAAATTATAAAATCGTATTAACTTTTACTCGGTAGATAGAAAAAACATTTTTAGATATACGTTATAGGAATGGGTTCAAATACAAATACTTAAGTTTGTAAGAACTATAAGAACCAATACATAATTGACAAGTGTCCATCAATAAAAAATTAGTTTAGGGGTAATTTAGACTTTTTGACCATATTTATTTATAACTAATTAAAAATAATTACAAAAAATATAATCAGCACAACACTATATAATTAGCACAACATCATTAATCGTTCTTCATTATCAGCACATCGTCCTCGAATCGTTCTCCATTATCAACATAAACGACATTAGCACAACATCTTCAATCGTTCTCCATTATCAGCACACCAGATGTGCTGATTATATCTACTTTTGGTGTTTGTTTGTATTATTTTGTAATTAACACATAATCAGCACCTTATTAGCACAAATATAAAACACCTTTTGTTAACTTTTTTTAAAAAACACTTTTATAAATACAAAAAGGTATAGCAATATGGTACTCATATTAAAGATAAAAAAATACTTGATTTTATGGTATATATTTTTAAAAAAAATAATGAAGTATATAAAAGTTATTTTAGTTTAAAAAACCTTGGTGGAATTTGTATTTAATAGAAAATGGTCAAATGACTAGCAATTTTACAAAATTACCCCTAATTTGTTAGTAGTAATTTTTAATTATAAGAGTTTTATTTATAATCAATATCAACCATTGATTTAAATTAACAATGGTTCAGATCTGTTCTTACGGTTCTTATAATTAGCACTGTTTGTACAGGATCTCAACCCATACGTTATAATCTAATAGTCAAATATATGAATCTTGTTTGAAAATCTAATAATCATATATATGAATCTTGTTTGAACTTTGAATATCATCTAATAAGTTGATATGAAAAATGAATCTTGTTTGAACTTTGAATATCATCTAATAAGTTGAAATACCAATGGAGGATGGAGATTGATAGAATTCCTACGGCGGGAGCCTTAAAGAAAAGGAATATAGATATCGGAGACTCCCTGTGCCCTTTGTGTTACGATGACGAAGAAACCGCCGAACACCTGTTCATAGCTTGTTTCGTTGCTTCGAATGTGTGGTTCGGAATTAGCTCGTGGTGCAAAATTCCTATTATTTTCGCCTTTTCGCGTAAAGACCTTCTATCCTTTCACAAAGATCTTGGCATATCGGAGAAAAAGAAGGATGCTATTCATGGTATAATAATGATCGCGTGCTGGAGTCTATGGCGTTCAAGAAACAACAAAAAGTTTTCTAACATTCATGTTAGAGTGGAAAATATAGTTAGTGAAATTAAGGCTTTGAGTTTTCTTTGGTGTTCCACTAGATCGAAACACAAAGGGATAGATTGGAAGGAGTGGTGCAATTTTGTAAATATGTAATCTTGTAGTTTGTTGTGGGTGTCGGCCCGTCTTGGGTCGGCTTTCTTGTTAATGAAATTTACCTTTCAAAAAAAAAGTTGAAATACCAATGGGGTGATGGTCCATTAGCAAAAACAAAGCCTTTAAAACACCTAGGTTGGGAAGAGGAAGGTCTTGGGTTCAAGTCCCACAAACGACAGGGAATTAAAGAAATTAGCCGTTCAAAAAAAATCTAAAAGTTGAGATGAAAAGTGAATTGGCTATAACACTACTCACGTTCACAACTCATTTTTTTTTTAGTAAAAAGGTAATTTCTCTCTTCTACTCATATAACCCAACCCAATCCAACCCAACCCAACCCAACTCAACCCATTAGCAACCTAGGGTAAAGTTCTTGTACAAATAATCTTAACATACTAAACATACAAATTGAAGGAAAACTCAAAAAGACAAGGTGGCATTTTTGTAATTATCAATAACTATCAAAGTTACTCTACAAATATACCTAAAAAAACCTAACCACTCCCCCCACCCCCAAAAAAAACCTAAACCCCCCACCCCCCAAAAACCTAAAAAAACCTAACCCCCCCCACCCACCCCCAAAAACCTAACCCCCCCCCCCACCCCCAAAAACCTAAAAAAAACCTAACCCCCCCCCCCCACCCAAGCTAAAATGCTAAAAACAAAACCCCTCAAAAAACCTAAAAAATCTAAAAAAATAAAAAAAAAACACACACAAATTATTTTATTTTATTTTTTTAACATTTTTTATTAAAAAATCGCTACTTTTAGTAGCAGCCAAAAAAAATTTTTTTTTTTTGTTTTTTTTTTTGCTAACGAAATGTAGCGATTTTTTAATAAAAAATGTTAAAAAAAAATTTGTGTTTTTTTAGGTATTTTTGGTTGTAACTTTGATAGTTGGTGGTAATTACAAAAATGCCACCTTGTCTTTTTGGGTTTTCCTTCAATTTGTATGTTTAGTATGTTAAGATTATTTGTATTTGATCTTTTGCCTAGCAACCTAATCTAAACCATTTGTGTTAATAAATATGATTTGTGGTTTTAATTGAATTGGTTTCTACTTTCTACTAGGATTTCATTCGAAAAGCAGCCATTATAGAGTTTGGTTTCTTTCTTTCCACTGTAATTCAATTCAATTTCAACCATTCAAGATTTTTCATCTCCTAAAAAGCCTGCACCTTTACTATCTTCCTTTGTTTGATTCTTCATGTTTCACTAAATTTTGAATTGGGTTCTTGTCCCACATAAAATGTTTTTGCTGCTGCCCACCAACTGTTTGTAGAAATGCTTGACCCACACCCTCATAAATTTTCAAACTTTGGTGTTTCAGTTTCAATTGGTTTTTGATTTGCCAAGTTCCCATCTACTATATGACTTAGCTTTATCTTCATGAAAATGGAATTTTAAAGTGGAACCTTTTTGATTTTGTTATGGGGTGACGTATTTGTGTGTTGGGTGTTTTTGAGGGTGGGCAACTTTGGGTTGCTACTCTCCCCCGTCTTGTAAATGGTCTTTCCTTTTGCTCCCTGTGTTTGTTTTTTCTTTTACCCCTAACTCCCCTCGAGTTGGCAGTTTTTTGTGTTATTTTTCTGTTTGCGTTTGACTCTGCGCATGGCTCCCCCGCGTAGAGGTAGAAACGTCAAGACTATTGGACTGGTGTCAACGTGTGATAGTGGGTTAAGGGCTTGCCCCCTTAAGCATTTCCACGAATGTAAGGATGGTAAACCGGGGTCTAGTGGGTTTTTTCGCCTTCTTGAACACATGCAAAGCACCCACCTTAAGACTGAAAATAGGAAGATTTACGTGAAGGAGGCTATCACTAAGAATTTGGACCTTTTTCTGGATGTGGGGGAAGTCCTAAGGGCAGGAGGCAAATGGTTATGTGGGGAGTGCATGGTTATGCATGCCCTTAGTAGGGGGTGCAAGCATGGTGATGAGATGGTGTCTTTTGCTCTAAACTCGGGGGACGTGGACGATTTCATTATTGGGATTAGGAAGCCATGTCAAGTGGTAGCCGACACTTTTACACTCTCTCCGGAAGGGGTGGTAACCGATGTTACCCTTCTCGAGCGTGTTTTTTCACTTCGTTTTCAAACCGTTAAATGCATTCCCCCCAGTTGTCGACTGGCGTTCGCTCAGGTCTTAACGGGTGCCCTACGTAAAGTGATGACATCTCCAGGCTCGGTTGAAAACTGGGTTCAGTTGCTTTTGTTGCCGTGTTGTACACTGAGGGTTGTCAGGCCTTCTTCCAGACAAGAGCGGAGATCAGGTAATAGAAAATCCCTGCAGTGCAGCAGCATCTTGCAGGCGCTTGCATTGTGGAAAGATGGGTCTGGTTTCACAGATTTGGTCTCTTCTCTCTTGAATAGTGGGGGGGATGTTGGGGTTCCTAGGAGGGATTCCGGAAGGGGCGAAGACAATAAAAAGGATCCCAATATCAAGCAATGCCTGCGGAAGGTCAGGGATGGGCATTTTACGGCGGCGGTCAAAGTTTTATGTTCCAGTGGAGTTGCCCCCTTTGGAGAATCGACCATGAAAGCTCTTATTGATAAACACCCTGTGGTGCCACCCCCATTATTGCCTTCCAACCCCATGGTCCAGCCCACTGTTATTGCGGCAGAGGATTGTGTACTTAAATGTATCCAATCCTTCCCTAGAGGGACATCTTGTGGCAGAGATGGGATGCGGGCCCAACACTTGTTGGACGCTATTGGTTGTGAGGGTTCGGTAAGTTCCTCGGGCCTGCTCACAGCCATTACTGGAGTTGTCAACCTATGGCTTGAGGGGCTTTGCCCTAAGGTGTTGGCCGAGTTTGTGGCCTCAGCCCCCCTCACCCCCTTATTGAAACCTGATAATGGTATTAGGCCTATCGCCGTGGGGGGCATCTGGCGTAGGTTGGTATCTAAGGTGGCTATGAAGAAAGTTGGGAAGGACATGGCCCAGTATTTGGGGGATTTTCAATTCGGGGTTGGTATACCAAATGGGGCGGAGGCGGTGCTTCATAGTGCGAACAGGTTCCTGAACTCTTTTCATGAAGATGGGTCCATGGCCTTGCTCACGGTAGACTTCACCAATGCTTTCAACATGGTTGACCGCTCAACGTTCCTCCAACAGGTCCACCAACGTTGTCCATCTATCTATCGGTGGGTCCAGTTCCTGTACGCCCAACCCGCTAGGTTGTATGTTGGCAGCGATTGTATTAAGGCTACCACTGGAGTGCAACAAGGAGATCCCTTGGGGCCCCTTCTCTTTGCCCTAGCCTTACACCCACTTATTCTTCGTGTCCAGGAGCACTGTAACCTCCCCTTTCATGCTTGGTATTTGGATGATGGCACGATTATTGGTAATGCAATGGAAGTTGCTAAGGCATTGGACATCATCAACACGGAGGGACCATCCCTAGGGCTCCATCTCAATATTAAGAAAACGGAAGTGTACTGGCCATCGTGTGACGGTCTCAAGGTTCAGGACGGAATTTTCCCGAGAGGGATAAGTAGACCTGAGAGGGGGGTTAAGCTCCTTGGGGGGGCGGTTAGCCGAGATTCTGCTTTTATCGGGGAATTAGCAGGGCGGCGGGCATTGAAAGCGGTTGACCTTATGAAACTCTTGCCCTGCCTTCAGGACCCCCAGTGCGAGCTTCTTCTTTTAAGGTCATGCATGGGGGTAGCTAAGTTACTATTTGGGTTGCGGACCTGCCAACCCCACTTGATGGCGAATGCAGTATCCTGTTTTGATGATGGTCTTCGAGAGGCTATCGAAGACATTGTTGTTTGCGGGGGGTCCTACTTCGGTGACCTTCAGTGGCGTTTGGCATCTTTGCCGATGCGTCTGGGGGGTTTGGGCCTCCTTTCAGCGCGGGATGTTGGAGTTTATGCTTTTGTGGCGTCTAGAGCTCAGTCGTGTGTATTGCAAGACCATATCCTTCGGAACAGCGGGGTTGTTAAGCTTGACGTAGACTACCAACAGGCCCTTGAGTACTTAAGTATCTCTCTTCCAGACTTTGATATTGGCGGTTTCTATAATATGGACACCGCCCCCCCAAAGCCACAAAAAACTTTGGCGAATGCCCTATTTGACAAAATCGCTCGGAGTCTGGGAGAAACATTCGATTTGTCTCCCCGCCAGAAGGCGGTGATTGAGTGCTTGAAAGGCCCCCATGCGCAAGATTTTTTGACTGTTATCCCGATCGAGGGGCTGGGGCAATGCATGTCGGCTGTTGAGTATAGGGCTATCCTCAAATACCGGCTGATGATCCCTATGTATTCAGAAGACGAAACCTGCCCAATTTGCCGTAAAGCCTGCATGGATAAATACGGGGAGCATGCTATTCATTGTAAGGAGCTCCCTGGTTTCAAATATCGGCACGACTGGGTGAGAGATGTCTTGGGGGACATCTTGAGGAGAGCGGGGATTTCTGCCAAGAAGGAGGCCCCTGTGAATTTCCTTACAGATCCCATGGAAGGGAGATCTACATTAAGACCAGCGGATCTGCTCGTTTTTGGCTGGGCGGGAGGGAAACATGCTTGTATGGATCTCACAGGAGTCTCCCCCTTAGCTGGTTTAAGGGAAAGCGGGTTTGTAGCAGGACAGGCTATAAGG
Organism: Helianthus annuus; assembly: GCF_002127325.2. Classification (NCBI taxonomy): domain Eukaryota; kingdom Viridiplantae; phylum Streptophyta; class Magnoliopsida; order Asterales; family Asteraceae; genus Helianthus; species Helianthus annuus. The sequence goes on from NC_035444.2 coordinate 6,111,895, forward strand.
AAAGCGGAATCTAGAAAGGTGGATAAACACGCTAAAGCATGTGCTGATAACCAACATGCATTTGTCCCCTTCGCCTTCGACACCTTTGGCTCCCTAGCTCCAGAAGCTATCCGTTTGTTGACTAGGGTCCAAAAGGTTGTCCACAGCAGTTGCTCATCAACAGGGGGGCAGGGGTTTGTCTTTAATAGGCTAGGGTTTGCTATTCAGAAGGGGGTAGCGGCGCAGCTTGTTGCTCGCTTGCCTGCGATATTGATGTAACTCGGCCAGTTGTTTATATATAAATAAAAGTATGTTACTTTAAAAAAAAAAAATTAATTAAATAGATACACTAAGTTACAATCATACCATTGGATGTAAAACTATATAATCTATACTATATAATAAAAGAAACCACTTTAGGGACACATGTCGCTTTATGAGGTGGTCTCAATTAAAATTTATATTATATTAATTAATAAAATTAAAAACTATATATTAACATTTTTATTATTTATAAAGATAAAGATAGTTTTAATTGTTTATATAAAAGTTTATAATTTTTATATAAAAGTTTATTTACTATCAATTAATTTATCGAATAACCTTTATCTTTATTTATCATAGAAGCATATAAATAAAATGAATGAATAAATTAATTGAATAAATCTCATAAAACATATATTAATAAATGTACCGAAGAGTTTTAAAAAGTAAGCTTTTGTTATGACAAAAAAAAAGTATATAACACTTAATTATTATTATCTAATCTATCTATATCTATATCTATTCTATACATATAATAAAAGAGACACTTGTCATCATATTAAGCTATGTCTTATAGATAATTATAATTTTAATTTAATCTCTTCTAATTAATTATAGATAATAATTCTACTAAATATTATTTAGTTTAATTATTACTTTTATATTTATCTATTTACTTCAAATTCAAAGTTAGTTATCTAATTTGATATTAGAGTAAATTACAATTTTAGCCCATGTGGTTATATCACTTTTACCCTTTTAGCCCAATTTTTTTTTTTAACATATGAGCCCTCAATGTCTTTTTTTCTAACCCTTTTGGACCCCAACATCTTTTTTTCTAACCCTTTTGGTAGGGGCCAAAAGGGTTAGAAAAAAAGACGTTGTGGGCTCAAATATTAAAAGATTCATTTTTTGGCTAAAAGGGTAAAAGTGATATCACCACAGGGGCTAAAATCGTAATTTACTCTTGATATTAACTATGTATTTGAACGTTTTGTTTAGTTTGGTATCAAATAGATTTTACGAAACTTAAAATAAAATTAACTAATATTATTTATCATTTCTACATATACAAGTTTTAAATAAATGGTTAAATTTATTGAGACTTCGTTACATTTACAAGTTTTAAATAAATGGTTAAATTTATTGAGACTTTGTTAACAAATTTTACTACAATATAATAATCTATTTATATCAGTATAAATATATATTTATACTATACTATATAATAAAACATTAATGTGTAACACCTATCATTTATTGTAAGCATTTATAAATCAATTTATCGGAATTGGTACCAACATTTTATCACTCAAATAGATGTTGATTTGCTTCTTGAATAACATATCTTCTTTTCAAGAACCATCTTCACAATCACCATATCAATCGCGTATCGAGTATTATCCATTAGTATATTGAAAGATATGACTTTTTTATTATTGGTATATAAAATTAGATTTATTAAATCCGTGTAACACACGTGGTTTTTTATAGATATACCTTTTTTATTATTTACTATACAAAATTACATTTATTCGACCCGTGTAATAGATGAGGTTTTTTAAGATATAACTTTTTATTATTTGATATATAAAATTAGATTTATTCAATTCGTAAAAATTAAATTTATTCAATTCGTACAATACACGGGGTTTTTTAAGGATATATATTTTTTATTATTTAGTAATGAAAATTACATTTATTCAACCCGTACAATACAATTTTATTACATTTATTTGGTAAACAATATTACATTTATTCAATCCGTGTAATATAGATACTTAAAAGTAGATAAACATGCATATTATTTATTGTTCATGTTATTATTGTTAACTATGAGGAATTATATTAAATAACTTATTAATCAAACCAAAAATTTAAAATAGTATTAACCTAATTTAAAAATACATAGGGTTTTTAAAGATATAACTTTTTTATTGTTTGCGATATAAAATTAGATTTATTTAACCCGTACAATACACGAAGTTTTTTTTATAATATAACTTTTTTATTATTTAGTATTTAAATTTACATTTCTTCCACCCGTGAATACACTGGGTTTTTTTAAAAAAACATATTTTTTTTATTATTTGGTATATAAAATTACATTTATTCAAACCAAGATATAACTTTTTTTATTATTTAATATATAAAATTATATTACTCAACACATGTAATAAAAAACGTTTTTAAAAATATATTGTTTTTTTATTTAGTATATAAAATTACATTTTTTCAATCCCGTGTAATACACGGGGTTCTAACCTAGTTAAAATTAAAAGGTCAATATTTATTTTATACTAAAAAAATATTCTTTAATGAATTTCGTTTTTAATAAAATTTACATCGGGATGTTCATTAAAAATTAAGAAATACACTGTATATTTTTTTAAGTTTAAATAATACAAGTTATTTGAGTACTTGAATTATTGAGGGAATTTGTAGTTAAGAAAAAAAAAATGTATAATGAGAACCACTAATTTAGAGACATGTGAATTGGTTGCAACCTTGCTTCCACGACTAGGTCGAAGAATTAAAAGGCACTTTTTTGGGTTTTTTTTACTTAGTTTTGGTTGACAGACTCTTCTAAAAGTTAAGAGCCGCCACACCTCAAGGTGGGTATGAAACGGGCCCGGTTTTTTTGGATAGGGTTCGTGCACTCTTCTTTAGCACGTGGGGTCAAGGCGAACATCGGCACAAAGACTCCATTTCTAGCAAATGGACCGACATCAACAACAAGTGTCATGCGTTCCAAGAAGTCTTCTAACGTAACTACGATAATCGGCCGAGCGGTGAAGGTGACGTGGGGGTTTTAACGAAGAGTTTGGAGGAGTTTGAGAGGACAAAATGCCCTTTCACGTACTACAAGTGTTGGGAGCTACTACGAAAAAGTCCAAAGTGGGCGGTAGTTAATCCAATGACGTCTAGTAGTAGACGTCGGGCTAAAAGGTCAAAAACATCACCCTCCGTTGACCCGTCAACTCCGACATCGGATGCCCGCAATGTTGATTTAAATGAGGCGGTGGACGTTGACGAGGGCATTCAAGAAGAGTTGGTCCGACCCACCGGTAGAAGAAAGGGAACCGGGAAAAAAACGGTTGAGTCGTCTTCCGATCTCGAGTTAAAGGAAGACTTCGAGGAGATGAACCGTCGTCTCCAAGACATTCGCGATCTCGGCCACCAACGTTATGAGATCATGAAGGAACGAGTGGCCGAAACCAAAAAATTTAACGAGATGTAAGAGGCGAGGCAAATGGAAAAGGACATTGAGTTTTTGTCCAAGCCTATCGACCACCTACAAGGCGATGCGTTGATCCTTGCGCAAATGCGTCGCCAAAAAATTAGAGAAAAATATGGACTCTAGATCATGTTATTTTTTTTAGTTTATTTTTTCTGTTTTTTTTATTTTCTGTTTTTTTTTATTTTCAGTTTTTTTATTTTTCTGTTTTTTTTTATTTTCTGTTTTTTTTTTCAGTTTTTTTTTATTTTTATTTCAAGTAATGTAATTTTATTTTTAAATTAATGAAGTTTTTTATGTTTTAAATTAAAAAAAAATAATTGTGAAATGATTGTGAAATGATTGAATGGGGGTTATTGGCATAATGCCCCACTACGCCACTTTTGCTATAATGCCCCATTACTGACTAGGACGCCACGTGTCGTATAATGCCCCATGGTGGGGGCATTATAACCCTCTACCACTACACATGGTCTTAGTAATTTCAAGGCTCTCTAGATGTCATTATCACTTTTCAAGTTTCCAAACTTCAATTCCAATTACAAGCTAAAACAACTTCTCCGTTCTCTTTCTATGTCTTCTTTTCATTTTTTTCATCCTCTTTTCTAGTTCTAATGCTCTTTTGTAGTTCTAGAGAACACTGATTCCGACATGCTTCATAGGTTTTGAGGATGAGAGTAACAAACAAGATTTGTTTAAAACATACAGTGGCGGATAAAGTAATTTTTTTTCACGGTGGTGAAATATTTTTTAGCTCGTTTGTCTATTGCTGTATTATATTCTTTTTGGACCGGTTCATGTCGGGTTAGATCGGATCATGTAAAAAAGTTAATATTGAAATACTATTTATGATAAACTTAATAATTACTTGTTGTAACTATTAAAAGTTTTGGTCCGGTTGAAATAATAATTATAATAAATTTAATAATTATTTGTAGTAACCATTATTAACCACGAAAAAAATTCCTATTAGCTAGGGCTGTAAACGAGCCGAGTCGAGCCGAGCTAGACCTAGTTCGAACTCGGTTCGAGCTGGATCGGCTCGAGCTCGAACTTCAAATCGAGATGTGATTTGAGGCTCGAGCTCGACTCGATTAGAATTCGAGCTAGCTCGGCTCGGCTCGGCTCGATCTAGCTCGAACTAACAAAAAACCGCAAAATTTACTATTTAAAAATGAATTTCTTCATAGACTAAGGGCCATAATTGCCATTTAATTTAACCATATGGCTAAATATGCAAGTATAAATAGTTTATTCACTTTGTAAATTGTCTTTACATTCTTTTATAGGGAAAATAATCCCTTAGTTTTTGTTTTCTAAGGCTCTAAGCAATGTGGTACAAAAAAATGAAGGATGTAAACCTTATCGAGCCAGCTCACGAGCCGAGCCAGACCAAGCTCGAGCTCGGCTCGTTTACAAACCGAGTCGAGCCGAGCTGGCTCGTTAACAACCGAGCCAATTTCGAGCCGAGCTTTCTTCGAGCTTTTTTCGAGCGAGCTGCGAGCCACGAGTTTTTTGAACACCCCTACTATTAGCCTACATACTTATCTACGAAATTAGATGTGGAAGGTGAGGTCCAGTTATAGCCCACCAAGGCAAGCTAGATTTAATATTGAAGTTGCCCTAAACTTAAATCAGTCATGTACGCCCACCTTCTTTCTTCAACAAGCAGTTGCCGGAGCTTTACTCCGTTGCTGCTAAATATCACCCTTTGCCTCTCTACTCCACCATCTTCTTCCATTCATTATTTTGTTCTTGACTAGGGGTAACACAATATTATTTCAAGGGTAGCGGAATACAAAAACGTCAAGATAAGTATATATTTTGCACTACAGCCGAAAAGTTAAGGGGTAGCGGGCGTTACCCCTACCAAAGAGGTAGGTCCGCCCCTGATAACCATAACCGACGCGCTACTTTCGTAGCCTTATTTAAAAACTGTATTGATAATATTCTTTTTACATGTGATATGTGTTTAATAAGGCAAACCTATAAGGGTGGGGTAGGTTGCGAGGACCACTTGAAATTTGACTTATTAATTAGATTTTTATTTTTTTATTTATTAAATGTCCAGATAGTCTCTGTGGTTTGTTCTTTTTAAGGAAATGATATTTTTGTCATTTCACACCATCTTAACTGAAAAACTAACTGATGTTAGGCACAGGGACTATCCGGGAACGAAAATTGAAAAAGTGGGACTATAGCTGTAATTTTAGAAAGTTAAGGACTAAAGGTGAAAAATGGACAAACCACATGGACTATCCGGGCATTTAACTCTTTATTATTTATTAAACTTCATTATATACATGAAAATTACTTTCTGACATCTTAAACAACTGATCAAAATTGGTTGTTGAAATCTACATCATATTATGGTGTACGGTGTGGAAGTGGGTAAACCCACTTTACCGATTGGCAAACCACCGCCAATATGTTTGCCGAACATATATTGCCGAAAATGGGGACAAAATCGGTGAAGGTATACCGATTCGGGGAGAGGGAGGAGAGGGGAGAGAGTGGGGTTGTGTGGTGGGGTCCATGCCATCTCAACCAATCACACATTTTTCCTTTTTTTTTTAAATAGTTTACCACTTCACCAAGTGTCTAACCATTGCCAACATTTTGAGCATAGTTTACCACTTTGACATGGCACACTCTCATTGGTTGATTTTTTAGTTTGCCACTCAAAGTGTTTAACCACTCCCTACACCCTTAACGCATAACAAGTATGCACTAATAATGTAGTGTCATACTCTCACCATAAGATAAGGCCCATAATCAAATGATCATGAAAAAATCAAGAGATTTCATTTTCACATTCCAGCATGTATATTAAAGGTGCACAAAACCTGGTTTGGGTTGAGAACCGATTTTAGGGTTGAAAACTCTAACCCACTCAAACTGCTTTGAATTGGGTTCAAGACCGGTTTGGCCCAAAAAAACAGTTGGATCGGGTTCAAAACATGTTGGGCCCCAAACTGGTTCAGGGTGAAACCAGTTCGACACATAAAAAACACAAACTTGTACCAAACTGCCGGGTCAGGGCCAGGCCCAGGCCCAAATAAGTTTGGCTCAAATCGGTTTTTCTGGGCTACCTTATCAAGCTCTGAACCAGTTCATCAATGTTTTGCAATTGATGGCCACTTATCTCCACAAAAGATAAAAATTTATCTTGTATGCCTTTTTTGAATCTTCATTTAAATTTCGTTTATCACCATATGAAACCCAAGATAGAAGTATCGACTCGATTATCAATTTTAAAACTTCGGCTTCTATTTCAACTTGATCTCGATTCTCCTCACACATATAACTTCATCGCTTTGGTTTGTTATCACTTGAGACCTACAAAATATTAAAAATCTAACAAATAGTATATTTTATACTAATACCGGTATAACTAGCATGCAATATCACTTGTGAATGAGTAAAGTTATAAGAGGCTTCTTACAGCCTTCATTCACTTTGCATATGGTTTGTTTATGGATTTTAAATAGTTACTAGGTGGACACCCGTCCGATGGACGTATTGTTGTTAGTATTATAAGTATAATGATAAAAGTTTTTGTCTACGTTTATATGTAAAATATGATATGAAATTATTTAATGAATTCACATTCGCATTATACTTAAGAATACATTAAACTTGTCGACTGATTAAGTTTAGACACAAGAGAATCATAACGAACCCACAAAACATGTTTAATTTCACTGAATGATTTAATTTCACTAACACAGAAAACGCAGTAATTAAAAATATATTATCTAATACATCATTTAGTTCCAAATCCCCTAATAGTAAACCCCGTATACAAACACGGGTAGTTAAAATTCCATTCGGAAAAAAATTGATCAAAACAGCTCGTATGAATTTCGATCCAAGGTGAGCTCATTCATTGATAGCTCCGACACCACTAATTTAAATATTAAATTAATTGACTTTGAGGTCCAAATTATATAAACACCTAACTACCAACTACCATTGCCACACCTCTTCTTTATATATCACCATCATAACTCTTGCATACCATTTATCAACCACACAACCTCATTTTTTGGGTGCACAACTAGTTCCATTTGACGAAAATAAGTATCGTAAAACAAGTATAACTTATAAACGAAGTTGATAAGAAATGGCCACTGGTCACGGGTGTTTTCAAGGTGTGTTTGAAGTATGCATTAATTTTGACGATAAGAGCGTCTCTAGAAGACCCTACCATCGTAACTGCAATTGTCCTCTTCATAAATTGACGTGTGAGTATAGTTCTCGTACATCTCATATAACTAGCGTTTCATATCCGGTAACACATCAAGGCTCCCTACCTACGACTATGTCAAGAAATTATACGCCGCCTATGGCAACTACGGGGAAAAGAACCAAAGCGACAAGTCATGAGAGATCAGATGATTTTGGTGTTGGTCATTGTCCATGATTATAACAGAAGTAAATTGTTATTATTATTATTATTATTATTGTTGTTATATATTGCCACTGCTCAAATTCTTTATTGAACTCATAATTGTTTAATTATCAACTAATTGTGTGGTATTAGTTGTAATTATAATTTTGCTAATACTAGAGACCATAACATGGATTGTTGTATTCATATTATTATTATGACAATCAATTATGAACAATTTTATTAGTTTGATATTTTTAACACATTATAACATTGTGGACCCAAAAATTATTTTATTCGGGTCATTCTTCGAATGGTTATTGGATTTTAATAATCCCAAGTTTCACCAGTTAGCCGATAATAATCCCAACTTTAAAAATTCCCTTCAATAATCTCAACTTGTAAAAGTTTGACCGTCATTGATCCTTTTCAAACATATAAGAATTTGGTCTCCTCGATAGATTCAATTACACCTAGAGACTCCTTAATTGATTTACGTGCACCTATGTTAGAAAAGGATCAATGGCGGCCAAACTTTTACAAGTTGGAATTATTGGAGGGAATTTTTAAAGTTGGGATTATTATCGGCCAACTGGTGAAACTTAGGATTATTAAAATCCAATAACCCTTCTTCGAATGTGTGGTGAATCAGGACCACTCTTCGTATATTACACATCAAAATGAAAATCAGATATTGGTAACTGTAATAATTCTCATCAAAATCCATAATTAGGATGATAATTAGTCAATAAGAAAACCCTAATTGAGACACCCAAGTAATTCTACACTAACCCTAAAATTTTCAGAACAATCGGAATCAGGATCAGCCCTGGGGATAAACCCTAATTGATAATTATCTTTAAAATCACGTTGTACAGATTGAAACTGAATTTAAAAGTGAGTCATACAAGCTAGTCTCGTAGCCAGCTAGTCTACATAAATAGACTGCACCCCTTACGAACCGTAAGGGGAAATGCCATACGGTCCGTAAGAGTGTCCCAAAATTCACTATAAATAGCAGACATTGGCAGTAGCTTTTAGAAGTTGAAACGACGTTCCAACTTTCTGTATACGTCGAATTAGCTCAGAAATACTACAATTAAACACACACTGCACTCGAATTGCTGCCACAAAACAGGGTAATCACTCGATCGCTATTACGATTCATTTTCCGACTGATCAATATATCCAATGAATGTTTAAGTGCCGCCCACACCAGGGTGATACTTTGTCGTTCGTCGTTAAATCGATGGATGTTTAAGTATCGCACTTTGTCGTTCGTTGTGAGAATTTGATCTCGTGAGTTATCGTAACTGCTGTATTGATCACTAACCCGGTTTTGTGTGCATTATTATTTAATTAGGTTAAACAAGGCTAAATCATATTCTGCCCGTGTTAAATTTGCAATGTGAGTCATTCTCTTTTTATCAAATGTTTTACAATACTCCAAATTATTTTCAGAATTATAATTACAGTGATTAAGTTTATGTAATCACCAAATTACAGCCGGTATGTGGGGTATTGTGCACATTACTACTGCTTTAATCACATTAGGTGGGCGAACCTAAAATTTAGTGATATACGTCATTCATTGGGGCAACCAATGGTGATATGACCACAGTCACAGATACGGTCGAGTGACAAATACTGTGGGTAGTTGGTTGATATCTGAAACATATGTAAAAACTCTTAATACTGTAAATTATAGTAAATGTGTCGTTTTCAGTAAACTGAATGATTCACTCAGTATTTCCCCGCTGAGAAAATCTTTTTCAAACATGTTTCAGGTGATCTATTGTAATTCAGGAAAAGTGCTGGGAAGCAGTGCAGGCTTAAAATAGTGGCTCATTATAAAATAAAGAAATATGTTTTGTAAAAATAAGGATTTCTCAGTAAAACCTTATTATTGTAAATTATCGGGGTTTTATCCCGAATTGTGAAATAAAATAATCGGGAAAAGTTTTTAGCTTTAAAACGATCCTGACAATAATAACCTTCCGCTGCTAAATAAAATCACATAATTAAATATCACGGGATTTCTGTCCCGCGGCTCCTGAAACGGGTCAAACCGGGTCGGGGGCCGTGACAGAAATGAGGTGGTATCAGAGCCACTGAGTTAAGCTAATTAAGTATTTAGAGATACTTAATTTTTTCCTGATTACTATTATGTGATTATGTGTTTTATTTAAACTGATTATTTGTTAGTTACAGCATGGGTAAGAAAAAGCTACAAGATATCTATCTTAAATTAGATAGGTCAGTCTATGAAGAGGGAAGTTCATCTTCAAAACTCCCTATAATTCCTGAAGAAGGAATATTTGTGCGAAAAGCACAATATGAGAAACCGCTTTCTCCTAGAAAAAGGAGTATGATTATTAAGAAAAGTAAAAGCAAATCCGAGAAAAGAGGATTAAAAAGGAAACCCAGGAGTTAATCAATAAATCACCTTGGGAAGACAAGCTAGACGAGAAATGGGCAAATTTGTATATGCTAGCTACAGTAGCAGAACATGCAAATCTTTAAAAAAAAAAACCCTTAAGTCTAGTAACAGCACTTCCCAGTAAATAAATAAATAAATCCGAGTGTGTTCTTTCCTGTATTTTGTACAAATAGTGTGCAATAAAACTTTGATGTTTATTTGTTAAACTTTGTTCCAAAGTTTTAACTTAGTATTTTGTGCATTTTGCATATATGCTACACAACATGAATGAGATATCTGAAGCCTTTCAGAACCTCGATCTTTACCCGGTGAATGTAGAAGTTTCTCAAGATTTCACTGGATACTTTGCTGATGTGGAGCAACCTGTAGAATTCAAGGCTCCACCCTTGACAAAGCCAAAACGAAAGAAAAGAAAGAATTATGTATGGGGTAGTCGTATCCGTAGGAAAAAGCCAGTTCCGAAACTTCCTAAAATAAACAACCCTTTAGGAAAAGGAAAAGAAATTGTAATCAAAGAAAGTACTAAACAGCAAGAGATGGAAACTAAAGTCAAGAAAGATTCTAGGCAAATGGAAAAACAATTTGAGGAATATTCTAAAGATATAGAAATGGAAGTAGGACAAGGTTCTAGACCAACACAGATAGAAATTGGAGAGAGCTCCAATCAAAACCAAAACCAGGGAATAACTTTTCAGGATGAAATAGATTTTCTATTGGCAAACTGTGAAACTATTCAGCCTGTCAATACGAATGTTTTTACCTATCCTGCTGAAAATCCACTTCCTATGAACTTTGAACCAGCAATTCCAGAACCAATAGTCCACTCTCAACCTGTAGAAATGGACGAATGGTGGACAAATGATTGGTGATTTCAAAATATTGTCAACGACCCTTATTCCTTTTTTCCACAATTTGATCCAGAACCCCTACCTAATCCACCAATGAGTAACGAGAATATGGCTGAACTTCGTCATTATGGTGAAGAATTGATGGATGCAGGAAATAGAATTAGGGAGATAGGGGGACAAATTGCCTGGAAATATGATGAAAGGGAAATGCGTTTTTAGAACGACAAATGGTGAGGGATAGGAAGGTGGTAAAACTATAGTTGTGTAATAGTATAGTAAATAGTGAAATCAGTCTGTAACATAACTCCGAATAAAACTTTGTAAAATATCTGTGTGTAGTGATGCATACTATAACAGATATGAAATGGAATCGAGAAATCGATAGTTTTGACTATACGTGTATTGTAAATTGTCTGATTGTTTATGTATGATTACTATTTATCAAATACAAATAAAAATTATATATATATTATCAGATGGCAAATATTGGTAATGAACCGGTAAATGAGGTTAATCAGTCGGAGCAACATCCAGGGGATCAATATATGACTAGACAAGATATTGAAAATATTGTTGCTCAAGGGATAGCCAATGCTATTCCAGCATTCGTTGCTGCTGTAAAAAGTCCAATCGAACCGCAACATATCGTTCCTAGTAAACGTACTTCTGAAGATAACTTCAGTAATAGTATAAATGGGGGCAATAATCATGATAATGAATCTCAGCACACGCCGCTCCCTACGAAACAGAAAGCTGCAACACCTGGTTGCACTTTCAAAGAATTTCTTGCTTGTAAACCCACTGAATTTGCAGGCAATGAAGGGGCAACTGCATCACTGCGTTGGTTAGAGAAAACCGAAGCAGTAATTGCAATAAGTAAGTGTGCCAAAGATGATCAGGTCATGTATGCATCAAATCTGTTTAAAGAAGGAGCACTCGAATGGTGGAACACAGTGCTACAAGCAAAAGGAAGAAGGGTGGCCTATGCGATGAATTGGGAAGAATTTAAGAGTCTTGTCGAAAGAAAATTCTGTCCCGAATATGAAAAGGAACAAATGGCAAATAAGTTCCTAACTCATCGGATGTTAGGTGTGGATTGTCGTGGTTATACTTCGACATTCTTCGAATATGCAAGAGTAGTACCTAACCTAGCTTCGCCAGAACCAGTACTCATTTCTCGCTATATTTGGGGATTAATTTGCGAAATTCGAAATATCGTTAAGGCTGCGAGACCTCGCACTATTGACGATGCAGTAGAATTAGCTAACACCCTAACCGATGAACTGATACGCACAAGAGATGAAGACAGAAAGAAAGAATTAGCTCAGAAAATTACCCAAGGAATTAGGGTGGCTAATAGTAGTAACTTCAAGAAAAGAGGAGCAGGGCAATCTTCAACTCAGCCATTCTGCAAAATTTGCAAAAAGAAACATTTTGGAAAATGTAATAAACTTTGCAATTTTTGAAAAATGATAGGACATCGTGAAGAAAACTGTAGAAAGAAATCCATAATTTGTTACAATTGTGGAGAAGTCGGACATTTCAAAACAGAATGTCCTAAGTTAGTCAAACCAGTAGACAACATACCCAAAGCGACCGAATGAGCTACTAAGAAGAATGCCAGAGCATTCCAGCTGACCACTCAAGAAGCAGAGCTCATCCCGGATGTGATAGCCGGTACGTTTTTAGTTCACGACGTTTATGCAAAAGTATTATTTGACTCTGGTGCAAACCAAAGTTTTATAAATACTTCATTCTGCCAAGCTCTTAAGTTACCCTTAACTACCATTAGGCAGATTTTTACAGTCGAAACCGCAGATGGGAATTCAGTAAAAATCAATCAGGTTTTGCAAAAAGTAGAAATAGAACTTTCAGGTCATAAATTTGCTGCAAACCTATTACATATGAAATTAGCTGAATTTGATGTTGTGTTAGGAATGGATTGGTTAATAGCCAACCATGCTCAAATCATTTGTGATAAAAACTCTATAGAAATTCAATCACCTACTGGAGAAGTAATCATGATTACAGGAGATAAACCTCGAAAGCCACTGAAGTTCATATCAGTAATGAAAGTTGCTAATTATGAACGAAAACAAGGAATAGTATATATGATTTCAGTAATCATTAATACTAAAGGTAAGGAACTTAAGGAAATTCATGTAGTCTCAGAATACCCAGATATATTCCCGGAAGATTTACCTGGGTTACCACCAGATAGGGAGGTAGAATTCAGAATTCATCTAATTCCAGGAACTACACCGATAGCCAAGGCACCCTATCGATTAGCTCCTACCGAAATGCTAGAATTGAAGAAACAATTAGATGAATTACTAAGCAAAGGATTTATACAACCTAGTTCATCCCCTTGGGGTGCACCAGTGTTGTTTGTGAAAAAGAAAGATGGATCGATAAGAATGTGTATCGATTATAGAGAGTTAAATAAGGTTACAATTAAGAATCGATACCCATTACCTAGGATTGATGATCTTTTCGATCAATTGCAAGGCGCTAAGTACTTTTCTAAGATAGACTTGCGCTCCGGATATCATCAATTAAAAGTTCAAGAAGAAGACATACCTAAAACTGCTTTTAGAACTAGGTATGGACATTATGAGTTTACAGTCATGCCCTTTGGGTTAACTAATGCACCTGCAGCATTCATGGACATGATGAACAGGATCTGTAAACCATATTTGGATAAATTTGTAATTGTTTTCATAGACGATATACTTATTTATTCAAAAAGTCAGGACGAACATTGTCAGCACTTGCATGCACTCTTAACTTTGTTAAGAAAAGAAAAATTGTATGCCAAATTTTCGAAGTGTGAATTTTGGCTACAAGAAGTGCAATTCTTAGGACACATGGTGAATCATGAAGGTATTCACGTAGATCCTGCTAAGATAGAAGCAATTACCAATTGGAAGGTTCCACAAACCGCAATGGAAATTAGAAGTTTTATAGGTTTAGCCAGATATTATAGACGGTTTATTAAGGATTTTTCCAAGATAGTTGTACCATTAACTAAGCTAACCTGTAAAGCCATTAAGTTCGAATGGGGACCTAAACAAGAAGAAGCCTTTAGAATCTTGAAGCAGAAATTAACCAATGCTCCAATCTTAGCCTTACCAGAAGGAACAGAAGACTTTGAAGTATATTGTGATGCTTCAAAATTAGGATTCGGATGTGTGTTAATGCAACGCAAGAAGGTAGTTGCGTATGCTTCCAGACAATTGAAGAAGCACGAGGAAAACTATACGACTCATGATTTAGAATTAGGAGCTATAGTTTTTGCCCTTAAGATATGGAGACATTATCTGTATGGAAGTAAGTTTACTGTTTATACAGATCATAAAAGTTTAAGGTATATATTTGGGCAAAAAGAATTAAATATGAGGCAAAGAAGATGGATGGAAATCCTGAGTGATTACGACTGTGATATTCAATATCACGAAGGAAAGGCAAACGTAGTTGCAGATGCCTTAAGTCGTAAGTACCATGAAAAGCAAAGACGAGTCCGTGCTCTTAGAATAAATCTACAAGTAGATTTAATGGAACAATTGAAGGAAATTCAAGAAACGGCAATCAAGGACGATGCTGAAGGAATGAAAGGTTACCTAAAAGAATTGGAACAAGGAAATGATGGAATTTGGAAATTCCACAAAAGCAGAATTTGGGTACCTAAACAGGGGAATTTAAGATCAAAGATTTTAGAGGAAGCTCATAAATCTAGGTATACTGTACATCCAGGAAACAATAAGATGTACCAAGATTTAAGAAAGAATTTCTGGTGGATAGGAATGAAGAAGGATATAGCCGAGTACGTATCCAAGTGTTTAACCTGTTCACAAGTTAAAGCCGAACATCAGAAACCTTCAGGTCTACTACAACAGTTAGAAATGCCTGTATGGAAATGGGAACTCATAACAATGGACTTTGTTACTAAGTTACCCAAAACCAGAAAAGGTAACGATGCGATTTGGGTAATTGTGGATCGATTAACCAAATCCGCTCATTTTCTACCTATGAAAGAAACCTTTAACATGGAAAGGTTAGCCAAGATGTATGTGGATGAAATAGTATCCTTACATGGAGTCCCACTCTCCATTGTATCGGATAGAGATAGTCGTTTCACTTCCCGTTTCTGGACAAGCTTCCAAGAAGCAATGGGAATCCGACTCAATCTAAGTACTGCATATCATCCACAAACCGATGGACAAAGTGAAAGGACGATCCAAACTCTAGAAGACATGCTCCGAGCATGTGTAATTGATTTTGGTGGTAATTGGGATAACCATTTACCCTTAATTGAATTCTCCTATAACAATAGTTATCATTCAAGCATCGAAGCCGCTCCATTCGAAGCACTGTATGGACGCAAGTGCAGAACTCCCGTATGTTGGGCAGAAATAGGAGAAAGTCAATTATCAGGTCCAGAAATCGTACAAGAAACCACTGACAAGATAACTCAAATCAAGGAAAGATTGAAAACAGCCAGAGATCGCCAGAAAAGCTATGCAGACAATCGCCGCAAGCCACTAGAATTCCAGATAGGAGATAAAGTACTTTTAAAAGTTTCTCATTGGAAAGGAGTAGTACGATTCGGTAAGAAAGGAAAACTGAGTCCAAGATATGTTGGACCATTCCCAGTGATCCAACGAATAGGACCAGTAGCTTATCGCTTACAACTACCAGAAGAACTAGTTGGAGTACATGATGTATTTCATGTATCCAATCTCAAGAAATGTCTATCAGACGAATTCCTGGTAGTACCTCTTCAAGATGTGGAGGTAAATGAAAAGCTGAAATTCATAGAAAAACCCATACAAATAGAAGACCGGAAGGTCAAGTTTCTCAAACACAAGCGACTAGTGCTGGTGAAAGTCAAATGGAATTCAAAGAGGGGACCAGAGTATACTTGGGAACTGGAGTCAGAAATGAAGAGGAAATACCCTCATCTATTTCAATGAATCTCGAGGACGAGATTTTTCTTAAGGTGGGGAGGATGTAATAACTCTCATCAAAATCCATAATTAGGATGATAATTAGTCAATAAGAAAACCCTAATTGAGACACCCAAGTAATTCTACACTAACCCTAAAATTTTCAGAACAATCGGAATCAGGATCAGGGCCCCTAAAACTCAGGGGGATAAACCCTAATTGATAATTATCTTTAAAATCACGTTGTACAGATTGAAACTGAATTTAAAAGTGAGTCATACAAGCTAGTCCCGTAGCCAGCTAGTCTACATAAATAGACTGCACCCCTTACGGACCGTAAGGGGTGCCATACGGTCCGTAAGAGTGTCCCAAAATTCACTATAAATAGCAGACATTGGCAGTAGCTTTTAGAAGTTGAAACGACGTCCCAACTTTCTGTATACGTCGAATTAGCTCAGAAATACTACAATTAAACACACACTGCACTCGAATTGCTGCCACAAAACAGGGTAATCACTCGATCGCTATTACGATTCATTTTCCGACTGATCAATATATCCAATGAATGTTTAAGTGCCGCCCACACCAGGGTGATACTTTGTCGTTCGTCGTTAAATCGATGGATGTTTAAGTATCGCACTTTGTCATTCGTTGTGAGAATTTGATCTCGTGAGTTATCGTAACTGCTGTATTGATCACTAACCCGGTTTTGTGTGCATTATTATTTAATTAGGTTAAACAAGGCTAAATCATATTCTGCCCGTGTTAAATTTGCAATGTGAGTCATTCTCTTTTTATCAAATGTTTTACAATACTCCAAATTATTTTCAGAATTATAATTACAGTGATTAAGTTTATGTAATCACCAAATTACAGCCGGTATGTGGGGTATTGTGCACATTACTACTGTTTTAATCACATTAGGTGGGCGAACCTAAAATTTAGTGATATACGTCATTCATTGGGGCAGCCAATGGTGATATGACCACAGTCACAGATACGGTCGAGTGACAAATACTGTGGGTAGTTGGTTGATATCTGAAACATATGTAAAAACTCTTAATACTGTAAATTATAATAAATGTGTCGTTTTCAGTAAACTGAATGATTCACTCAGTATTTCCCCGCTGAGAAAATCTTTTTCAAACATGTTTCAGGTGATCTATTGTAATTCAGGAAAAGTGCTGGGAAGCAGTGCAGGCTTAAAATAGTGGCTCATTATAAAATAAAGAAATACGTTTTGTAAAAATAAGGATTTCTCAGTAAAACCTTATTATTGTAAATTATCGGGGTTTTATCTCGAATTGTGAAATAAAATAATCGGGAAAAGTTTTTAGCTTTAAAACGATCCTGACAATAATAACCTTCCGCTGCTAAATAAAATCACATAATTAAATATCACGGGATTTCTGTCCCGCAGCTCCTGAAACGGGTCAAACCGGGTCGGGGGCCGTGACAGTAACACTAAAAAGAATCTTCAGTATAAATTTACTACTAATTACGAAACCTTAAAAGTCAAACTAAATCAATCAACAGTAATGTCACACTCAACAAAAACCAAATAGAACAACACCTTAAATTGTTTGAAAAACTAATAAGCTACTAACTTACTCTTGCTTCACTTAGCTACTAAACAAATTTAGCCTTAGGTCTTGACTCTTGATCTACTAATTTAGTATAATTTTGTTAAGTAAATGATAAACACAGATTCTGTGTTTGATAATAAGTAAATATAAAGGTTAAAACTAGTAAACCTGATGAATCGTTGCCATAATTTAATTTTTTTTTTGTTATCGTGAACAGTACATTTGAATTAAGTAACTAAAAAAGTGACAACCTAACATGTTCATAAGGACAATTGGGACAATTCTAGACATCCTACAAGCGAGAAACTACATTTTATTGAAGTTAAAAGCATTATTCTCTAATGGAACACACACAAAACAAACTAAAAGAATAAAATTGAATAAAAAAAGTTTTATCAAAAACTATAACACGTTGCTTTTACTAAAGAAATTTGCAGAAGCGCACCCATAAATAATTTAAAAGGTTGTTGACTAGTTTTTGGTTTGAATTTTATACAATTGATGTGGCACATCTACTTGTTTTATCGGCTAGACAAGAAAGTAACGAATAGCACCAAATTGTTAACTCGGAATCTCAGATTTAACAAGAAACTTTAAGAAACAATGATGATGATGGGAAACGATTATGGATACCGAATGCTTGGGAATGTTTTCGTGATTAAGTCATTCTTTCGTTAAAGGCAAAACGAATGTAAACAAATATTGACAAAGTCGCTCACTTGTTCAATTTGAATAGTGAAGTAAAGAGAGGAGTGCACGAAATGTTTTTTGTTGTGTTGTTAGAAGATTATGGACATCTTTGCCATCTTGATTTGTGGCTTTCTATTTGTCATCGATTTATGGCTTTCTAATTGTCGCTATATTTAATTTAATAACAAACAATATGTAAAGATGTTTAATAACAAACAACATGTAAGAACCTAAATTCCAATGTATAATTTATTATTGTATTGCAATAATAGATAAATACCCACTAAATTTGAAATTTATAATGAAATGCGTACTTAGAAAGTCGATAACACACATACTGGATCGTGAATTCAATCAGATATCATGTTCTATTGAACAATAAAACAAAAGAAAATATCAGCAGTAGCGAAAGTACTAAGTTTATTGATCAAGAACATTATTTGATTGGAAGGAAGGATACAACAACATAATCACACTTAGAATTCACAATTGCAATACAATTCAACTCATAACTTAGTTTTTTTAGGTTTACTATTACATTGATCTATATATGTGATTCATAACCTAATTAAAACAATAAAAATTTTACATAAAGATCTTCATCCTCAAATCTTTATTTGACCTTTAACAGAGCATGTGTTCACCAAAGGTGGTAACTTTCTTATCAATATGAAGTTCATTGTTAACAACTTCATCTTCATTAGTAGCAACCACTTCATATGTAGTAGGTTCGTCAACATTAACTTGTTCTTCATTGGCACTTATGTCTTTTTGAGCATCAACGTTACCATCAATAGTAATGTCTTTGTTTGTCACCATTCACTTGTTATTAGACCAAGCGTAATGGGGCGTTTTTTTTAAAAAAAATTGCCCGAAAACGCTCTAAAACGCCCAACCCCCATTACAGGGGGCGTTTTCAGGCGTTATTTTCGAAAAAATTAGGGGCCGGCGTTTTAAAAATAACGCTTAATTCATGTGGGGCCACCAAAAATCCGACCGTTTGCAAACGGTAACTTTCTTTTATTTTATTTTTTTAATTTAAAATAATTCCCACTATATATATTTACCCCACATTCACACCATTTTTTATACAAAAACTCACTATCTCTCCCACTTTCTTCCAACTTTTATAAAAAAACCCACTTTCTTCTAATTTTTATACAATCATGCATCCATTCCGCCCTCCTTTTGGTGTCCCCGCTAGACCCGCAAACCCGAACACAACCCAACCGCAAACCCCATTCAACCTTCAAGACATGGACCCGAGCTTTTTAACTTACGCGGCTTACTTACGTGGCGCCCCTCCGTTTGTTCCTCCAACTTTCGGCTATGGTCAAGCCGGCGGGTCTCAACCGTCACAACCCGAAGCCGAACCCGATGTGGAAGTCATACCGGAGACGCAACCCGAACCGGTGCAAGAAACATCGAAACGCGGCAAAAGGTCGCATAAGAAGAAGGATAAGGACGCACCGAGGCGTACAAAAAATATAATCAAATGGACGAAGGAAGAGGAATACGCGTTGACTCGGGCGTATGTCGACATTTCGGAGGACGAAGAGACCGGTAACTATTTTATATAAATATTATTTTACTTACTTTGTTATTTTATTTTTTAACAAACAACTTATTATTTTTTTTTTGTAGCAAACTTTCAAACGGGCTCGGTTTTTTGGGATAGGGTTCGTGCACTCTTCTTTAGCACGTGGGGTCAAGGCGAACATCGGGACAAAGACTCCATTTCTAGCAAATGGACCGACATCAACAACAAGTGTCATGGGTTTCAAGAAGTCTTCCAACGTAACTACGATAATCGGCCGAGCGGTGAAGGTGACGTGGGGGTTTTAACGAAGAGTTTGGAGGAGTTCGAGAGGACAAAAGGCCCTTTCACGTACTACAAGTGTTGGGAGCTACTTCGAAAAAGTCCAAAGTGGGCGGTAGTTAACCCAATGAGTCTAGTAGTAGACGTCGGGCTAAAAGGTCAAAAACATCATCCTCCGTTGACCCGTCAACTCCGACATTGGATGCCCGCAATGTTGATTTAAATGAGGCGGTGGATGAGGGCATTCAAGAAGAGTTGGCCCGACCCGGCGGTAGAAGAAAGGGAACCGGGAAAAAAACGGTCGAGTCGTCTTCCGATCTCGAGTTAAAGGATGATTTCGAGGAGATGAACCGTCGTCTCCAAGACATTCGAGATCTCGGCCACCAACGTTATGAAATTATGAAGGAACGAGTGGCCGAAACAAAAAAATTTAACGAGATGCAAGAGGCGAGGCAAATGGAAAAGGACATCGAGTTTTTGTCCAAACCTATCGACCACCTACAAGGCGATGCGTTGATCCTTGCGCAAATGCGTCGCCAAAAAATTAAAGAAAAATATGGACTCTAGATCATATTATTTTTTTATGTTTTTTTTTTATTTTTTTCAGTTTTTTTTCGGTTTTTTTTTATTTTCTGCTTTTTTTTTTACTTTCGGTTTTTTTTAAGTTTTTTTTTATTTTTTTTTCAAGTAATGTAATTTTTTTTTAAATTAATGAAGGTTATTTTATGTTTTAAATTAAAAAAAATAATTGTGAAATGATTGTAAAATGATTGAATGGGGCATTATACCACTACACCACTTTTGCTATAATGCCCCCTTGCTGACTAGGACGCCACATGGCGCAAAACGCCCCATGGTGGGGGCATTATAGTGTTCTACCACTACACATGGTCTTAGTACTAACTCAATAGTATGAAGTTGTATTCTATCAAAAGAAAACACTTATCAACATCAATTAATCAACCCATTTGATCCATGCCATCAACACCATCATTAATAGCCTTTTATTTAGTTTTGCGTTATAATTAATTCAGAATCATCACTACGAGAAAAAACCTTTAATGACGTGCATTGTGTGTCATAAAATGGGTTTATATGACACGTAAAAGCTTGTCAAGGAAACCTATGTCATAAAATGAAGATGACATGCATTTGTGTATCATTTTTTTATGACGCGCATTTGAAACCCCCAATTCATGACACACACTACAGTCAATGAAGCCCCTATCATAAATGAAGATGACACGAAATACGTGTCATGGTTTTAGATGTTTTAATTTTTTTTGTAGAATTACTAATTTTGACATTAAATGAAATTAGTGTCTCATAAACAAAATATAAAATAAATATATAGCAAAAACAATCTATTTCTTACAATATTTCATTAAATTCTAACAAACGTTTCAAAGTTAACAATATTTCATTAATGTCGATACAAAATATCACCGAAAAATAAAGGTTGCCACAAAGATCGATCATTCTTCGTGAAAGCAACAATCAATAACAACACCTCCATACGTAAACTCTACTCTTAACACATTCTCACTTGCATCATACAACCAAACAATCTGTCACCAAAACAGTCAAAACTTTTATTCTACATCATCAATAAAATAATGTACATTAAGTGCAGTCAAACAATCTCACAACCTATATTTAAAAAGATGAATCGTTCTAGATTTATTCAAAATAATCTCCATATAGTTCTGCTTAAAATGCCAAAAATAATCTAATACAAATCATACAATTAGGGCCTTTTTGCACACACAAATATAAGTACTTACAATCTCTAATGACTTACCATTATTAGTGAGTTTGCATAATCGATACTTTCATAGAGGTCATAAACACCACTCCATGCATTTTGGCATGCTCCCATTGATCCGCATAACGGTAACGCCATTGACACTCTCCACACCATTAAAAGATCCAATATTAGAGAAGGATTGAAGATACAATTTGTTTGCAAATAAAACAAAAAGAAAAGCAAGCTTTTGATATAGTATGATTTGAAATATAACTTACACTTTCTCTCCGATTTTCAGGACTAGGAATACCTGCAAATATCCAGTAGTATAGAAGTTGACTTCAAGAATTGGTCAAAATCATTGTAGTAATAAACTAAAAAGATAAATAGAACTCGCAAAATAACATCCGGTAATTTTTTTTAATCAAATACCATGCCTATGATCCACACAATTAGCTACAAAATACATTAACAAACCTTAATCGATTCGATCAAGGCCTCATGTACAGCTCTATTCCTACAATAACCAAAAGGTGGGTACGGAAAGCACCGAGACATCTTTGATGCAATTTAACAACCAAAAAACTAAAATTGGAGATGAAATTGTTGCGTTTATTAGACCTGTTAATTCCCTAAAGAACCTGAGTGGACATATATCTCGAAATTACAAAAAAATATGTGCAAATGGTGAAAGTGTGAGAGGATAATGAGGTTTTCTAGGGTTATGAAATGAAACTGGTAGTGTTTAGTGGATTTAAATATGAGTAAATTTCAAAACAAAACCATAATTTTTACCGCTGAAATGAATAAATTTAAAAGGATGACATACAAAATGTGTATCATAAATTGTTCATATTTTAAAAAATATAACATTTTTTATGATACACACTTTTGCAACTCATAAAATTCGTATGTGTCATAATTTGTGTGTCATTAAAAGCCTATTTTCTAGTAGTGCATGTTTTCCGACAAGACATAATTAGGGTTATAATGAAAATGTCATCTTACGTGTTTTATGGTAAAGTTATTAATCCTCTAGGTTGCTACTAAGGACAACTTGTTAATAACATCCAAGTTACTATTGAGAGTAATTTTCTATTGACCATAAACTTCCTACCGCCAACATAATTCGTACTGAAGAAATAGCTCAATGTTTGTTCATGGGAATTGCAATTTGTTTTCAAGAATCATTATGTAAGAAGTACATACAAAGGCTTATTGATAGATATCAACAACAACTACATATAGATTGTATATCAGCTTATAGTGCAAGAAATCAGATAGAGACAATCACTTATTTTGTTTTACATGATCATGTAATCAACTCATATAATAGAATAGAGATTTTGTTATAGGTTGATGTAATTGATTACAATAGTTTGTATTATTCAACAAATGATAATTGAAGAATATGTAACAAATAAATTCATTTTGTATTCTTGTGTGTGTTAGTTTTTTCATGAATCAAACAATAACCACTTAAGAAACCCTAATCATAATTTAGTTACCTAGTTTATGTAATTATGTTAATTACTATGGTCCTATCACAACATATTATCATTTATAAAATTTGACCATAACAAATTAAAAAGAAAAAAAAAACTCATAATGAAATGTATCATGAAAATGGTGAATGTTCACTTCAAGTTGTTTTTAGATATGATAATTTGATTTGGATTGAAAATTAGTTAGGACCAAAAATTTATGCGTAAGGTAAAAATGTGTAGCGAATCGATAAATGTGTATGGAATTGTATGTATATTCATTTATGATGATAATATATATAAAAAAACATTTAAACCTTATAACGTATCATCAAACCATTTATAAATGGGTTAGTATGTTAGAACCTAAAGAATACTTGGAGTTTTTCATCCAAATTTATCATTTTGAACGGAATCTCCAATCAATATGTTACAAGACATAATATCTTTCTTAAGCATTATGTGAAAGAGTGAGAACACATCAAATGGGTCAATCATCATATGCATCTAGGAGTTAATTCATGAGAAACTTGACGAAAGGAAATCCATGCGTTGTTATAAAAAATTATGTTCATATATGATTAAACTAAATATGCCTGAAAATAACTTATAATTATATATATACAGACACAGGTAGCAACTTATTCTATTATCGCGTTTCATGTATAATAAAAATAATGAGGATACATATAATCACAAGATCCAATCTGTTGGGGTGGGAGTGGGGCATATTTAATGCATAGAGACGTCGGTTCGACCCCTTTTTATACTATTTCTTTCTTTTATTTTCTTTTACACTTTCACTTTTGATAAATCTTAAACCAATCAAATCGATTTCAACAAGGGGTGAACAAATGGCATCCAGATCTAGAGGAATAATATGAAGATAAGGAGGGTAATGTTTAAAACAAAAAGACGTGCCCTGATCTTCAACGTCAAGGCTTAATATAATAGATACCGCTTACTACAAGTAAGTTTTATTATTTGATAATCAATTACTTGATGAGTGGTTGGATTTGGCTTTTGGTTTTATTCATCAACATTAATTATTGGCATCACTATGTTAAAAATAATTAGATTATAGTTGTTGTGTTACAATATTTGTAAAAATCAATCTTTCTTCTAATAATTCAATTTCTCAAAAACATCATATTAATTTGCCAAACATATATAAAATCTCATATCTTGAAGGACAAAGATGTGATTAAAACTAGAAGATTCAAAAGCATTAAAAAATCAAAATCAGACAAAGGAATTATACAGCCTAAACCTCTTAAATCTAAAACCATTCGAAACCCTAAAAAACCAGGACAATAATATTGCATCATCGGATTAATAGCAGATTCAGTACCGACATAATCAATTTATCGATTAAGGTACACACACAATGAGTCTAACCGTTTCAACTTTGATTTTCATTCCGTTACGAAGACAATGAAGCGGAAAGAAGAAATAAAGAAAATGTGAGGAAGTCATAGATTAAAATGAGCCCTCAAGGTATAGAAAATTTACAAGCTACACCATGTGGTATGCTTAAAATTACAACAAACTACAAAGTTTTATACAACCAATTAACCAGTGTATCATTATTTACACCCTATAATTTGTTTAAAATTATATTATACCATAGAGATTTATAAAAATATTTAATCAAATTAACTAATAAAAATATTTTTATCATTATAATTATTTTCTGATTAATTTATTAAAGCCAAATTGGATTTAAATAATCCCAACTTTCTCAATTTGGCCGATAATAATCCCAACTCAGTTATTTGCCGATAATAATCCGAACTAGTTCACTTTCGGCTGATAATAGCCTGCGTTAAAAATCGCTCAATGGAGTTAAGTTTTTTTTTCCGAATTACAAACCGGTGTTTTATGGCTTTTGATTAGAATGAAGATATGAGTTGATTGATGTAAAATTTACCTCAAAATACTGCCCAAACGAAGAAAATGGTGCTTCAATTCGGGTGTTTAAACTTCCAATCATCAAAAATCAAGCCGTTTGGAGCACCGTTTCGAGGTAAGTTTATATAAATCGACTCGTATCATTGTTCTGATCAAAATTCCTAAAACATCGGTTTGTAAATCGGAAAAAAATTAACTTCGTTAAGCTATTTTTAACGGCGGACTATTATCGGCCAAAAGTGGACCAGTTCATATTATTATCGGCAAATAACTGAGATGGGATTAATATCGACAAAATTGAGAAAGTTGAGATTATTTAAATCTAATTTGCTTTTATTAAATAAGCATGCATTATTGTTAAAAATATATTTATTAGATAGAATGTTTGGGACATAACAATGATTATTTAATCGATTTTACAAAGTATTATCCGACATATTAATCCAATATTTATAATCAAACATGCATACATACATATTGGAAACTTTCATAATCAACATCTCGTTGCAACGCGCGGGTAACGTCAACTCGTAATAATTAATAACTATAAAAAATAAATAATTCATCCAATACACACACATATTATATATATATATATATATACGGTAGGGTTCTAAAGTGAACACTGATGTATTTGCGAACTGAATGAACAAATCTTGACCATTGATTTACACACGTGTAAGGCTAGGATTTCATCATCAAATCGTAAAATACACGAGTGTATTTCATCAACAAATCCTGGCTATGGATGAGCAAATGGTACCGGGTACCGGTACTGGTATCAAATTTACTGAACTGGGTACATTTTCGGTACCGATTCAATATCGACTTTTGACATTTTCGGTACCGGTCTGGTATGGTACCGGTTCGTTACCGGTATTTACCGGTTTTTACACTAAAATACCGGTATCGTACCGGATATATTCGGTACTGGTGCCGGTACCCACTTTTGGGGATTTTCGATACTGCTACTTTCGGTACCGGTACCGAACGGGTACCATGCTACCGAATCCTATATATATATATATATATATATATATATATATATATATATATATATATATATATATATATATATATATATATATATATATATATCAAAAAATCGCAAACTGAAATTTTGAGATAGGCTTGGTCGTTATTTTTATATTAATTAATCTTTATAAATATAAATCTTTAAATTGTTGAAATGACTTGAACCAAACCAACTAAAAACTTGATTTGAATTATGAAATAAACATCAAACCAACCATAAATACTAGCAAAAATGTGTGGTTCTAGCCTCTAGGCCCATCAATAAATTGCATTGTTACGTATCTTTGTCATCCCATCCAATTTGTTACAAGGAGACAAAATGGTCTTCGATTTAAAACTTAAAAGTTCAATTATATTTTCTTCTTTTAACTCTTTCAAGTAACGAGTATAATTTCTTTTGAAGCCATTCCAATTTATTGAAGTGTTGCTAGATTTCATGCATGGAACATGTATATATTTTTTTGAGCCGAAGATACGCTTATATAGAGCCCACCAAGAAGCAAGAAGCTGGAAAAACAAAACATACATCAAGCGTCTCTAAAAGAAAATTATAACAAATCTAAAACATTATTTTTTTCCCATGTTTCCCATATAGTGGAGGGTAGTTTTGACCGGTTGCATATCCAAGCAAAGGCGTCTTCTTTAATGAGTTCCACAGACTTTCTGCATGGGATGAAAGTCCAATCGAAGACCAATGTGTTTCTTGACTGCCATATCCTCTAAACCGTCGCCATATCCGCCATGTAAACCAACTTTTTCCAGCTCTTCGATCCCGTCCTTTCCATCTAACTCCAATGATGTCTCTAATGGAACATATATTGGGAAGTAGGTGTGACATTCATGGACAATCAATACCGGTAACCCGATTCATTTTCTTATCCAAACTATTACCTATGCAATAAAATTTTGGAAATTCTTTGTTATTCTACTTATTTTTTAGACACATGCGAAATCTTAATCTATACATGTTGTATACGCGTTACTATACTAAACAATTCGTTAAAATTTGCTAAACGAAGCATTTTCGGGATTAAACAAATTTGAGGGACTAAAATTGACATTTAACAAAATTTCTGGATTCGTCATCCACCTGCGCCAGCGTGGGATCACACAGACTTCTATGAGTCACACCGGGAATCTAGTTGACCCAGTCAACTGAGACCGCCCACGCCACGTTACAATCCTTAGCCTCCTCCCTGCGGGGAGGCTCGTTACGTAGATAGATCGGTCAATGACCGAGCTGAACGTTTGACACCATTATTTCTCCATTAACTCGATTTTAAATTTCAATCTCAGTTATAATTCGATTTCCATTAACCTAGACATGATATATAACCAATACAAAGAATACAACCATGTCGGTATTTGATTATAATCAATTCCTGGTCAAATATTATGACAATAAATACACCAAAAGCGCAAACGAGGGAGACATGTAACAAGATACATATATGGACTACATGACAAAAATAAAACTTGGTTGATGATCTCATATAGTCATGTTAGTCTTTTTTTGACGCCATTATAACTAGATAAAAAGAAATAGCTGATTACAATGTTTATCCATCTTTAGTGTACCAAAAAAAACCGTAAAGAGTTGTTGTCATGGTTACCTTTGTGTCCCCGGAGTGTATATATGTATATATTTAGAAATTATGTGTACAATACCTTTTTTAAGACCAACAAAAGTCTAATTACACGGGTAAATCCAATGGCAACCCATACGCGTGCCGCCACCGTTTTAGAGGAAACCCACCACCCAAAGGTCCACTGTGATAAAACCCATGGCTCAACCCAGAGCAATCTTGCTACAAGCGAGACTCAAACCCATGACCTTCACTTTAGAAAGTCACGAGGCTAGCAATGCACTAAAAGGTCATTAGTTGTGTAGAATACTAATGATTGTTTTCATCACTCAAGTAAGATGTATTTTATCAGCCACCACTAAAATCATGTCTTATTTGAGGAATGAACATGTGTTACATGGCCTCCATCACCAGGGGCGGAACCACAGGAGGGTCAGGGGGGTCAGCTGACCCTCCGGCCGGCCAAACTATAAGGTTACCGGAGTATTCAGCCAAATTTTTTTACAGTTGACCCCTTTGATTTTCTTCTATAACGCGTTAAAATGGAAAGAAAAAACATAAAGATGTTTGAAGTTTTCCGGCCGGCGAGCGGCGGCATATGGCGGTGCGGCAGCGGTGGTCCGGTGGGCTGTCGTGACTTCCGATATTTGTTGCAGAGAACTTGAGAAAAAGAAGATGATACAGTGTAACATTTAGTGGGTTAATATAGAATATTATGGGCTTTAAAAATAAACAATGTTGGCCCAACTTTCAAAATAAAATCTGAAAACTAAATATTTATTCTAATAGAATTAGCCTCTCTTTTTCTCTGACATTACAACCCTATGCCTGCCGTCACTGTGTTCAAGAAATCTTTTTTTTTTTCTCATCTCCCTCAAGACTTCTTTTGTTTCTCGAGAAGTGTCAAAGGTATGCAAAAGTTAAGCATCATAAATGATCTGAATTATTTATCTTTATTGGACTTTTTCTACTGTTTATTTAATATTTTAATTTAATTATAATATAATTATGAATCAACTTTGTTATGTGCACGGATTAGTTTGGTATATATTTCTAACTTTCAAAATTAATTAACTAACCAATTAGGTTATTATTTAATATAAGTTTTATCACAGTTTGCTATTTGCTGAAATTATTACATGTAGAAATGCATTTTGGTGTTTGTTTTTAGTTTTTGTTTTGGATCTTAGTGTATCAATTAACAGCATACATTGATTGGTAAAAAATGATTGATGTACTTTAAAGAAATGTAAAACATTTCTTTTCTTTTTAATAGGAGGACTTTTATAATTATATGACCTATAAATTTGACCCCCCAATAAAATTGTTCTGGTTCCGCCACTGTCCATCACATAGTAACTCTTAAGTGTGTTGTGTAAAATTTCTTTCTTTTATGCTCTTTGTCTATGATTTGTTCGAGCTTCATAAGCATGTTCTAGGTCTAGCTCACAAGAGGAAAACCATCTAGTCTATTATTTTGGTTCCTTGTTGAAGTATTCGGTGTGCTCGGAACAATTAGATGTTCTCAAATATGTCTGGATCAAAATCCGTTCTAAGTCTGTTTCTCTAGATTGGACCAAATAAGAATGTTATGATGTGTAGCGTTGTCCGTTGTATCTCTTTGTATTTTGTAGTTGGCGTTTAGCCTTCTGTTAGTTGCTTGCTAGCGGGAATGCCCTAATAAAATGTTATCGGTTGAAAAAAGTAAGATATGTTTTAGCACGAGTAAGATATTTTTTAAAACAATGCTAAAATATAGGGCATTTACACAAACTAGATAATATGACACGGACCTACACGAAGTTAACAGGTTTTGTGTTTAACCTTAATAGGTTTCGTGTCTATGACAAGTTGACACGTTAAGACATGCTTAATTTTATGTCTTAACATGTTAAATACATGTTAACATGTTAAGACCCGTTAATGACACACTTATAATTTTAAATAAAAAAATATGTGGAGCTCCTGGTTTTAAATAAAAAATATACTTGGGAAGTAAAATTTACATATTTAAGCACAGGTCGTGCTTGTGTTTTAACATGTCGTGTTCGTCTCTTAACAAGTCGTATGATACGCTGGCGATTTTTTTTGTGTCTTAACAGGTCATTTCGTGTAACCTGTTAATTCCGTGTTTAGAAAATCTGACACGGTAAAATTTTATGTTGTGTTCGTGTTTACCTGTTTTAGGTTCATGTCATATCAAGTCCATGTCTTAGCAAATTGGGTAGAAACAATACACCAGCCCTACTAAAATAAAAAGGACCATTAAATTGATGAACTTGCCAACTATATTGAAAGATAAGGGCGGTTATTGGTTTTCTCTCACAACTACTTTTTCATAAATTAGTGACTTTATTGCTCCAACTGTATTCTCATTTTTTATTTATTACTCATCTACTCTTTGCCAAAATTCACACACATAATCTCTTACACACACTCTCTCTTTCCATTGGGTTAGGTAAAGTCATGAAGGTGCACTCAATTTTGATACACCATATCTTTTAGGGTGTAAGACCATGTGTAGTGGTAGAGGGTTATAATGCTCTCACCATGGGGCATTATACGATACGTGGCGTCCTAGTCAGCAATGGGGCATTATAGCAAAAATGGCGTAGTGGGAATAATACCTAATAATGTCCCTTCCAATCATTTAAAAAAAAAAGAAAAAACAATGAGATGTTAATTGGTGGGTCAAAGCAAAAGTGGCATTCATTGGTTAAATCAAATCCCCCACAGCGTTATTAAAATAACGCCGGCCAACTTTTTTTCAGTTTTTTTTTTTTAAAATAACGCCCCCTGTAATGGGGGGATGGGCGTTTTAAGGCGTTATTTTCCAATTTTTTTTTAAAAAAACGCCCCACTACGGGTGGTCTAAGGGGCACTCCCCTAAGAGGGGATTCCCCTCTCTTACGCTTAACCAATCCCCGTGTGCCACGTCAACACCCCTCTTAAACTCCCCTAACACCCTAAATTGATGGCGGCACTCCCCTCTTAGGTGACTTGGTTTTTTATTAAAAAAAAAAAAACATTTCATTGGTCCACTCCTCTCTCTCTCCTCCCTCTCTCCTTCCTTTCTTCGCTGAATCCCCACCGATTTGCCCCCCCCCCCCATTTCACCTCCCCTCTTGGTTGGCATCACCTTACCGCACGGTGAATTTGGTCCCCGAAGGGAGTCACCGCGGATGCCCCGGACTCCCTTAGTTTCATGAAATAATAGTGTCTCACACTTTGAGGTTATCAATGTTACAAATACCTTTTTTAAGGCTATTTTCTTTTAATATCATGTTATCTGTTTTTTTTTTTTAAGGAAAACTTCATTAAAACATACCTACACCCGAAAACCAGGGAGGGGAAAAACACTACAAGACGCTACATATTAACAAATTTACACCAATCC
The DNA here is from genome assembly GCF_002127325.2 of Helianthus annuus. NCBI lineage: Eukaryota > Viridiplantae > Streptophyta > Magnoliopsida > Asterales > Asteraceae > Helianthus > Helianthus annuus. The sequence continues at coordinate 6,143,258 of NC_035444.2, forward strand.
GATCAAGAAATTGAACTACACTTCGATCTATGTTTGAACCACAAATAACCTAACGATCTAACTTCGCTAAACACGCCTTCCACCTTGACTTCGACATCCGAGAACACCGCCCTGTTACAGGCCAACCACAGACACCAACATGAGATGAAAATAATACCTTGAATGATGGCCTTGTCCTTGGACTTAATAGAATTCCCGTTATGGATCTCCACCAAATCTTTAAACGAGAAAGCAAAGATGGGAGGAATTCGGCACCAACGACTAATCTTTTGCCACAAAATCACAGTCGTAACACACGAGGTAAAAAGGTGCTCCACAGTTTCAACCTCCGTCTTGCATAAAGGACATAACTTGTCGCCCACAACGATACCCCTCCGACGCAAAGCATCGGAAGTGGGGATTCTATTTAAAATCGCTCTCCAAACAAAAAAGTTGCACTTAATTGGAACCCACTTGCTCCATTCCAACACATACCTGCTGCTATCGACATTGACGCCTTCCATAACACGCTTTACGGAACTTACAGAGAAGGAACCAGCTTGATCCGGCAACCATTTCCACTCGTCGTTACTCTCGTTCAGCAGGACCGAAGCAACGGCTTCGTTGAGATCAGTCAATTCCCTCAATTCATTGGTCAAGTCAGGTTTGTGCTTCCATAGCCAAACTCCTAACACCCTGTCCCGCACCGAACAATTCTTCACAGCTTCAAACGCAAACAAATTAGGAAACTTCTCATTTAGAGGAATCTCCATCAACCAAGGATCCAACCAAAATAAAATCAGTCTCCCCTTCCCACCGACCCCCTAAAGCAGACGTGGAAATGAGAATTGCCAACCAAGGGCCTATTGATAACAGACACAATGTTATTCTAAACACCTCCTAAGGATTTTTTAACCGGGAGGAACGACCCCCTAAAGCAGTCGCGGAAACGAGAATACCATGTTGTCTGTAAGACTTCTATCTTTCATTTCCAACCTAGGTGTTTTAAAAGTTTTGTCTTTGCTAATGGACCACCACCCCATTTGTTTAATGTTTTGATTTCTGGATGAACACCCTTAAATGGACCTCGTTTATTAGTGGGGCCTAGCACAAAATATTTTAAGACCATGCGTAGTGGAAAAGGGTGAATAATGCCCTCACCCTTGGGCGTTTTCCGTCATGTGGCAGTCCAGTCAGGAATGAGCATTATTGGACGTTTTTCTAAAATGGGTGTAGTGGGAATGTGGGTATTATGTTAAAAAGAGGTTTAAAAAATTAAATAAAAAAACTAACCAAAAAAAGATGATTGACCAAGAAAAAGAGGGATGCATGTGATTGGCCAACATTTTTCCATTTTGGCGTGATTTAAAACACGCTTCGGAGCTTTTTTTCGAAAATAACGCCCAAAAACGCCCAAAGGGGTGAGGGTGGGGCATGATTGGGCGTGTTTGAAGACTTTTTAAAAAAAAACACGCCAACTGGCCACTATGCATAGTCTAAAAATCTATCTTCTATCGTTTAAGTCCCACAGAAAACACGAGAATGCCTTTACACATGGGTTTGGGAAATTTACAAATACCATTTTATCCATCAAAACTTAATGTTTTGATTTCTGGATGAACACCCTTAAATGGACCTCATTTATTAGTGGGGCCTAGTAGAAAATATTATAAAAAATCTGTCATTTAAGTTTCAAGACAACGAGAATGCCTTTACGTATGGGTTTCAGAAATGGAGATTTTTGATTCAAGTATCACAGAAAACAGATTAAAAGAAATTTACCTGTTAAAAAAATTATAAATGTGCCTACGTTTTTATATACTGTTACAAAATATTCATGTTGGGCAAGATTTGTATATACACACATGACTTGTTATATGTCCTTGAAACGTAAAATATGTGTTTCTTTTTTATTTTTATTTTTTTTTTATGTTTTTTGAGTTGGTGAAACTTTTAAAGTGTATGAGACTTTTTTTGAATATGAAAACTTTCAAAAGTATGAATATACTATAAAATAGATTTACACATAGTTTTATTTTTGTCTAATTTAGTAATTTATTAGGAAGGTATCAGCGTCCCACCAAGCCAGGTTTGTTATGGATTTAAATCTAAGTTAGGCCAAAAATTGCTAGATCTATTACCAAAATAAAAGAAAGGTCGAACTATACGATTTAATCTTAAAATCAATGTAAATCTTCTAAATAATTGAATATGTTAAAATTTAAAAATCAATGCCAACAACCAAATTAATTGCTGAAAAATGGCGAAGCTGAATGTTCTAGTATTTTCGATTTTCTCTCTCATTGGATATATTGTTTCTTTTTTAAATTGATAAACTAAAATGGTGGTTTATACAGCGGTGCGTATTTTACATACTTCAAAGTCGTTATTCTTTTCGTAATATAACTAAACGTGCATAACTTCTTCGTATTAATATGTTAGCGGGTTGGCAAAAGTAGCTGGTGGCTAGTAGCTGAAAGCTGGAAGCTGATAGCTGGTGGCTGGAAGCTGATAGTTGTAGCTGGTAGCTAGTAGCTGTAGCTTTTTAGATATATTTGCTGTTTGGTAGAGTAGCTGGAGCTTTTAATAAAATGTATAAAATTACCAAAATGAGCATAACTAAAAATTTAGAAAGTTGGTGCATTAAAAAGTTTCTTATTTGTAGAGGTTAAAATAGTCATTTTTCCCTAAAAGCTTGTAGCTCATTCTAAACGCTACTAGTAGTAGCGTTCAACCAAAAGCTTCAAGCTCCTAACCTAAAAGCTTAAAGCTCCTTTAACCAAACAAGACTTTTTATTGAGTATGAGTTTTTTCTTAAAAGCTTAAAGCTAGAAGCTCCTAAAAGCTCCATGCCAAACATACCCATAGTATTAACAATATGTTTGGCATAGAGCTTTTAGAAGCTTCTAACTTTAAGCTTTTAACAAAAAACTTATACTCAATAAAAAACATTGTTTGATTGAAAGAGTTTGAAGCTTTTAGGTTAGGAGCTTGAAGTTTTTGGTTGAACGCTCCTATTAGTAGCATTTAGAAGGAGCTACAAGTTTTTAGGGAAAAATTGACTATTTAAACCTCTAAAGATAATAAACTTTTTAATGTACAAACCTTTTTAAATTTTTAGTTATGTCAATTTTGGTCATTTTATATATTTTATTAAAAGCTCTAGCTACTCTGCCAAACACCAAATATATTTAAAAAGCTACAACTACTAGTTACCAGCTACAACTACCACTTATCAGATTTCAGCCACCAGCTACTTTTACCAAACATAACATAAATTTATAAACAGGTTGATCATGTGTTAGAACTTACTAATTAATTTACAATTTAACAAAATATTTATTCTACTTTTTAACAGGTAGACGGATTAATATGTCTAGTTATAATACAACCCAAAGACAACGTTTTTTTTTTTTTTTTAATAAATTGAACATGTTAGTCCATGCACAACTTGTTTAATAAACAAGTTGGCTGACCAACCTTAAGTTTGATTTTTTCGTGTCGTGTCAAAAATCGTAGACACTATATCTGTGTGTGATAGGAGATCATAAAGAAATAAGGGTGAAGGGAGTGGTTAAACACTTGGAATAGGTAAACTCCCAAATCACTCAATCACATAGCACCATTTCAATTGTTTACCTAATGTTAAAACGTTGACGGTGGTTTACTTTCGGTAAACTATTTAAAGAAAAGAAAAATGTGTGATTGGTTGAAAAGAAATGGACCCCACCACACACCCAATCTCTCCCCCTTTCCCTCCCTTCACCACCGAACAAGCATGGCAAAATCGGTAAACTTGGTTATGGCGGTGGTTTACCGCATCGGTAAAGTCGTTTACCGCACTTTACCGACCTCCACTCCGTAAGCCCTAAGGAACAAATGAACACATCTAGACCATTCGATTATTCTAGAGTAAACTGCAATTTTACCCCCTGGGGTTTAAGCCAATTGGCACTCTGACCCCTCCATGGAAATAATTGCAATTTTACCCCCCAACGTTGTTGTTATGTCGCATAATTACCCCCTGGCGTCAAATAAGTTAATAGATCTGTTAACTGGAATGTGAAATGACTATCTTACTCTTTCATATTACCCCTATGGTTTGTTGTAAGAAACAGTTTTACCCCCTATTAGATTTCAAAATATTTATCCTGAGTGCACTTACCGGCTCTGCATTGTCGTGTCTTTGGGCGGATGCAGGGTCGGGTTTTCCCCGGAACTGGTGGCATGGTGGGCTAGGGGCTCTGTGCGTGCAGGTTGGGCTGTCGCGGGCTACCTTTCGGCCAATGGGTGCCGCGTACGGAATACCCAACGATTCTTATGTTGGACGTTAAAAAAAAGTTGGCCTTCCCAATTCCAATCCCATGGTATTATGTATAATTTGTAATCATATATGGTTTAAAAATTATTAATTTGAACATGTTTATATTGGGAGCTTTAACCACTATTTCCATTTTGTTTCTTGATAATGATATATTATATCTAATGTGTTAAATGAAGAAATTGATGTGTTAATTACATTTAATAACATGCAGGTTAATGTAATATCAGAGGTGGATGACGATATTTCAAATGTTACATACCTATCTTATCTCCTGTCCACTTATGATTTATTTATTTTATTAAACTAAAGTAGTTAAGGGTAAAACCTATTTCATAAATGTTTATAAGGGTAAAAAATATTAATCAATGTTTATTGGTTCTATACTTTTATTATCGTGTTCAACTCTCAACTCAAATACGGTATTCACTATGTTTACGTGTAATAAACGAGGTTTTTTAAAGATATAATATTTTTATTATTTACTATACAAAATTACATTTATGCAACTCGTGTAATACCGGGTTTTCAAAAATATAACTTTTTTATTGTGTTATATATAAAATTAGATTTATTCAATCCGTATAATATACAGGGTTTATAAAGATATAACAAGATATAACTTTTTATTGATTGGTATATAAAATTACACGTGTTCAACCCATACAATACATATACATGGGGTTCTTAAAAATGTAACTTTTTTCATTATTTAAAATATAAAATTAAATTTACACAACCCGTACAATACACGGAGTTCTTAAAGATATAAATTTTTTATTATTTAATATATAAAATTACATTTATTCAACCTATGTAATAAACGAGATTTTTAAAGATATATTGTTTTATGATTTGGTATATAAAATTACATTTATTCATTCCGTGTAATAAACGAGGTTTTAAAGATGTATTTTTTTATTATTTGGTATATAAAATTACATTTATTCAACCCGTGTATTACACGGGGTTCTAACCTAGTAATAATAATAATAACATTTAACAATCAATTAGCATCCCACATTGGTATATGCAGGGGCGGACCCACATTGAACGGGTCGAGGTCCCTGGACCCCAATGTTTTTAAAAAAATTAGTAGATCCGGTATATTAATTTTTATAAGAACCCCATAAATTATATAATTAGGTGTACACCATAGAAAGAAAAAGAAAGCTGGTGTAGTGGTAAACCTCCATCTTTAACAACAAAAAGTCATGTGTTCAATCTTTGTATAGCTTGTTTTTTATGTTTTTTTTTTAAATCTAGTTCAATTCTCGCTCAGACCCGACCCGAAAATTTTAACGTTTTATTATGAAAATTTTGAACACCGAAAAAATAACCTTATTGGAAAAAAAATTCTGAGTTGGTGTGTTTCGTGTCAAATTAAAATGACACTGAAAAAGTCAATTCCATCAAACATTTAAAACAGATGTATATGTTACACCAAACTATATTTTAAAATTCCCATAACACAAAAACTAGAAAATGGCATTTTGGTAATTACTATAAAATCCAATACCAATTATGTATCCAATGATTTATATAAGCAGCATAACACACAACCCTACAGCATCATACCATCCACAATAACAAACCAAAAATCTATTGTTAATTCAAACCAAACAAAAATGTCTCTTGTGACAGATGAAATCAGGGCAAGTGCATCAGAAATTTACCATGGGGATGCACTTGGTCAAGAAAAGTCAAAGTTTTTGCTAACTGAAATGGGACTACCCAATGGTTTGTTGCCTCTAGAGGACATAGAGGAATGTGGGTATGTCAAAGACACTGGCTTTGTGTGGCTTAAACAAAAGAAATCCAAGGTACACAAGTTCGAAAAGATCGGGAAGCTCGTTTCGTACGCGACTGAGGTAACCGCGGTTATAGAGAAGTTTAAGATCAAGAAACTCACGGGTGTTAAAAGTAAGGAGCTTTTGATGTGGATCACATTGAGTGAGATCACGGTTGATGACCCGCCAACCGGAAAGATCACTTTTACAGCCACTTCTGGCCTTTATAGAACCTTTCCCGTTTCGGCTTTTCAAATTGAGGATGTGAAGAAGGATGTGAAGGAGGGTGCACCACAAGTTGGTGTGGCTAAGGATGGTCAAGTGGTTGAGGATGTGAAGAAGGATGCTGGTGCTACACAAGTGGATGTGGCTAAGGAGACCAAAGTCCAAGAGGTTTGAGTTAAGTGTTTTGCATCTAGTGATGAAGTTTTCACTTTTCATATCATATATAGCAATGAAGTAATCTTTGTTGGGGGCTTTTACTTTGTGTTGTACCATCTTATCAATAATTGAACATCTTATATGAAGTGTTTATTACTTTATTTGATTTTGTTTCTATCTAAATCTTGAAAAAAGAAAAGGCATAATTGACTTGATTTAGATGGGAAAAGTAACCACTTGCTAGAGCATCTCGAATGCATCCGGTTTTAATCACTCACAAACGCGACACATCAGCTGACAAATCTGATTTTTACCCATCCTTAAAACACAATCCGGTGCTAAGCACACCTTAAAACACTTCTTTTAAAAAAAAAATCATATGTATACGTGTGTGTATGTGTGCGTGTGTGTTTCTAGATTAGGTTTTTGGAGTTAGGGGTTTTCTAGGAAGCAATCCTATAAATAGCTTTGTTTATTGGTGGGATTTTACTTGCTATGGCTGTTGGTGGTGGGATGTGTGTGTATATGTTAAATATATTGGTTGGATTTCATGTTAGCCACCTAAGCATCAGGTTTCATCCGTTTGAGCCAGTGAGAGGCGCTCTTATGCTCATTTGCTTATTCTTTGACAATATCTCTTGACTCTTGCAATCGGCTTAAACCCAAAACTCGTAGCCAAGTTTGCGTTGTCGAGGTAAGGAAATGTAGGCCAATGGTACCAAGGTGTTTGTTAAGGTGCGTGCAATCCCTCCTAAGTAGTGAGGGTTCAGGTCTCGTTGTGGACAAAATAGAGTATTTATTTTAGAAGTTAATTTGCTGTTAAAAAAAATTCACCGGTTGAAATCTAACAACCATGACAAGATCGGTAATTAATGGGGGCAGAAAATCGGTAAACCTGCTCCACACGGTTCTTTTACTTTCTTTTCTTTTTTTTTTTTTTTGAAAAGAGAACTTCATTAAAACTGGCCGGCCTGACAAAAAAACCAGAACCGCACCAACAACCAACTACAACATATACAAAGGATAATTACACCAATTTCTCCAAACAATATTCTTATGTTTGGATCTGTTTTTTAACCAAAAAAGCCCTATGGATCTAACTTGTTAAACACTATAAAGTTTGTTAAAACACTACATCTATTTACCGACATCCTTGACTTATATAGTTATATTTTCCTTGAAACCATTACCCGAGTTGGTATGATAAGACTTTATTGAATCCATTAAATTTTGAGTTATGAAATATATATGTTTTTTTTATCGTCGAAATTCTATGATTATAGAACCGGCCAGAATATGTTATAAAACCCAACAAAATACACGAGCGATTACAAAGGAAATAAAACATATACAATACACCCCCAATTATATTATATGTGACGTGTTAATATTATATCGCTTGGTAAGCTATACGATACCTTTTTTATAAACATGAATCCATGCTCGGACTTCTGATTAGATTTTGGTTTCGTTTTTTGTACCATACCGGATTCACGAATCCTGCATCCAAAATTCTCAAAGCTTGATCTAGCCTTAGAAAATGTAATGCTGATGACTTTCTCTAGGGAAAGTCGCCCGTTGAAGTCTCGTCCATGACAAAATGTCATGCGCGAGCTAGAGGTTTTACCATAGTTGGCCTTCGGTGGATTTTCCCTGGAATTGGTGACGGGCCGGGTCACTAGAGCTGTCTACGATAACGGGTGTGGATAATCTTCTGCCTATGGGTGTACCGGGTGGGTACGCTTTCAGGGGAGGAGCTTAGAGGAGGCCGGACCGGTTCGGCCCAGGCTGATTTTATCTCCAAAAAACATCAGCTCATGCTGAGTTTTAGGTCAAGATCCGCCACTGTACGCTTTGTTGGAAGTTCTAATAAAAAATATTATAAAGCAATCCTACAATTATTCAAGCGGACTTGCAAAAAAAAAAAACGAGATTATTATTTTCTTTTTTTTTTTTTTTTTTTTTTACAAAAAGTGTCATGGAAAAAAGTGGGATTGAGACTAAGGAGATGTGATATGTATTGTGTGTTTGAATGAGATTGAAATATTTAATTATTTTTCAGTTAAAAAATACTCTACAACCGTAGAGATGTAGATGCTAGTTACTAAGAGATTTTCATCACCATCAAATACGGTTGTTTATCGTTCTTTGTCACATGTATATAAAAACCAACTCATGTTATACATGAGAAGCTATCAGATACCAACAGAAATAAATGGTGAAATCACACAATGAACAAATGTATGGATATAATAGTTAAATAATTACACGGTGTGTGAGTTAACCGATAAAAAAACAACTAAAAAATCAACATAATTTGAAATTAACATTATAACGAATGTTAAAATACATCATAAATTACACTCTAGTGCGCGAGCACACTTTGGGAGTTTTTAAATAAGGCTACAAGATAATATGTTTTTTTAGAATGCCACGTGACTTTTTTTCTTTTTACAACTTTGGTCCTTCATAAACCAGAAGAAACATTAGGAGGCATTGCTAGTGACTCATTGGCCAAACATTTCTTTAAATTCGATATATGGAACACATTATGTATTCCGCTTAGTTCCTCAGGAAGCTTAAGATTGTAAGCCAAGGAACCGACAATTCGATAATCTCAAATGGTCTAATGTATCTTGGGCTTAACTTTGCCTTCTTTCCAAATCTCATGACACCTTTCCAATGTGATACTTTTAACATAACTTTATCTTCAATTTGGAATTTAAGAGGTTTCCTCCTCTTGTCAACATAACTCTTTTGCCTATCTTGGGCAACTTTGAGCTTATCGTGGATTTGTATAATCTTATCCGTAGTTTCAAGAACTATCTCAGGCCCATATAATTGGCTTTCTCCAACTTCAGCCCAACATACGGACGTTCTACACTTTCGTCCGTATAAAGCCTCAATGGAGCCTCAAATTGGCTTTCTCCAACTTCAGCCCGACATACGGGCATTCTACCACTTTTTCCTGTTTTTTGGTACCGGTACCGGTTCGATACCGAACGGGTACCGTGCTCATCCCTAATCCAAATTTTTACCGCATTAATTGCAAAGATAAAGAGCTGTTAACTTAGATTGTTATTTTCTTCAGGTTTGTAACAGTGACTCGAACCGAACACACTGGAATGCCATCTTCCAATGACCGAATCCGCCTTGAAAAGGTGACTAAAATGTAGTTTATTTGGTTACTTCAAACTATTTATATCAACAATCATTCATAATTCATATGATGAAATACAGTGGTTAACGCATTACTTTTTATTGCAGCTTATAAGAGGTGCTGATACTGCAGTTAACAATACACCGCCAAGCAAATTGGCTGCAAACAATAGTAAAAAAGATTCAAAAGGAACCACTGATTTGAGCCCGTTAGACTAGAGATTAACAAAAGCGAAAACTTCTAGTGAATCAAGCAGCAAGCAAAGAAAAGAAAAAGAAAAGACAGTCACTTATGCTAAACAACCCGTTTCATTCATCTCGTGTGGTAATATGGAACCCGAACCAAACATGACCACTTTACCCATTGACAAACCAAAACCGAGAGACCAGACTGCCGGCTCATCAAGCTACGGTGCTTTCGAGAACCACACAACTGGTTTTGGTTCAAGAATGATGGAAAAAATGGGGCATGTAGACGGAAACGAACCGGGGAAGGACGGTACAGGAATAGCCGAGCCTATTGATGTGTTCCAATGGCCCAAATCACTTGGGTTAGGAGCGGAGCCAGAGGCTCCTGAAGACACAACCCCGCCACCACAAAGGTTAAAGGGCCAAAGTTCTAGTTGCGAAAGTGGGGGGAGATCCGGGTCCGGGTCGTTTGAAAGGCATACCAAAGTGTTCGTGTCGAAAATGATGGCGAAAATGGGGTATGTTGAAGGGTCGGATCTCGAGAGAGAGTCGCAAGGCATTGTTGACCCTCTTGTGGCTACCAGGCTTCCTAAGGGGTTGTTTGGCAACATCTGAATGGTTAAGTGCTGAACCAGTTAGAGATCTGAACCATTAAGTGCTGAACCAGTAAGAGGTCTGAACCATTAAGAGCCTGTAGAATGCTTAACCATTCAGAGGCAAATGTCTGACCAATTCAGATTAGAGATCTCAACCATTCAGACTCTGTATAAATCTTAACCATTCAGAGACAAATGCCTGAACCATTCAGACATCTGCTCATGAAACAAACAGTCTGAACCATTAAGTGTTGAACGAGTATAAGGTCTAACCATTAAAAGCTTCATTAAGAGGTAAACAAATAACCTCAAAATCTTGAGGCTTGGATGCAAATGGTTAGCTTTTATTGACCCTTGAAGTGGTTTTTGTTGAGTGTGACATTAGTGTTGATTGATTTAGTTTTAACTTTTAAGTTTTCGTAATTAGTGGTCAAGTGATACTGAAGATTCTTTTTAGTGTTACTAATGTATGATTTTCATTTTGATGTGTAATATATGCAAAGTGGTCCTGATTCACCACACACTGGAAGAATGACCCTAATAAAATAATTTTTGCGTCCACAATGTTATATAAATGTAAAAATGTGTTCAAAATATCAAACTAATAAAATTATTCATAACTGATTATCATAATAATAATAAGAGTTAATTACTGTTTTCGTCCCTGAGGTTTGTCAAAAATAACGGTTTCAGTCCATTAGTTTAAAAATTGCGATTTTAGTCCATTAGTTTCATTTTCGTAACCATTTCAGTCCACTAACTTAACTCCATCCATTTATTTTGTTAACTTTGAGTTAACTAACTAATTCAGGGACGGTTTGCGTCAGTTTTAGAAACACAGGGACTTAAGTGTAAACTCTAAAACAGTAAAACAAAAAAATAGTAAATTCCAAAAAATCAAAAAAATTCCAAAAAAACCAAACAAATTCCAAAAAATTCAAAAAAATAATAAAAATTCTAAAAAATCATAAAAATTCTAAAAAATTCTAAAAAATCCAAAAAATCCGTTTCGGCGCGAACTGTTTCGAACCCGAACCGTTTCGAGCTTAACCGTTTCGACGCGAACCGTTTCGACCCGTACCGTTTCGACCCGAACCGTTTCGAGCTGAACCGTCCGTACCGTTTCGACCGGAACCGTTTCGAGCTGAACCGTTTCGACGCGAACCGTTTCGACCCGTACCGTTTCGACCCGTACCGTTTCGAAGCCGAACCGTTTCGAGCTGAACCGTTTCGAACCGAACCGTTTCGACCCGTACCGTTTCGAAGCCGAACCGTTTCAAGCCGTACCGTTTCGAACCGAACCGTGCCGTATCGAACCGAACCGTTTCAAGCTGTACCGTTTCGACGCGAACCGTGCCATATCGAACCGTGCCGTATCGAACCGAAATGGTTCGGCTTCGAAACGGTACGGCTTCGAAACAGTTCGGGTCGAAACGGTACAGCTCGAAACGGTTCGGTTCGATACGGCACGGTTCGGTTCGAAACGGTTCAGCTCGAAACGGTTCGGTTCGAAACGGCACGGTTCGGTTCGAAACGGTACGGCTTGAAACGGTTCAGCTTCGAAACGGTACGGGTCGAAACGGTTCGGCTTCGAAACGGTACGGGTCGAAACGGTTCGGCTCGAAACGGTTCGGGTCGAAACGGTACGGACGGTTCAGCTCGAAACGGTTCGGGTTCGAAACAGTTTGCGCCGAAACGGATTTTTTGGATTTTTTAGAATTTTTTAGAATTTTTATGATTTTTTAGAATTTTTATGATATTTTAGAATTTTTTTGGAATTTGTTTGGTTTTTTGGAATTTTTTTGATTTTTTGGAATTTACTATTTTTTTTGTTTTAATGTTTTAGAGTTTACACTTAAGTCCCTGTGTTTCTAAAACTGACGCAAACCGTCCCTGAATTAGTTAGTTAACTCAAAGTTAACAAAATAAATGGATGGAGTTAAGTTAGTGGACTGAAATGGTTACGAAAATGAAACTAATGGACTGAAATCGCAATTTTTAAACTAATGGACTGAAACCGTTATTTTTGACAAACCTCAGGGACGAAAACAGTAATTAACTCTAATAATAATATGAATACAACAATCCATGTGATGGTCTCTAGTATTATCAAAACTATAATTACAACTAATAACACACAATTAGTTGATAATTAAATAATTATGAGTTCAATAAGGAATTTGAGCAGTGGCAATATATAACAACAACAATAATAATGATAACAATTGACTTCTGTTATAATCATGCACACTGACCATCACCAAAATCATCTGATTTCTCATGACTCGTCGCTTTGGTTCTTTTTCCCCGTTGTTGCCACAGGCGGCGTATAATTTCTTGACACAGTCTTAGCTTTGGAGCCTTCAAGTTTTACCGGATATGAAACACTAGTTAAATGAGATGTACGAGAACTATACTCACACGTCAATTTATGAAGAGGACAATTGCAGTTACGGTGATAGGGTCTTCTAGATACGCTCTTGTTGTCAAAATTAATGTATACTTCAAATACACCACCTTGAAAAAACCCGTGACCAGTGGCCATTTCTTGTCGGTTTTGTATGAACTTCGTTTTTAAGTTATACTTGTTTTACGATACTTATTTTCGTCAAATGGAACTAGTTGTCCACCCAATAAATGAGGATGTGTAGTTGATAAATGGTATGCAAGAGTTATGATCATGATATAAAGAAGAGGTGTGACAATGGTTGTTGGTAGTTAGATGCTAATATAATTTGGACCTCATAGTCAATTAATTTAATATTTAATAATAGAAAAGATGAAAGGTTTGTTGCCTACATTGTAGTTACAGTTTTTTAGGTTACTAATATTGGCATTTTAGGAGCCTTGTCATCGTTGGTTGTTGCATAAATCTAGAACTAAGTAGACAGACCAAAAAAATAAGTATATTAAAATACAATTTGAAACAACTGGTTTTCAATTTTCAAAGATATAGTTGATGTGGATGAATGGCTATTAGTATAAATTTATAAGATTAAGAATATTCATCTAAGGAAACATAAACTTAATGTATTACTATTTTTTAACAAAAGTATGCAATGTTTGTGTTTCAAGTGATATTTAATAGTCTCTAAGGGGACATCATAGGGGAAAATGATCTACTTTACAATCAAAAGATTAAAAGTTGAAATCTTGTAAATTGAGGTTGTGATGTATTTATCCTAAAAAGTGTAGAAATTATTATTAAAAAAGTGATAATGAAAGTTTATATGTCCTTTCAGCAATTGAGATGAAAAGGATAAATTGTATGATATACCTAAAAATGAAGCTAAGTCCATGTGTAGTGGGGCGTTTTTTTTAAAAAAAATTCAAAAAAAAACGCCTGAAAACGCCCACCCCTCCATTACATGGGGCGTTTTTTTGAAAAAAAATTCAAAAACTTGAAATTGGCGTGTTTATGATAACGCTTAAAGGGGGACTTTGTAACCAGCCTTTTTCTGACATCTTGACCCTTTTTTCTCAACCAAGCCTTTGAAACCAACCAAGCCTTTTTCTCAACCAATCACTTTTGCCCTCTTTACCTGACATCTTGACCTTATTTATTTTTTTTTTTAATTAAAAATATTATGGGGGTTATTGGCATAATGCCCCACTACGCCTATTTTGCTATAATGCCCCATGTGTGACTAGGATGACACGTGGCGTATAATGCCCCATGTTGGGGGCATTATTCTTGTTTACCACTACGGGTGGTCTAAGAAAGAAGGAAAGATAAGTTTGTCACTAAATTTTATTTTTTTCTACGTGTTTAGAGAATTAAGTTCTAAGGCCACACGGGGCGGTCCCGTGATGGCAATGTATAACGCGTGAAATGGTCACGCTACACCGCCGCCGGTGTGTTGAACACGCGTGGAATTCACAACGCGTTAAGCCGGTCACGCGTTGAACTTTGATTTTTTCGAACGTTGGATCATTTGAACGTTGGATCATTTAGGAGTGATAGAATTCCATCACTAGTGATTCCACCCCTCCTACATTTCTATCACTAGTGATGGAAATTTGATTGATGACATGGCATGATTTTATTGGACATTGAGAGTGATAGATTCTATCACTAGTGAACCACCCCTAGTCCCCTAAGACCAACCCTTTGTCATGGGTTTAAATATTAACGGCTGAAAGTTATTTTAGCAAATTGGTGTAGGGTTTACATATTGTTATATGGTCGATAACTCGTCTTAGATATTGGCCTTGGCTGATTTTTGTGTAGCACATGAAATTAAACTTATCTAAGGCGTCAATGAGTGAGCTCACCTTGGATCGAGATTCATAGGAGGTTTTTTTTAATCAGTTTTTTACTTTCAAAAGAAGCTTAAAAGTTAAATTCTTATCTTTTTTTTTCTTTTATCATTTTTTTTTCAAAAGAGCCTTAAAAGATAAATTTATATTTAGTGAAGATAAGTGGCCAAAAAACGGAAAACATGGATATACATTAGAGCCTGGTGTAAAAAAACTGGTTTAGCCCGATGAACCGTTTCAGAGCCTGATTCTATAGGGCCCAGAAAAGCTAGTTTGGGCCAAACCAATTCGAGCACGACTCCGACCAGGTGGTTTGGGACAGGTTTGTGTTTTTTATTTGTTGAACCGGTTTCACCCGAACCTGTTTGGGCCCGATAGGTTTTGAACCCTATCTAAATTGGTTTGAGTGGGTTGGGGTTTTCAACCCTAAAATCGATTCTCAACCCGAACCGGTTTGGGCCAAACTGGCCCGATTTACAACCCAAACCGGTTTAGGCCGAAACCGAGTTTTGTACACCTTTAAATCTTTAATATACATGCTGGAATGTGAAACTGAATATTGATTTGTCATGATTCATTTGATTTGGGCCTTATCTTACAGCCCAAACAGTTAGCCCAATATGTGTTTTGAGGCTAGTTGATACTTGAGCCCACGTGACATTGTATAACAATAATTCCCTTTAACCATTCTAAACATACATATTATGCGTTAATATGATGTTAGTTTCAACAACGAAATATGATCAATTGTTTAAGATGATGTCACGTTTAATAAATTTCTAAAAATATTAACAATTTTTTTTATAGGTTTGCCTTATTAATAGTTGCACATATCACTTCCTTAGAGAACTATCATGTAAAAGTTACCATTAACAATATCAGTTTTATTAAAAATAAATATGCAGATAAACACTATATGATGGTTGAGTTTAAAAGTATTTGTTTCTTCACGAAAACTAAACATATTTTTTTTTTTTTTTTTTTTTTGAACGGCTGATTTCATTAAACGAAAAAAGCTAGCAAGAAGCTAGACAAAACAATACATGAGAAGAAATTTACAAGACATTAAAACTGCACCAATCCGACCATTCTAAAGATTGCATTTTGGCTCTGTTTCTCACCCAAAGGAAGCTTGTTGATTTTATTTCCGCTAGGAGTCTTGATACATCCACCCGATTACCGGAAAAGATGACATTGTTACGAAGTTTCCAGATATTCCAGCATGAGATAATAATAATAGCCTGGACCAATTTCTTCATTTTCGGTGGACCCGAAAGGTTTTTGTGCACCCGAAACAGGTCTTCGGTAGTAAAAGCGTAAATGGGAGGTATCCCGATCCAGCCGGACACCATCTGCCATGTTACCGAACTAACCATGCATTCCGTGAGTAAATGCTGAATTGTTTCTTCACCTTCGCCGCATAATGGACAACATGTAGATGCCATACTGATATTTCTTCTAGCTAGGGCCGCCCGAGTAGGTAGTCGATCGATAGCCGTCCTCCACCCAAAAATATTTACTTTGCGTGGAACCCAACTATTCCACTCGAAGTTGTTGACCATAGGTTGATTGTATGAATTGTTGAGTAGTTTTTTAACAGACTTAACCGAGAATGCCCCTGTCGGATCCGATGCCCAACTCCATACATCTTTTGATTCAGATAACGAAGACTGCATAACAATGTTAGTGAGTGCTTCGAGTTCTGCAAGTTCCTGTAATGACGACGGATAACGAAGCCAGCCCCATGTGATTCTATTTGTATTTTCTCCAGGCACTTTTTGCAACCGGTCCCGAACGCAGCATCCTTTGTGTTTTTCCAGCGAATAGAGCAATGGGAAACGGACTTTCAATGGTATATCCACAGCCCATACATCTGTCCAGAACTGAGTATCAGATCCATTACCTATTTTGCATCTGAAAAGAAGATTGAGGTGGATGTCCTTGTTTTTTAGGGCCTCCTCTCTCTTGGTGATATTGTTCCAGACTCCAGAAAGACCTTTTTTTGAGGGCAGAAAATTTCCTTGCTTTCGATTGAAATGAAGACTCATAATAACCGATCTCCAAAGCCTGTTGGACTCCGTTTTATACCTCCAAGCCCATTTAGACAATAAGCCACAGTTCATATTATATAAGGAATCCAAGCCAAGCCCCCCACTTTTTATCGGTTGTGTAACCCGATCCCAACGTACCCAGTGCATCCTTTTTCTTGCCAGCGTATCGCCCCACAAAAAATCCCTTCTTATTTTCTCTAATTTATTCAGCACCGCCATGGGAGCTTGGTAAAGAGAGAAATAATATAAAGGCAACGAATCCAGGACCGACTTAATAAGTGTAGTTCTACCCCCGATTGATAGAGTACTTGCTTTCCAAAGTGAGAGTCGTGCTTCAAAGGTTTCGATAACCGGTGACCAGTTATTGAATTTATTCATATTACCTCCAACCTTGAGGCCAAGGTACATGAAAGGAATGGATCCCGAATTACATCCTAGCCGACTTGCCATGTAGTCGCATTCACTAGATGCAGTACCCACTCCATAGAGACAAGACTTGTGGAAGTTGATTTTCAGCCCGGATACTAGGAAGAAGCATCTCATGAATCTCCTGATGTTAACAAAATTGTCTTCCTCCCATGCGCCCAAAAGCATGACATCGTCCGCGAAGATAAGATGTGACACCTTGGGTCCATTGTTCGGAAGAGAGATCCCTTTTATAATTCCCGCGGAAGTTGCACTTATCATGAAACTTGAGAGAGCCTCCATTGCTAAAATGAAAATGAAGGGTGAGAGTGGATCACCCTGTCTGACGCCTCTGAAGCATTGAAATTCCTCGGTTGGAGAGCCGTTAACAAGAACCGAGGACCGAGACGAAACTAGAATGCCATGAATCCACTGTATCCATTTGTCGGGAAAATTCATTTGCATAAAGACCGACTTGATGAAACTCCAACTAATTGTGTCAAAGGCCTTTTCAAAATCAATCTTGAATAGGAAAGCCCGTTTTTTTGATTTTTTTATCCACGATATAATTTCATTTGTAATGAGTGGCCCATCAAGGATATTCCTGTCAGATAGGTAGGCCGATTGTTCTTCCGAAATGACCGAAGCTATAACCATTTTGAGGCGGTTTGCTAATACCTTCGAGATGACCTTACTGATACAACCAATGAGATTAATCGGCCGAAAATCATTGAGATTCTCAGGATCGTTTATCTTTGGAATTAGTGTAATAAATGAGGAGCTGCAACCTTTTGATATAATACCCGAGTTGTGAAACCGAATCAAGATGTTGTGGAAGTCGTCCCCCAATAAGTCCCAGTAATGCTTTAAAAATGTGAAGTTAAATCCATCTGGCCCCGGTGCCTTGTCACCACCACAATCCCAAACGGCGTTTTTTACTTCGTTAAAAGAGAAGGGTGAGATAAGAGACATACTTTGCATGTTGGTGAGCTTCTTGATGTGATGACATGTGAATGCTGGCCTTGACGGATTGGGTTCAACGAATTTGTTTTCAAAGAATTTCCGGATTTCTTCCTTGATTAATGTAGGATCAGTACACCAATCCCCATTAATAAATAAGCCATTTAGCCTACTTCTCGATATCCTACTATTGATGTAACCGTGAAAGAAAGCTGAATTTTCATCCCCTTCTATTGCCCACCTGACCCGTGATTTTTGCTGAAGTTCGTTGACCCGACCATCGTTGATCAAATTTATAATATTCTTATGCTCCATATACTCTGATTTTTCAACTTCAGAAAGGTCTCTAATTTCACATAAAAGATCGAGTTTTTTAATTACCTCCGCCGAAGTGGAGAGACTTGCATTCTCCTCCTTTTTGGTCTTTTTATTCCACTCCTTAACAGCCTTCTTGATGCATCTGAGTTTCTCTGCGAGTACGACATCAGGAGGACCATATAAACTGAAAGTACTCACCGCGGAACGTACAGCCGTGTCGAGACCTGGTTTGGAAAGCCAAGCGTTGAAAAATTTGAAAGGTATCGAACCAAAATCATTAGACGTGGTGATGAGGACCAGCGGGCAGTGATCCGAGAGATTCCTCGGTAGAGTCCTAAGAGAAGCGGTTGGCCATAATCCCCAAAATTTATCACAAACTAGCATACGATCTAGTTTGCTCATCTTGTTCCCTCCATCTAGCCATCTGGTGAATTTTGACCCATTCATGAGGTACTCAGCGAGATTCGCTTCGTAGATGAACGAGTTAAAGTCCGCGGCAGAGACAGGGTCAAAGATGCAGTTTCTTTTCTCCTCGGCTGATCTTACCTGGTTAAAGTCACCCAAAATAATCCAAATACCTCCTTGAGATGCCTTTAGATCTATAATGTGAGACCATAGGGCCCTTTTTGAAGAAGCAGACTGTGGCGCATAAACATTCATGATGTGTAGCTGATCACTGATGCCCCTGATTGTACCACAAATCAACAAGTAATTCCTGTGCTTGAAAGTGTTTGACCTGGTGAATATAGTGGGATCCCATAAGCATGCCAAGCCACCCGATCTTCCTTCCGAATTTACCCAATCAGTATCCAACGGATAATTTCCCCAAAATTTTTTAAAATTGATCCTTGACCCATCTGCATACATAGTTTCCTGCATCGCAATGAAACAAATACCCTGCTCTTTTTTTATGCTTTTGATCCATGCTGCTTTCTGGGCATTGCCCACACCCCTTATGTTAATTGTGAGGTAATTCATTGATTACCGATGTTTACTCCTTCACCCCTGACCATTTCTTCCACCAAATTCATGAAATTATCAACTTGCAGCCCAATCGCTTTGCCTATTTCTATGGTGGCCCTTGTCTCTACCGGAGTTCTAGACGCGTCACCTAAATCATGCGACGAAACTGGATCTGAAACAGTATCCATCACAGGTTCGATGTAATTGTCTTGGCCCAGAGACATATTGTTCACCGGATCTTGAGTGTTGCTTGGTTGCGGAACTGGTGTCGTGCGACAGTCGGCAACGATGTGACACGGAGCCTGATGATTCATATCAGATGGGATAGGGGAATTAATGACATTTGCACGAAGGTAGTCAGGATAAGGTGGGAGTGGAAAGGAGAAAGGAGCATGTGCAGAAATGGACTCGCATCTGGCTCTTTTGTTTGCAGGCTGCCTTGGGCTAATATTAGGCCCAGATGATGAAGAGATGGGCTTGTGCACGCGAGACCCGGAACCATTTCTTTTTGGTTTATTATGGGTAGTAGGAGGTTGGGACCCACCCGGTGTAAAGGCATTAAAAATGGTCTGACAAGGCATTTCAATGTCTGGAACAGAATACGAAGGATTTTTTATGGAAGAAGATGGCGCCGTTTCTTGGGAATCCACCCCCATGCACGTATCGTTTCCCCTGTTAGACTTTTCGTTTTCCACCGGGATGTCGCTCATTACATCAGACGTTACAACTTCAACGGACCTTCCTGTCTTATCAACATGGGTTCTGGTGTCCACTCCGGCCACCACCGACGTCTTTGTACCCTGTTTTTTTGGACCGTCTGTACCCCCTACCATGAAGTCGGGAATCCAATCCCTCATAACCTCTGTAATCCATACACTATATTCATTTCCATTCCAGGTGATACTCATTTCCCCTTCAACCATTTTGCCAGAATTAACAAGTATGCCAACATAATCATAAGCAAGATTGCAGTCGTTTACACCAGCCATAGAGGGTGAGATGACAGCACCAAAGGTGCTAGCAATTGCATTAAAGACATCATGATTCCATGCATGAATAGGGACCCCGTCAATGCGTAACCAAGCAATCCTATCCATACATGCTTCCACTCCCTCCCACTGCTGTATTGATGAAAACCATTTAGACTCTTTTACTTTGTAGTGGGCTAAAAACGCATCACAGTGTTTCTTATGGGTGAATGTTAGGAGAACCCTTAATCCACCAATATACCGGAGCCCATAGAGAAATTTCGAAAGATTCTCCGTGATTTCCGTAATATTATTGAGAATGTCGAGGGATTTTGCTTCAACAATAATTGATTTTTCCCCCCATACCCTCAACGGTTCCGATATGGTGTTCGGGAAATCGATAGTTTTTAGTTTTCCTGCATCTTTGCCCGTCACTATATCCGAATAAGATCTCCTATCCCCACTGTTTGGTTTGTCATACCTGGCATTTGTGTGATTGTGAAATTGACAGGACTGATTTGCTTTCGCCGTCTCGTATTGTCTTGGTATACCCACAACAGTTGGTTTTCCGTCACGTCGGAATTTGGCCATATCAACTTTAAGTTTTGCTCCTTTCAACTTCACTTTGTTAAGGACTTCCAACATTTTTTCCACATCTTGCACATTGTCGTATCTCACAAAAGCAAACCTGTTGCCCCCCTTGTCTAGTTTCTTTGGTAGAAACACATCAGCCAGCTCTCCAAAAACCCGGAATTCGTTCCAAATTTCTCCTCTGGTGCAGAATCCAGGGAGGTTCGAAACAAAGAACGTTGTTGCATATTCAAACTCGAAAGATTGCTTTTTGACCATTAAGACTGTATTTGACCATTGTTGACCACTTACTGTTTAATTGACCCATTAGATAAAAATTACTCGATGAACTAGGACTAGCGATTAATCAGCGACTAACGCAGGCTTGTCGGGATTTTTACAACTATGCCCTCAGGCCGTTTTAGCTTGACTCAACTAAATACCATATCATATATATATTTTGAGTTAAATGCCATTTTAGTTAGTGTAGTTTGGACCATTTTGGTCCAAATCCAAAGGTTTAATATTTAGCTTTTGGTCCAAAAAGGTTTCACCGTTGGCATTTTAGTCCATTGAGTTAACTTCATCTATTTTTTCTCTTAAAGAGAAGAGCAATTCGGTCATTTTATATGTAATTATGTTAACTAGAAGGGCAATTCAGCTATATAAATGACCAAATTGCCCTTCTCGTTAACAGAAAAATGTATGAAGTTTACCCAGTGGATTAAAACGACAACATTGAAACCTTTTGGACCCACCGGTGAAAAATGAAAACTTTG
This sequence comes from Helianthus annuus, assembly GCF_002127325.2. NCBI lineage: Eukaryota > Viridiplantae > Streptophyta > Magnoliopsida > Asterales > Asteraceae > Helianthus > Helianthus annuus. The sequence continues at coordinate 6,164,947 of NC_035444.2, forward strand.
GACCAAGTGTCAAAATGACCCAAACACATAGACTAAAATGATATTTAACTCTATTTTTTTTTTAGTTTTTACCAAGGGAAAATCATTAGGTGAATTCGTGTGTAACGTGTCACAACACAAACACACGCACCACGATTACAGTTTACACCGCGCTACACACGATAACAACACCGCCTTCCCCAAATAACAACAAAAAAAATAAATCGTCATATTTTCCGTATCTCAGATCGCATATTCCGTCAACAACAATGGCCGGAACCGGTAAAAATAAGCAAAAATCTGGCAAATCCATTAACCGAAAACCAATAAAACAATCTCTGTTCGTAGAAGGCGGTTTATTATCCGATTGGTCTCCGGTTACCGATTCTCCCCCTTCCAAAGGTAAATAAATTCATCTGCTTTATTATTATTATTAATATTATGTTATTTGATGTTATTTAGTTGTTTATTTTGTGATTGTAATTTGATTGAATTTCATAGGAAAGAGTAATAATGGTAAGAATAGTGGAAGTAATTCGAAGAATAAATCAAAAGCTTCGAGTTCGAGAATGATCGAGGAGAAGCGTAAAATGAATGCTGTTGGTTACAGTTATCCTCAAGTAACGGTTTCTCTCTATTCAAAAGTTTTTATTTTTTTAGGGCATAATTTGATTAGGAACCAAATTGTGATGAAAATGGGATATCTTTTTTTTTTATTTATTAATATTAATATATGTGTAATTGTTGAAATTATGACAGACAAAATGGATATATAGTTATTGAATGTGATTAATTTGACATGAAAAAGAAAGTGCTGGTCTCTTTGAGATTTGCTTTGTTTTATCAATATAAGAGCATTCACATCCCGTCCGCCATGAGAGTTTTTTATATTATAAAAAATGGTTGTGACTGGAGGAGAGAGAAAATGATACTGTTCATTTGTATATATGAGGGGACACTATTCACTCTCTATAATATTTTTGAGTAAATTGCCAAAATCGTTCTTGAGTTTTGGACGTGTTTGCCAGTTTCATTCAAAGCAACGTTTTTGTACTATATTGCCCTTCACTTTTTGGGATTTTTTTGCCATTTTCATCCAAATGTCCAACTTTTTTTTGCCAAAATCGTCCCTAAGATTTGGGACTTTTTGTCATTTTCATCCAAATGCCTGTCAAAAAAATAAAGCAAATTAGACATTTGGATGAAAATGGCAAAAAATCTCAAAAAGGGAAGGGCCATGTGGTATAAAAAAGTTCTTTTGGATGAAACTGGCAAACATGCACAAACCTCAGGGACGATTTTGGCAATTTACTCAATACTTTTTTATATATTTTGAAAGTGGTTGTGAGTGGAGCAGATGGAAAAGATAACGATACAGGTATAAAAATATTATTTAGTTGGAAAGATAGAGAAAATGTAGTTGTTTTTATAATAAGAGGGTAAAATTTGACGGAAGAGATGTGAATGCTCTAAGATTTTAATAAACTGTTTCAAGTGGAAAACTTGGCTGGTGAAGTTAAAAGCAGTCTGCTTTCATTATCTTGTTGCGTTCAACCGTCTATAATACCTTGTTAGGGACTAGGGGGCGCCTTTGGGAAAGTTGATCGGGTAAATCGGGTAATATGGGAACACCGCCGCAAACCATTCGGGTTCGGCATTTTGGGAAAAATTCCTGGTTTGTGAACAAGAGATCTTTACCGAACTTTGTGTTGAAAAGTTCATTCGGGTACATTTGTAGTTCGGTAACACTGCTACAATCGATTTGGGTACTTTGGGTAAAAATGAGGTAGCATTGGCTCTTGTGATTCTGTGATCGAGTGTGGAATGATAATTTAGCTCTAGCAGATGTTTGACCGGTTTGACTAAATTAATGTTTTCAGGTGGACCTTCTTCCAGATGAAGTTGATGATGAACATAAAACATTGGATGAATCAAACACGATTGTTTTGGTTGATACCAAGGTTGTTGCTTACGTTGACGAAACAAAGGTCGAAGAATCTGAAACCGTCAAATACACAACCGAGTACGATGCAAATTCAGAAGTAGATGACACTTTCCATAGAGGCTTAGGATTTCACGATAAAGAAGAAGACCCGTGTGTCAATGAAGAAAAAGAAGGTCCCATTTCCGAATCATCATCCTCGGAGGAAATAGAAACCGACCCGTTATCTTCTCCCGAAAAAAATTCAGGATTTTTGTCGATCGGAGGCATGAAACTGTACACCCATGATATATCCGATGTGGAAGATGATGACGAGGATAAAGAAAGCGTCGAGTCTTCAGAATCCGATGATTCGTCTGACTCATCGGATAATGACACCTCATCTGATACAGACGATGAGATTGCTAAAGATTACATTGAAGGAATTCGTGATGATGATGTTATTAATGATACGTTAGTAAAGTTCGGAGGGATTGCACTTCAGGAGGCATCAAGGGAATACGGTATGAAGAAACCTCGGTCGAGAGTGAAAAGTCAAAGTCAACCAAAGTCTATCAAGTTTCGAGCCGACAAAGATGATTGGTCTGCTATAGATGATTTTATGCTAGTAAAAGACCCTCGGATTGCTTATGCACAAAAGAAGAAGAAGAAGCATGAAAAAAGGCGATTGCCAGGTAAAGTATTGATAGATTTATCTTGTGTTGATAAAAAATTGGAATCAACTGTGGTCTAGTTTTATTTCAGGTAACTATATATTTTCTATAGAAGGGCCACTAATTTTTAAGATGAGTAAAATGCCATTTTCGTCCCTGAGGTTTGACCAGTTTTGCGACTTTTATCCAATAGTTTGTTTTTCCGCATCTGGATCCCAAAAGTTTGAAATCTTGCCATTTTCTTCGGGTTCGTTAACTCCATCCATTTTCATCGTTAAGTCAGGGATATTTCCGTCTTTTTTGTTAACTTAAAGGGTAATTCGGTCTTTTTCCAGGAGTATTCAGTCTTTTTACATAACGTGAAAAAGACCAAATTGCCCTTTAAGTTAGCAAAAAAGACGGAAATACCCTGATGTAACGGAGAAAAATGGATGGAGTTAACGAGCTAGATGAAAATGGCAAGATTTCAAACCTTTTGGATCCAGATGCAGAAAAACAAACATTTGGATGAAAGTCGCAAAACTGGCCAAAGCTCAGGGACAAAAATGCCATTTTACTCTTTTAAGATTTTTGATAGAAAATCTGAAATTAAAAAAAGTTCGGTTTGAGGTAATCAATACAGAGGCTGTCAGGTCAAAATGATTATGTGGTAGATGACATGTCCGTAAGCTTGATCGTGTTGACTTCTCTTTGATGAATTGGTCGTAGGTGGTGCTAACCCATTTCGACCCGTTTTAAGTTAGCAAGTTATATAAGAGTGGCCCATTCCGACCTGTCGTATCATTTGAGTAGATCCAAATTGGCTCATTGGATAATTTGAGTTTACCAATCAACCCATTCTTTGAAGAATGGGCCGTTCGGCAAACTATTAAAACAAACTAGAGCAGTTGCATGTATTGCAGAATGTTAATTAAGTAGATAACCGAAGAACGGTAACTTAATTGTGTTCCTTGAATTGTATCGCATATGCTCCTCAGTGTATCATTTCAGGTGAGAAGAAAAAACAACGTCAAGATACCATTGCTTTGAAGCGTAAGGAGCGAATGATACGCCGAGGTGTTGATCTTGAGGAAATAAATTCCGTAAGCACAAAATCAGTTTTTTATTTCTTTTAACAAATGCATTACTAGTAGTTTATGTATACATCGTGAGCTTGCGAAAATCAGTATCTACGGCGGCTCTTAAATGCAGAAATTAGAGCAGATGGTGCAGAATGAGGGTGATATTATGTCGTTTCAACTTATGCATTCTCGGGATTGTTCACAGGTATACAAATTCAGAAACCATGAATATTTCATTAATTACGTTTTTGGCCCCTGTGGTTATATCACTTTTACTATATTAGTCCAAAATAAGAATTTTTAACATATCTGCCCCCATGGTCTCTATAACTAACCATTTTGGCCCCTAAGTCTAACCATCTGTAACTAACCATTTTGGCCCCCATGATCTCTAGACTTGGGGGCCAAAATGGTTAGTTATGGAGACCATGGGGGCATATATGTTTAAAATTCTTATTTTTGGCTAATATAGTAAAAGTGATATAACCACAGGGGCCAAAAACGTAATTTACTCTAATTTTATTCTGAATTTTTGAGTCGCTTCAGGTCCAAAGGTTGGCGTCAATTTATCGTTTGAGAAGTTGCAGTCAAGGTTCAGGCAAAAGAAGGTACCGTGCGTTAACGAATTAGTATATGTTATAATTTGTCTTTTTTTTTTTGTTTTTCTTTTTTTGTTTGAGAACTTGTCGCTTTTGATTTCGTCTTAGTCTAAATAATATAGAGGGGTTAACTTAGATTATATATTCTTCAGGTTTGTAACAGTGACACGAAGTGAATACACTGGAATGCCATCTTCCAATGACCGAATCCGCCTCGAAAAGGTGAGTAAAATTTAGTTTATTCGGTTACTTCACATTATTCATATCATGGATCACATTCATACGATGAAATAAAGCGGTTAACGAATTACGTTTTTTTTGTTTTGCAGCTTATCGGTGATGCTAATACCGCAGTTAACCATACACCGCCTGCCAAAATGGCTGCAAATAGTAGTAAAAAAGCTTCAAAAGGAACCACTGGTTTGAGCCCGTTAGACTCGAGATTAACAAAAGCCAAAACTTACGGTGAATCAAGCAGCAAGCAAAGAAGAGAAAAAGACAAGACGGTAGTCACTTACGCTAAACAACCAGTTTCATTCATCTCGTGTGGTAACATGGAACCCGAACCAAACGTGACCACTTTACCGACCACTTTGCCTGTTGATGAACCAAAACCGAGAGACCAAACTGCCAGCTCATCAAGCTACGGTGCTTTTGAGAACCACACAACCGGTTTCGGTTCAAGAATGATGGCAAAAATGGGGTATGTAGACGGAAACGGATTAGGGAAGGATGGTACAGGAATAGCCGAGCCTATTGAAGTGATCCAACGGCCCAAATCACTCGGGTTAGGAGCGGAGCCCGAGGCTCCTGAAGACACAACCCCACCACCACTAAGGGTAAAGGGTCAAAGCGCTAGGAGTAGTGAAAGTAGGGGGAGATCGGGATCGGGATCGGGAAATGCACGTGTTGGGTCGTTTGAAAGGCATACGAAAGGGTTCGGGTCGAAAATGATGGCGAAAATGGGGTATGTTGAAGGGTCGGGTCTAGGGAGAGAGTCACAAGGCATCGTTGACCCGCTTGTGGCTACCAGGCTTCCTAAGTCTAGAGGCTTGGGTGCCAATGGTTAGCTTTTATTGACCCTTCATGATTCATGTTGTAGTTGAATATGTTCTAACGTGTACCATGTAATTTTTTTTTTATTTATTTATCACATAAGACACTTGTCGTGTTACATCTACGATGTAGCGTTTGTCATATTAGATTTTACTTAAATAAAAAATGCGTGAATAATTTTCACGCATCTAGTTTGTGATCGAGGTCTTGGGACTCATTGTGCCGGGTTTTCTTCATGTATGGTCGAGGCCCGATCTATACGAGTCGCTTTGTTTTATGCTCGAGAAGGTCGAGGTTGGTCTATGCGAGTCTCAGACGCGCATAGAAAATTAAAATAGTGTTAATAAATAGTAATAAGTAAATATGAAAAAAAAAATAGTTGATTTATAGAAAATAGAATAAAAAAAATTAAACCCAAAAAGATTATTTTCGTAAATTGATATTTGACCTGCAATGCTTAACTGTCGGTGAGCAACGTTGATGTTACGTCGTCACTGTCGCTTTCTATACAATTTTCTCTTGAGCCCCAAGCTTTAATATAATGCCACCAAGCAATTTTTTTACCTTCTACTTGTATTTTTCTTTATATTAACACACAAGTTGGTTGTTATTTATTAATATATATGCAAAATAAAAGTTGGTAAAAACGATGAGTTTCTTGTATTACGTTACCGCACTCTATAAATTAGATAGTCTCGTTGTCTTGGCTAGACTATGTTGTCTTAATCGGGCTTACGCTGGCTTTAGATTTTGGCTTGGGCGTTCCCCCGTGAAACCATCCGTTGACTGCCACTTGACAGCCGTTGTGTCACCACAAGAGTTGAACACTCTCTGACGTAACACACAATATAACGAAAACCCGAGTGAGCTCAAGATAGAACCTAACACATTTGCAAGAATACTAGGCTCTATCTATCATTGCCTAATCCACCAAAGTAACATAACTTGAGTCTATATTGAAGAACCCAAATCTCCCTATCACTAGGCCACAAGGTTTAGACTGTCGTTAAAAACAAATATAATTGGTTAGACTGTCGTTAAAAACAAATATAATTATTTGGACTACAACATCAATTTTTCAGTTATTACAGTCAATAACAAAATTACTTTAAAAATCTAATTAAACAATCAATTTTTTGTTTAATTAAATCCTTAGAATCGTTTTTATTTATATCATTTCATATTTACTTGATTACATAAACTTTTATTTACTTGATTTCATCTCAAGCTTCGCCACTGCTAACCGGGTGAATAGTTAGTATGTTAGTATCACCAAATTAGTATTAAAATTCCATATTACTTGAATTTAAACCCAAAATCTTCAAGAGAAGCAAAGTTTCCCACTCCGTAAAAAAAGATCATTGATAAATGTTGTATGTACTTTAACTTTATTGTTATATAATTATAAAATTTACTATCATTATAACTATAAAAAATAAATAAATATATAGCAAATAAAATATATGTTTTAAACTTCCAAGGGTTTATAACGTGTTGATAACTCCTCACACCACTTTTTAAGTGACCCTTTACCCAATATTTCCTCCAAGATCACCGACGAAATTCAAGATCGACATTTCGTCGAACATCTTATCTGCATTCCAATTCATTCGATTCTCATCAAAATCTTTCATCATAAGGTCAGTTAAATATAAACCCTTTCTTCCCTAATCACATTTTTACATTACAACATGCATGTTCTTTCAATTTCCCCAATATTTAATCACCATTTACAATAACATTATTCTGCTTAATTTGATCAAGTTGTTATTTTTACATTGAATCGTACTGAATCTTGCATTTTCCGAATTGGGTTTTTCAGATCTGACAAAAATGAAAGTTTCTGAAAAATTCAAGATCTGGGGTTTGTTGATCTGCTTGATCTCTCAACTGGGTTATGGATATTATCTCCCTGGTAGTTACCCTCACAAATACGTTGTAGGTGATACATTATCTGTAAAAGTCAACTCTTTGACTTCAATCGAAACCGAAATCCCTTACAGTTACTATAGTTTGCCCTTTTGTAAGCCTCAAGAGGGTGTTAAGGATAGTGCTGAGAATCTCGGTGAGCTTTTAATGGGCGATAGGATCGAAAACTCACCGTATAAGTTCAAGATGCATACGAATGAAACCGAGATCTTTCTTTGTCAAACGAAACCCTTGTCGAGCGATGAGTTTAAGCTGTTAACGACTAGGATAGACGAAATGTATCAAGTCAATGTGATTCTTGATAATTTGCCCGCCATTCGGTATACAAAAAGGGATAATTTTTTGGTGAGGTGGACCGGGTACCCTCTCGGGATCAAGGTTCAAGATACGTATTACGTGTTTAATCACTTGAAGTTCACGGTTTTAGTTCATAAGTATGAAGAAACGAATGTCGCGAGTGTTATGGGTACCGGTGATGCAGCTGAAGTAATCCCGACAGTTGACAAACCGGGATCTGATATTCCCGGTTATATAGTTGTTGGATTCGAGGTTCAACCGTGTAGTTTCCAGCATAACTCGGAGTCGTTAAAGGATTTGAAAATGTACGGGAAATACCCGTCGAAAATCGCTTGTGAAACGAACACCGTGACGATGGGTATAAAAGAAAACCAGCCCGTGGCGTTCACTTACGAAGTTGAATTCGTCGAAAGCGATATCAAATGGCCGTCAAGATGGGATGCGTATTTGAAAATGGACGGAGCGAAAGTACACTGGTTTTCGATCCTGAATTCGTTGATGGTCATCACTTTCTTGGCGGGAATCGTGTTGGTGATTTTCTTGAGAACCGTAAGGCGGGATCTGACTCATTACGAAGAGTTAGACAAAGAAGCGCAAGCCCAAATGAACGAAGAGTTATCCGGCTGGAAGCTAGTCGTAAGTGACGTTTTTCGCGTTCCCGATTGTCCCGCACTTTTATGCGTTATGGTTGGTGACGGGGTTCAGATTCTCGGAATGGCGGTTGTCACAATTTTATTCGCTGCACTCGGGTTCATGTCTCCCGCTTCGCGCGGGACCCTCCTCACGGGTATGTTGTTCTTTTACATGATTCTCGGAATCGCGGCTGGTTACGTTGCCGTACGTATGTGGCGAACGCTTTTTAGCGGCGATCATAAAGGATGGGTGTCGGTTTGTTGGAAAGTTTCGTGCTTTTTTCCGGGTGTCTCGTTCTTGATCCTTTTCGTGTTGAATTTCCTCTTGTGGGGCTCTGGTAGCACCGGTGCAATCCCGTTTTTTCTCTTCGTTGTCCTAATTCTACTATGGTTTTGCATATCCGTCCCGTTAACGCTCGTTGGCGGTTATTTCGGAGCAAAGGCTCCGCATATCGAGTACCCGGTTCGAACCAATCAGATACCGCGTGAAATCCCGCCTCAAAAGTACCCATCTTGGTTGTTAGTTCTTGGTGCGGGTACACTTCCGTTCGGAACCCTTTTTATCGAGCTTTTCTTCATAATGTCTAGCATATGGATGGGCCGGGTCTACTACGTTTTCGGGTTTCTATTCATCGTGATGATCCTTTTGGTCGTAGTGTGTGCCGAGGTGTCGTTAGTCTTGACGTACATGCATCTTTGCGTCGAGGACTATAAGTGGTGGTGGAAGTCGTTTTTCGCTTCGGGGTCTGTTGCGTTATACATTTTCTTGTACTCGATTAACTATCTTGTTTTCGACCTCAAGAGCTTAAGCGGGCCCGTTTCGGCTACACTTTATTTGGGATACTCGTTGTTCATGGTTCTAGCGATTATGCTCGCAACTGGAACCGTCGGGTTTCTTTCGTCGTTCTGGTTCGTGCACTACTTGTTCTCTTCGGTGAAGCTTGATTGAAACATGAAAGAGGTTTAGATGAATTTGGAGGGAAATGGGAATAAGTTTGTATGAGTTTTTGTTCTTGTTTTTAGAAATGGAATCATAGTTATGGAGTTTGTAATTTTTAAATTTCTTGTTAGTTTTGATTGTATGAATTCATGGGCAATTGGGTTTTATTTTACGTTGGTTTATTATTTTCATACACTTTGAATTTAATTGATGTTAGTAGAATTAATGATTTTTATACACTATGGTTGTGGTTCACAAAAGTGTGATACTGTATATTTTAGATGATAACTAGTATTAGGCACCCGCATTGCGGTGAAGGGGCGTAAAACGGTGCTATCAGTGTTTCCAGAGGGTAAAACCATGCTAGGTAGGAACTGAACGACAACCAAAACTGTGAAAAAAACGTAAAATAAAAACACTAATTTCTAATACCAACTGACTTACGTAACGTAAAACGTAGATGAACTTGAATGTATACCGACACGTATTAAAAAGTTGAGGGGGTAAAAAAAACACGAGAGACCAAATGTAACTACCAAACAATGTGCTAAGTAACAACTGAACAATGACCAAATACGGGAAAAAACATAATACAAAATGAATAAAAATAAAGTAAACTCATTTAACTTTTGTGACAAAATTATAAAACGCCAAAGTTTTATTAAAAAATAAAAAATCTTAAAGTTTACTATGAATTCCTCTAATGCTATACATTATATAAACATTCAAAGTTGAAGAGGGTGTATAAACATACAAAGTTGAAGAGGGTGAACACTGATTCAAGGGGAACCATTTAAAGGCAACCATTTGTATTTCATTAGCCTTCTTATTTTTTACTTCTAAATTTCTACAAGTGTATATATAGAAGCAAACATATGAAACTAACAAAATCTATAGTATCTCAGATGGTTAGGAACTTTACCATGGGGTATGCTTTAACCTTTCTTAACTCCATATAAGCGCCACATCACCTGTTTTACACTTGTCACTCCACCTCATCCTAAGGAAATGGTTTAACCTTGTTAACTCTACCTCACTCACCATTTTTTTAATTATTTTAATATTAAATATTTAAACTAAATACAAAATAAATAAAAATAATACCATTTCATTAACTTCTTAGCTAAAATAAACATTGATAATGAATAACATTAATTTTTTAATTTTTTTTTTACTAAGTTAACATGTTAACCAAGAGAGGTTTTAACACCCCTTAACATGGGGAGGGAATGGTTTGAAAGGTATGTTAACTTGCCATGCCATCTTTAACACCAATGAAGTTAGAGTACACCCCAAGGCCTTAGGATTTAGGCGTGTTATTCAGGGATCGATCCCTAGCATTTTTTTAAGACAAATTGGATTTAGATAATTTAACTTTTTCAATTTGACAGATAATAATCCCAACTCAGTTATTTACCGATAATAATCCGAACTGGTCCATGTTTGGCCGATAATAGCCTGCGTTAAAAATAGCTTAACGGAGTTAAGTTTTATTCCGAATTACAAACCGATGTTTTAGGGCTTTTGATTGGAATGATGATACGGGCTGATTGACGTAGAATTTACCTCGAAATACTGCCCGAAACGACAAAACGGTGCTTCAATTCGGGTGTTTAAACTTCCAATCAACAAATATCAAGACTTTTGGAGCACCGTTTCGAGGTAAGTTTTACATGCACCGACTCGTATCCTCATTCTGATCAAAATCCCTAAAATATCGCATTGTAATTCGGAAAAACTTAACTCCGTTAAGCTATTTTTAACGGCGGACTATTATCGGCCAAAAGTGAACCAGTACGGATTGTTATCGGCAAATAACCGAGTTGAGATTATTATGGCCAAATTGAGAAACTTAAGTTTATTTAAATCTAATTTGGCTTTTTTAATGGTTTTTCATTGTCCCCTTCAACAATTTATTTTTAATCATTATTTTATTATAGTATTTATTTTTAGTTATTATTTTATTACAGTATTAAACTAATGATAATCGTGTATTTACCACTAAAATTTAGTAAAGTTTATATTTATTTATATTTTAACGATTATTATTACTAATTATATTGTTTGCCCTTCAATTTTCAAACACTTTAATCTACAAATTATATGCGTTTTTAATCTATTTAGTTTGATTTTCTTCCCAAACTTGCATTCATTGATTTAAAATATATATATATATATATATATATATATATATATAGGGGAAGGATCCACTAAAAAGTGGATTTTGCCTAAGTAGCCTAAGAAGGATTGTGATTATGACATGTGACACTCCTAATAAGTAGGAATGAAGGGCATTTTGGTCCTTATAAATAGGAGTAAAAATGACATGTGGCACCCCTTTTGTTTTTTAAAAATACAACAAAAAAATCTAGTACAAAAACATTTAGCACAAAAAATCTAGTACAAAAAAATATAGCACAAAAAATGTAGTACAAAAAAATATAGCACAAAAAAATCTAGTACAAAAAAATATAGCACAAAAAAATTCATCAAAAAATGTAGTACAAAAAAATCCAGCACAAAAAAATTGAGAAAAAAAAATTAAGACAAAAAAATGTAGCACAAAAAATTTAGCACAAAAATATAGTAAAAAAATATAGCACAAAAAAATGTTATACAACATAGAAATACATCACATTTTAGTGGGTTTTTTTAGTTTTCATATTTTCTATAGCAATATGGTACTCAAATTAAAGATAAAAAGACGCTCAATTTTACGGTGAAATTTTTATGAAAAAATAATGTCGTATAAAAAAGTTATGTACGTTAAATAGGATTTTCCCAAGATATCCTTGCACTCCTCCTTTCTCCTACATTTTCATCTTAACCATTGATTTGAAAAATGAATGGTTAAGATTCCTTCTCATCCTACTTAGGCAAAATAAACTTTTTATTTGATCTTTCCCCTATATATATATATATATATATATATATATTTGGTTGTGTTCAGTTTGGTATAAATTTTGTTTAACATTTGGTATAAATTTAGTTAACAATGGAGTTGTATTAAAAAATATATTATTTTTCTCGAGTGTCGGTACTATGCCAATACTCTGATAAACCGCATGGATTCCAACCGAACATTTGTCTGAGTTTTGTTATTATCGAAACCAATGTGTCGATATTCTTTTTTGCATATTACGACTGTATGTATTTAAGGTTTCCTCTTTAGATTGTTATAGCGAGTGCCGCTACCGTAATCAACCGAAATGATACTGACCAAATTCCCGTCAAACCCGCTGCGGAGCGCAGGTACTCCCACTAGTTAGTATAGGATTCCTACTCGATCACAATTCACAACCTTCAGGTTTGGTTTGGTTACAAACCAATTCTGGACCCTGAACCAGGGGCGAAGTATTGTTGTTGCCCGGGGGTGCACTCGCCCACCCCAGTATTTCGGTTAGAAGTGTATAGGTTCTGATATTTCGTTCGAAAATTTTAAAATTATATAGGATCGCCCTCTCGATTATTTTTCCTAAATTGTATATCCTAAATATTTATAAACTTTGTATATAAATGATGGGTAGATTGGTAAATATACACTTTGTTTTATTTGGAACTATTATTATTTGACCTGACTTGAATCGAATAGTCAACCCGACCTGACCCGAAACATAACGATAAGAAATTTTTTTTGGGTCCCATCGATCACTTTACGCCCCTTGAAACTTTTGGTCAAACTCCGCCACTCCCCTGAACCAGTTTTTGTGCACTATGTAGCTCTATAAGGCCAAAACAAAAGCAAAATGGTTTTGTGTAAATTGGGTTATTTTGTTTCAGAATCCGAATTGGGTATTTGGCCTGTGCTCTTTTTAGTTAAAAGCCCAGTTATTTAGGTATAGAACACATTGGGCCTAATGGGTTTAGCTGCCCATCCCGATCTCCACCTAGTATGGTCTAGTTTTTTAGAGTTTAGTTTAATCAAGTTAAAATGATTATTTTATATTGTATACATACAATCTTTTTTAAGTATTGCTTTTGAAGTTAATTGAATTTATTATTTAATTTTATTGTCATATGTGAGGTTTGACTACAAAGTCTAAATTTCCTAAAAAGTGTAAAAAGTCATAAACACTATACTTTCAGTTATAAAACACACCCAAAACCCACAAATAATAGAGTAAAGATGACTAAAACATCATATTCAAACCATAATGCTCCATAAAAACTTCAAACACACAATCGTATAATTATGAATATAAAACACAACATGCTCATCAACATAAAACACAATAAGGTTTGTCATTCGATAATCAGTGTCTGATTATTCAAAACACAAAACACAACCCCATAGATGATGTTTTAGTAATCTTTATTTTGTTATTTGTGGGTTTTTGGGTGTGTTTTATGGTTGACATTTTGGTGTTTTATTACATTTTACACTTTTAGAAAATTTGAACTTTGTAGTAGCCAATTCTTAGCCTTACTCATATCATTATTGTTTATAGTTGTTTAATCCTAGTCATTGAATTGACTTGATCAATAACCTATATCATATCATTATGTTTATTGTTTAATCCTAGTCATTTGATCGGTAACCTTACTTACTTTGTATTTGATCCGCCCTATATGTGTGCGGGAAAGATTGCACATATGTAATAACCTTGGGGTGAAATATAGACGGTGACAGTTTTTTGTCAACTATGCCTAGTAAACTAGAAAAGAAAGACTAGGTTGATGAACGAATTTAAGCGGTTGTCAACGTAAACACCACACAATAGTTACAATATCATTGATTCAGTAGTCACGCCACGATCGTCACAAGCTTTTCCGTCACAACCCTCTTACCATCGCAAATATCAGGTTGTTGCTCACCATTGCAGCCATTGCACCCTATCATCGTATCGACATCAACAAATTACACCTGTTACCCTATTATTTTTCCATTATGTCTTTTTGTGGCGTGTCTTCTCACTCTATATCTTTATTTTATGCTATCGGATCTTCAAAGAAATTTAAAAATTCAAGCGTCAATTATAAAAAAAGGACGAAATTTGTTCTTCTGGTTTTATATGATATACAATGTTTAATATACTTTTATAACTAATTATTCTAATAGATTTATGCATTAGAGTAGGAGTTAGCTATAAAGCCAATATTTTCTACAAAGTGTAGGAAACCATAGAAGAGTGACACGTGGCAATTATTTTTTTTTTAATAAAGGGGCATTAAGGTAATTTGATAATTATTTTATTTATGGATCTTATTTTATTATTAACTAACTTGTGGGAATTTTAAGGAAACTTAATATCTCATTGATTTTGTATTGGAGGTTATCAAAATTACTAGAGGTTATCATTCCATGCGATTTTCATATTTTTCTTCGTAAATTAAATTACTGGGATTTAATTTTCAACAAGTTCTTAGCGATGTGTTTTACCAGTTAAAAGATTAATGTTAATGTGTTATAATTCCCTTGGTATTAAATGTTGTTTTAATTAATGAAACGCAGTTCACCAAGACATATTGATATTGTGGTTTAGCAGTTAACAGTTAATACATGCTCATCTCTCATAGCATGTTACAAGTTATGTTTTATTTCATGTACTATGATCAAACTTAAATAAAGAAACGTGATGAAATTTATTTGAGAGTTAGTTAATTACACGAAATATGATATATTGCGATTTTAACTCTAAATCATTTATTAAATTATTATAAATGATTAATTTATTATATGTTGATTTTAATCCCTAGAGAGGGTGTCCTCTAAATTGTCAATTAATGTTTTTTTAGAAAAAAATAAAATACTGTTTATCTTAAAAACATAAAAATAAATTAATAAATAGAAAAAACCTTAAAAGAAATTGTAGGCCCATTTAATAATAAATAACAGACAAAATCTATAAATAGACGGCCTGTAGGCCCATTTAACAATAAATGATAGACAAAATCTATAAATGGACGGCCAACTTAATAGACCAAAGCCGCAAACCCATAAACCAACCCCTTCCACCGCATCTTGTTTACGTCAAATTGTCAATTTTCAACCACCATCTACTCTCAGACTACTTACTATGGTAGCGAGGTCAGCAGAGGAAAGAAGTCAAAAAAAGCACAAAGTAGAAGGGGTTGAAATGTTCGTTAAAAAAAAAAACTAACCAATCAAATCATTCTCAAAATTCCACAATCAACCACCAACCTCCACGTCACGACCCCAAAGGGCGATGTGTCGGCGTGAAGGGAGCCCCGCACCAACCATACCGTGCGGTCTCACGGATCATCTTTGACAAGACCACTCATAAACCAAAACCAAAGCCACTATTGACCTCTATAGCCTTTCCATCAAGTCACCGGGATCAACTAGTTGGTTCGAGGACCTTCGTTCTTTAAATGACCCCTACCACCGCAACTACTCGGTAAGGGTGTTGAAAATCGTGCCCAAACTGAGCTAACTTGACCGATTTGGTTTGCGGATTACGGTTTAGAAAATCAGGGTTCATGGTCCAGTTTACATTTAGAAAAAAAGGCCAATGTTAAAAAATAATTCAAAATCATGATTTTTTTTCATCCATATAATTTTAATAGAACTAGCTTTTTTTCTTGTACAGGAATCAAACAACTATAATACGTATATATTATGTGTTAAGTTATTCCATAAAGACTTCTAAAAATAAGAAGTGTAAGAAGGCGTTATAGAGTGATAAGTGTTGAAGAACGTAAAACTTAAACCTAACCCACACCCTCCAAAAACCTAAAAAAACATCAACACCCCCCCCCACGCAAGAAGAAAAAAAAAAAAACCACTACCACCCAAAAACCTAAACACCATCACCTGCACTCCGGCAATTTTTTTTGGGTGGGTGTGGGGTTTATGTTTTTGGGTTGTGGTGTGTGTTTAGTTTTTTCTTTTTGTTTTTTGGTAGTGGGTTTATTTTTAGGAGCCTTTGTATATTATTTTTAGGAGCTTTTGTTGTATTTGATGTTAAACCTATATATTATTATTCTAATTGACTTTGTGCTATTAATTATTTATTATTTACATTTTTTCGTAAATGCTTTAATACTAGGTAAAAACGTATTACATTTTTTCGTAAATGCTTTAATACTCAAAGGTAAAAACGTATCCTTTCACTTAACTTACAATACCTAATGATACTATTAGGTGCTGAATAAAAGAAACTGACAAACCGCCAAAACTAAACCATTTTGCTCGATCCATCCGACCAATTCGGTTTAACTTAACAATAACATGTATTTATCGGTTGAGTCAAGAAATTTATTCAAAACCGGCCGAACTGTATTCATTATTGCAAGCAACTATGCACCAACGCCACCGTAACATTACCGTCATATTTGTGGCGGACTCAGGAATTATTTTCTGGGGGTGCGAACGAAGTGTTCAACCAAATTTTCAAGGGACGCAGTCGGGATTTTTACCTCGAAAATACACTAATTTGTTTTTCAAGGGGGACGCCCGCCCACCCAAACCAAAGCTTAGGTCCGTCCTTGCGCCTGGTGCTGGCTCACTAAGACCTTTAACAGATCTACTTTAACCGACTACAAATGTCTTGAATAACTTCCAATAGTCTCAAATGTGCTTCAATCGAAGAACCCCACACAACAACCATAGTGGAATCTTCCCACTAACTAGATATCAATTAGGCTTATCAACTTACGCTAAGACCTAGGGCAACTAACAAAACAAGAGCTCTAATTTTTTCTTTTTCATACATTAGACTTGTTTTTAGCCCATTTAAACAAAGTTTCTAGGCCCAATCTTAGGATTTTACTTCTAGAGTCCACACTGTCCACGCACCCTTCATTTCAGAAGCAGCGACGCAACACTCCAAGCCTCGTTACTTGCGGCGTTTTTTGAGTAACTAATGTGAAACTGACTACGGATTAGACGAAACTAGGGCCGATATTAGGGGTATTTATCGCTTTGGTTATTCAATGTCTCAAATTTTAATCTCAATTGCAGAATCTCTATAGTTAACGACTAATTTTTCATCATCTACTAATTTGTATGTTTATATATATTGAGCAACCCTAAAAAATTCACGAAATCACGTATCGGTTTGCGAGTTGAATGATTCAATCTATAATATTTGTGATTCAAAAAAGGGATTGAACGATTAGTGATTCGTATTGCTGATTTGTTGGCTTGAAAGACACTAGTTAGGTTAGTTGTAGTAAAACGTTGATTTGCTGATTTTTTATATACCAATTCAATAAGGCACTACTCAAATGTCATTGTACCATTAATAAAAGAGTAAACTGCCATTTTGGTCCCTATGGTTTGTGCACTTTTGCCATTTTAGTCCAAATCTCAAACTTTTAAATCTGGGTCCTTGTGGTTTCAATTTTGTTGCCATTTTGGTCCAAATCTCAAATTAGATCAGATGTCTAAAAAAAACTGGTTTTTGTCCTTTTCCCTAGGGGCATTTTGGTCATTAAACTTTTATTATAACTAATTATTAATTATTAATTAAAAATAACACACATATATATATATGCATGCATACCCTCTCCCTGCACACACACACTCTCTCAGCTCACCCTCTTCCCTACACACACACACACACACACTCTCTCTCTCTCTCTATACATCCTGAAAATCAATTGTCGTGAAAGAGGTGATCGGAGAACATGAATAGAGGGTGCGCCCGTCTTTTCTAGTGGTGGTGATCGGAGATTTGGTTGAAGACATTGGAGATTAGAGGGGTTTGAGATTGATATGGGTGGTGTGGGTGTACGGTGGTGGAGGGGAGACGGTGGTGTGAGTGTACGGTGGTGGAGGGGAGACGGTGGTGGCGGGTGTATGGTGGTGGAGATCCCATGACGCCGACGATCGACTTCTGTTTCTCTCTCTAGCTGTTCTCCGGAGCCTCCGGTAATGTCAACGACGGTGCCGCCGCACCACCGCTAACACCGCCGTTGTTGCTGTCGAAGCCTCTAACTGTTTCTCTCTCTAACTGTTCACCGGAGCCTCTGTTTCTCTCTTTCAATTGATTGCATATCAAATAAAGTTGCAGGTAAAAAGCTTGATTCTATCAATTAGAGTTTTAGAAGGTTGTTAATTTGTGTTAAGTGTTAACCCTAATTAGGTTTTGGATTAGCGTTTTCTAATGAAATTGGGTGAAATGAGGAAGACAAGGGTGGTGGTGGTGCAGTGGTGGTGTTAATGGAGGGGGGGGGGATGGTGGCGGTGTTGAGAAGAGGGGGGAGAGAAGAGAGAAGAGAGAGAAAGGGGGTGTGGTGTTTTACCGGCGCTGATGGTGGTTGTGGTGTTTTACCGGCGCTGATGGTAGTTGTGGTGTTTTACCGGCGTCTCCGGCACCGTCGCACAGCACCAGTGGGATGGTGGTGATGGGGATGATGCGGTGGTGGTGGGGGTGGTGGTGGTGTGGTGGTAGTTCAGAGAGAGAGAGAGAGAGAGCAAGCAGAGTCTGTATGTGTGTGTGTGTGTATATATATATACATTAATTGTTTTAAGGTATTATATATAGATAATTGAGTTATAATAATTCCAAAATGACTAAAATACCCCTGAGGATAAAGACAAAATATTAGGTTTTAAGTTGGGGAATTTGGCCAAATTTCATTTTTGGACCAAAATGGCAACAAAATTGAAACCAAAGGGACCCAGATTTAAAAATTTGAGATTTGGACTAAAATGGCAAAAGTGCCCAAACCACAGGGACCAAAATGGCAGTTTACTCTTAATAAAATGTATGATTAAAAAGTATCCGATTTATGACACATAAGACGTGACGATTGTGTGAAAGATAATTTAAAACAAATTATTTAAGACCAAGTGGTGTGGGGGGCGGCTTCCCCCGTCTTGGTTCGTCCTCGGCGTCCCACACCGCCCCCTGGCTGGCGTCGCGTCCCCAACGTTGGAAGGAAGACAGAAGCGACGAGTGGTCTTGATTGGCTGATGGTTGATGGTGGGGACCACATAGAGAGATATAAAGAGAGTTTTTTTTAGTATTTATTATATATTAGTTTTTATTAACTTTGGGTAGTCCCCACACCCTTGGATAGTCCCCTTTGGATGGTCCTTTACACTTTGTTCCCGAGTCTCATTTAACAGAGGGAAGGGAGGGAAAAGAGATGAAAATATCAAAAACCATGTTCCCGAGTTTCATTTAATAGGAGAGGAGAGGGAAAATGGAAGAAAATATGACCATATATTCATCCTCCCAAATTGGAGAGATTAGGAGAGAAAATTTTTCTTCCCCTCCTCTTGTTAAATGAGACTCGGGAACATAGTGTGAATGAACGTGACGTGACGCCTACGTGACGGATAGTCCCCAAAGGGACTACCCAAATCGCAGCCAATAGCCTAAGGGTATACGGTGTGGTAGTCGGCAAAGGGTGGCAAACGTGTTTGCCGATCGGCAAACACCGCCGCCTACCCAATGCCGACGCGGCAAGGCAATTGGAGCGGGGATGGCTTGCCGATTCGGAGAAGAAGATGATTGAGAGAGAGTATTGTGGGTGGGGTCCATTCCTATCTCAACCAATCACACCTTTTTCCTTTTTAAAAAAAAAGTTTACCACTTCACCAAGTATCTAAACCATTGCCAACACTTTTTACAAAAGTTTAAACACTTTTGACTGATTAGCATGACGTGCTCTGATTGGTCGATTTTTTAATTTGCCACTCCAAAATATTTAACCACTCCTTAGACTAGAAGGTATGGTTTGGATGGGCTTGGAGGGGATGAGCCGCCACATAGGCGCCACGTAGGAGTGGCTTGGAGGGGATGGATCTAGGGGGGTGGGGGATGAACCCCTTTATGTATATATATGTATGTATGTATAGGTTATGTGAGAGGAGGAAGGAGGGGATGGCCCGGCACACCCGGCTGGAGGTTGCCGGTTGTGATGCTTGCCGGAAGAGGGGGGCGGTGTGGGGGTCCGGCGCCGGGCCAAGCCGGCCCCCATACCTTCTAGTCTTACACCCTAACACCAAAAATAAAAATTGTGAAGATATATTCAGGGTGTCAGACCATAAATGCACATGAAAACATCAAATCAAACCAACCTTTCTAACTACCTACATGTGCGTGAGAATGCAACCTATGTATATGTTATATGCTTTTTTTATAAATATATTTTTTAAGAGTATAAGGATAGATTTACATAGGGAAACAAATATCTTTTTCTAAAGTATAAGAATCATTTAACATATAGGAATAATTTAATGTATACCCATAACTTAGATAAGTAAATTAAAATAAGTTGTCTTCTCAAAATAAATCTGATTTACGGTAAAGGATAAATTTTAATATGTTTATGATAAAAATGTATGATAAATTTTGTATGTGTATTTGTAGATTATACGCAAGATAAATTTCAATACATGTAGATAAATTTTGATATACGCAAGATAAAGTGTATTACCAATTGGAGAAAAAACAATTTTTTGAACGGTGAAAATCTTTAACTTGTTAGAAGAGAGATCTCACATCCTCCTAAAATGAGGGCCCTAACCCTACTCTGACCAGACTATATTGTTTTAACCGGGTTCACGCTGATGTCGAGTTTGGCTAACGACGTTCCCCTGGAAACCATACCACCCACTGCCAGTGACAGAGGCTTGCGCCGCCACAAGAGAGAATCTCTCATCATCATCATCATCATACTCAGTACATCCCACCAATAGCAAAGCTAAGGTAGGGTCTGAGGAGGGTGAGATGTAGACAGTCTTACCTCTACCATGTAGGAATAGAGAAACTGCTTCGAATGAGAGCCCCGACTCGATTGTAGTTTTGCATCAAGCCTTGGACATAAGGCACATAACACTCAGCAATTGAGACAAACGCCGATTAGTATATGTACCTCCTTGTCTTAGGGATATCAACGTCACCACATAATGCATGATTAACCATCCCCTCTTTTAACGTTAAGATTTGTAAAATAATGTTAAAATTAGCAAACAAGCAAATAACTTAAATGTGATTAATTGACGTCAATTAATCACATGTATTTGCTTGTTCGCTAACTTGGAATTTTGCTAAAATTGAGGAGAGATTTTGCAACAAGGATCTTGTGCTCTATCCATTCACTATTTTCAAGATTTTTAATATCGAATTCTCCCCAGAAATTAATGACTGTTATGGATGAGGTGTGTTGTGGTTAGATTTCGATTGGTAGGACAGTGAGTGAGTGGTGTGAAATTGGTTGATTCTGGTGGTGGTGTGTTGACTTCAAAATATCATGAATTTTTTTTTTGAAAGATTAACTTCATTAAAAAACCGAACCCGAAAACTGGGACGGATAAACAAAACAAAACTTACATATTCACAAATTCATGAATATATACATCTAAAACAACTATTTTTTCTTACATTTCAATTAAATAATATTTTTTTAATACATTTATTATTATCTATTTTCTATCCACACTTACAATTACTTTTAATGTATATTTAAAATTATAGATGGAGAACAGTGTCACCTTAAAATTTCAAATATACAGACGAAACAGTAACATCTTATCTCTGCTCCACTCACAAGCACATTTTATAATATAAGTCTCACACTCACAAAACTTGATGGATGGATTATGAATGCTTTTACACAGCAAATATTTAAGAACTTATGCATTGGCATTTCTCATATATGTTTAACTAGGTGTAGATTAATGGGAGTGAAATAAAATAAGAGCGTTGGGTCCCACTTACCCCCAAATTCTAAAAACTATAGACGTAAGTAATATGAGCCTTAGAGCATCCACAATAAGGGAATATGTTGGTGTTTTTAGGGAGAGAGAAAGTGATGTTGAGGAGAGAGGGTGTGAAGATGTTGGTGAGGAAAAACAAGAAAAAATAGATGAATGTGAGTTATGTGAGTGTAGAGAGGAGAGAGGAGAGAAGAGAGAGAGAGAGAGAGAGAAGAAATGTGTTTGTGAGAGGGGCAAGTGAGAGAAATGCTCTCATTGGTTGGGCAGGTGCCACATTAGCACCAAAAAATACCACCTAAAAGCATCTCTATTGGTGATGCTCTTAGGATTAGGGATGAGCTCGGTACCGTCCGGTACCGGTAGCGGTACCGAAAGAACCGGTGCCGAAAATCCTTAAAAGTGGATACCGGTACCGGTATCGAATATACCCGCTTCGGTACGGTTCGGTACCGGTATTTGAGGGTAAGAACCGGTAAATACCGGTACCGAACCGGTACCGAAAATGTTAAAAGTCGGTACCGAATCGGTACCGAAAAGGTACCCGGTTCGGTAAATTCGGTACCGGTACCGGTTCGGTACCGGTATCGGTTCGGTACCGATACCGTGTCTATTTTGCTCATCCCTACTTAGGATTGTTGAGTGCAGGTTAACCATCTATAATCACTTATGCATACAAAAGCAATTCTTACTATTAAAAGGGAAATAATTTTATTATCCGCTTTGGGCTCCCAAAAAAGCTTGAATCGGGAATGTGTTTAACTCTTCTCTCTCAAAGCTTTTTGATTCATTTGATACAAAAGTCGGATTCATACTTCAAACCTGGTCCCTTTGACTTATTACATTTAAAAAAAAGGTTAAGTTATTAGAAGTTTGGCTGATGGAATAAGCTTCTTGGTGGCAAGAGCGGGATGGAGATGCTGTGACGAGGGTGCGGGATGGAGAGGGATGGGAACCATGAGCACCCACTTCAGTACCAGCGATTCCAACAGATTAAGCAGTATCCATGGTGTGCACCCTTACATATATGTTTGGTGTTTAGCTCGGTTTTGGTGCCACATAAGGAGTCCACATTATCAAAACGATAATGAGATTAATTTTCCGTTAGTATGAGATCGTTGAAGGAAAATACATTCAAAGTTGAAATTATTAAAATCCAATTTCCTTTTTTTTAAGGGGGGGGGGGGGTAGGGGTTGTCATCATTCACACACAACTTCCAATCACGTTTCACCATGTTATCAAGCATTATTCCATCACTAGTGATGGATTTTAGTGGAAATGTCCATCATTTACCACACACCCATCTCCATTTAAAAATAACTCACCACTTAAACATGAAAACGCGTGATAAATACAACGCGTTGTAACATTCACGCGTGAAACTATTTGGTGGCGGCAGTATTTTGTTGATGAGAACGAGTGATGAGGGTGGTATAACGGACCACACCGGGTCCCATAACAGTGAAAGAAGAATGGAATCAAATAGTATGAGTTGTGTTTTTTAGTTAGTCATATTAATTATCAAGGTCGGTAGACAAAACATTAATTCTCCAACGAAAATTATTGACTTATAAAGCATCATGTTGAAGACTGTTTTTGGTATTTCATAAAAATGACACAACACGATGAAGACACCTGTATGAATCTAGGACTTTGTCCAATAAATGAGTTGACAAAGAATGCTGTCTGAATTTGACAAAGATGTCATAGATAAGAGATAAATAAATAAAATATATAGTATAATACCGTTGGGATAGTGAAGTCATAAAGATTTAGGGCAAGTAGGTGTAAGGCAAGCAACAAGGCAATCATTTATTATTCAATATAGTTGAGAAATTCAACAATTTAGTAGTCTTTTAGGCCGGACGGTATCATTCACCGATTACATGCGGGGTGTTGTTTTCACCGAGTGATGATTGGCTGCCGGCAAGATTTCGGTAAGTGGGGAGTGGGTAATTCGGTGTATAGTCACCGATGCGGGAAGAGGAGAGAAGGAAGAGAGAGGGGGATTTACTGGTACGTCCCAACCCCTTTCAACCAATCATATTTTTTTTTAAATTTTCTATAACTCTCCAGGTGTTTGAATCACTGCTAGTGATTGATTGCAAAATGAGGAGTGAAATGAGGACTTGACATGTCATGATATTATTGGCCAGACGGTAACTCAAACACCCTAAAGTGATTGAATGATACACTCCACCCTTATGTTTCAGTACGTAGTTAAAACCTATCTTCCTCATAATGATTATGATTTTTTACACACACCGTATAGTTTTACTTATTTTAATTCTAAGTCTACACTTCCTACACATATTCATACCGCTAGGCTATGCCACATGCCTTTTGGTCTTAAAATCCGAACGGCATAATACTCGCGATAAATGTAAGTAAAAGCATCTGAATTTTAAAAAATGGTTGAAAGAATATATGTAATTTAACGTGATACGACTGGGATTTTAGCTATAAAATACACTAACTTTTTATTGGGGGCACCCGTCCACTCAACCCCTCACTTGGGTCCTCCCTAATTAAGCCCATCAACATCTAACATTTCCCCTTGATCATGTTTAGGGCCGTTCCAACGTTTTTACAGGCCCTAAGCGAACTATAAAGCCGTGACCCTATTGAATTAGTATAAATAAAATTAGTAAGTGAAATTGAGATTTGAGACATTGAATAACCATGGCGATGATTGTTCCTAATGTCAGCTCTAATTTCGCCCAAGTAATGAGGGTTCGTGTGTTGTGGCGCTGCTTTTCGTTCTGGAATGAAGTGTGTGTGGACAGTGTGGACTCCTAGAGTAAAAATGTAAAATCCTAAAACTTGGACCTAGAAACACTGTTTAAATGAGCAAAAAACAAGGTTGATAAGTCTAACCTAATCATGTTTCATGACTAGTCTCTCTATCATCTTAATATAATTTAGAAAATATCATTTTCGTTTTTAAGTTTAAGTTAAAGGCTTAAGATCATCAAATGTAAACCTTATTCCGTTCAAAAAAAATGTAAACCTTATAGCATATTTATTATGACATAAAATAATATATCGTAATCACATTAATATGTTGTGTGTGTATTCATAAATGATTTCGGATTGGTGTGTGATTTGCAACATATGATGGTCCCATTGTAGGACATGGTGAAATAACGTCCGCGACACCTGTATGGCTACAAAAACCCATGATATGCCATTTATGACATTTAAATTATGGCAAATTCGCCCTAGAAAAATATTAAAAAGCTCAGAAATTAAAGTTACAAAGGTATGACATACAACGCTCTTTATATATATATATATATATATATATATATATATATATATATATATATATATATATATGTACGGGATCATGAGAAAACGGTAAAAAGTGTGAGAACGGATCCTGACTGGCCACGTGGTATAGCGCTCTAAATTATGTGCAGGGGTACGATTGTCATTGTCCACGTCCCGCTAAATAATGGCGTTATGATTCAGTTCCAAAAACAATTTAAATAGAAATGGCGTTTTCATCGTTATGCTAGTTTTACATGGCGTTTTTTTAAAAAGTATTTTTTCTTCTGAATGGCGTTTATGTTTGAATAGCGTTCTATTGATATCCAACAGATATGGCGTTTTTGTGTTTTTTACTTGTTTTAATTTAGTTTTTTAACCCTTTTTTAATGTTGTTTATGTTTAAATGGTTACTATTTGTTAATTATTCTAATCATGGCGTTTTCATTGATTTGCATAAATATTATCGAAAATCACACAACGAAACATGTAGATGTAATAATCTAAAAAGCAAAACACATTAGTCAACATTTAAATTATACAATCCATGACGTTTAAGCTAATCTACATAATCTAGCATCCTTTGTGCTATTCTCTTGTCCGCTGTATACATTTCACGTATTTTCCCCCCTAAAGTCAAGAATTTTCTTACAGATTTTGTCAATCGTGTTTTGGTTTCATTTTCGCTATGAAGCAGGATTTTTACAATGTATGTCATCCTCAGTTCATTTAGTTGTCTCTGCTGTAGTTGATTTGGGGCATCTTCTTTTGTCAAACCACTTCTCCAACCAGCTATATCCCCCATGTATGTTTCCATATGCCTCATTGCAAAAACACCACAGTCGACCACGTTAGACATTGTCCTCCAATACATCTTTTGTCTGACAATCTCCGTCGACTTCATGATCTTATGCTTTGGGTGTTTTTTAAGACGCAAGTAGTTTGCAAAAGCACCGTGCTGCAGTTTTACATTTTTTTTGCATATATTAGTTTGGCGTTTTGTCAGCATAGTTCCTATATACAAAGTTTCTAGGATACTTACCAACTTTACCACCCATCCATCATACTTGTCTTTAATGCTGAGGTCATCCCCTACACCGCTGTTATCCAATACATCAACTCTTTCGTGTTTTATGTTGAAACAGACAACATAGAAATGTCTTGCCCATATTATTGGCACGAAGACCAGTTCATAATCTTTGATGTTTTTATCTTTCTGGTCTCCTTTGAAATGGGCATTTTTCAGAACAGTTTCCATGTTTCTGTTGAATTCTTTGTATCGTAAATTTGCTTTCGTTGTTTCGTCGTATGCCGGAGTATTCTGTAATATTGAGTATCACATTTTAAACAACAAAACAATGTCCTAATATAATTTCATCAATTAAATATAGCAAAAGAGTTACCAACATTAATTCTGTGCAAAATAACCTTAAGGGTGATTCTGGAGCCTTGTATCTTTCTTCATAGTTCAGGATATGTGCCCAACATCGAATAACGGTGACGTGTGCATGAAATCCTGGTTTCATGCTCTCACAAAGCACCCTCATGAGTGTAAACTTTCCTCCCATCTTGAACACCTCAGTCCTAAAAAACAATCATTTGGCGTTTTAGTTATACAAACTCATTCTATTATAAGACATGACGTTTTGAGCGTTTTTACATGCATATTCAAGTAAACGTGATAAATGGAAAGTTTGGCGTTTTATTTTGAGAGAAGTGTATATACTCGTAATCACCGCATCCAGTGAAGATGTATGTGGCAACGTTGGTTTCATGGGTCTTCCTTGGTTCATGTATAACCACTTGGCTCTTTACATAAGGTGACAAACATGCCCTGCTCATTTTTGTATATCTCTTCTCCTTTTCACCCACAGTTTTTTTGTTTATATTTTCATCTTCTTCATCATCTTGATCAACTTCTTCATCACCAGGTAGCTCTTCAAGGTTTAAAATTGTATTTTCTTGCATCAACTTTGTGATGTCTGGAGTTTTGACCTCATTACCCTTCTCTTGCACATCTGACATGTTTGGCGTTTTTGGTGGTGATTTGTTGATGGCGTTTTCATCTTGGGGTTTGGGTGTCTTTTTCTTTTCAAAAGTTTGCAAGAGGTTCTTCCCAGCTGTAGATGGTGGCTCTTCACATGGCATTTATCAAACACTACACCTTGTTGGTCAACACTTTTGTTCACCATCTCCCCTTCAGTTTTTTCTAGTTCAGTGATGAACGCCTAACTGTATTATGTTTCTATTGGGGGATGTTTGGTGTCTTATCAAATACAGGCATTTTTGGGGTCTCTTCAGCAGGTTGCGGATGTTTTTTTATTGCTTTAATCACTTAATCTGCCATCTTTGAATTATCTAGACCTTCTTTTATATCAAACATTTGTTTTAGATCTTGTTCAGACAGCTCCAAAACCTCAGCAATATTCCTTTTAATTATTTTTCCCCATTGTATCTGTAAATGTGATATTCAAGTGTCTTGAAATCACAATTCCATCTCTCAATATCGTTTTGTTTCAATCTTCATCTGATAATATAGTATCCTCCTCATCATCATATATGGGGGCTGTTGTAGCAGTTGAGGGTTCGACGTTGTGTTCTCCGGCCATATCCCTTTCTCTTTCTACTCCCGTATCCCCTTCTCCTTCCCCTTCTCCTTCCCCTTCCCCTTCCTCTTCTCCTTTTCCTTCTCCTTCCCCTTTTCCTTCTCCTTCTCCTTCTTCTTCTCATTCATTTTCAACTTCATTGGCGTTTTCATCAACTGTTTCCACTTCAATGGTGTTTTCTATTCCAGCCATCTCCTTCTCCCATTCTCCTTCATTTTCATCTCTTCCTTCTCCTTCATTTTCAACTTCATTGGCGTTTTCATCAACTGTTTCCACCTCAATGACGTTTTCTATTCCAGCCATTTCCTTCTCCCCTTCTTCATTTTCACCTCCTAGTACCACCTCATTTTCAACCTCACCTTCATTTTTACCTTTTTCTCTTTCAGCTAGCATTTCCTTCGCGTTTTCATTAACAAATTTTGAGATGTTCTCCAACAATGTCAGACATTGTGAGTATTTAATGTGTATCATGAGGCTATTTGGATATTCAGTCTTTGACTGTTTTAACAATGTGCTCATTTTATTGTAACAGCCTTCTAATTCTTTGTATGCCCCATCCAATTTATCAGCCATTTCCTATTAAATTTAAAAAAAGGATTTTATTAATCATGGCGTTTTGTGGTTTTCATTAAATTCATTATTTGAACAACATACCTCTTCAGTTTCATTGTTTTGTTCTTCTTCATCAGCAAAAATGTTGTCATACTGTATTACTACTTTGACCAGAGCATGGTTCCCTGATGCAGAAACTTCAAACATCATTTCCTGGCTTTCTCTATCCTCATTCACCATCCTTTGAAGCGAAGTCTCTTCATCCTCATTATCTTCATTCTCATTCTCATTCTCATTCTCATCATTGATGTGCATGGCGTTTTGCACAACAGGGTCGAGCCCAGCATAATCATAATGATCACCATGATCAAAACCATCATCATCATCATCAAATTCATCATCATCCTTATCAGGATGGTCATCAACATTGTCAACATCATCTTCATCTTCATTCTCAACATCATCACCATCAGCTCCATCATCAACAATAACCTTCATTTTTTTTTTGTTTTTTTGGGTGTGCCTTCCTTAGCCTTTTTAACTGTTTTCCTTTTTACTTCATTGACAACAAGACGTTTCGCCATTGCACCTTTAAACAAGTCAAGAGTATTTTTTGTAACCCACTCAATTGGGTATCCTTCTTTTCGGTCCCATTTTTTCTATTGCAATCATCGTTCACCAAGGCAAGCTGTAACAAAATAGATTTTTCAAATGACAGATGATTTTGGCATTTTAATGACACACAAATGATATATGTTATATAGAAAATTTTTCTTTTTACCGCAAGTATGAAATGGCCCTGTGTAATGCTTTGTTGGAGACCATGCGGTTTTGGCGTGTTGCAAGCATTGGATGACATAACCACACCAGTTCATTTAGTTTATTTGAACGTTTGGTTTAACATTGTGCAAGAACTGTTTGTTGACGACTGCATTATCACTTGCGTGCCTCGGACTAGTGGACAAGTTGGTCTCGGTCATCAGATCTGCATGGTCGTGCATCTGGTCGTGAGGTAGTGCGGTGTCATCAGAAAGTTTGGTCCAGGTAGTGCGCGGTAATGCACTTGGCTCGCACGGTCGTGCGTTCCGAGAAAACAACGGCACTCTCATTTGCACTTGTAGTGCTTCCGGGGTCGGAGACCTTGCACGGTCGTGCATGTGGACGCACGGTCGTGCACATTCTGGCAGTCCACCAGAATTTTACAAGTTTCACCAGAAATGTCCTTAAATTGCCCCGTTTTTACCAGATTTGTCTTTTGCACTTTGTTTAAGACCTGAAAATAGAAAAGTACCTGATTTGGTACCTAAACATCGAAGTTTCGGTGAAAAACTCTTAAAATGGAAGTAAATTGTGGGATAAAAACATGCATAATTTAACGTATATCACATACACATACATATAAATTTATGTGTGTGTTTTTTATAACATTATTTTTTTAATGTAAAATAAGTTTTGGATTAAAATGGCAAGTTGAAAAGTTTATAACGAAAATGCCAAAAATACCCTTGGTTAAAACTGGGTTTTTAGTCGGAGTTAGGCAATTTGATCAAAATGGCAAAAAATGGAAAACTCAGGGACCCAGAGGAGAAAAAAAACTATTTGAACTAAAATGGCAATTGGGGACAAACCTCCGGGACTAAAATAGCAATTTAGGGTTACATATATGTAATCATAAAAATACATATAATAGATGTTAAAACTATCCTTAAATAATGTAAAATGTCTAAAATATATAAATAAAATGATTGGTTGTTAAGAGTTCTAAAAATTCTTCATTCCCAACCGTATATATATATAGTAGTGGGGAAACCGCGCTTGACTGGGAGGGCGACTATTTGCAACACGATACTCGTTCTTGTTAGGTTACCTTCAATAGCAAGGCCATGGTACATTGTCTGAAATGAGGAGGAATATATATTGTATCAAATTTATGTTGCTAGACATGTTTACATGTTCAATTCGGAAACACCATTGCAATTTTCGTTTTTCCATAATTTATTCAGGAGAATCATCAAACATACCACAGAAAGATAAAATAATAATATAGTTTATTGTTATTCCTTACGAAACAACCCATATTTTGAGTATTTAAAGTCGATATAGCAATTTACAAACCAAGTCAAACTGTCCGGGTTAGATTCTTAAAACAAATGCAAAGTATAAATTTTAAAAAAAAGTACACAAAAGATATTAACTCTTAGTAAAAGTAATTGGTTTAAGGAAATTAGTTAATATTATACATGAATGAAAAACTTCATGCATGTGCAGAACAAGTGAGGTTATTAGAACGAATGCAATCTAATTTTTCACTTGTATAAGAAGCTTTCAATTTGGGAAAATAATATACTGAATAGTCATTAACTCATTATGTATATTGAGTAGAATACATTTCTCGCCTTCTGTTTGCAAACCTCTCGGACTGATTTTTGTCGTAAGGTAAAAGATTCAACAAAGAGCATCTTATGGTAGGTGGAAAAGAACAATATATAGAAATGCAATATACTAATACAAAACAGTTCCATAAATAGTTTTCAACAATTTAAATAATTTTGTAAAAGTGCTGGCACATTGGTAGGATCAAACTCATCACAAAAAAGGATCGTTGCTCATTGAATGTTGCTTGTTTATCCTGAACTCTTAGAAGTGCATATACATACATGGAGGTAGCAAATTTGCTTTAAAAAAGAATTGCACCAAAGCTATCCAATTAGCTATCATTGTACAGTCATAAGGAGGCCTTGTGGTTTATCAAAATTTTTATGTAGAGTAAAATGCACAGATACTCCTTGTGGTTTATCAAAATTTCATCTATAGTCCCCAACTTTCTAAAATTACATTCTTAGTCCCTGTGGTTTAACAAGTTGTTACTCGGATAGTCCCTAGAGTGGATGGAGGTTAGTTTTCTCTACAAATCCATGTAAAATGACAAAACTACCCTTATATATAAATATAATACTTAAAACATAAAAAGGAAATACAATTAATATTTATAATTTACGTGGGACCCACTCCACCACACACCTTCATCTTCCTCTTCTCCACCCATCGTCTCCACCGCCGGAATCATCTCTTGCAACGAACACCTCAACAGCACCACCGCCTACTAACACATCACCACTACCGGTTACATCACCACAACGGCCAGTCCATCACCGACAGCTGAAGCATCACAACCGCACCACCATTATCGCCATCCATCACCGTCTCCTTCATCTGATTTCGAACAACGACAAGTCCTTTCAACTGAAATCGAACCACCATCAACATCCTCCACCATAATCAGCAACCACCACCCTTAAATTTCCATTGCAACAACTTCAGATTCAATAAACACTTCAAAAAAAGCCAGTTACCAAATAAATCGAATTAAAATTCAAATCTAAATAGAAAAAAAAAGACTTCAAAATCTGACTTCCTTTTTAGCTTCTTCTTCCTCTTTCTCTCTCTCTCTCTCTCTCTTATCTCTCTTTCTCTATCTAGAATTTCAGTGCAATTTGAACTATACACCTCACTGCAAAACAAAGTTGCGTGCTCGGTACAACAGCAGGTTCAAAATGCCGATCAAAGTCAACTGTTCGCCGTGACACTACGGCGGAATCTCAATCTACCACCGCTACTGATACGAAACCTAATATGCAAACTGCAGAAAACGTGGAGCAGGTTAATCGGACGGAGCTAGGGCTGATAAAACGACTGAGAAGAGGATCCAGCAAATTATGGTTGCCTTAGATGTTCGAGATTGGACACAAATCTGATGTGCTTATTGCATCTGAAGTGTTGTTTGTGGAAATTTACAGGTGGAGGTTGTTGATGGTGGTGGAGGTGGTGGGTGGATCTGTTTTGAAGTGGTGGTGGGTGATCTTTGAAGAAGATGATGTGGGGATTAGGTTTGGTGTAACTGAAATTAGTTTTATATGTGTTTATACTAAGGGCATTTTTGTCATTTTATATGAACTTAACTGAGAAAACTAACTCTCATCTACTCTAGGGACTATCGGAGTAACAAAGAACAAACCACAGGGAGCATGAGTGTAATTTCTAAAAGTTGGGGACTAAAGGTGTTACTTTGATAAACCACAGGGACTATTCGTGTATTTTACTCTTTTATGTATTATCTAAGTTGATATAAACGTTATAGCAACCAAGTTTATATATATAAATGCCAAGTTGGTACTTCATATAGCTTCCATTCATCCTTCAAAGTGAAGCTAGGGTTTATCTATCTAGCAACTCATATTTAAAGTCTATACTACTTGATTGCATTATTTTTACTGTTTTTGACTAAACTTGTTTACTGACATGAGATGAAGCAAGTGCTATATGAATGGAGAAAATTAGGATATGAATTGGGTTCTATATCACCAACTATTTATATGTATAGACAAATATTTATAACCTAGGTTTTTCCGCACGCACACCCCATACAGTGATTCAAATTCAGGGGACTAACTTGAGATGATCTTGAATTGTGTAAACCTTTGATCCAACGTGTAAATATCGGCTAACACTCTACCCTAACGAACACCAAATTGAGCAGATTATAACTGGTTGTACAAGACAAAAATAAAATGGAGCAATGATGAAACTAACCTAGAAACTAGACAAGTTGTTGGTGCCTGAAAAAATGAGTGGACTGGATGTAATCTTGTCCCGAAAAACCGAGAGGTTAAGGATCGAGACCCTTGATCGTATAAGGAAGAAATTGTACTCTTAGTGATCCTTGCATGTTATAACACCCCAAAAATATAGATTTTATATTATAAATTAAATGACGCTAATTATCAAGATAAAATAACTAGGCATAAACAACCTAGTTAGTTAAAAATCTTGAAATGATAAAACAAACATGGTTAAAATACCCTTTATAAAAACTTGTGTAAAGTGGAGGGACTAGACATGGGCAAATGAATTAAAGTTTCAATTAATCAAATATTAAACACAAAACACCCACATACGTGGTGTGTTCTGCAATTCCAACCAGAGCCAGGGGAGCTCTCATGCTCAAAACCCTAATGTGCAAGAATTGATCAAATCAAGAGGTCAAATCAAACCCAAATCGAAATCCAAGCACAAATTAGTGATCACCTCAGTGAAGTGATCATAAGGTATGTCAAAATTCCCACTTTGATTCCATCTCAAATTTGGATGAATACATGAGGTTTGAAATTAGAGCTCGCATGATCGTTATTTGGGTGAAATAGTAATGAAATCATGTCTAGGAGTAAACCCTAGTCATTAGTTTGTTGAACTAATTTTTAAACTATGAAATTCACGATCATCCACCATGTGTGTGTAGTGGGTTTTGTAGAAACAAGATGAACACTAGAACCATGATGAGTAAATTAGTGTTATTTGAATCCTTTGATGTTAATTTTGATATTGAACTATAAATTAGATGATTGTCTTGTGAAAGATGTTAAAAACCTTGGTAAAAATAACAAGTTAAGAACTTGATTATAAATATGTAAAATTATGCACATTAGGTGTTCGTTAAAATGCCTAAATGAAAGCTAAAATGTTGAGATTTCAAGTGAATTGTGCATTTGAATGATATGGCAAATCGGGTGTAATATGAAGTGATAGGGGTTCTAAACATCATGTTGTTTTAGACTAACTGTGTAAATCATGTGATCAAAAGTAGTTAACTTTTGATAAGTTGAACAAATAAATGATGAAGTCAAATAGTAGTTTTTGACATAGAAAATACATAAGGTGGAATAGTCGTGAATTGTAGTGACTAATCTAACCACCTTGCGAATGATGATAGTTTGACTCTTGACAAGCTAGATGGAGGCTTGGGAATGAAGCGGGTCAAATGGAGCAAGTACGAGAAGAAAAGCGTAAACCATACGAGAGGTAAGTAAAGCTTACGCCCCTTTCTGATTTGTTATAAATTACTTAATTGTATGTATTGAATGAGAATGCTACTAAATGGTTGTTATATGATGTTCCGACACGATTCAATGAGAGTCGGAACAAGAGGAATGGTAAGAAATCATGAATATTAGTAAAAAAGAATAAAATGCTAAATTAGTCACGAAATGACGAACGAATAAAAAACGGTTTTTAGTATAACGAGTTCAAGGAAAACCGGGATAGGTTTAAAGGGACGAAATGGTAATTAAATACCATCTCATATGGACAAACGGTCATTTGGACTAAATGGGTCGAATGGTGATGTTAACACCATTTGACAATAATATTTGACGATCGATTTCTGAGTTTTGTAATCACAGGAAATAACATAAGCTTGCATTTCTTTAACTGGAAAGGACTAAAGCAAAGTTATGGTAAATGGGTCAGTACATTGACCCGAGCCAGGTACGTGTAAATATGATTGTGGGTAACATACTTCATGGCTAAATATGTAGCGAAAGCCCTTTGTAGTAAGTGAGGGGCTAACGTTGACTAAAACGTCCTTGAAGGGTAAATTGGGCAAACGACCCATAAAGGCTGGTTAGGAGTTTATATTATGATTTGGTAACCTTTAGATGCGTATGTAAATATGAGGCATAAGCTATCAAGGGTTAAATGCCTTAAAATGCGTATTGCCGCAAAAATAACTTATTTGAGGAATGAAACTCGGAATAAATAGTCTATTTCATTAAATCCACCACGTTCAAAATTGTGGTGGAAGACTAACCAAAATGAACACGTGAACTTATGGGGCATAAGGAAATAAGCGAAATTATGCTTAAAAGGGGCATAAATGCCCTTAACGGGTCAAAATAAGCACTTGAGTGCAAGCGGGTTTAATAGGCGTAAGAAACCCGTGGTTGAGTTAAATATGATAGACAATATAGAAATTAGGAGATTCACGAGAAATTGGGATCAAACAAACAAGTTTGTTTGATAACTATATGAATGGGTCAAAATAGGAAAATTTTAATATAAGCCTAAAGCTTTAAACTCTATAAATTTGTCAATCCGGATGTTGGGTTCTAACTCCATTTGATGGGGGATGTAATTACAATCCCGTAGGAAGAAACGGTAGGTCAATCGGATAAGCGGATTGAAAGATACGAAAGTTTTCATGTCAATAAACGGCAAAATGGAAAGGCTGAATGCAGGGACCACCGTAACTTACGGTGGCACCGTAAGTTACGGTGGGGATGATATTGATACGGTGGTTGCCCACTGATTTACGGAGGGGGATTTGACATTCAGTGGCCACCGTAACTTACGGTGCCACCGTAAGTTACGGTGGAGGCCAGCTCAAAATTTAGTCTTTTGAGATCAAGAGATTCACGTTGGGATTTTTTTTCTTCCATTATCGTTACCGGGCTTGTTTAGATACGATTTAATTCCCGTATGACTAAAGCATTTCATGTTTATGAAATGTAGGTACATTTTGGATGCCGAAAGACGATCAAGCTCAACGAAGAACCGAACACGATACAGATTCATGCTTCCGCACATTGCCTCGTAGTAAATTTTAAATGACGAATTCGATCACATTATTTTAAATAACTTATGATTTGTAAACGTTTTATTAAACCCGTATTTTTTTATAGCATGTGTAGTCTTAGCTACACATCTAATTGTGGTATTTACATGTAAAACTGTTAAATAGAAACTAGGGTGTTACAAGTTGGTATCAGAGCCTTGGTTTAAGAGATTCAAGTATGGTGGGGAAAACCGTGCTTGGACTTAAACCTGATGCTCTTGACAAAGAATAAAGTGTTCGGTTCGAGGCTTGATCGCAAATCCGGTAAGTATAATGATTTAGTATGATTAAAGTGTTGTGAACAACACATAAGGTATCGTGTAATACACGTTACACCAATGAAAATGATTAGTATAGTTAACGAAATCACGGGTAGTAAAGAGCCTTGTATTGCAATACGTGAATTTATTAATGTAGAAATTACTAACTTTTGTAAATGTTTAGTTGAAGGACGCTCGCATCTGAAGATAACGAGAGTTGAACGAATTGTGGATATGACTGTGGAACGGTCCGAAGTATGACAAGCGGAGTATACTCACCGAGGGCCTAAATCGCGTAACGACCGCGAACAAGGTTAATGGCAAGGAATGCCCGTTGGGGCAAGCATTACCAGGTGCGCGCTTTTAAATGTAATTGCACAAATAGCGATATGCAACAAACATGTAGAGAATGATTGTTGCATATGTAAATTAGAAACTTGGAAAAAACCTAAATAGAATACCTATCCGGGATAATATTTCCAAGAAAACTAAATAGAGGCGTGACTTACATAGGGCGTGATGTGAAAACTATAAAAAGGCCGTGTGTGTCATGTGTTAATCGCTTACTCTGGCCAAGTAAGTAGTGGCATATGATACCATGAGTTTCTTATAGCGGACACATTTACATCCGATGTAGTAACGATGGGGTTAATGGGACAAATTAAAAGGTACCCAAATGAGTCAAATAACTAAAATATTGATAGTAAACGTAAACGCAAGTCGGACGACGGAAGCGTATTACGTTAGCATAATGAGCCCGAGCGAAGGGACAAGGACAAAAAAAAATGATTAAGCTATGCAACGGGAGGGAGTGTACTTACACTCGAACCCGGAAAATACAAATATGTAAAATGAGTAAGATATGCATTGGGAGGGGGTGTGCTTACACTCGAACCCGGAAAATGCAAATATGACTCTTAACGGGCCGTTTTTGTAAAACGCCAAACATGAGGACAAGTCGGAATATAAAATTGAAACGGAGTCTTAATGCATACCGGAAGGGTTGCAATAATAACGGCTTCGGTAAAACACCCGGTTGATGGGTAAGGAGTTAAACACATGAGTAGACCGAGAAACGGGAATTCGCATGGAAAGTCAAAAGACTCGGGTTTTGAGTCATGACCAAAAGACAACAAGAAGGGGTAAACAGAAATTTTGATAAACTTACGTTCAACTATTTTAAAGTTGAACGGGTCGAACAAAGAATAAAGTTTGACATTCATAAGTGATGAATTTTCACGCGACAAGTCAAATGAATTTAATAAAGAACAACGCTTGCTAAAATAAGTAAGCGCGAACCTAGTAAATGAAAGTGAGAAATATTAATAAACCTAGGTAAAGAATTATGGGCGTTATGAACATTAAAATAAAAGAACCCGATTTAAGGGTTGTAAAGAAATATAATTGTGAACCGGGAAACGGGGAGCGTAAAACAAACTAATGTGTAAATAAAGTAAGGAGTCATAAAGTCGGAAGATTAGTCCGAAAGTAAATGAATGAAGCCTTTGACCACGTTCAAGGCCAACTAAAGCTCAAAAGAGAAAATAAATGATTCCAAATATAACGAGGGATGCTTTAGAACTATATATGTATATATATACATTTAAATATAGACACGAATAAAAGGTGATCTACGGGATCATCATAATCTACGGGGGTATAAGCAATATAAAGGTCTACGGGACCGAAATGACCCTCGGGTCACAAATACAAAGAAATAAACTAACAGGTCCCACCTTAAAAGGGTGAAGATCTAATAAAATATCCTACGAGGCTAAGTGAAGGAACCTTCGGGTCGATAATATAAAGTGTGGGAACCAGTTATGAATCCCCGCGTAATGTAATAACAGAAAAGAATAAGTTCTCGTCGTCAATTCCTAGATATGGGTTATTGGCATAAGTTGAAAAGATAAACGTTAAACTAAAATTCAGTTTTAGTGAGAGACAACATTTAACGAATATGAATATTATGAGATAAGTTAGGAAATAGTTAATAATAAAGGATAGGTCTTAACACCGATAGGTGTAAGACATGATGCGATACGTTAGAAAGAAGACTTTGATAATGAAAAGTTTATGAAAAACTTAAACATGACGTGATGCGACGCGATCATGGTCACAAACAGTGATATAGAATATAATCATGCTGTAGCGTGAGTTATGGGATAGGAGATCATAAACTCACAAAAATCTGAATATAGCAAAGGGATATACCCAAATTAACGGGGCATGAGATGACAATGACTAGCCAGTCTAGCTGATAAGATCATCCAAAGTCAAAATAGTGTTGTGAATTATATAAAAAACTTGTCAATGTAGGGTAGTACGGAATAAGCATATTGGCAAACTCATATTATTGGGTAATCAAGTGCCAATCGGGACGAATAGGCGACAAGATAAGAAATGCGAGACACAAGTTATGGTCCGTGAGGACTTACATGTAAAAGACGCATGCGTCAAGGCAAAGGATAACTTTTGGCTAAAAGAAAGAATGCCTTAAAAACAAAACTAGGTTATTTTAGTCCAAGCCAAATAACTACTTAAAAGAAGGTTTCGGGGACGAAACCTCTTTAAGGGGGGTAGACTTGTAACACCCCAAAAATATAGATTTTATATTATAAATTAAATGACGCTAATTATCAAGATAAAATAACTAGGCATAAACAACCTAGTTAGTTAAAAAGCTTGAAATGATAAAACAAACATGGTTAAAATACCCTTTATAAAAACTTGTGTAAAGTGGAGGGACTAGACATGGGCAAATGAATTAAAGTTTCAATTTAATCAAATATTAAACACAAAACACCCACATACGTGGTGTGTTCTGCAATTCCAACCAGAGCCAGGGGAGCTCTCATGCTCAAAACCCTAATGTGCAAGAATTGATCAAATCAAGAGGTCAAATCAAACCCAAATCAAAATCCAAGCACAAATTAGTGATCAACTCAGTGAAGTGATCATAAGGTATGTCAAAATTCCCACTTTGATTCCATCTCAAATTTGGATGAATACATGAGGTTTGAAATTAGAGCTTGCATGATCGTTATTTGGGTGAAATAGTAATGAAATCATGTCTAGGAGTAAACCCTAGTCATTAGTTTGTTGAACTAATTTTTAAACTATGAAATTCATGATCATCCACCATGTGTGTGTAGTGGGTTTTGTAGAAACAAGGTGAACACTAGAACCATGATGAGTAAATTAGTGTTATTTGAATCCTTTGATGTTAATTTTGATATCGAACTATAAATTAGATGATTGTCTTGTGAAAGATGTTAAAAACCTTGGTAAAAATAACAAGTTAAGAACTTGATTATAAATATGTAAAATTATGCACATTAGGTGTTCGTTAAAATGCCTAAATGAAAGCTAAAATGTTGAGATTTCAAGTGAATTGTGCATTTGAATGATATGGCAAATCGGGTGTAATATGAAGTGATAGGGGTTCTAAACATCATGTTGTTTTAGACTAACTGTGTAAATCATGTGATCAAAAGTAGTTAACTTTTGATAAGTTGAACAAATAAATGATGAAGTCAAATAGTAGTTTTTGACATAGAAAATACATAAGGTGGAATAGTCGTGAATTGTAGTGACTAATCTAACCACCTTGCGAATGATGATAGTTTGACTCTTGACAAGCTAGATGGAGGCTTGGGAATGAAGCGGGTCAAATGGAGCAAGTACGAGAAGAAAAGCATAAACCATACGAGAGGTAAGTAAAGCTTACGCCCCTTT
This sequence comes from Helianthus annuus, assembly GCF_002127325.2. Taxonomy (NCBI): domain Eukaryota; kingdom Viridiplantae; phylum Streptophyta; class Magnoliopsida; order Asterales; family Asteraceae; genus Helianthus; species Helianthus annuus. The sequence continues at coordinate 6,204,543 of NC_035444.2, forward strand.
CTGATTTGTTATAAATTACTTAATTGTATGTATTGAATGAGAATGCTACTAAATGGTTGTTATATGATGTACCGACACGATTCAATGAGAGTCGGAACAAGAGGAATGGTAAGAAATCATGAATATTAGTAAAAAAGAATAAAATGCTAAATTAGTCACGAAATGACGAACGAATAAAAAACGGTTTTTAGTATAACGAGTTCAAGGAAAACCGGGATAGGTTTAAAGGGACGAAATGGTAATTAAATACCATCTCATATGGACAAACGGTCATTTGGACTAAATGGGTCGAATGGTGATGTTAACACCATTTGACAATAATATTTGACGATCGATTTCTGAGTTTTGTAATCACAGAAAATAACATAAGCTTGCATTTCTTTAACTGGAAAGGACTAAAGCAAAGTTATGGTAAATGGGTCAGTACATTGACCCGAGCCAGGTACGTGTAAATATGATTGTGGGTAACATACTTCATGGCTAAATATGTAGCGAAAGCCCTTTGTAGTAAGTGAGGAGCTAACGTTGACTAAAACGTCCTTGAAGGGTAAATTGGGCAAACGACCCATAAAGGCTGGTTAGGAGTTTATATTATGATTTGGTAACCTTTAAATGCGTATGTAAATATTAGGCATAAGCTATCAAGGGTTAAATGCCGTAAAATGCGTATTGCCGCAAAAATAACTTATTTGAGGAATGAAACTCGGAATAAATAGTCTATTTCATTAAATCCACCACGTTCAAAATTGTGGTGGAAGACTAACCAAAATGAACAAGTGAACTTATGGGGCATAAGGGAAATAAGCGAAATTATGCTTAAAAGGGGCATAAATGCCCTTAACGGGTCAAAATAAGCACTTGAGTGCAAGCGGGTTTAATAGGCGTAAGAAACCCGTGGTTTGAGTTAAATATGATAGACAATATAGAAATTAGGAGATTCACGAGAAATTGGTATCAAACAAACAAGTTTGTTTGATAACTATATGAATGGGTCAAAATAGGAAAATTTTAATATAAGCCTAAAGCTTTAAACTCTATAAATTTGTCAATCCGGATGTTGAGTTCTAACTCCATTTGATGGGGGATGTAATTACAATCCCGTAGGAAGAAACGGTAGGTCAATCGGATAAGCGGATTGAAAGATACGAAAGTTTTCATGTCAATAAACGGCAAAATGGAAAGGCTGAATGCAGGGACCACCGTAACTTACGGTGGCACCGTAAGTTACGGTGGGGATGATATTGATACGGTGGTTGCCCACTGATTTACGGAGGGGGATTTGACATTCAGTGGCCACCGTAACTTACGGTGCCACCGTAAGTTACCGTAAGTTACGATGGAGGCCAGCTCAAAATTTAGTCTTTTGAGATCAAGAGATTCACGTTGGGAATTTTTTTCTTCTATTATCGTTACCGGACTTGTTTAGATACGATTTAATTCCCGTATGACTAAAGCATTTCATGTTTATGAAATGTAGGTACATTTTGGATGCTGAAAGACGATCAAGCTCAACGAAGAACCGAACACGATACAGATTCATGCTTCCGCACATTGCCTCGTAGTAAATTTTAAATGACGAATTCGATCACATTATTTTAAATAACTTATGATTTGTAAACGTTTTATTAAACCCGTATTTTTTATAGCATGTGTAGTCTTAACTACACATCTAATTGTGGTATTTACATGTAAAACTGTTAAATAGAAACTAGGGTGTTACACATGTGACAAAGGCAAGGATGGTAAGCGTTGGCTTATGATAAGGACTAATTGATGTGTGAGCGTTACTTTGTGAATCAATGGAACGACTATTGAAATTTCATCTTCCTTTTGTTTACGTCGATACGGTTCCAAGGAGGGATATGGCATGCATTCACAACTTACATCTAAGCCTCTTAATTATTCCTTTAAGCTTTTAACTGAATTGCAACTTTTTGTAGTGTTTATAAAGGCTCCTCAAGCTCATTCAATTTTTATATAGGATTTAGAGTTTAGAATGTTACTAGACCTGGAATCATAAACCTAAATTCAAAATAGATTCAAAACATTTAAGTTAGAATTAGTACTTTTAAGTTTTAACATCCTCTCAATTCTATTTTAGAATAAAATAATTAAAAGTCCACAAATTTTACCTAGATAACCATGAGAATTTAGTTTTGTTTAATAAGGATTTGATTAGCTTCCTTCTTAAATGGATACATTTCATACAACTTGCACTAAGGCTATGGGTACGGGGGCATGGGTTGGAAGATTATTTTTACATAGGACCATTAACTATGGTTATTGATTGATGGTGGTTTCTATGGATTAAATTAAAGCATGTTTACCACGACCGTCCCATTTGATAATTTTGAGACAAAAATAAATTAAAAAAATAAAGAGGATAGTGGTTTGGGTCATGACACACCCTTATGGTAGTGGTTTTGGACGGTGAATTAAAGATGAGTGACATGATGCCTATGTAGAGGGTCATGGTGGTCATGACCACACCCTATAGCCTAACATAAGTTATATTTTTGGTTGTATGAACCAACGTGACAATTGTTTCATAGCATCACTAGTACCCGAATGGGGTACCCTACCCCCCCCCCCAAACCTAATGCAGTAATTTCCTTTTCATATCTAATCTGAAATATGTATACACATAATGCACTTTTTAACACAAGTTTCGTTGCATGAAATCGTGTAATCGTTCAATGAATTGCATCTTATAGAAGTCATGTAAACATTTGTGTCAATGTTAATGGTGAGTATTGGTATTCCATTGATGTAAAACCTAAACTTGAATATATATCACATGCAGGTTAAATCTCCTACATATAGTATATGCTATTTTTTTCTTGCTCTTTAGTCGTATATACATAATCTCTCAAATATAAACTATACATTCCTTCTTGGAGATCGAACGATGAGTAACTCACTACAAATATGAAGATCTTTTGTCGGTGGTCCATTGATGAAGCTAGTAACGTCAACAAACCACCTGTGAAGATCCGCATCTCTCTATGATCCTTAAAAGCTACAACTTGTTATGCTGAACCACTGATTAGGTATATGATTAATAAATATGGATAATAATAATGTGCTTTCTCCGAATGACACAAAAGGCGATTGTTAGAAGATATTTGAAACAAACTAGATGCTTTTGTTTACATCAGTATAACTGTATGAGGCAAGACATGAAAATAACATGAACCATATCTCTCTATATCAAGTATGTTTGCTCAATTGTATCAATAAATTCTTACATATTTCTGAAAGTTACACTTTTCTGGCCCTTGTAGTTCAACTAGTAGATGCCCCGCCCGCGTTGCGGGGCGATGGCCAAATAATTCTCAACCAATTAAAAAAACACTACTATAATTTTGCTAGGGAAAAAGAAAACAAAAACGATGGTAAGACCGTAGTAAACCAATTAAAATAAAAAACCTGTATAGTTTTAGTAAAAAAAATAAAAACTAAAACGATGGGAAAAACATAATTTTTAACTGAGGGTCATAAATTTAATTCATGGATAAATCGTAAACTAAATGGACAAACGGGGGAGTGCCAGGAAGTTGGCGGCACGGCTGTAGTTTTACACTGGGGGCAAAATTGTAATGTCACCAGGAAAACAAACAAAAACGATGGGGAAAATGTAAAGTTAAGTTGAGGGCAAAATCGTAACCTGGCTGTGAGAAAAAAAAACTAACGGTAAAACTATAAATTTATAGGGGGAAAAATCGTATTTGAACCGAGGGAAAATTAGAATTTTTAGCCGGGAGCAAAAGCGTAAATTTATTTTTAAGTGGGGGCAAAAACATAACCTAGACCTGATGGCAAAATCGTATTTTAAAGGGAAAAAAACTAATGGCGAAACTGTAAATTAAAACGGGTAAAAATCGTATTTTTTAACCGAGGGCAAAATCGAAATATTTAGCTGGGAGTAAAAGCGTAAATTTAATTTTAAGCGGGGGCGAAAACATAAATTTGAACTGTTGGCAAAAGCGTAAATTTAAATAAGGACAAAATCGTAATTTTGTTGGGCCAATAGGGGAGTGCTAGGCAGCTGCCTAGCACTGTTGACCCGTCACCCTTTTTGCCCAATTAAGGGGAGGAACTATTGAATGCTGACGTCAACATCTTATAAATATAGCACCACCCTGGATTTTACCAACCCTATAATGTCATCTCATGTTACTTATCAACTACCCTAAAACATAAATAGATGGTTGCTTTACCCTAAAACATTTTTTTCCTTTTCTAATTAAAAATAAATCATACATTCACACACATAAATAAAACTAGACAAAAGATAAAATACAAAATATCTTATCGTAGAAAACGTACGAATGATATGGAAATGTTAAAAAAAACACGGCATGACATTTTCGTAATTATTTTACTCGTAGGGTAATTATCAAAATTACTCTACAAATGATCTTGTATGGTAGTTTTCAAATGATCTTGTAGGTAATTTTGATCTTGTAGGGTAATTTTGATCTTATAGGGTAATTTTGTAGAGTATCATAATTACTGTACAAATGATCTTGTAGGGTAATTTTGATCTTTGTAGGGTAATTACGAGTAATATAATTACGAAAATGTAACCGCGTTTTTTTACTTTTCCATGCATCTCGTACGTTTTGTACAATAAGATATCTTGTACGGGATCTTTACTCAATAAAACTAAACCAAAGAACATCTAAATATATTTTTATTTTGATTGTTATTTTGCTAAACATATACAAGACTACTATTCTAGCTATAGCTGAATGGTAGAGGCTTTTGCTTCTTTGAGAAAAGAACAAAGTTCAAATCTTAGCATATGATGTAATTTAGTATTTAATGGTGTAGTTTAGAAGTAAGATTAATGTAACCTTTGCCATTCATAAAAGAAAAGAATTACAAGGCGCTATGAGGCCTTCCAAACAATCAATTAATGATTAATTGATTAGTGACACCAGGGGCCTTAAGGATTAGTCTATTAGTGACATCAAAATAGAAGGCAAAAGAGCAACAAGTCACGCCGCTAGTTATTTTTAATAGTAAAACTAAGCCTTTTAGAAACAACATTCATAGATCTTGAAGTCATAACATAACTATGTGTAGGAATCCGTTCGTGCAAATAAAACTTTATTAACTTGAATTACAACTTGAAATAGGAAAGCAATAAGAAGAAATACAGGTTACAACTGAAATAAATGAAATATAAGAACTGAATTACAATAAGAAAAACAGGTCCTTGGCTGAGGATCGTGTTAGACACGGGTCCCTTAAAACAAATTTCGAGTCTCCTAGGAGAACTCGTTTGTTTCTAGGATACAACAACCCTAGCAGTTGTACTTCCGATCTTGACTCCAACCCGAAAGTATACCTTGAAACTTGAGGAAGAAGAAGATTCTGATGAGAGAAGATTGTAAGAGCTGTGTAAATTCGGTATATTCTTACAGTAAGGGTGACCATCTATTTATACTACAGATCTTGGAAGAAACTGAGAAAATGAATTAAATGTGTGAATTAAACTGCATTAAACGTCGTCAATGCACTTTAATTCATCATTTAATTCTCAGTCAAAACCGTTGACTCGCAAATTTCAAATGCTGAATTGTAACTGCACTGACATTAACTGTTGGAAGCTGTCTACACGCTCATGCGCGCGTGTGCCACACTGGCTCAATTCCATGCGCGTCTGCACTCGTGCGCCACGTCACCTGTGAGCCTATACGAGCACGCCACACAGTTGCGCCGTATTGGCTCACTCTGGTGAGCCGCGCACGTCACATCAGTGTCTATACTCCATGCGTGCAACCGCGCACCTACCTGCCATGTGTACTCGCGCGCGGACCCACCAGGGTCATGCGCCTCGTACCCATGCGCCTCAAAGCGCCACATTGCGACTCATCGCCCACGCCACGCGTGTGCGCGAGTGTGAGTTAGGGTGCTACGCACCCTTCGCAAGTACACTTAGTGTTTGCTTCCATGATACAATAAGGATGGAGAGTCCCCACTTAAATACCCCTTTTAGTTTCATCTCTCATCCTATGTGGGACAAGGTGCCACTTTCCCACTTTTTCAGCATTCAAGTTTCAAACACCAAACTTTGAGCATCGATATTTCATTCATCTTAGCTCCGATTTGGACGTGGTTTAGTTCGTTGTGAAGCTCTTCCAACATAGAACATAAACCCACAAATAAATATATGAAACCCGCTCATTTTCTTATATTTATTTCTAGTCCAAAATAAGAAAAAATCATTTTCCTATATTTTTGATAAAATTCTAGTTTCACAAATTTCTAACACTATGCTGTCATATTTTCAATCACTATTCTATTTAAAAGTTTAAATCATCCTATTGCCTATTCGGCTTAGGGCATGTTTGGCTAAGCTTATTTAAGTTGAAAAGGACTTTTTGAAAAGGAGTTTTTAAAAAAAGTATTTGGATTAGCTTATGGGGTGGGAAAAACCAATAAGTCAATAAGTTGTTTTTTTAAAAAGTGTTTGGCTTAGCTTATTGATGTAAAATGACTAAAAGGGACATTCTTTCATTAAAAATAAGGGGTATATTGGTAATTTGTTGTTTGAAAAGCTATAAGCTGATCAAGAAGTCACAATCTCTTAACTTTTCAAAAACTCATTTTCCTTCATATCAAAAAGTCATTTTAAAAAGCACTTTTCCATTTGCCAAACACTACAAACAACTTATTGGCTTTTTGATAAGTCAATAAGCCAATTGTCGGAAATAAGGAAAAAGATAGTATAGGGGCTAGAGTGTAATATGGTGTTCTATATATACACCATCTCTATGTAACCCAATTCTTGTACAACTTCAATACAATTTTTCTCAATACAATTCAAACCCTATTCAGAGATCATTCTCTATACCAAACAACATGGCATCAGAGCAGAGTTATGATCCTTGAAAACTCTGTTCGTCAATCTCAAAACCAAAAACTCAAAAACCCATTCAATCCAAACTCAAACCAGAAAAAAATCCAACAAATCAAAACCAAACCTAGACATCAACCTACATCATCATCATCTCACGGCAGAGGGAAACAAAGAGGGAGCCAAACTCACGTGAAGAAGGGAGCACAAAAGTCAACATTGGGAGCAACAACTTGGATGTGGAGGCATTAATCTATGGATTATTATTTTAATAATCAACAACTTCAAATTATCATCAACATCACGTGGCGGTTGTTTTTTTTTTTTTTGTTTCAAAGGGCCGACAAGAACCTGTGGTACACGTAAGAAACCCTAACCGATCTGTCCAGAAGTCATAGTGGTGGTGGCGGCGGAGATTTGGAGTCAGCGAACCCTAGTTTGGATTTGTTTAATCCAGAAGTCAGCGAAGTCAGACAAGTCAGCAAGATAGCTTATTTGTTTTGTTTTTTGAACCAGCGAAGGTGTTTGGGCGAAATTATTCGGGGTCCACTTTAAAACTTGAACGCGAGTTCAAGTTACCGGTGTATTTAATAAATACGCCGGTAAGCGAACGTCATTCTCTGGCGTCGTTTTGTTGGCGGATTTAAGTCGCTCAGTTCGGTTACCGGCGAATTTGATAAGTCTTAGTTCGGTTACCGGCGAATTTGATAAGTCTTGAACGCGAGTTTACGGGCTTCCAGCGAAGTTAAAAAAAAAAACAATTGAAAAAATGGAAATCAATCATGGGAAAAATAGTGCTTGGATATTTGATTCTGGTGCTACTGACACCATGACGTTTGAACCATTGGACATACGTTCAATGAACCAACCTCAAAAAACTAGAATCCATACAGCAAACAACGGAATGATGCAAGTGAAAGGAGGAGGAGTAATTGAAATTTCACCAACTATGAAATTATCAAATTGCCTCTATGTTCCGTCATTATCACACAAATTGCTCTCAATTAGTCATATTACCAAAGAATTAAATTGCACGATACTAATGCACCCTACTTTCTGCCTCCTACAGGATATCAGGACGGGTGTGATTATCGGACGTGGTACTGAGCGCCACGGATTGTACTATGTGGATGAAGTGGCTCAACAGGGTACTGTGATGTTGGCACATGGAACAGAAAACCAGGAAGCCTGGCTATGGCATAGACGTTTGGGACACCCATCCAGTGGTTATTCGCACCTTTTGTTTCCAAAACTTTTCCCTTCAAATGGAAAAACAGATTGTGAAACCTGTCTTCGCGCTAAAAGCCATCGACAACCGTTCAAACCTAGCAATACGAAAGTTGCTTCACCTTTTTCACTAATCCATTCTGATGTGTGGGGCCCTGCTCCTGTGATGGGGGGGCAGGGTCTTCGGTACTTTATACTGTTCGTGGATGATTGCACTCGCATGACATGGGTATATTTTTTAAAAGCCAAAGCCGAAGTTTACGAAAAATTTGTCACATTTTATGCTATGATTCAAACTCAATTTCAAACTCAAATCCAAATCCTTCGATCCGACAATGGGGGGAATTTGTCAATACATCTATGAAACAATTCTTTAAAACCAAAGGATTAATTCATCAAACCTCTTGTGCTCATACCCCCGAACAAAACGGTGTTTCCGAACGGAAAAACCGTATTATTCTTGAAATGACTCGAGCCCTTTTGATCTAATCTCAGGTCCCTAAATCTTTCTGGCCGGAGGCAGTTGCAACCTCTGTGTATCTGCTGAATCGGCTTCCCACAAAAGCTCTTAAATTTAAGACTCCCTTAGATTGTCTGTCTAAGTCTGCTAGTATTCCTCATCCTCTTACACTTGAACCCCGAATCTTCGGGTGTACCGCATTTGTTCATATACCCAAAACCAATTGAAACAAGCTTGGCCCATGTGCTGAAAAGTGTGTATTTGTTGGCTATGGAATCGATCAAATAGGTTGTTATAATCCAACAACACATCAAATGTTCACCACAATGAATGTTGACTTTCTTGAAACAAAATACTTTTATAACACCCAACTCAGTGGTCAGGGGGAGAATGACAGTATAGACACTCTGAGCTGGTTAACCCAAATTCCCTCATCTGAAGAAGTCACAACAGAAAACTATCACAGTACTGCGAGTCCTTCAAACACAGACACACAATCCGTGGAGCACAGTACCACTGAAGAAAGTCCATCCAACGTGATGCCTGAGGTAAGAAATACTGAGAACCCTGAATGTTCTACGTCTTATAACTATGAGACAACAGAGGAACACATAGAACCGACAACTACAGAACATGTTGATCCAGTGGTTGAACAGGTTGAACCAGTCGTTGAACATGTTAAACCAGGTGCAGCAGAGACTACCGGAAGATACTCTCTTCCACCTAGAGCCAATAGAGGGGTTCCTCCAAAACGGTACTCCCCAGAGAGGGAGACCAGAAATTCAAGATATCCTGTAGCTAATATGGTCAACGGGAACTTATCTAACAGTGCGAAAGCATTTGTTACTTCTCTATACACTGAACAAATACCTAATTCCGTAAAGGAAGCTCAAGGTAAGAAGAACTGGGAAGAAGCAATGGAAGTGGAGATGCGTGCTCTTATGAAAAACAACACATGGGAGAAGTGCATTCTTCCTAAAGGAAAGAAAACAGTTGGATGTCAGTGGGTGTATTCGATTAAATATAAACCAGATGGCTCTATTGGAAGATACAAAGCCCGGCTTGTAGCCAAAGGGTACACCCAGACGTATGGGATCGATTACTCTGAGACATTTTCTTCAGTTGCAAAAATGGATACCGCCAGAGTTCTTTTTTCCGTGGCAGCTAATAAGGATTGGCCCCTTCATCAATTTGACGTTACAAATGCATTCCTTCATGGAGACCAAACTGAAGAAGTTTACATGGAAGCACCTCCAGGTTTTTCAGGGGGTTTTAAAGATGGGGAAGTTTGTAGGTTGAAGAAATCTCTATACGGGCTAAAACAATCTCCTCGGGCATGGTTTGGAAAGTTCACCTTGGCCATGAAAGAATATGGGTATCACCAAAGTAACGCTGATCATACCTTGTTCCTCAAAAGGAGGAACAACCTCGTAACTTGCTTGATCATATATGTGGACGACATGATTATCACCGGAGATGATGTAGAAGAAATAGTACAGCTGAAATGAAATTTGTTTTCAAAGTTTGAAATGAAAGACCTTGGGAATCTCAAGTATTTCCTTGGAATAGAAGTTCTCAGGTCTAAAGGGGGATTTTTATCTGCCAAAAGAAGTATGTTCTTGATCTTCTGGCGGAAACTGGGCTGATTGATTGTAAACCAGCAGATACGCCAATGGTGGTGAACCACAATCTTCACATGGAACTCGATGGAAAACTTGCAGACAAAGAAAGATATCAACGACTCGTGGGCAAGTTAATTTATCTCTCCCATACTCGCCCTGATATAGCTTATGCTGTTGGAGTGGTAAGTCAATTTATGCACCAACCGCAAGTTGCCCACATGGAAGCTGCTCAGAGAATTCTAAGGTATCTAAAGGGTACCGCATGCCATGGAGTGTTGTTCAAAGCAAGTGGACATTTAAACGTTGAGCTGTACACGGACGCCGACTGGGCAGGAGATAAGGAAAACCAAAGGTCAACGTCAGGGTACTTCTCCTTGGTTGGTGGAAACCTTGTCACATGGAGAAGTAAGAAACAGAAGGTGGTCGCTCTGTCGAGTGCAGAAGCTGAGTTCAGAGGCATAGCTCGAGGGCTAAGTGAAGTTCTTTGGATCAGGAAGCTCCTAGAAGACATTGGTTTCTCCCAAAGGGCGACACCCAGTAAAATTATGTGCGACAATACAGCTGCAATACAAATCTCAGAAAACCCAGTTCAGCATGATCGAACAAAACACGTGGAGGTGGATCGACATTTCATCAAAGAAAAACTGGAAGAAAGAATCATAGAGCTCCCATATATATCAACAAAAGAACAACTCGCAGATATTCTCACAAAAGCAGTCAACGGAAACGTCTTTAGTAGCTGTTTGAGCAAGTTAAGTATTAGTGACCCCACTACTCAACTTGAGGGGGAGTGTCGGAAAGAAGGAAAAAGATAGTATAGGGGCTAGAGTGTAATATGGTGTTCTATATATACACCATCTCTATGTAACCCAATTCTTGTACAACTTCAATACAATTTTTCTCAATACAATTCAAACCCTATTCAGAGATCATTCTCTATACCAAACAACACCAATAAGTTGGTTGGAAAAGCTTAGCCAAACATGCCCTTAGTCGCCCTTCTACTTGACAATTTCACTCAATTAATGATTAATCGATTAGTGACACTAGGGGCCTTAATTTCTTTGATTAACGTTCTCATGATAGCTTTATGCATTAATTTCTAGTTCTTTATTGCTTAATTTCTTGGATTAAGATTTCGTATTAGATATAAGTTGATTGACATACAAACCTTGATGAACCTACAAACTTTATGAATATACTGTAGGAACTAGGTTTACGTTTTCAATAAAATATATTACAAAATATTTAATAATTAGACTCTCATTATTTGTGGAAAATTCTTCTAGTACAATACCGGTTACAAAAAATAAATAAACGAATATAAAATATAATTTAATTGTACCAATCTTGATTCAAGTCGACGTCTTTTAAAAGCTTCAAGTCTTCAACCGCACCTTATGAACTGCAACAATGAACATACAAAAAGATGAAGGTTTTGGTTGAGGATCGTGTTTGACACGGGGTCGTTAAAACAGATTCCGCGCATCCTCTCACACGATCTGTTTCAGGATACAACAACCGAAGCAGTAGTTGTACTGCCGGAGATTGCTCTCACGCTCGAGATTACACCGGGTATAATTTGATGTTTTGAAAAATAGAGAAAAGAAGTTGTATTTATTTTAGAGTACTCCTCTAAAATTATGTAGTGAATGTTTCTAATGGTTTTCATGAGATCCTCTCATCTCGTATCTTTCGTCTCTCTCAAATATGAACCCAAGGTTCATATATATACACATTCACAAAATTGAAACATTCCTTGCCTTTAATTCTCTAATTAACGAGGCAATAAATCTTGTAATAAACAAGATTTAATTATATTAAAATGGAATTCATATGGTTAACGAAACTGTCATATTCATTCATGATAGAATTAAACAAGTTGAAACAGCTAGTTCGACCAAGTCCAACCAGTTGTTTTGTTTCCACTGCAAACATGTGCGCGCGCCTGAAGTGGCTCTTCATTCCGTGCGCCACACTATGTGGAACCTGCGTATGCGCACGGTATGCAGACCAGTTTGCCTGCACGCGCTTGAACTGCCTGTCAGTCCGCGCGCCACGCTACAAGGATCTCACGCCATGTTATATGGAGTTGCGCGCCACACGGATACCACTACGCATACCAGGACGCCACCTGGTCATGCGCCATCCATACTTGCGCGCTACTTGCATTCTTCGCCATAGCCAATAACGTGCGGCATGCATACTCGCACGCCCTTGCACTACCCGTCACGTGCCTGAGAGGCCTGCGCCACATCATCCGCCTAAGTCATCCACTGGTGCGCCATAAGCGGACCCGCCATGTATCTGACCACACGCTCATGGGCAAAAATACAAAGGCGGTGTGCGAAGTTCAAAGGGCACCACATTTGGCCTATACCCAATGCATACTCGCACGCCCTTGCACTACCCGTCACGTGCCTGAGAGGCCTGCGCCACATCATCCGCCTAAGTCATCCACTGGTGCGCCATAAGCGGACCCGCCATGTATCTGACCACACGCTCATGGGCAAAAATACAAAGGCGGTGTGCGAAGTTCAAAGGGCACCACATTTGGCCTATACCCAATGTTATGTGCGCATATGTGATGTGGAGTCGCGCGCCACAAGCGGACCCACCATGTATCTGACCACACGCTCATGGGCAAAAATACAAAGGCGGTGTGCGAAGTTCAAAGGGCACCACATTTGGCCTATACCCAATGTTATGCGCGCATTGTGATGTGGAGTCGCGCGCCACACGGATACCACTGCGCATACAAGGATGCCACCAGGTCATGCCCCATCCATACTCGCACGCATATGTGAGGATGCTGCGCACCCTTTGGCCCCCACTAGTGTTTGCTTTTAAGGAAACAATTTACAAGGAGTGCTCCTCCTTATATACTATTTTGAGTTTTGTCATCCCACCTATGTGGGACAAGTTGACAAAACTAATCCATTTTATTCATCTTTGTTTGTTCCAAACATACAACTTCAAGCTTCGATATCTCATTCATCTTAGCTCTATTTGTATGTTCATTGTTGCAGTTCATAAGGTGCGGTTGAAGCTTTTCAAAGACGTTGACTGGAATCAAGATTGGTACAATTAAATTTTATTTTATATTCATTTATTTATTTTTTGTAACCGGTAATGTACTAGAAGAATTTCCCACAAATAACGAGAGTCTCGTTATTATATATTTTGTAGAGTGAATTGCAAGTTTTGTCCTTTATCTTTAGGCCATTTTGCAAGTTTTGTCCTTTATGTTTAAATTTGACGAGTTTTGTCCTTTATGTTTGAAAATCAAGCACGTTTTACCCTTTGGGCCTTAAAAATCAAGCACGTTTTGACCTTTATGTTTAAAAATCAAGCACGTTTTGACCGTTATTGAAAACGTGAATCTAGTTCCTACATATACAAATATTCTGGATGAACATACAAAAGGTTTATGAAAATGGCACCGACTTTTTAGTTTAATTTGAGTCTCTAAAAAAGTTGAGCCGGCCCTGAGAGGTGCGGTGTTCCCCGCACTCTCTCAATGCCACTTTATCTCCAGCAACCATAAAAGTTGACAAGGATTAGTGTGTATATATAAGAGGTGCCATTCATGAATCAAAACGGTCATCCCTAAATATAGAAAGCTGATGGATTCCTCACAAGGTCTTAAGAGTCTTAAACAAATTAAAACCACAACCACTAAAGATGATCCAAGATTTAAGGAAGAGGACCAACCTTTGAGCCCTATGGCTCGGTTGTTCCATGAACCTGGTTCCAATGTCTATATCATATCCATGTTGGGGTGCAAAACCAAGATCAGACCCGATGTTGTCAAACAAAACTTGGTTCATTCTTTATTCCGCCATCCTCGATTTTCAAGCTTACAAGTAAACAACTATTTTAAAACTCTTGTAGTATTATATGTCATATACGAAAAGTGCCCCTGATTCATCATATATGTTCGAAAATTAATAATTAATTAAGTCTGTAAAAAAAAAAGCCTTAGTTCTGTCACTGGTTAGACCAGGATAATAAATAAATATATTACGTAAACTTGCGCTGAAGATCATTCAGCTTAGTTATTAATCAGCCAAAACTCTGTCACATAAAAGGCGCCACTTCTATTTCTGTCGCTAGAACGTTCGTGACGCCATAGGTTATGTGATATAATTATTTGCGTCGGGCTAGGGTTCTAATTGCAAGTTTTATATATTTTTTTGAACGACAAGTTATCTACATCGACTCGTCACACTTCCTCATTGGAAGATCGGTCCCACTAAGGCCAGCCGGCCGTTCATTATAGTGGTGCTTGATTTTCTTTTAAAACTATTATATACTTATAGGTTTACAATAAGTCATTGTATGTTTAATAAAACTAATGTAACAACATAGTACTTCGTGTTGTGTTCGTGTTTATATATTTATAAAATGTCCACATCCCTGATTCCTTTTAACTCTTGCATGCAAATCGATATTTCAGGTCACTGATAACAAAACTGGAGACATCAAATGGGTTCCAACAAACGTGAACATCGACAACCATGTTATAGTCCCAGAAATCGATCCAAACATCGAGTTTCCCGACAAGTTTGTGGAAGATTATATGTCAAACCTCAGCAGATCTTCAATCGACAGGTCTAAACCTTTATGGGATCTTCACCTTCTTAACATCAAGACAACTGATGCTGAAGGAACGGGAGTTTTCCGTTTCCACCACTCTTTAGGCGACGGTTTGTCTTTAATGACACTTTTTCTTGCGTGTACACGCCAATCGTCGGATACTGAAGCTTTGCCGACGCTTCCCGTAAGCAAAGATACAGCTTACATCAAAGTTACTAGTTTATGGTCGGTTCTAGAAATTCTTTGGAACTCGATTGTTGCGGTGATGATGTTCGTGTTCACTGTGTTGTTCCTTAAAGACACTGAAACGCCACTAAAAGGATCCGTAGGCGTCGAGAATAGACCGAGGCGTTTTGTTCGCAAGAGCGTCAGCTTAGCGGACATTAAGGTGGTGAAGAACGCCATGAATGTGGTAAGATATTCAATCCGTACCACCTTTGTAGTTTTATATATAGAGATATATAATAAGTGTCAATGTGTCACTAAAATAAAATAACACGTACAAGATATTAAGCATAGAAAACAGTAAAAATACCGTGGCAATATGTTAGCTACTGTAGATAGCTTATTGTAAATATACTAACATAATATATAACGGTAAAAATGACGACAACATTTATGATGTTGCAGACATTGAACGACGTCGTACTTGGAGTCACTCAAGCAGGTCTATCACGCTACTTGAATCGTAGATACAGTGAGTTTCGTTGCGCACTCACTCTATTTAAAAAGGAAATGTGCTTGCTATACACAAACTGTAGACAATCTAATCCCACTCTGTTTCCAAATGGCTTTTTGAGGTTGCGCCGAACGGTTGCACGTTTGAAGGTTATAGCTTGCGTCATAGCCCTAACCTACATTTAAACACCATTTCGATGATTCGTTGAACAACTTTTTGAAGGTTAGAGCTTGTGTTATAGCCCAACCTTTTGATGATTCATCGAACAACCTTCTAAAACTGAATAATAACAAATAAATTCACTTTTTTAGGAAATATGTAGTAAGTGGTGTCAATTTTCTACAAATTTCTAACAAATTTAATATTTTATTTTTTAAAAGTATTTACTTTTCAAAAATTAAGAAATAACGAATAAATTAACTTTTTTGTTGGAAATAGGTAGCAAACGGTATTAATTTGCTACAACTTTCCGACAAATTTAGAAAATTTATTTTTTAAATTATTTATGTTGTTGTAGTTACAAATAATATAAAATTTTAATTTATCTTGTCAGAACTTTGTCTAAAAGTTACTAAGTGTTGTGACGAAATTGCTACAAATGGTTGTTTTGTGGCAATTTTGTCGGAAAATTGTAGAAAAGTTTTGAGCTTTTCTGTTTTTCTTTTTTGTTAGAAAACTATAGAAAATTGTTACAAAAATTAAGTTGTGGGAAATTTGTGAGAAACTTTTGTAAGGAATATTTGACACAAGCTATTTTTGTACATCAATTAAATTTTTAATATATTTTAGTTTTTTTTTTTTTTTGGACCCATGCCACACATATTAATGCGCTGGTTGGGGACACCATGTATAGCATATACAACACTATTGGCCCCGTATCAATTATTTAACAATATTTTTTCAAATAAATATCATGTAATTGCCGTAAAAGATTTGAATCTACACTATTTTTTATAGGTATAAAGACCATACTACTAGAATATTAGATCATTATTTAACGTATATCACAGCTTGTTAAGAAGTGTTTTGTCTTCTAATATTCCGTTTTGTATCACCTACTTAATCTTCTGTTTTATTAAAAGTTTAGTAGATATTTCGATGAATTTCCCATCTAACTTCTAATATTCTTTTACGTGTCACCTACTTAATCTTCACCAAAAAGAAACATCAATCTTTTGGGTACACCATGTAGGACACTATTGGCTTATATCACTTTTTAAGAAGTGTTTGCCAACTTAATTTCCAGTCGCTAATAGTCAGAATTTGAGTATGATTTTAGGCGAAATCTATGGTGTCAATAAGACCGACGATCATGAGAAAAAAGACTTCATTCCCAAAGACATTCGACTTCGTGCTACATTCTTTTTCAACCTACGAGCAACCACTAGGATCGACGTGAGTTCATCGCCATCTCCACTTTTATAAATACAATGGCCTCATGAATCTATTGCTAAATTGTTTGAGACAAAATATTGTCGATGTTATCGTTTTTTGTTTTTATTTAATGCATCACCAGACTCTGGTCGACTCAATGAAAAGTGGAACTTTGGGTCGATGGGGCAACCAAATAGGTTATGTTCTTCTCCCACTTGCAATGGGATTCAGAAGCAACCCATTAGACTATGTGAAAGAAGCCAAGGCAGTCATCGATCAAAAGAAAGTCTCATTGGAACCTTTGTTCACTTATTTCGTTGTTGAACTGGTCCTCAAGTTGTTCGGAATTAAGGTACATATATTTAGAGGGTGTTTGGAATTACATTTTGAAGTGATTATTTGATTATTGCGTTTGTTAAAAATAACTAATCTAAAAAAGTGTTTGGATAAAAAAGTAATTATCTGCCTCTAAAACACACTTTTGGAGAAGCATGTACCTACATGCTTTTTCAAAATGCAAAATCTATTTTGAAAACGCATAATCTATTTAAAAAACGCAACACCATACACCCCCTTGTACTATATATTGACTATGGGCAAAAATGAGCCAAGCCACAAGTGATATATATCTTAGCTCGTTAAATGATTGAATCTAGTTTATCCTAATAATATTGGATTCTTTTTAAATATGAGCTCAACCTCAAGTTGTACATGTTGAGTTTAATTAGGCTCACAAAGTTAAATGAGTATATTATTTACATAAAGTTAACTATAATATATTAAATATATTTTTACATAATGATTACCATGACTATCATATATAAAAATTTGATTAACACAATTAATATATGTTATGTTTTATATAAAATTAATTACAATATACGTTAAAATAATTATAAATATAAGTAAATAAGATAACTATCACATAACAAATAAGCCGAGTTCAAGCTTGTAAAACTACTAATGAGTCGCTCGAGCTTAACTCTGAACAAGTCACGCTCGAGCTCACCTAAGTTAAATGCGTGGAGCTCATGATCATGCGTTTACACCCCTAATAGCGACACCAAAAACCGTCACATTATACTATATAGTTCTTAACATATACATACGTCGTTAGAAAACTTGTAATACTAATTTTACATTGCAAATTTGGGATTTGTGCAGGCCGTATCAACATATACATACCTAGTTAGAAAACTTGTAAATTACTAATTTTACATTACAAATTTGGGATTTGTGCAGGCCGTAGGAAAATTAAACCACAGGGTTTTCTTTAATACAACCTTATGGTTCAGCAATGTGCCTGGACCACAACAAGAAGTCACATTTTATGGGCATGATGCCACTTATATTGCTCCTAGTTGCTATGGACAACCTAATGTAAGTATATATAATATATGTACTTAACTGCATACAAAAATGTATGCACTACAAATATCAACCTTTTGTTACGGCAATAAGTGTACATCTTTTTTACGCCAATAGTCCCAAGCCCCGAGCTATATGGATTTAATTCTAACCACAATCGTATATATCATGTAGGCATTGATGATCCATATAGTGAGTTATATCGATAAAGTGACATTTGTGATATCGGCAGACGAAGAAACAATTCCAGACCCTCATAGGTTGGGCGACGATCTTGAGAAATCCCTTCAACAAATCAAGGCTTCTGCTAAAGCAAAAGAGAGTTAAAGAAGACAAGTAATAAATGGACAAGATAATATATAGATGGTGTTTGGACACATCATTAGCTTGTCATTGTTGAGATTATAAAAATCGTTTTAGTATTTTGTTTGTTAAATCAAAGTGCTCTGTAGTGAGTACACCATCACATGTTATATATATTAACTAGTTGTTTACCATGCGCGCGCGTTGCGGCGCGCTAAACCAAATCGTTCTATAAGAATGACAAAACATGTCAAATAACAAAAAGTAGCTCGAACTAAAACGTAACGTATTTTCGGTACCGGTGTTCACCGATTTTTACCCTCAAATACCGGTGTTGTACCAGTACCAACCGGTACCGAACCGTATCGTACCAGGTATATTCGGTACCGATACATACTTTTGGGGATTTCGGTAACGGTATTTTCGGTGCCGATTGGTACCGAGCTCATAAAATCCTGTAACAACGTAGCAATACAAGTAATTGCACAGTTTAGATTACCTTTTATACACACAGTAAATAAACTGACTGACATCATTCTTCAAACGATTCGAGATAAACGATGCGTAACCAGTCATATCCGGTATCGTGGAGTGCATTAAAAAGGGAGCAATTGGACGATTGGATGCTGGGCTAGGTGTTTCTTGGAATGCCCACGGATTTTTCGGGTCAAAACCTCGATTATGAGGATTCATTTTTTCGTATTGTGGTTGGATGAGAATTTTTTTTAAAAATAAGATAGAGATCATTATAGAAGAGGTGGAGTAGTTGTGGTAAAAAATGAATAGAAGTGTGAGTATTTATAGTGAATAGATTTTTTTTTTAAACACATAGCCGTTGGCCAACGGCTAGCCCAAACGGCTACTTGTCTTGGCCAATGAGATCCCACCATGTCATCTTGATAGCCCCGCCCAACGCCCGGGCTGAAAACCCCGCCCAAGAGGCCACGCCGAAACCCAAGCCCACCCGGGGTGGTGATTTGGGCGTTTGTACCCAACCCACGCCACAACCCCCGCCCCATACCCCATATTCTAATATTTCCTAGATCTTTTTTTTAACACATAGCCGTTGGCCAACGGCTAGCCCAAATGGCTACTTGTCTTGGCCAATGAGATCCCGTCATGTCATCTTGATAGCCCCGCCCAACGCCCGGGCTAAAACCGCCGCCCAAGAGGCCACGCCGAAACCCAAGCCCACCCGGGGTGGTTATTTGGACGTTTATACCCAACCCACGCCACAACCCCCGCCCCATACCCCATATTCTAATAATTCTTAGATCTTTTTTAATACATAGCCGTTGGCCAACGGCTAGCCCAAACGGCTACTTGTCTTGGCCAATGAGATCCCGTCATGTCATCTTGATAGCCCCGCCCAACGCCCGGGCTGAAACCCCCGTCCAAGGGGCCACGCCGAAACCCAAGCCCACCCGGGGTGGTGACTTGGGCATTTGTACCCAACCCACGCCACAACCTCCGCCCCATACCCCATATTATAATATTTCCCAGATCTTTTTTTTAACACATAGCCGTTGGCCAATGGCTAGCCCAAACGGCTACTTGTCTTGTCTTGGCCAATGAGATCCCGCCATGTCATCTTGATAGCCCCGCCCATCGCCCTGGCTGAAACCCCTGCTCAAAGGGCTACGCCGAAACCCAAGCCCACCCGGGATGGTGACTTGGGCGTTTGTACTCAACCCACGTCACAACCCCGCCCCATACCCCATATTCTTATATTTCCTAGATCACTATTGATTTAGTTTGTTTTAATTAATTGAAATAACTATTTATTTCATTAATATATATAATTTACTCAATTACTGTTCATTGAGTTTTGTTTTTATCAGTATATAATTACAATATAATTTCATTTCCTTGAATAGAACTACTTTTTCTAGTCTTTTTCTTTAATTTCAATTCCACCTTATACTTTAAATAATATATATCTTAACTTATTTTTTAATATATTTATCTTTTTCTAGTAATTGTATTCGTTATTTATTTTATTTTTTACAAAATGAAAACTAAATATATAATTGTGTTTAATTTTTACCCAATTAAATAAAAGAAACTAATAAGAGAACACATTTCATTCATTGAAGCCATCTATTTTTTATAGATAATTAATATCAATTAAAAGATAATTATAAAATTTAGTTTAATATAAATTTAAACAATTCGTATAGGAGATAATCTAATATTTTAAAATATTTATCAGATTTCAAAATTATTTATCCTGAAATTAACAAAAGATGTACGCTAAATATAAATTAATATAATGTAAATGATTTATTTATTTTATTAAACTAAAGTAGTTAAGGGTAGCACCTATTTCAAAAATGTTTATAAGGGTAAACAAAAATATTAATCAATGTTTATTGGTTCGATACCATTCTCGTGTTCAGCTCTCAACTCAAATACGGTAATCACTATGTTTACGTGACATTTATAAGAACCATCACCGCAATCACTCCATCCATGGTATATCGAGTATATCCGTTAGTTTTTTTAAAAATATAAATTTTTATTAGATTCATTCAACCCGTATGATAAACTAGGTTTTTTAAAGATATAACATTTTAATTTTACTATTCAAAATTACATTTATGCAACTCGTGTAATACACCAGGTTTTTAAAAATATAACTTTTTTATTTTTGTAGTATTTAAAATTAGATTTATTCAATTCATATAATACATAGGGTTTATAAAGATAACCTTTTATTTTTTGTTATATAAATTTGCATGTGCTCAACCCGTATAACACATGAGGTTCTTAAAAATATAACTTTTTTTTCATTATTTAATATATAAGATTAAATTTATCCAACCCGTACAATACATGGGGTTCTTAAAAATACAAAAAAAAAATCATTATTTAAATATTAAATTACATTTATTCAACCCATGTAATAAACGAGATTTTTAAATATATATTGTTTTATTATTTGA
Organism: Helianthus annuus; assembly: GCF_002127325.2. Lineage (NCBI taxonomy): Eukaryota > Viridiplantae > Streptophyta > Magnoliopsida > Asterales > Asteraceae > Helianthus > Helianthus annuus. The sequence goes on from NC_035444.2 coordinate 6,225,988, forward strand.
TATATAAAATTACATTTATTCAATCCGTGTAAATAAACGAGACTTTTAAAGATATATATATATATTATTTGATATATAAAATTACATTTATTCAACTCGTGTAATACATGAGGTTCTAACCTAGTTTGATAATAAAAAAACGTCCTATTTGTTGGATCTATATGTTCAAAATACAACATATATCAATGTGGCTATTAGGCCATGGGGTGTACTCTAACATTTGAGGTGTTAACGGTGACATGACATATTAACCGAGATTGCAAACCACTCCCTCGTTGTGTTAAGGGACATTAAATGGGTTGTATGTTAACTGAATGTTAAGAGACTGAATTAATTATTATTTTCTTTTTTAAAACCAAAAACCACTAAAAAATAGGGTTAAATGAACTTAAAGGGATTAAACCATTTCCTTGAAGTGGAGTAAAATAAAATGGGAAAGAAAGATTGATGTGGCATTTAGGTAGAGGTATTTATTTTTTTTATATTATTTTTATAAGTAAATTAAATACACACTCTTTTAGACCATAGGTAATGGTTAATGCCCACTAAGGGGCATTTTTCACCACATCATCATCATAATGCCCTTTTAGAAAAGGTGTAATGGTTAATGCCCATTTCATTTATTACTTTCCATTATTTTTCTTCTCTTTGGGCATTATTATAGAAATGCCCCTCACTCTTCATGCCCCTATAATGCCCATGAGTAATGGTGTAAGGGCATTATCAAAATCTTTCATGCCCTTATAAAGCCCCATTACATATGGTCTTATAGTTTATCAAAAGCGTAAAAATAATCATTCTAAGTATAGATAACTCATTTTTTTAATAAAAGTTAGCAGTAGAACCTGGACTAGTGGACTTGATACAAAAATAAAAACATATAACATACTACTTTTTAAACTTAGACCTCAAATGCGTAATTAGGACTGCAAACGAACTGAACGAACACGAATAAGACCTTGTTCATGTTCGTTTGTTAAGAAATATATGTGTTCGCGAACCGTTCACGAACACTTATCGAACAAGATTTTATGTTCGTGTTCATTTGTTAAGAAAATGAAATTGTTCGTTCATGAACACAAACAATCGTTCATGAACAAAATATATAATACACTAACACTTATTATATATTTAATTTGTCGGAATTTTAAAGTATTTAAATAAATATAAAAACTAAAAACACTAATGAACTGTCGAACACAAACGAACACGTTAACGAACGCTCACGAACATAAACGAACGAACACGACCTCTGTTCATGTTTGTTCATTTAACTAAATGAACGAAATTTCTTGTTCGTGTTCGTTTGTTTAATAAACGAACGAACACAAATGAACTTTCAGCTGAACACTTCATGAACAGTTCGCCAAAGTTTGGTTCGTTTGCAAGCCCTATGCGTAATTAACTCTTTGTCGGCAACTTCCCGCTGGTTGTTGGTTGATAAAATCGCTGTTGTTGAAGAAAAAAATTAAATAAGAACAATTATTAGTATTCTAGATTCAAATGTACTTCCAGTATGATATCATCAGCCAATTTATATTTGTCATTATATTCGTACCTTGCTACATGTCTCCATCATTCGCACTTTCATGTTTTTATTATTGCTTGAGTTTTTAATAATGAGTTTGATATAATTAATTAGCGACTTGCGTACTTTTTTGGATTATGTGAAACATTGTTTTTTTTTTTAAGGTGTGAATTGTTCGTGAATGTCGGGAGGTCTAGTATACGTTGTCTTAACCGGGTCGCACAATAGATCCTCAATTTAAACCTCTCAATGAAAAATCCCTATCACGCAGACTCGAATTTGAGACCTGTATGGGAAAACTCATCCTGGATGGTTAGGTGAAACATTGTTTGAAACTAATTCTTCAACCTTATCTAGTGTGGGGTTGCACAAAGCCTTATAATTAAGAAACACACCAAACTGATAAGGTGTATGTATATTGTTTCAAGATTGTGATACACACCAAACTGATGATAAGGTTTATGTATATTGTTTCAAGATTGTGATAAATATACACGAGATATTTATAAAAAATACAGTGAATTAAATGTATATTGTTTCAAGACTGTGATAAATATACACAAGATATTTATAAAAAATACAGTGAATTATAAAAATGTATTTCGTGCATTCATAAATGACCTATGATCCATTTGTGGTTTGCAACATATATCAGTCCCATTGTAGGGCCTGATAACATATTCCTCGAAACTATATATACGGACTATGAAAACTCATGAGAAGCCATTTATAACATTTAATTCATGGCTAATGCATGTTTTCTAGCAATTTGAAACTTTTTCTGAAAAGATAATTTGGTTATTTCAAAAGTTATATGCAATGTATTTGGCTAACTAAACACTAAGGTTGATTGAAAAGATTTATAGCTTTCGGATATTATAAAAAAAAAAATAAAGGTCGTTAAATTTGTGTGCAACCCAATGTAAAAGTTGTTGAGTTTTAACAACACCAGTAGTGGGGCAGTATTTGGGTGTGAATATTCTCGAAAACGCCAGAAGCCATTACGTGGGGCGTGTTTTTTTTTTTTTTTTTTTTTTTTTTTTTTTTTTTTTTTTTTTTTTGCTTTTGGCGTATTTTAAAAAACACCTTTCATTTGTAAAATTGACCAATGAGAAGTGAGGACCGTTGATTATTTGTTTTAATTTAAAAAAAATAATTGGTTAATCATGAAATGGGACATTATGGGGCATTATAACACGACACTCGTTTTAACTTCAAGCCTCATAATGCCCATTTTCTTACTAGACAGCTACGTGTCACTTCATGGTCTAAAATGGAGGCAAATATGAACACCATTCAATTTATGTAGGAAAAAAATATGTGATATAACATTTTTCAACGCACTATTAAATTTATGGATTTTGTTTGGTACAGGGTAATAGTGAGCTTTAATGGACCTTTTTAGTGTGTTACTTAGTTGGTTTTGGTTACACACAACTTACATTAGGTCAAAATAAGTCATTTCTGATGTGAACTAAATGAGTATGAAGGTCACTACACTAATAAGCCTTCATGGTCCATGTCATGTGTCAGTGAGTTTGGTTAGGTTACACAAAGCCACATTGGGTCGATCATAATATGTTATTTTGGTGTTAAATCACAAGTGTATAATGTTCGACACACTTATGAGCTGTAGCAGTCCTTGTGATGTTAGGAAGTTGGTTTAGGTTACACAAAGCCACATATGTCGTATCAAGTCATTTTTTTTTTATTAAATTACACGCGTAATGATTGGCACACTAATGAGCTTGAGTGGACTTAATTTATTATGTGTTAGTGAGTTAGTTTCAGCTACACAAAACTATATTAGGTAGTAATAAGTCATTTAGGTGTTATATTACAAGTGTATAATGATTGGTAGAGTGATTGGCTATAATGGGTCTTGTGATATTACACAAAGTCACATTTGTCTTAACATGTCATTTTGGTTTTAAATTACAACAATATGATAATTATTATAGTGATCGGTGTTAACGAGTCATATATGTGTTAATGAGTTTGTTTAGGTTATAAAACTATATTAACTAACAACATGTAACTTCAGTACACTGTTAGTGAGTTGCTTTATGTAACATGAAGCACAATAAATTGTAACAAGTCATCTTGGTGTTGAAAGGCGTGCTTATGGAGTTATGGTTAATTGACATAAACTTGGATCAATAGAACATGCAAGTCAAATCCCACTACAAACCGTCACTCACTATGAAATAGAGGACCTTTGTGACGGACAACGTCGTCGTGTTCCCATAATGAAGACAATAACTTAGGTGAAAAATATCAATGGTAGGCATATTTGAAGCAAACTATATGCTTTTGATTATACAACTAAAAATGTAGAGCATTCATATTTGGGTCTTTACTTTACTTTTATTTCCATCTCCAAAATTTGAAGATTTTCTTGATTTTGCATCTCCATCAAAATCTCTATCTCCAAAATCTAGAATTTTATGAATAAGTGTTTGTATGCAAGATAAAGATTTGAAATGAAGAATTAAATGTTATAAGGTTAAACAAAATTTAAATATGAAATTTAAAGAATGATTATAACTAGTTAAGTTACAGAAATGGAGATTCTGTCGTAAATGATTACAAGAAATGAAAATCACATGGTATTAGAACCATGATCAAAGAAAAAAAATCAAAACAATATATGCATATGTTAAGTATATTTTTTCAATTATATCAAGAAATTTTTTAGAGTTAATTATGCATATAGTCCTTGTAGTTTACTAAAACTAACATATTTCACTGCTAAAGTTTTCAAGTAACAGTTCAGGTGCTATGATTTCAATTTTATAACGTCTTTACTTATTAAGGCTAAATGTCGTTAAATTTCTTGTTTAATCGGTGTAAAATGACTAAAATGCCCTTGAATAAGAAGAGAAACTATTTTTATAACAAATTCTATTTAAACAGAGAGACCATTTGGACAAATTACTAAAATAAAAATAAAAACATAACAATAATTAACCCAAATCCCACAGAAATCAAATTACCGGTGGCCATCGCTATCGGCTCCGGTGACCACAAGCAATAAAAGATGAAGACCTCAAACAAACATCTGTAAAAACAGAAGAATTTGAACTGGAATCAAAGAACAGGCGTCGCCATGAGATCGGGTTTAGATTTTTCCGCAGTTTACAGATGTAAAAACATAGAAATTTAAACTTTGGAATTTAAGATTAATAAAGATTTTGTAACAATTTCACGCCAAAAGTTTACAGTTTATAATGTAATTTGAACGGGTACTAACTACTAAGAAAGAGACAGAATACTACACCTCTGCTTTTGAGATTCTTGATCTTGATGGATATCCATTTGAAATTAAGGCTTTTGTAATGTAACTAGAGTTATTCGCCGCCCGTATTGCGGGACGCTAAATCGAATATTTCTTAGTTTAATAACATGTACGTTTTTATTTCGGTTAGTCATACATGCTACTTATAACACGATCTCAAAAAATATCATCGAGTTAACCAATTAAAGAAAAACACTACCACAGTTATGATAAAAAATAACTAAAACGATGACAAGCGTGTAATTTAGAGTTTGGGGCAAAACAATAATTTGTCAGGACGAATTAGCGAGTGCTAGGCAGCTATTTGGCACGAACAAAAACAAAATTAGTCAACCAAGTAAAATAAAACACTACCAAAGTTTTGCCCAAAAAACGACGGCAAGATTGCAATTTTTAGCTGGGGTAAAAGCGTAATTTTGAAATGGAGGTTAAATAATATTTTGAACTGAGGGCAACCAATTTTTTTATTTTGAAATGTGGGCAAAATCGTATTTTTTTTAACTGCGGGCAAAGTCGTAATTTCTAGCTGAGGGCAAAACCAAATATTTATTTTAAACTGGGGGTGAAATCGTAATTTCAAACTGGGAACCAAATCGTAATTTGGCAGGACTCTAGCTGGGTGCAAACCATAATTTTATTTTAAACCGGAGGCAAAATCGTATTTTTTAACTGAGTGCAAAATCGTAAATTTAAGCAGGAAGCAAAACCAAAATTTTATTTTGAAACGAAGGGCAAATTTGTAATTTTAAACTTGAGATAAAATTGTAACTTGACAGGACCTATAAATAACTATTATATGCAAGGGCAAATTCGTAATTTTAAAATTGAGATAAAATCGTAATTTGGCAAAACCTATAAATAACTATTATAAGCAAAAAAAAAATAAAAAAATTGGCCGCCCAAAATGGCCTACCACATTTAACCACTATTCCCTCCTGCAACTCTAATATGTATGTATTGTAAATGTAAATAACACCCATTTGGGAATTAATTATTATTAATTATTACTTATTATTAATATATATTAATTATTATTATTATTAATTAATATTAATTAATTATTATTAATATTACATATTATATATTATATATTAATAGAGGAAGGAAAATGAATGAAATGGATGAATGAAAAGCAGGATAACCATTAATAGTTTAAAGAAGGAAAGGACGTCCATGATGATTTCTTTTCAGGTAAGAATCTTTTGTTGCTTCAACAATTTTGTTAATTGGTCGGCAGACATCTCTAATCAAATCATGCAAAGTTGAACATTTAACCGCGAAGTCAGTTTTCCCCCACCAATTAGATTCCTAAATATATTTTTTTAACGGCAACAACACTTTATATATATATATATATATATATAGGATTAGGTTCAAACGTGAACAAAATCCTATGCGTGAACTGCGTGAACTGATCTGGGCCCTTGATTTTGATCATCTTGAGATTTTAAGTCAATGGCATGATGGTAATTATTTGATTAATTGTTACTAATTAATTAAATGAATAAGGGTATATGTGTAATTTCTATTTTAAACTGATTGCATAAATCTCGTTCTCTCCACATTTAGGTTTCAAAATCCCACAAAACTCTTTCTCTCTCACATATCATCGTAGCAGAGGATGACGAACCCTAAAATTGATCCTCGCCATCCGCCTCCCACCGCCACCACCACCTCTAGTCGTCGACCTTCCATCCTATCGTCATCAAACATCACCGCTCCTTCGAAGATTATTCTCCTTCCGATTTGGGCCCTCAATCGATTTTCACTCACACACAATAATCAATCAGGTACACTTCGTTCATATTATTCTTCAATTTGTTTCTGTCAAATTTTATGGGTTGTTTATTGATTTAATGGGAAAGCAGGCAGAACGTCGATCATATGCGTCCAGGCCCTGTTTCTTTCTTCATCATCACAGCAGTCAACAGAGGAGTGTAAGGTCGAAATCGAGTGAGTAAACAAGCCGATATCATCATCATCATCAACGCAGGAGGACATCATCATCATTAAGGTAAAAAAATTCTTGTTTTATTTTTTGGTTTTCGGCCTAGTAAACCTGGAATGTAATTTTCAATTGAACTAGAAAGCTTATTTTCATTTTTCATGATATGATTTCAAGCTTACTCCCTATAGGATAGGAGGATTTTGTTACTTACTGTAATCAGTAATCTCCAATTTCTTGGTAACTAATTATTGCCTTCAAGGTGTTTGATGAAATGCCTCAGAGAATTTGAACTTTAAGAAACACACGTGAGTGTTTCCAATTGTATCTTGTTGGGTAACTTGATTTTGGATATCTGGTTTGTACACACCCCTTTTACTATTTTGATTAAAATGTGAATAAAACATAGTTTTCCAAGGGTGAGCCACATAGCATAAATAATCAGTTTTCTTGCAGCAATTCTTCAGCTACTTCTCTCCGTCTAAATAATCAGGAATGAGCATTTTAGACGCACATCCAAACACTCCTTATGGCTGTATATATCAAACATATATAACATCTATTATATGCGAGCTATGTGACTAACGTTGTGGATATATGTAGATGCAAACACTGAATTAAAATTCTTTGTTCATAGGATTTTATGGGTTGTTTATTCATTTAATAATGTGTCAAATTTTTAACAAGAAAGTGGTTTGACTTCACCTATAAAATTACTCAGACACTAATATCAATTGCACACGGCTGACATCCCTGTTTCTAGACACATCCTTGATGCGCTACAGTTATCGTCCTCAAAATTACTCAGATACTAATATCGACTTTCATTTGTTGCAGGGTTGTAATGATTTCAGTTTCTTTTCAAGTCGAAACATTAAGGTTGCAATGCCTGTTGGGAACTATACTACATCGAGCATGAAATTCAGGTACTAGTCTATTTCTAACTAGCACTACAGTTTTGATGTGTTATTTGAATGGACTATAACTATACACCGTCATTATTAGATGTGTCATTAGTTTTTTCACTGCTTTAAGGCGATGTACACATGTGTGTTCTGATTTTGCTTGTTTTTAAGGCGTTGTACACATGTGTATTCTGATTTTTGCTCTGGTTTTAAGGCACTGTACACATGTGTATTCTGATTTTGCTCTGTTTTTAAGGCGCTGTAACATGTGTATTCTGATTTTTGCTATGTTTTTAATGCGATGTACACATGTGTATAGCGTCTGTTTTTGTGATATCTCATATTTTTTTTTGTATTGCATGTGTAAAGTTGTTGATGTACACTTGTGAATTATGCAAAGTACTAATTGCTGAGTTTTTTGTGTTATTATAGGAGACGTCGTAAACGAGGAAAGTGGAGATGGAAGGTCGATAAGGATGATTCACGTATGAGGTCGATAAGGATGATTCACGTATGTTTGTTTGCTTGGTCGATAAGGATGATTCAGCATACAACGCGGTGAATAGTTGTAAAAGACCATGTCTTTTTTATTTTTCCTATTATGTTGCGTTTATTGTTTTCACGAAACTGGAACTTGTAATTGTATGTTTTTTTTTTTGGTTTGGCAAACATTATGGAAATTGTTATTTGTTTAATATAAAATAGGTTTACAAGTTTTGTTTATCTGTATGTAGTATGTAGCTAATTACACATATGTACCATGTTGAGTACACATGTGTACTGTTCAATTCATATCAAAGTACACATGTGTATACCGTTGAAATATGAAGATTACGTGAATCTTAAAAATCATAATCCGAATTCTGGGGGTGAAATCTAAAAAATAAAAATGAAATAAAAGATAATGTGAATAATGAATTTAAAATAGGAAAGATGTAACTTAATTCAATTATTAAAATAATGATTTAAATCTAATTTTTTATATAATTACAATCATACCCTTAACAACTAAAAAGGAAATCAATGGTCCAGATCAGTTCACGCATGGGATTAGGTTCACGCTGGAACCCTACCCTATATATATATATATATATATATATATATATATATATATATATATATATATATATATATAGGGGAAGGATGTATAGAAAACCCACTTTAATTTAGAAAACCCGGGAAACTCAAAGCTCCCGATGTTTTTTTTTCTTGAAAAAATTTACACATGTTATATACATGTTTTTAAGGGTTTTGGGCAAAAAAAATCAAAAAAACGCCGAGTAGATATTTTTAAAAAAAAATAAACAAGTTTTGGTGTAACACATGTTACATTTATCTGACATATTTGTAACATGTGTTACACCAAAACTTGTTTATTTTTTTTTAAATATCTACTCGGCGCTTTTTTGATTTTTTTTGCCAAAAACCCTTAAAAACATGTATATAACATGTGTAAATTTTTTCAAGAAAAAAAAACATCGGGAGTTTTGAGTTTCCCGGGTTTTCTAAATTAAAGTGGGTTTTCTATAGATACTTACATTTTATATATATATATATATATATATATAAAGAGCCAGCAAGAAACTGGGAACAAACAAGAACAAAACAGGAAACGCGCAGAAAACACACATTATAACAAGTTAACAATATTGAACTCCATCCAGTCTTCCCACGCGAGGGCCTTCAACTTGGTTCTATTAATGATCCAGGAAAAGACGTCCTCCTTGATGAGATCGACCGTCTTCTTAACCGGAACAAAAGAATCTTCGAAAGTCTTAAGGTTTCTCGCTCCCCAAATTCTCCAAACCGCCGCCATACCAACCGTGTACACAGTGCGCTTCCAAGCTTTACTTCCCGGGCTTTCCTTCAATATATCTATGAGGTCCTTCAAGCTACTGCAATTAACGGGGAAGTTGATACGCATCCAGGTTAGCACTTGCCACCATATGCACCTAGCCCACAAGTAATTGAGGAATATATGGTCAGGATCTTCAGTCTGAATCCCGCACCGAGAGCAAAGGGTATCCGGCAAAGCAACACCCTGACGAGCCAGCCCAGACTTCGACGCAACGCTGCCCCAAATCGCCCGCCAAAGCAGAACGTTTTGCTTCGGAGGAGCCCAAGAATTCCAAAAAAATTCCCTGTTATGAGTTGGTTCCCCCATACCGGCTTTAAGGATGTTAGCACGAACCTGTTTGGCCGAGAAAAGGTCACCAGAATCATTGACCCACTTCCATCTATCTCTCTTGTCTTCTAAATTAACTTGCCTTAATTAATTCATAAGTGTTTGGGTCAAAAATCAAGCAATGATAATGCAACCAAACTCTCTGTTACGGGGATGATGCTTGAATTAATGAGCAAAAAAATAAGGATCACTCTGAAATGTAATGAACAAATGACGCAGAGATTTATATGAGGAAAAAGCCCTTGATCAATGAATGATCTCCGGCATAAAAAACCTCGGGTGATGGAAACTATCGATCACCAACTCAAATTAAACAAGAAATGTATTACAACTTTGGATGATAGCGAGCTAATTACAAGGATCACTATAGTGTAACGTGTATAAAAGTGTGTAATCGCCAAGTGAATGGTTACGAGCTGGTGAGAGCAGTTACTAGTGTGTGTTTTGCCAAAATTAGCCAAGTGTTTCTATCTTAGCTCGCTATCCCATTTAAAAATAGAAAATATCTAAGCTAACAAACATTCCGTAAATGGTGCAAGTCCTCCACGATCTCCATAACGTCTATTTCAGTCATGCACGTGCGGAATAAACATGGAATATGCTCCAGGAATATCGCCAAGACCAAGTCCAAGTTCGTACTCCTGCAAAACAACATCATATTCAAAGTAGACAATCGTTAGAATAAGGATCCTTACTATGATCCATAATCCTGGTCCTGCAACACTTCTGAGGATCACTAGCTGAAACAGAAGCAAGGATCACTAAACCCAACAGTAACTGAGGATCACTGATCATTGGTAAATCCACCCCTAACAATAAGCATCCCAATTTGCGCCCATTCCTCCGTTGAACTCGGGTCCCGCACCCACTCCTATCTCCACAATCTAAAGCCATCTACACAAGGAGCACAATCCGCAACAGAGGCGTTTTTTAGTTTAGCTAAGCTGAAAATATACGGGTAAATATCTTTTAGAGGCCGAGTGGACAGCCACGTGTCCAACCAGAATCGGACATTACAACCATCGCCAACTTCCGCAATAAGCTTCTCTTGAATACGAATACGAATCCCAATCTTTAAGAGGTCCTTCTCCATGCATCCTATATCCTTCCAAACTCTCGGGATCGTCTTCTTCAACGGGATTAACTTAGTCGTGTTTCTCGTCATGTGAATCGCACACACTACCTTAGCCCATAGTTGATTAGGATCCATCTTATACCGCCACCACCATTTGGTCAACATAGCTTGATTAAAGTCTTGGATCCCCCACCCCATACCCATACCACCTCCTTTCTTCGGATGGACCAAGAGGTTCCATCTAACCCAACGGATTTTATGACCCAACCCGGTTTTACCCTAAAATCCCTGCGAAACTTGTCAAGCTTGTTGATAATAGCCTTAGGAGCCGGAAAAAAAAAGGTAATAGGAAGGAAGGCTCCCCAAAACCGATTTTGCCAGAGTCATCCTCCCCGCGAAAGAAAGGTGCCTAGCCTTCCACTTGGAGAGTTTATTATGGAATTTGTCGATCACGGGTTGCCAAAAACGAGTTTTCTTCATATTCACGCCAATAGGGATTCCCAGATAAAAGAACGGGAATGAACCAGCATCGCAGTTGAGCATCTGGGCTAGTCGAGACACCTCACTATCCTCCACCCCGATCCCAAAAAGTTTACTTTTCCGATAATTCACTTTGAGACCGGTAACGAGATTGAGCCATCTCAACATGCGATTAAGAGTAACCACATTTTGCTCCGACCATTCCCCTAAGAAAATAACATCATCCGCATAACAAAGGTGGGAGATAGTCGAACCACCGTTCGGAAGTTGGACTCCTTTAAACAAACCCAAATCATGCATTCTCAACATAAACATATTAACAACTTCCATAGAGATAATGAAAAGAAAAGGGGAAAGGGGATCCCCCTGTCTCAAACCCCGTTTAAACTTAAATTCTTTCGTAGGAGACCCGTTAATGAGGACCGAACCCGTCCCAGAAACAAGACAACCCTTGACCCACTTGATCCATTTAACAGGAAAGGCCATATAATTCATCATTCGGCATAAAAATTTCCAATTGAGCGAATCGTACGCCTTCTCGAAATCCACTTTAAAAATTAAAAGCTTCGTCTTCGACTTCTTAGCCCAAGCCACTATTTCACTCACAACTAAAGGACTGTCCAATATATTACGACTCCCCACAAAGGCCGATTGCGTGGGCGAAATAACATCATTAATCACCTTCTTCAGGCGGTTCGCAAGGACTTTTGAAATGATTTTATACACCGAGCTGACTAACGAAATTGGCCGGAAATTGGACAGATCCTGCGGGTCTTTTAATTTAGGAATAAGGGCAACAAAGGAGGGATTGCAACCTTCACTGATCACCCCATTCGAATGGAAGTCCCCCATTACCGCCGTAATTAACGGTTTCAAAGATTCCCAAAACGACTTGTGAAACTTCATAGAAAACCCGTCCGGGCCCGAGGCTTTACCGCTATGACACTCAAAGATAGCCTCTTTGACTTCAATAACAGAAAACTCGGCACAAAGAGACAAACCTTGCTGAACAGAAAGAGAAGGCAGCCCTGTGTTTGCGAAAAGCGGCCTGCGGCGAATAGGTTCTGAAAAATGTTTTTTAAACCAGGTTCTGACTTCCAATTTCAGCTCCACAGGATCCGAAATCCACGAGTCTTTAAATCTAAGCCTATTGATCCTGTTATGCACCATGTTCACGTTAATCAACCGATGAAAATAAGAGGAGTTCTCGTCTCCAAACGTGATCCAGTTAACACGAGCCTTTTGTTGCAAGTTTTTTCCTCTAATTGCCTCAAACCTTTTCACATTAGCCCGTAATTCAGCCCTTGACTTCTTCTCACTAAAAGAAAGCGGCCCCAACTCAGCTTTAGATTCGAGAAGATCAATAGTACCCATCATCTCCAAAACTTCTTTGTTCTCGGACACTTTGACTTCTCCTCTCCATTTTTTAATCTCCTTTTTAATGTTTCTCAGAATTTTGGCTAAGAATACATCACTGACATCACCCTCATTAGGAGCAGCCAAGCAAAATTCCACGATCTCCACTAGCTTCTGATCCCCAATCCAGGAGTTAAAGAACTTGAATGGAACGGGACCAAGTCAACAGAAGCACACAAAAGGGCCAAAGGGCAATGGTCGGAGAGGCCCCTTTTTTGCACCTCAAGTTTAGCAAGAGGCCACCGATTTAAGAAATCAACACAGACCAGAAACCTGTCGATCTTACTCATTTTAACCTCCAGATTATCAGAAATAAAGGTGAACTTACCTCCCGTCATCGGATACTCCTGAAGGCCCGTTCTGGTAATAAAGCCTTTAAAAGCATCTGCCGCAGCTCTATCAAAGCGCGAGTTAACCCTTTCTTCTTCTGCCCGAACCTCGTTAAAATCCCCAAACACGACCCAAATCCCAGCGAACTGGGTCTTTAAACCAAAGGAGTCGTCTACTGCTAGAATCATTCGGCTCATGAAGGTTCAAGATGTTCACTCTCTCTTCCACTCCGACAACCTAACCAGAGACAAAAAGGAATCTCTGGTTCTTCACAACAAACTCATCGCTAAAAAAATTCGAGTTCCAAATGGACACCAATCCCCCTGACTTCCCGTCTGAATCAACAGATAAACCTTTCATATTTGAGTTATCCCAGAACCGACGGAGAAAAAATTCCGACATCCCCACCTGATGGGTCTCCTGCAGGCCCAAAAAATTACACTTCAGCTTGCTTTTCAGGTTCCGAACCCAACCAGCTTTGTTAGGATCGGTGACTCTATTAATATTTAGAGAAATAAAATTCATGGGTCACGATTCAAATTAGTCTCCCCAGCAACCAGTTTTCTCACATGGTTGTCAAAGCCTTGAACCTCCACACCTATCTGGGAACCAAAAATCAAAAAGTATCCGAAACTTCCTTTTCAAAGTTATGTCTAATCGACGCCTCTGCCTCACCTGCTTCATCCATAATCGGAGGATCTTGCCTTGGAACCCCCCTCATCGCCGCACTTCTCTGTTCTTTTTCTAATCTAAAAATCTCCCCAATATTAAAAGGATCCGAATTCACCTCTATTGCATCATTCAAGTCGGGTGTTTTAAAGCTCTGGGCCTCCGGTCTGTGAAGTCTAACAGACTTGGGTCGAGTAGTAATGTAACTGGGCCTGTGAGGATCCATATTCGACTCAACACTTGGAGTATTATAATCATTAACCCCTAGGCCCACATCTTCTCTCTCCATCGGCACAACACTTGGAGTATTATAAGCATTATCCCCTAGACCCACATCTTCTCTCTCCTGCTGATCAGAGTCAGCCGCCGTACGAGAAACACGAGGAGTGTCAGGGTCCTTTTCATGCGCCGCATCCTTGGAAGAAGAAAAGTCCCCATGATTTCCCATGCAGGATTGCTCGAGGTCCGACATGCAACACTTCGAGTCCCTACCTCCAAATTCAACCGAATTTTCAGCGACCTTTGAAGATCCGGCAAGATCAGAGTCCTCCGACAATCTATCGGACAGAAAATATGGGCACCATTGTCCGGATATTTCTTCAACCCAACCGGTGAACGAGTGCTCCTTCCAGGTGATATTCAACTCCATTGAAATTCTTTTTTTTTTAATGGACCAAGACGGCCATCCTATCCTCTGCCATGTTACCATCGTTAAACGAGGCTTCCGATCTAACCAACAACCTTCCACATCTTTCCCCAATACGGTCAAAGACGTGACGATCCCACAGGGAAACCGGAACTCCAAACACCTTGATCTAGGCCACCCGTTCAAACAAAGGTGGTGTTCCATCCCAAACATAGAGCCTAGAGAACCAGGTAGCCCACTCCTCACCCCGATTTCTCAGAAAGTCATTAGCTACTTCTTGGTTAGAGAAGGTGACCAAGACTTTAAGGCCACCCAAGTATCTCAGAAAAGGACCTTCATCCACCAGCCCGTCAAGATGAGATTTGAGATTATTGAGAGTCTCAATATCTTTAACTTCCCCAATAAGCGGTCTAAGTTCCCACTTCTTCTTCGTTTCAGTGTCCATAGGAGGTAACTCAACAGTGTTGACTTGGATGATGCAAATTTTGTTTGAAACCACATTACTAAAAGACCGGCTATCTATGTTACCAGAAGTCATACCCACAACATTAGGCTTAGACCGACGAACAGGACCACCGAAATTAAGCCTAGAGAAGACCGACACTCTCTCCCCAGGGTTGAACTTCTCCTTCTTCGAGCCATCCCTATTGAACTTCGCCAAGTTAACTCCAATAATCGCACCATCAATACTGACCTCCTTCATACTCTCCATACACGAATCCACATCCCAAACATTAGAGAGTTTAACAAATCCAAAGTTATTCCCAGCCTTATCCTTCTTCCCCAGGATAAACACGTCCTCAAGATTGTCCATAAAAGCAAAAGCCTTCCATAATCTGTCCCGAGTACAGTCGTCAGGCAGATTGGAAACAAAGAAAGAGGTTGCATTGCGAAGCCTTAATTCCCTGTTCAAGAAAATCTTTTCTTTTCTAGCCTCTTTTTTGCTAAGCACAGTATTCCATCCATCATCTTTATTGAACCTCACATAGTTAGCACCAAAACTGCCGAAGAGACCCCTCCTACCCCCGCGAGACATTGCAACGAAACGAAACCACGGACCTTTAAAAGGTTAATAGGATTCGAACTAGTCTAGCTAAACTATCAGAGATAGCCGTGACCAGTATCAGACCTACTAAGCAATCAAGAATCCGGGCTTAGCAGGACCGAGCCAGGGAAAGGAACAGAAAAAACTCAAGAGAACCGGCCCGGAAGGCGAATGGATTAAACACCAACCTGAATAGAGAGAAAGGTTGCCACGGATCAGACCAGCAAAGGGAGCCAATGGAACCTCACACGCTATTCCTATAACGCTTCGCTTTTTCGTATTTTCTATTTATAGCTAGTTGTATTATACTTTCCTTATTTAGACATTTGTACTCTCATTTTTTTCCATTTCGTTTCAAATTGTAATCCGAGACTTGAAATCATAATGAAAATGCATTTGTTTTGATCATATTCTTGTTATAATTCTATGTTATGTGTGCACGACTTAATACGTTTGAAAACACGTTAAACTATTTCAAACATGTGAAAACAGTTGAAAGGTATCTTAATTTTGGTTCCCAAAACAGTTCTTATCAAGAGATTACCCAAATCCGTACAAAAATCGGGAATTCGGACGCTAATTCGGCGAATTACCCAAAATTTGGTTAAAACAAATAATTATAGAACTTATTATTAATATTTTAATAAAGCTAACAAGGTTAGCTAACATGGTTAATTAATTATTATTAATTATTAGTAAACAAATTAACTAAGTTAGTTAGCAAACTCAATTATACACTAACTCGGTTAATAAAAGGCAGTTAGATCAGTTAGTCACTTAAGAAACCTCAGGGGCTAAAGGGAAAATATAAAAACATGAATGTCAAAAAGGGGGCCCTTCTTTAAAGGGCCGGCCCTTAACAGGATTCGAACGCGCGACCTTTGCTTGAAACTCGAGTGTCTTAACCGGTTTATCCTCCTACTAGGAGCTGAAGGAATACAGAATTTAATTAATTTTATCCACTCCTTCGAAATTCAAATTTGATTCCCTTCACTGACAAATCAGAAAACACGTTAGACCCAAATCCTTTCCTTTCTTCTCATCCGGCGACATTACCATACTTCGATCCTTTTTTTTCCGATCAATCATTCCCAAATTTTATTCGGTTTCCATAACTCCCGAAATCTTTCCAATATCTCGGTTTATTTCCAAGGTTAACCGACACCCTCTAACACCTATAAATACCGACCCACACTTTCACTCGAACCTGCACCATTCTCTCGATCACCCTCACCCTCGTTTAAACTCGCGAATCCCGACAACACTCGTCTCGCTTTGTTCCGTCGCCGAACCAGCCGGACTGTCGCCGGAGAACCTTCCACCATCGCCGGAGAAGACGACATTCGCCGGGGTGGTACGATTTCGACTCTGAGATGCAATGTCTATTATTATATTTATTATTATTCTAAATATTAATCTTAAAATATTTGAATATTCTTATTATTATATTATTATTATTATATCAGTTATTATTATTATTATTATTATTATTATTATTATTATTATTATTATTATTATTATTATTATAATTAATAAACTTAATAATACTATTATTATTATTATTAATATCAATATTAATATAAGATTATTATTATCAAAGTTATGATTAATATTAATCATAATATTATTAAAAATTAGTCTTAATTATTATTGTTATTATTATTATTATCTTAATTAATATTATTATTTTTATTATTGCACATATTATTACTAATTATCATTATTAGTATTATTACTTATTAATATTAGATCTTAATTTAAACATTATTAATATTATTATTATCACTATTATTAAAATCGTTATTACTAATATTAGTATTATTATTATTATTAAAATAATTATTATTAATAGTAATTAATCTTACTAAGATTATTATTATTATTATTATTAAAATTATTATTTATATTAATCCTAATATTAATATTCTTAATTATTATTACTAATATTATCAAAATTTGTATTAATCCTAATATTATTAATGTTATTATTACTATCATTCACATTAATCTTAACATTATTATTAATACAAATACTATATTTTTTTATTAACACTGATATTATTATTAATCTTAATAAGGTTAGTAATATTAAATAGTATTATTTTCATTATTATTTAGAATTATCAGGTATCTAAACCCTAGCTATAAAACGCTACCTCATTAATTCGCAAACGTAATCCAAACACTAACTCAAATCGATACATATTAACTTATGCGTCACGTTCAAATCATTTGGGGCAATCTCTTGCAACCTCTTGGAAAATCTTTACACTCTACTCATCCTCATTTACAAGAAACGCAACGCAATCAATGTGAGTATACTCGATCCCCTTTTCGTTTTAAACACATTTGGGTGCAACATGTATTCCATATTCAAATTACACAACACTTGAGTCTTATTTTTATCACACTCTATCCACATTTAAACATGAAACGATTTGATTCTTGTAACCCCACATTCTATGCAACTTGAACGATATTTGAATGCAACTTCAACACTCTTTGAGTGCAACTTCATTTGAATGCAACTTCATTTGGATGCAACTTGAACGATATTTGAAAGCAACTTGAACGATGTTGAAAAGTGGTAGCTAGTGTCATCGTCTTCATGTTGGATATTGAGCAACTTCAAAACCTGTTTTATTCTACTATGCTATGTATCAAACTTGTATAATCGCCAACTTTTGTTGATTTTATTTTAATACATGTTGCAGGTTGATAGACAAGATGATGAAGAAGCAAGTTAGGGTGGACTAGAAATTCACCTAGAAAATAAACTATGTTTGAAATTTGATTTATGTTTTGATCATGTTTGAACAATGTATGACATTTTAGCATTTATGAAATTTAATTTAAATTATATTGTCACAATAGTGTTATGAAGCTTTTGAGCGATTTGTTCGTCTCATCCCGATGTTTCCGCCATCGGTTGGGGTGTGACAGATTGGTATCAGAGCCATAACTATAGGGAATTAGGTAGAATTGTTTTACTTTTACCTAGTCTATAGTTTAGGAGCTTTATCCTTGATGTGCTGTTTAAGATTATCTTCCCTTCTATCTTCTTTGCTTCCCTCTACTTTCTTTGGACTTTTAATATACATGCCTTTCCTAAGGCTAACTCAAAACACACTTGCAGGCTTTGAAGACACTCTTATAACACAATCGAAACGATTCATCAAAATAGGGGTGATTCCCACATTTGGTGGAGACTTTCACTCAGCTATACTTCGATTTTTGCACGAAATCTACCCTCAAGTTAGGAGTGATATCCAAATCTTGAATGGAGTTTTCCATTTCATATTCTAGTGGACCCTTATCTTTTGATAGGTACCAACCACACTAGGGTACGATGTTATCAAGTTAGAGGTGAAACTCGCATCTTGTTAACTAGTCCCACTCCTCGATTTCAATCTCGCCAAAGTTTCGATTTTCCCAATCGATTAAGGACGTGTAGTAACTGGAAGGACAAATATCGTTAATCGCTTCTCGATGAGAGTATTTGTCTATTAGGCCAAAGCACGTTTCCTTAATTCGAAAAGGATTTCGATTTACTTTGGAATAGTCGTATATTACGTTCCGTGACAATCCATGTTTTTAAATCTCTTTTATGTCATCTCAATTACTATGTGTTTTACAATTGAGCGTTATTTTCATTTCAAGCTAGGAGACACAAATCACACTATCATCGAAATCTAAAACAACTAATAATATTCTTTCGTGAACAAACTAAATTTATTATGCTTTCATTTTACATGTTACGCTATGTGTTAGCATTTGAAAGTCTATGTCAAACAATGTTATACTGTGTGTTAGCATTCGAAATTCTATGTCAAACAATGTGCTATGTGATAGCATTTGAAATTCTATGTGAAACAATGTGCTGCATTCATGAAAACAAGTTTTCCTAAACAAAACATTATGATTAAAGTCTCATCCATTCTTTGTTTTGAATTCTTAGATGTCGTCATCTTGTCAATCTTCCCACTCATCCAAGAAGTCCAAGACTAGCTCTCAAAAGAAGATGATGGCATTCATGGCCAATCAGATTGCTCGTATTGTCCCTAAGATCGTGAGTGAGATTCAAGCTTCAAACACTCCCAACACCTCTGTTGACTCGAAAGTGGTCCAACCCAAACCTTTAACCTTTAACTACAAACACTTTGCCTCTTGCAACCCCAAACCTTTCACTGGCAAAGAGGGGGTGACCGCTATGCTCGAATGGTTCGATAGCATAGAGGTTACGTTCATTAGCAGCGAGTGTCCTGAGGAACTCAAAACGCGTAGTGCTACTGGAGTGTTTCAGGCTAGAGCCTTAGAATGGTGGACCAATGAAAGGAATATTCGTTCAAACGAAGTGGCTTATGCATTACCTTGGGAGGAGGTGAGACAAATGATGATGGAGGAATTTTGCCCTCCTCATGAACAGCAAAAGCTTGAGGAAGAATTTTGGGCCCTCAAGCAAATCGGTGATGACAACCTCGCCTATACCACCCGTTTCAAACAGTTGAGCTTCATTGTACCATACCTTGTGTCAACCACTGATCTCATGATCAGAAAGTATATCCATGGGTTACCTTCTGGCATGCGTGACACTATTGAAGCAGCCAAACTTGACAACATCGAGGCTGTCTATCGTCTCGCAGCTAGCCTAAACAACAATCGCGTCCGCGATAAACAAATTGCAACCCCTACCAGCTCCTCTAAGCCAGCCAACCAAATTACCCACCAACCAAGTGGTAATCAGGGCAAGAAACGTCAGTTTCAAGACCCTGTTTGCAACGTGGTTGTACCTGCTGGAAACCCAAACCCTAACACACCTGGAAACGCTAAGAGGCAATACACCGGGACTCGGCCAAAGTGCCCCATTTGCAACTATCACCATCCCACCAATACCCCATGTCGCCATTGCACTGTGTGCAACCGTTTTGGTCACCATACTGCCCACTGTCCGCGTACCCAAAACCCTAACCTAGCAAACAATGTTAGAGCCTGTTTCAAGTGTGGGGATACGACGCATCTTCGTCCACAATGCCCTTTATGGAATCAAGAACGGCAACAGGCACTACAAGGTCCAGCTCAAGATAACAACGAAGACATTGATGTCAACACCTGATGGAAGTCCGTCACGATTAATGTTATTCTTCAACATTCATGTTTCAATGATCAACCATCATTTTGTTCCTCTTCGTTCAGCCTTCCTTTTAAAGATTTCGAGGACGAAATCTCCTAAAGTAGGGGAGACTGTAACGCTTCGCTTTTTCGTATTTTCTATTTATAGCTAGTTGATTTGTACTTTCCTTATTTAGAAATTTGTACTCTCATTTTTTTCCATTTCGTTTCAAATTGTAATCCGAGACTTGAAATCATAATGAAAATGCATTTGTTTTGATCATATTCTTGTTATAATTCTATGTTATGTGTGCACGACTTAATACGTTTGAAAACACGTTAAACTATTTCAAACATGTGAAAACAGTAGAAAGGTATCTTAATTTCGGTTCCCAAAACAATTCTTATCAAGAGATTACCCAAATCCGTAAAAAAATTGGGAATTCGGACGCTAATTCGGCGAATTACCCAAAATTTGGTTAAAACAAATAATTACAGAATTTATTATTAATATTTTAATAATTAAGCAAATTAATAAAAATTAATTAAAATAAATAAATTATAAAAAGATTAATTGATAAAATTAATGTTGTTAAGTTATTAAAGCTAACAAGGTTAATTAATTATTAGTAAACAAATTAACTAAGTTAGTTAGCAAACTCAATTATACACTAACTCAGTTAATAAAAGGTAGTTAGATCAGTTAGTCACTTAAGAAACCTCAGGGGCTAAAGGGAAAATATAAAATCATGAATGTCAAAAAGGGGGCCCTTCTTTAAAGGGCTGGCCCTTAACAGGATTCGAAGCGCGACCTTTGCTTGAAACTCGAGTGTCTTAACCTGTTTATCCTCCTACTAGGAGCTAAAGGAATACAGACTTTAATTAATTTTGTACACTCCTTCGAAATTCAAATCTGATTCCCTTCACCGACAAATCAGAAAACACGTCAGACCCAAATTCCTTTCTTCTCATCCGGGGACATTACCATACTTCGATCCTTTCTTTTTTTTTCCGATCAATCATTCCCAAATTTTATTCGGTTTCCATAACTCCCGAAATCTTTCCAATATCTCGGTTTAATTCCAAGGTTAACCGACACCCTCTAACACCTATAAATACCGACCCACACTTTCACTCGAACCTGCACCATCCTCTTGATCACCCTCACCCTCGTTTAAACTCGCGAATCCCGACAACACTCGTCTCGCTTTGTTCCTTCGCCGAACCAGCCGGACTGTCGCCGGAGAACCTTCCGCCATCGCCGGAGAAGACGACATTCGCCGGGGTGGTACGATTTCGACTCTGAGATGCAATGTCTATTATTATATTTATTATTATTCTATATATTAATCTTAAAATATTTGGATATTTTTATTATTATATTATTATTATTATATCAGTTATTATTATTATTATTATCATTATTATTATTATTATTATTAATAAACTTAATAATACTATTATTATTATTAATATTAATATTAATATTAATATTAATATAAGATTATTATTATCAAAGTTATGATTAATATTAATCATAATATTATTAAAAATTAGTCTTAATTATTATTGTTATTATTATTATTATTATTATTATTATCTTAATTAATATTATTATTTTTATTATTGCTAATATTATTACTAATTATCATTATTAGTATTATTACTTATTAATATTAGATCTTAATTTAAACATTATGAATATTATTATTATCACTATTATTAAAATCGTTATTACTAATATTAATCTTAATATTAGTATTATTATTATTATTAAAATCATTATTATTGATAGTAATTAATCTTACTAAGATTATTATTATTATTATTATTAAAATTATTATTTATATTAATCATAATATTAAAATTCTTAATTATTATTACTAATATTATCAAAATTTGTATTAATCCTAATATATTTAATATTATTAATGTTATTATTACTATCATTCACATTAATCTTAACATTTATATACTATTATTTTGCAACATATTGTTGCATTAGTAGTTGTACCAACTGCTTAAAGTTTAGTACATCATTAGCAACCATTCTTTGCAATGGTAGTTGTATCTTTTGCATATCATTGTTGTACGTTGGTTTTTGAGAGGTTTATAAAAGTTGTGGGTTGGTTTCTGAATTGTTTATGCAAATTGTACTTTGTGCTGTTATATAGGTTATTTATTTGCCTGTTACCTTTATCTGACCGTCACTTTCTCCCTCTAAAAATCGTTGCCTCTTTCTCGCACTTAAAGTTTGTCGTTCTGTTGTCGACGGTCGGCGACCGTGTGTTATTTGTCGAGAAGAGAGGCAGACAATGGGTTGCCTTTGGGGTTTTCGTCGTCTTCGTTGCCGGCGGTTCCGACCGTCTATGGCGACGGGTTTGATACTTTCATCATTGAGGATTGGGAGTTACTCTAACTCTCTTCTTGTAAAGAGAGAAACAGATAGGGGGTTCCATAGAGAGAAGCATAGAGGGTTTCTGTTTTCGGAAGCTCTGGCCGTCGATTGGATGGCAGTAGATTTGTACGGTGTCGATGATGATGATGGTATCATCAGAGATGCCGTAAAGCTGGCCGCCTTTGCCGACATTATAGGCGCTATCGTTTTGGGTCTATACAGTGGTCCGGTACTTTTGTTCATACACGAGGGTTTGCTGTCGGCCGATTTACTTCTCGGACGATATGAAAGGGTTTCGTTGCTTGCTTAGAATCCTTATTGTACAGTCTATGATGACATCGTTCTAAGACTTACACAATTAAATTTTTGGATTGCAAATTTTAGAGATATGTCAATTTCATTTATTTGTCTGAATGTTTATGATCAATTTGCTGTTGTGTAGACACACCACCAGAATAATTGATTTACTTTGTTCGTTTTGATGTTTTTTTTTACTTCAGTTGCAATTGATTTGATTACTCTGTTTAGTTACTTTCGATTACTGCAAATTCTTAGATATTAACTTTGCACTTTTTCTTTTGATATTGAATTTTAAAAAGGTGGGTTTGTTGGCAGAGTAGTAATAAATAAGATTAACATGTTGGCAAGATGGTACTGTGTAGGGAAGACGAAGGGATAGATTTGGAAATTTGTTATCCATGTGTTAAAAGAACAAGTATTGTAGTATTCAAACACAAATCAATATTGATATTATGTATTATATGTCTTTCAAGGAAAAAATGATATCATGTCATCTTTGTTTGGACACTACAAACTTAAAAATAAATAAATTACTATTGTTAAGGTTGCTAACTTAAATTATGCTTTTATATACCGAATAAAATTGCTTAGCTTTATCCTACGTTGCTCGAAGAATATGATTTCAATTTACCATCTAAAAGACTTGACTAACTGCATGTTTTCTTATGTTGAAACACTTTGATGGTTTTTCGACGCTTCTGAGCCCTCGTTTAGAAACAATTATTAAGGTATCATAGAATACAATAGTATTATACCCAGAAAGAAACTTAGAATGCAAGAAATCGAAGTATCAATATCATCACCTTTCGGTTCCGTTTTCTCTCCGGCTTTGTCCGTATCTGCTAATTCAATTTTTTTTCGCAAAGGCCTCTACCCTACTTTTTGCTATCTTTCGTTCTTCGGAATTTTGAAAACGAATCTTCACCTCACCTTCAAATTCATAATCATTCTTCAAAAGTTGTATACTGCAACATGGATGACACTTACCTTCCAAAAACGCGTAGACTTTTTTTTCGGTCTTGTTCCTATACACGTTGGACTTCAGTGTCATTGTCATTTTAAACTTCCTTTTTTCGTACACATACGAGTGATATTCCACCATGTTGTACTTGGAAAGTTTGACTGGCAAACCTATTTTGTGGTTCGCTTGGTTGATAAATTTTGTGATATTTTTCTTCGAAAGCATCTTGACAATTGCACTTTTTGTGTATGTTAGGTCATCTCTACTTAGGGCTGTAAACGAGTCGAGCCGAGCTAGACCCAGCTTGAGCTCAGCTCGAAAGCGATTTGAGCTGGCTCAGCTCGAGCTCGAATTTCAAATCGAGCTGAGATTTGAGGCTCGGGCTCGACTCGATTACAATTCGAGCTAGCTCGGCTCGACTCGATCTAGCTCGAACTAACAAAGAACCGCAAACTTTACTACTTAAAAAACCCTTAAAAATGAATTTCTTCATAGACTAAGGGCCATAATTGCCATTTGATTTAACCATATGGCTAATATGCAAGTATAAATAGTTAATTCGTACATTGTCTTTACCTTCTTTTATAGGGGAGATACTTCCTTAGTTTTTGTTTTCTAAGCGATGTGGGAAAAAAATGAAGGATGTAAACTTTATCGAGCCAGCTCACGAGCTGAGCTGGCTCGTTATTATTAATACAAATACTATATTTTTTTTATTAACATTGATATTATTATTAATCTTAATAAGGTTAGTAATATTAAATAGTATTATTTTCATTATTATTTAGAATTATCATGTATCTAAACCCTAGCTATAAAACGCTACCTTATTAATTCGCAAACGTAATCCAAACACTAACTCAAATCAATACATATTAACTTATGCGTCACGTTCAAATCATTTAGGGCAATCTCTTGCAACCTCTTGGATAATCTCTACACTCTACTCATCCTCATTTACAAGAAACGCAACGCAATCAATGTGAGTATACTCGATCCCATTTTCGTTTTAAACACATTTGGGTGCAACATGTATTCCATATTCAAATTACACAACACTTGAGTCTTGTTTTTATCACACTCTATCCACATTTAAACATGAAACGATTTGATGCTTGTAACCCCACATTCTATGCAACTTGAACGATATTTGAATGCAACTTCAACACTCTTTGAGTGCAACTTCATTTGAATGCAACTTCAACACTCTTTGAGTGCAACTTCATTTTGATGCAACTTGAACGATATTTGAAAGCAACTTGAACGATGTTGAAAAGTGGTAGCTAGTGTCATCATCTTCATGTTGGATATTGAGCAACTTCAAAGCTTGTTTTATTCTACTATGCTATGTATCAAACTTGTATACTCGCCAACTTTTTTTGATTTTATTTTAATAAATGTTGCAGGTTGATAGACAAGATGATGAAGAAGCAAGTTAGGGTGGACTAGAAACTCACCTAGAAAATAAACTATGTTTGAAATTTGATTTATGTTTTGATCATGTTTGAACAATGTATGACATTTTAGCATTTATGAAATTGAATTTAAATTATATTGTCACAATAGTGTTATGATGCTTTTGAGCGATTTGTTCGTCTCATCCCGATGTTTCCGCCATCGGTTGGGGTGTGACAATTCCGGAATGAGGCTCATCGTCGAGCACTTCCGGCGACGGTTGATTAACTACTACTACTTATATTATTGGATGATGAGAAAGGTAGATTCCTATATATTAAAACTTAACCTAAGTTCACCAGCTTTCAAAATGTTCTTGAAAGTGGTGACGCCGTCAACTTTATTTAAGCTACCGGAAATAATAGATTTATCCATGCAGTAGCCGTAAATCATGACGTTATCGTACGACTTGTTCAATGGGGGTGGTGGATATACATTTAGTCACTTTATACAAATATAGTCCCTTAAAATAAGAGGTGTTTTATGAACGACTTTAAAATAAGTACATAAATAGCCTCTTCAGTCTTCAAGGATATTGTTGTTATTTTACATTGATTTAGTTACGTAGATAGTCTTGGTGGTTTACCAAATTTTATTTTTATTTTTATCATGGTAACACTCCTCAAAGTCAATATTAGGCCGGTTTGCTTAGGTAATAGTGGGGCCACCCTGAACAATTGATTTCTTCTTGATTTTCGTATTTCAGGAAATGATTGAATAGAAAATAAAGATAAAAGTAAAATAAAATAAAATAAAAATAAAAATAAAAAAGACACAAATAAGGACAAGGTTGGTGTATATATAGGGTGCCATTCATGAAACAAAGTATATCTCTATCTAAATATAGAAAGTCGATGGGTTCCTCAGAAGGTCTCAAGAGTCTCAAACATATCAACACCACAACCACCAAAGATGATCCAAGATTTAAGGAAGAGGACCAACCTTTGAGCCCTATGGCTCGGTTGTTCCATGAACCTGGTTCCAATGTCTATATCGTATCCATGATGGGTTGCAAAACCAAGATCAACCCCGATGTTATCAAGCAAAATTTGGTTCATTCTCTAGTCCGCCATCCTCGATTCTCAAGTTTGCAGGTAAACAACAACTATACATTCAATACATGTTTATTTTTATATTTAACATGCAAAGAATGACTTTGATTCACCATACATATTCATGAAGTGACTACACTCGATGCTTCACATTCAAACTTGTGCTCAATGTTATTCAGCCTAGTTACTAACTAGGCGAAAACTCTATCGCATAAAAGGCATTGATATATTTCTGTCTCTCGAGAATTTTGTGACACCAAAGTTAAAGCGATATAAATTGTGTCGGGTTCAGACTGAAGGTTTTACATAACCCCGACCCAGGGCCGTTCCAACCTTTCTGGAGGCCAAAGGCGAAATGAAAATTTGGGGTCCTTTTTCCTTCTTTGATTATTATAAACGATACTTTGTTATCCGTATTTGGAACGAAACAAAAATCTAACACAACTATAATATAGAGTGGTTTGCTTGTACAAGAAAATCAAACAAATCTAAAACAATATTTGCACTAATATTAATTGTTAGCATATTGATTTTCTTTTAAGTGGAGGCCTTATTTTTTTCGGCTCTAGGCCCAAGTCTGGATTACTTGTATTATATGTCCGACCCTGTCCCAACCATTGTGCTTGGTTAATATGTTTTATTTTATTTTTCTTATATTTTTTACTTTTAACCTTTGTACTTTTCATCTTTTACAAATTTTCTGTTTTATGTTTCAGTGATTCAGTCTAAATTTTGAGAATTAACATGTTGCAATGTGGGTGTGTGGTTCAAAGTTTTTCCGTCTATTTTTTCCTGTTAAACGGCCCTGTCGCAATGTGCAGGACCTAGGTCGAGTTAGTTACTATTTTTTATGTTTTATGTTACGTGTAATTTTTGCGTTCAATATTCTTACGTCTACCTTTCGTTCGGTTTAATGGACTGATCGCAACGTGCGGGTCATAAATACTAAATAACTCATGCATGCAACTCTAAATTTCAGGTTACCGATAAAGAAACTGGAAACATCAAATGGGTACCAACAAATGTTAACATCGACAACCATGTTATAGTCCCAGAAATCGATCCAAACATCGAGTCTGCCGACAAGTTTGTCGAAGACTATATATCAAACCTCAGCAGATCTTCAATCGACAGGTCTCAACCTTTATGGGATCTCCATCTTCTTAATAACATCAAGACAACTGATGCTGAAGGAACCGGAGTTTTTCGTTTCCACCATTCTTTAGGCGACGGTATGTCTTTAATGACGCTTTTGCTCGCCTGTACACGCCAAGCGGCCGATACTGACGCTTTACCGACACTTCCTATGAACAAAGACTCAGCTTACATTAAAGTTACTAGTGTTTGGTCGGTTTTGGTAATGCTTTGGAACTCCTTTGTAGCAATGATGATGTTTGTTTGCACTGGGTTGTTTCTTAAAGACACCGAAACGCCACTAAAAGGGTCCGCAGGTGTCGAGAATAGACCGAGGCGGTTTGTTCGCAAGAGTGTCAGCTTAGCAGACGTTAAGGCGGTGAAGAACGCTATGAATGTGGTAAGTAGTAAGTTGTAGTTGGTTAGATATAGATTTATGGCAATTGATAAGCGTTCAATGTGTCACTAAATGATGATAAAATATTTATGACGACATGCAGACGTTGAACGACGTCGTACTTGGAGTCACTCAAGCAGGTCTATCGCGTTACTTGAATTATAGATACGGTAATTATTCATTAATCTTGCACACTCTTTCTAATGTTCGAGATTAACATTTTCAAGTGTTTTTTAAAAACCATAAAAAAATAACATTTCCTAATTAAGTAACAACATTTATTCTTTTATTCTTTTTTAATTTGTCTATGTGATACTTCTAATTGGACGCAAGAAACCATAGTCTTTAATTTATTTAAATTATCTTTTCGAATTTATGGGCACAAGAAACATATATATATATATATATCTTGCTGTCATGACGCAAGACCAGAAATTAAAGCTAGACATGTGACGATGTATCAGTGAAAAAAAAATCTTGTAATATTAAAATTGGTTGGCCCTTTTTTTTAAAATATTCAATACATATTAATAAATGTCACTATTTAAGGATTTCAAGGATTTTTTTTAGATTCAATTCCAAAATCTTCTTTTGTTGAAATGAATAGGGTAATAAATTGAATCCGCATTTCAATTTCATCTAGATTACATTCCATTTTATGAAATGAACAGTACCTAAAAAACTCAATCTTTTGGGGACACCATAGCATATGCGGCACTATTGGAAATCATGTCACTTGTTAACAAGAGTTGGCTAACTAAAAGATATATTACGCTATAGTCACTATTTGAGTTTGTCATTAGGTGAAATCAACCGTATCGGTAGAGGTGATCATCATGATAAAAAAGACTTCATTCCCAAAGGCGTTCGACTTCGTGCTACATTCTTTTTCAATCTAAGAGCAACCACCAGGATCGATGTGAGTTCATCACCATCTTTACTTCTCTAAAAATACCTGCCTAAATATGTCGCCAACTATTTTCAATGAATTTGGACGTTGATTATCCAATGAACTTTATTATTATTTTTGGTATTAAAACCAATTGAATTTTCATTTTTTTTGGTGAAAACCACAAAGGAAAAAAACACCAAAAATGAAACTCTAATTAGTTTTAAGTACACCAAATATGAAAAAAAAAAAAAAAAAAAAAAAAAAAAAACCTAACCCAACTCCACTCTTTTTCTTTTCGTACATGATCATTAGACTTTGGTCGAATCAATGAAAAGCGGAACTTTGGGTCGATGGGGCAACCAGATAGGTTACGTGCTTCTCCCTTTTGCAATTGGACTCAAGCGCAACCCGTTAGACTATGTGAAAGAAGCCAAGGCAGTCATAGATAAAAAGAAAGTCTCACTGGAACCTTTGTTCGCTTATTTCGTTGCTAGCCTGGTTCTCAAGTTGTTCGGGATTAAGGTACACATGTTACACTAATACATTCATGTACGTTAATCTAGTTAGAGAACGAAAGCCTTTAAATTACTAATCATATTTGGGATTTGTGCAGGCTGTAGGGAAACTGAACCACAAAGTGTTCTTTAATACAACCTTGTGGTTTAGCAATGTGCCTGGACCGGAACAAGAAGTCACATTTTATGGGCAAGACATAACTTATATTGCTCCTAGTTGCTATGGACAACCTAATGTAAGTATCCATGTAACTAACTACATACTATAAAACCATGCGTCAACTATGGATTTAACGTCAATAAGTATACATCTTTACCGTCGATCGATATATGATGGCTATATAACTTGGATTCTAACTACAATTGTTTATAATGTGTAGGCGTTGATGATTCATATAGTGAGTTATATGGATAAATTGACATTTGTAATATCGGCTGACGAAGAAACAATACCAGATCCTCATAGGTTGGGCGATGATCTTGTCGAATCCCTTCAATTAATAAAGGCTTCTGCTTTAGCAAAAGAGAGTACCAAAGACAAGTAATCAAAGGAAGAAAATATAGAGATGATGTTGTTTTGATAACATCATTAACGTGCCATCGTTGAAATTGTAACACGGTTTTAATTAATATTTTGTTTGTTATATTATAGTGATGTGTGGTGATGAGTACACCGTCACATGTTATATCCAACTAGGCTTCATTGTTGTATTGTATCATTGTCTAAATAAGATATTTCCTTTTATCCTTGTTGTTCATGAGCACCGGTAGCATAATGAAATTAATGCAATCCGATTTAAGTGTCTTTCTCCATAATTAATGAGCTCGATCAAACCCTCAAAACCTTCATTTTAATGCTAAGTTTATTCCTTAATACTTGCGAGTTGACCCCGCGATGTTACGGGTGTGACTAAAAATAAAATTATAAAAGTTTTATTCTAAATACCAAAATGGGTCAAGAGGGAAGGACCTAGGTAGAGAGGTCTGGATAGGTGGGCGCACCCCCTGAAAAAAATATTTAGTGTATTTTATAGGGTACAATCTCAATTGCACCCCTTGAAAATTTGGTTAAACCCCTTGAATATATTTTCTGGATCCGCCACTGCGGGTCAACTCGTTTTTACAGGAGTCAACCCGAACCCGATCTGATTTTAAAACGAGTGAACCGAACATGACCCCTTTAATTAAAACGGGTGAATCCCAAAACGACTCGTTTTTTAAATCCCAAAACCTATTATTTTCTTTCATTTAGTGTTGCGGATCGTGTCTAGAATTACCGCCCATGCTTGTCATCATCAATTTCTTTCAACCTTTCGATGCATGTTTAAATCGAGTTTCACATTCACCGATCTCAATTTCATCATTTCTTCATTTTATTCAATTGATTTTTTGTTCTCTGATTTTTTGTCCAGGTTGCTAATGACAGTTAGTGTCGACAATAGAGTTACTGCTAACGAGTTCCCAATGATGCCAGGAGTTACCATTGCTCGGTTCCTATTGATGATTAAGACGTGGGGGTGGCTTGCGTTGATTCAACATGGAGGCTGCAGCGTTCCCCACCCACTCCATATCGCACAATAAGACGTTAAAGTGGGTTGTGTGTATGGAACAACAACTGATAGCCTTCTTCAAGTTATGTAAGAACCCAAATAACCTAGATAGCTAGGATAAGTATGGTATCGACATATCGTATTCACGAGCAACATGTGATTAGTAATATATGTAGTTGTTGTCAAAGTGGTGGCCCATGTGAACATTTATAATGGCCCAATAAACTAATCTTCTGGTCCACTATGCGAGCCCATAAAAGAAACAAAACCAAGGCTCTTTTGTGTCATGGATTTTTAGTACAAGAGCATGGATTTTAGATCAATAGTTCAATACTTTAACGTACTATGTGAATTTAATGCAATTGAAGGACACCATAACACAAAAGAGTGTATGACGACATGAGATTTGACCCTTTTACCATTAACATATTTTTTTTCTTTTTTATTAATTACTAAAGTTCGTTTTTCTACTTTTATTAATATATTATAAAAAAGTGAAAGTGTATTACATTTTTTTGGTAATATCGGTGTGTTTAGGAAACAAATAATACGCGATAGAATGTACATATCGTCTACAATGCCAACGGCTAGTTGTTTTTTGTTTTGTTTTGTTTTTTTTTTTTTTTTTTGAATTTAAACCGTCCTAATTACTTATTTTCACACGAACAACAAAGGACGTGGAACGAGCTTTTGTTGTCCACATAAGTCGGTGTATAATTCGAAACCATACACGAGCAATTCATCCTAGAAACATAAGTACCTTTGCATTATGTTATATAATATGATTTTAAGAAACGAGGTAGCCATGCCCTTTTCTTAAAATCAGCTTCCAATTGTTCAAGAAGCTCTAGAAGTAATTCAATATATATTAGGGAATTCCATTGCTAATTAACCCACCACAACCTACAAGCGGATCTCGTATATTTTTTAAAAGTTAATTACAAAGTCATTTGGCTATAAAAATATCTTTGGGTTTATGTTTAAAAATTCTGCATTTTGGATATGTGGTTTTCATGGAATGTGATGGAATTGAAATTTGCATAGAAATTGAAATTCGATTTGGAATTTAAACATTCAAATAGAAATTTAAATTTTTTGAAATTAGAATCTCAATTCCATCTCTGATGTATTTGGTTGGCAAATTGTAAACCCTAAAAACATCAAGAGTCAAACACATTCTAATAACACATTCTAATAACGACAAAATTTGGCTCTCATTTTGAACTTTTTAAAACAACCTTCATAATTACATCCAAAATGATTTAAGTTGTACATGATCAAGCTAGTTTGATACATTTGACGTAAATGATATACCATGTTCACCAAAACACAAGTTTTTAAGTAACTAACATAACAACCAAAGACCATGCCCGTAAATTTTACATAACCCAAAAGTTTAACATCATGGCATCGGGGAAGCGCATCTTCTTGTGTGTTTGCCTCAAGCTTGATACTATTTTAAATTGAGGATTTACCTACAACATTTCCAACATGTTAGTAACGACAATTTACACAAACATAGTTCATTCTAATTGTTTTCCTTCAAAGAAACAATAGTCATACTTTCAAATGTTTTTCATTCTTGTGGACATACTAAGTTGTTTCCCCTATGTCATCCGAAATCATTCTTTTCATTCTCAAATCATTTTCGTCTTACAAAATGACCATTCTATTCAACCCAATAGAAATCTAAATTCCACTTTTGGGTTTTCATCCACTTACCACTCTTTACCCAAATTGACCCGCTTCAACGGGTCAACTTCATACCACTAAGCTACGACTTAAAACCAACTTTCTGCATAAAGCCTTAACTAATTGAACATTACCAACTATTACCAAACTAACTTGTAAGCTAGAAGAATTTACCTCGATCTTGGTTCCCTTGTTGTTTCGAGTTGCTCGACCCTTCTTCCTTCGCTCCTACACTTGATAAATACATACTTAGATTTCATGACTTCTTTCCATTAGCATGTTTTTTGATGTTCCGCTTCCACTTGTGAACATGTTAGGCATTTCGCTACATACTTAATAATGTCGCGTTTCATTCTATGCCACCAATAGTTCTTTTTCAAGTCTCGATACATTTTTGTTGCTCTGGGGTGTACATAATATCGAGACTTATGAGCTTCCTCGAGTAATAAGGCCTTTGCTTCACAAAACCAAGGAGCGGAAATCAAGGAAGAAACAAGCACGCGAGAAGAGACGAAGCAAAAAATGAAGAAAAACATGTTATGGGGATGTCGGCATGTCCTGATTTTTTTCATTTTTGTTTCGTCTCTTCCTGAGTGCTTGTTTCTTCCTCGATTTCCGCTCCTTTTGCACACGATCGAACACCTGTAAAACATCCCAACTAATACATGTTGAAAACAACTAATAAAATGACCAAAATGTATACAATTGTAAGGAAAAAACATATGTGCTTTGCAACACATCACAATGAGTCTTAACTAAAATAAGTACACAAATCAACACGTATTCAACCTACATAACTACACTAATCACCACTCATCAACATAACAATAATCAAGTCCGCTACCTACCACACGATGAGCATCGATAGTTGCCTGAGCTTCAGATGGCATCTGATAGGTTGGATTGGGTTCTGCGTCACCCCCGGTGGTTGTGCGATGATGACGGCAGTGGCTGTGCAATGATGAGTACAGCAGGGTTCTGTGATGATGACGACACGGTAGTGGTTATGCGATGATGACAACAGCAGGGTGTGCGATAATGACGGTGGTAGTGGCCGATGATGACGGTGGTGGAGAGACCGGTGTTGATGGTAGGTGAGAATTGGGGAAAAAGTAGAGGATGTAGAGTGTTAAAATGACAAATGTGGGGGTATGTAGTTTGGTTAGGTTTTTGTTGAATGCGAAATGACCTAATTGCCCCTACTACAGTGTTTAGTGTTACCCACTTAACAGAATATTCTGACGGGAACATACTTTAGGGATTCAGAATGTAGCGTTTTTCAAACAACTTGGATGCAAGTATCCGTTCTCACAAAGTAGGGACTTAAGTTGATTTTTGCCACATACTACAAGTACGCAAATTGCACTTTACTCTTATTATTAAGTAAATTATAGAAAGTATCTGGCATTCAATCATCTTACACTAAATTGGCATAATATATAAATGAAAGTTAGTCTTTTAACCTAAAGTTGCAATACAATGAAAACCACAAAACCCAACATGTAACTTCTTAAACTTAACTAGTATTAAACTCCGTGCGAGTTGCGCTGCAGTTCCTGAATCGTTATATACAATTTGTTAGGTAAATAATAACAAATATAGTTATAACCGAAAAAACGATGTTGGTGATTTGCACCACTTTGATTACAACTTTTAACCGACAGTGCGATGACCAACTGTCACACCCCCAAAATACCACCTAGGGAGTGTCCCTGCTAGGCGTGTGACAAACCAATAACGAGCCACCAATTGATAAGTTTGTAAGTAAATACCAATTATTAAAGAATTATACCAATAATAAGTTTAGTAATTCCCAATAAGTTCAGTGGAAGCAAAACAGAAAACTATCGTCAAACAGTATCAATAAGCCAAGTTATAATGTCAAGAACATCTCATGAATCTCTTCAGTCGACCCATGACCACTCCAGCTTCCTCAGACAGCAAGTTCCTCAATCCAGGATACCTAACGACCTGCGAGCATGCAACAAGTGTATCAGACAAAGCTGGCGAGTTCACAGTTTTAATAAAACGTTAGTTACCAAGTATTTAATCCAGTCTGTTTAACAAATACGATAGCAATGTTGATAATATCTCGATACTGAACAGGACGGCTCTTGATGTACGTTTTGCCCGTTCCCCAGTGCTCCTATCAAAGCACTGGGCCCGACTGGGTCATTAGTTCACACCCGCCCTCTCTCAGGAACGGGGTGAAGGTGCCACACCTAAGTAGTGCTACCAACTAATACCCCGCTACCACCCACGATAGCAAAAGATGGGACTTAAGAGATAGAGAGTGAGAATATTATCCAACATTCCAGTTTTACCCAAAAGACTTATCCCTTCCCGGGATACCCACTGACTGTCCCAAACCACCGGGACGCATGCTCAAAGTAGTGAACTCACCTGGGTTTGCTCGGTAAGGTTAATGCACGTATTCCGAGTTGATCAATTAGTTCCTAGGGTGGTTATCACCAACCGTTAGAATCTCATTTTTCCCAAATCACACATGCAACATAACAACTTGTAACAATTACACGTAGCTACCAAATAAACATTTAGTCCTCATACTTTTCACATAGCACGTTCACGTCTCGCATAAACATTTCACAACGTCATACAAATCAATCAAATGTGCTATACAACCCGGAGTTCCACTCGCGGCCCATGACTTCACCAACCCAATCCATTCGGTGATCCAAATCACATCTGTGGGCCACCACCAGTGTGTAACCCGACCCAATTGCTGGCCCACAACGTCGGCCCAGACTAAACAGTTATACGGCCACAGAGGAGGCCCAACTCGACTGTGTGTATGGACATATGTTATATGGTTTGGGCCTAGTGTGCTTGAATCTAGAGGGTGGTCCAACTGAACCCAAGTTTCGTGCGATGGTATCTGGGCCCGAGACACAGATTGTTACCCAGCCGAGTTACCCCAACATAATTCATTCAGTGCCCCAACCATTCAGCCCAATCATTACCTATCATTCCCCATTCCATTTGTTTCTTTAGTGTGGTCAATAATTCAATAGCTCATGTACATATAATAACCTATCTAGCATACATGTGGTTTATCACGGTATTCGGCCCATCTTTAACATTTGAAGCCTAGTGAATCTCATGCTTAGTTATCACTAATAAATCGGTTCCCTTATCCTATATTCATGTCATCAACATCATCATAGTTACATACAATTCAACATAGCAAGTATTACTCACAATAGCCTAGTCGGATTGGTTACATCATTCCAAACATACAAATCAATCTTACCTTCATTAATACATATTGTTCTCACAAGAAATCAGAATTTTATATCGATAACATGAAGGATCATCAGGCACGGATCCATCAACACATCATATATCGGATCACGTATATCACAGTTACGCTACTCAATTACCATGCTAACAATCGGCCATATTCCATAAGTCTAGTTATCATATGTTACATCTAATCACTATATGTTAATAATGCACATCGATACAAACACATCACAAGATCAACTAGTAAAGAAGAAGGGTAACCACAATTCCGATCCAATAACCAACTGTTTCAAAGAGGAAGGGGGTCTCGTCCACTGTTGATGCGGTTTGGGAGAAGAAGGGTAGGGTTTGTTGGTTGCTATTGCGGGTTGAAGAATAAAAAGGAGCGACGTAAATAAAAAGTAGGCCGGTGATCCTAAATTTAATATCTATAGCATGCAAATGTTTAAGGTGGGCCGGTGATCACCAATGTGGGCCGAGAACCATTATACAGATTTGTGGATTCGGGTATACATATTCGAGGACAATTATCCATTAAGTAGTTATTGAAGTGTGAATATGTGGCCCAATTCATTCGGTTTTACTACACCAGTCGAATGACGCACAAAAAGTTTAGCAATTTTCCCTATAGTTAATCAGTTATACAAACGAAATCATTTAGTGTAAATAGGCACACGCAAGAAGTTGTGGGATTTCAAACCATGCTAACCTCAAATATCCGGGTCGTCACATCTTCCCCAACTTGAAAGAAATTTCGTCCCGAAATTTGCCAAGTAAGCACAGAAGAATGAAGAGAACAAGTAAAGATTGTTGCGGATTTTGCTCAGGTGTCACACCAAACGTCTTATTGGGCAACCTCTATAGTCGGCGCTGCTATTGTGGGATTAGGGTGGCGAACCAGATGCTATGGTCGGCTCCCCTCCTTCCTTTTCTCTCTCTAATCCTAATTGCCATGTAAATGTAAAGTGGAAGAAAAAGGGTGGACATGTATATAGGGAAAGATTGTAAAAAGAGGAGCAACTATACCACCACATATGCTAAAGGTACAATAAACAAAAGCAACAAATACTAAAGTTGCACAATGTACAACATCAACATGCCTAAGATTGTTTTAAATTAATAGTATATAAATTCTAAATGTGATACTAGGCCACAAGGCCTATTAGTGTAATTAACTTTTTTTTCTTAACGTGTTAGTTGGTTGGTTTTGGCTACACAAATCTACATCGTTATAACAATTACTTTAGCTTTGAAGACATGTGTATGATCAACTATACACATTTGGGCTTTAATGGGATTGCCATGTGTTATTGGGTTATTTTTTGTGACAAAGGGTTAGACTAGGTCGTAGCAAGTCATTTAGATTTAAATACATGTGAATGATTAATTATACACTCATGGGTCTTAATGGGCATTGCCATGTATTTATGGGTTAGTTTAGTTTATACAAAGGTCATAATAAGTCACTTTTCGTGTTAAATCAAGGAAAATTGGATTTTACTTATTGGTCGGCAAAAATCTCAACTAAGAAAATATTTTGTGGTAGTCTCAATTTTTAACTTATTTCCCTCAGTGATCCCATACTAACTAGAAGTTAACCTAGTTAGTTTTTGTTAATGTGGATTTACACATAAGCAGCCCACGTCATCAAAACTTTGCCATGTAAGCATGCCACGTCATCAAAACTTTGACTTGTTTGACACATAAATGGTCCACGTCAGCAAAAACTAACTGGATAACATTTACTTAGTAAGGGATCGCTAAGGGAAAACATGTTAAAAGTTAGGACTTCACGAAACATTTCCTTAGTTGTGAAAATTGGTGGCTAATATGTCAAAGTATAGATTATTGCAATCCAATTTTCCTGAAATCAATATGTATGATTACTAGTACACTTTTCGACCTTGTTGGGCCTTGCATATGCTAGTAGGTTAGTTTAGCTAATTACACAATATTGCCACATTAGATCATAACAATTCATTTTTGTGTTAATGACATGTGTATAATAAATTATATATTTGTGGACCTTTATAGTTCAATTTTCAGCCTTAATGGGTCTTATATTGTTAGCGGGTTAGTTTAAGTTACATAAGGGCCACATCGGGTCATAACAATTCATGTTGCTGTTAAAAAATGTGTATGATTAGCCTTACACTCTTGGACTTTAATGGGTCTTGTCATACGTTAGTGGATTAGTTTAGGTTACAAAAAACCACACATTAGGTTATAATCAGGGGCGGATCTAGGGGTGTTTTGGGGGTTCCCAGGAACCCCCTCGGTTTGGAAAATAATGGAAAAAGTTAGTGGAAACCTTGTATGATTTGAAAAAAATTGGTGAGAATCTATCAAAAGGAACCCGGTGAAAAAAATTGTTGGATCCGCCACTGGTTATAATAAGTTATTTCGGTGTTAAATACATGTGTATGATTTCTAGTAAACTTTTAAATTTTTCTGATCTTGTGATGTGTTAGTGGGTTCTCATCTGTTATCGAGGGATACCACCAAGCTTGGACTATATAGGTAGTTTTACAATGGTTGTCCGTTGTCCTGTCACAATTGGACCCCACACCGACAAACACTTGAAAAACCTAGGCGGGAATCTTTCTTCACATTACCAGTGGATATTATATGTTTTTGTTTTGAGTAATATTTTGATGAAGAACATATGAGAAATTATTTTTAGTAATGGGTACAATAATAAACAAAGGAAATAGACGCTTTATCTAAGCATTGGATCGAGTCTTAGCATGGATCGAGTCTTGGTCAATTTAGGTTTGCTAATTTGATACGTACTAGTTCGGCTAGACAGGTTGATAATATATCGTTTTTTTTCTATTTATAGAAAGAATTAATAATGGAGTAAGATAAAAACATAAAACATCATTATAAGGTTGGTGTATATAAAGGGTGCCATTCATGAATAGAAGTATATCTCTCCCAGAATATAGAAAGCTGATGGATTCCTCACAAGGTCTCAAGAGTCTTAAACAAATCAAAACCTCAACCACTAAAGATGATCCAAGATTTAAGGAAGAGGACCAACCTTTGAGCCCTATGGCTCGGTTGTTCCATGAACCTGGTTCCAATGTCTATATCATATCCATGTTGGGGTGCAAAACCAAGATCAAACCCGATGTTATCAAGCAAAATTTGGTTCATTCTCTACTCCGCCACCCTCGATTCTCGAGCCTGCAGGTAAAAAACCACTTTATAGTCCACAAAACCTCATAGTACTATTTTGTGTCGTGTTCATGTCTTAAACGTAATTGTCGTACTTTACTCACCACTTTACACACTATCATTATTAATATTTTTTTTTTGTTTTTTGTTGCTTTAATTCTCTAGCTACATTTTATGTTTTTTTGGATTACTATAATTAATCGACTTACACGTAAAAAAAAGAGATTTTTTTAGGCGACGGATCACTAAACCGTCACCACTAAACCGCTTTACTAAACTCATCTTTGCTATTATGAGTGAGATTTTACTCAATATTTCAGGTTACAGATAAAGAAACTGGAAACATCAAATGGGTTCCAACAAATGTGAACATCAACAACCATGTTATAGTCCCAGAAATCGATCCAAACATCGAGTTTCCCGACAAGTTTGTTGAAGACTATATATCAAACCTCAGCAGATCTTCAATCGACAGGTCTCAACCTTTATGGGATCTCCACCTTCTTGACATCAAGACGACTGATGCTGAAGGAACCGGAGTTTTTCGTTTCCACCACTCTTTAGGCGACGGTTTGTCTTTAATGACGCTTTTGCTCGCCTGTACACGCCAAGCGTCCGATACTGACGCCTTGCCGACACTTCCGGTGTACAAACATTCAACATATATCAAAGTTACTAGTTTTTGGTCGGTTTTGGTAATGCTTTGGAACTCCATTGTGGCAATGATGATGTTTGTGTGCACTGGGCTGTTTCTTAAAGATACTGAAACGCCACTAAAAGGATCCATAGGCGTTGAGAATAGACCAAGACGTTTTGTTCGCAAGAGTGTCAGCTTAGCCGATGTTAAGGTGGTGAAGAATGCCATGAATGTGGTAAGTTAATTAATCCACACCACTTTGTAGTTTTATAGATTTATAAGCGTCAACGTGTCACAAAAAATGGCCACTAGATAAGTGATTATTTTTTGGGTACCAAAATATTGCATGCATCACAATGAGTAAAATCTTGAACATGTTTCACAAGTGGAGTCGTCGCCATTGGCATCTTGCACTACTAGAAAAGTGGAAAATTCGACAACAGAGTGAGAAAATTGTTGGAAAATGGATGTAGCGATAATTTTCTTACGAAAGTTATGTCGGAAAAACCTTGTTGGAAAAGAAGGTGCCAACGATTTTCCAACAAAAGCTCAGACAACTTAGCGACAAAAATAGTGTCGTCACTATTTTCCGACAAGTTTCCAACAAAAATATTTCAGTTTTACTTTCAATTAGTGACAATTCTTCCACAAATCATTTGTAGCTATTTTGTCGGAAAGTTGATGAAAAAATAGGGTGTTTTTTTTCGTTAAAAAGTCGTCGCGAAATCATGGGAAATATTTTCCGTCGGTATTTTGTTTGAAAATTCGATCATGTAACCTAATATTTAGCAGTATTGATATGTATGATGTTGCAGACATTGAACGACGTCGTACTCGGAGTCACTCAGGCAGGTTTATCTCGCTACTTGAACCGTAGATACAGTGAGTTTCGTTGTCACTAAAGAGCAATATTTCTGATATTCCCTTTTGTCTTGGCTGATATCACTTGTTAAGAAGTTTTGTCAACTTAAAAATCTGTCGCTAATAATCAAAATTTGAGTTTGTTTTCAGGTGAAATCGCGGGTGTTAATAAGACAAATCATCATGATAAAAAAGACTTTATTCCGAAAGACATTCGGCTTCGTGCTACATTCTTTTTCAACCTAAGAGCAACCACCAGGATCCACGTGAGTTTGTGGGTTTGGGTTTGATCTAAATGAGCTCGGATCGTACCCGCGAACATGTTTAGCTAAACGGGGTTGACCTATCGGGTTCACGGTTTGACATGTTTAACCCGTTTGTTTTTATAAGTTTTAGAAAATAAACATTGATTATAATATTTGATTGTGTATTTCATGTCAATTTTTTAAAAATAGATGAGAAATAAGCATCCGGCTTTATTAATTAAATACAATTATTTTATATATCTATACCTTTTGTTTCAAAATATAATTTTAGAGTTAAAAGGTTATGCTCGTGTCAATTAGTAAAAACTCGTGTTGTGTTT
Organism: Helianthus annuus; assembly: GCF_002127325.2. Classification (NCBI taxonomy): domain Eukaryota; kingdom Viridiplantae; phylum Streptophyta; class Magnoliopsida; order Asterales; family Asteraceae; genus Helianthus; species Helianthus annuus. The sequence goes on from NC_035444.2 coordinate 6,267,493, forward strand.
GTGTTCGAGTACATGTGCCTAACATATTCTGAATTTCTAATCGAGTATCGACCTTTTTGTGATCTTTGGTGCAACATCACCAGACTCTAGTTGACTCGATGAAAGCCGGAACTTTGGGTCATTGGGGCAACAAGATAGGTTACGTGCTTCTCCCGTTTGCAATCGGACTCCGAAGCAACCCATTAGACTATGTGAAAGAAACCAAGGCAGTCATCGATAAAAAGAAAGCCTCATTGGAACCTTTGTTCGCCTATTTCGTCGTTGACCTCGTCCTCAAGTTGTTCGGAATTAAGGTGCGTACATATGCATTAGGGGCTGATCTAGGGTTGTCCGGGCTACTCCACAACTTTGTCGGCGAAGTGCAAAATTATTACAATATATAGTTTTCTCCTATCTTTTATGTAACGTATAGCCCTCCTTGAACAAATATTAGGATGCCCTTAGGTCAAAAAAAATTAGGATATCCCTGATTTTTTTTTCTAGATCCGCCATTGACTGATATGCATGGTACTTCATAATTAATTTAATATAGTTATAGGACCAAAACCACCAACATATACATTAAATTTGAATTGTAAATTTGGTGTTTGTGCAGGCTGTAGGGAAGCTACATCACAAGTTGTTCTTTAATACAACCTTGTGGTTCAGCAATGTGCCTGGACCAGAACAAGAAGTCACATTTTTTGGGCATGATGCAACTTATATTGCTCCAAGTTGTTATGGACAACCTAATGTAAGTATACAAGTAATTGAAAACGAAAGGTTTGTTTCATAACCATCGAAAACCACAAAAAATGTATAATACATATTTGTACATGGTGCATATTATTTGTTATGAAACGAGCTCCCTCGATGTACATATACATATGTGTACTAATCAAAGTGGCACAAAAACGGTTTATCATGAGCCCCAAGTTATTGGTTTGGTTCTCATTTTCATCGTTTATATCATGTAGGCGTTGATGATCCATATAGTGAGTTATGTCGATAAATTGACGTTTGTGATATCGGCCGACGAAGAAACCATACCAGACCCTCATAGGCTGGGTGATGATCTTGAGGAATCCCTTCAACTAATCAAGGCTTCTGCTCTAGCAAAAGAGGGCAACAAAAACAAGTGATAAAAGAACAGAGAATAGATTATGACGTTTGGATCACATCTATAATGTATTTTTGTCTGAAATTAGTAACATATATATAGTTTAATATAGGGTTTGCAAATAGGAGCGATTTGTGGTGATTACACCACAATATGTTGTATCGTTTTTCTGAATAAGATATTTCTTTTTATAAATAGGGATAATATTTTTTTAATAGCTTAATTTTTGTCACGAATGGGACTTGAACCGAACCCTCATCATATGAAAAGGTAAAGCCTTATCCAACACCTCAATATCACCAGATCAAAGGTCCTTTAGTATTGATCTCAAAAGAATGCAAACTAAATTAATGACGGTTCAGTACAGGATAAAAGTTGTATTGGAACTAGGATTTCCCTATCGCGCGTTGCAACGAAGAATTCGTGTACGAACCAAACAGTACAAATCAATTTTTTATGTATATACATGTATTAAAAACTAACTTGTTTTAACTAACAATGACCGGCTTAAGATATTAATTTTGGCTGACATTTATATATCATACAATTCCCATGGAGGAAAATAGTGTTAGGCAGCTGGCTGACACTTTCCCATTAGTCTAGTTAAATTACGATTTTACCTCGTTTAAATTTACAATTTTACCATTGGTTTGTTCCCCAGTCAAATTACGGTTTTGCCCTCAGTTCAAATTTACAGTTTTGACATCGTTTTTGATTTTTTGGGGCTCTGATGGTGAGTGTTGTTTGGGGCTCTGATTTTGCAAGTTTTCTAAAAGGTTGAGTGTAAAAAACCCTTATAAAGGAACTTAAAATCTCACCACAATTTGCTCAAAATCGACTAGCAAAAGTCATGGAACCTTGAAAAGATGACTTGAAAATCTCACCACAGTTTGCTCAAAATCGAATAGCAAAAATCATGGAGCCTTAAAAAGATGTCTTGAGTCTTACGGCACACCTTATTGCCCATTTACCTGTCATCTGTTTATGATTTGTTATTTTGACATTATAATAAATTTGAAATATAGATAATATGCTTTTCATAAAAAAAAAAAAAAAAAAAAAAAAAAAAAAAAGAAATAGAACTCGTCTTTCTACTCTAATCCAAACCTATACTAAACAAGACTACAAAGGCCTATACTAAAAGTGTCATCTTTAACTTCAAATGTGCCAGGATTGTCCACTGCAAGCCAAACGTTGACTTTTAAATCCAATTAAAGTCAAACTTTGACTTGTTAAAGTCAAACGTTGACTTATTTAAACTTGTTATTGTATACAGTGTAACTCTTCTTCTTCCTCCTGCAGAAAAGGAAAGAATATAACAAAGCAAACCCTCCTCATCTTCAAATATGCTTACAATTCCACAACAATCTCCACAATCCACCTTCGAACAAAACTACAGAAACATAAGCAGTCTCCTTCTCTCCGCAACCAGATCAAGAACACTCCGTGACGGCATACAACTTCACGCTCACATAATCAAACTAGGCCTCCAAACAATCCCGATCATATCCCACTATTTAATCAACTTCTACTCCAAAACCCAGCTCCCGATCGACTCGCAACGCGTTTTCGAACAAACCCAGATCAAAACATCAACCACTTGGAGTTCTGTTATCTCCTCTTTCGCCCAGAACGAACTCCCGGTTCTTGCGTTACAGTATTTTAAAAAAATGATTGCTTTTGGTGTTCGTCCTGATGATCATATATTTCCCAGTGCTACTAAAGCGGCTGCGATTCTTTCGAGTTATGATGTGGGACGGTGTGTGCATTGTTACGCGGTGAAGATTGCTTATGATAGTGATGTGTTTGTTGCGAGTTCGGTGGTGGATATGTATGCTAAATGTGGGAGGATTGGAGATGCACGTAAGATGTTTGATGAAATGCCTGTGAGGAATGTGGTGTCTTGGAGTGGGATGATTTATGGGTATGCTCAGTTGGGGGAGAATGAAGAGGCTTTGTGGTTGTTTAAACAAGCTTTGTTTGAGAGATTTGAGGTTAATGATTTTACGTTTACGAGTGTTATTAGAGTTTGCGGTAACACAACGCTTCTCGGGTTGGGAAAACAGCTACACGGATTGTGTTTAAAACTGAGCTTTGGTTCGTCTAGCTTTGTCGGGAGTTCTTTGATTTCCATGTATTCCAAGTGTGGAGTCATCGAGCTGGCTTATCTTGTTTTCGATGAGATACCCGTTAGGAATTTAGGCATGTGGAATGCGATGCTAATGGCGTGTGCTCAACATTCGCATACTAATAACGTATTTGATTTATTTAAACAAATGGAATCCAGTAACATGAAACCGAATTTCATAACTTTTTTAGGCATTCTTTATTCATGTAGTCATTCGGGGTTAGTCGAAAAGGGGAAGTATTATTTCAACCTGATGAAACAATACGGGATCGAACCGAGTGATCAACATTACGCGTCTATGGTGGACATACTCGGACGCGCTAACAAAGTACAAGAAGCGCTCGCGATTATAGAAGAAATGCCGATGCAGCCTACAGAATGCGTATGGGGCGCGTTGTTGACCGGATGTAGACTTCACGGAGATACGGAATTAGCAGCGTATGCCGCTGACAAAGTGTTTGAATTAGGCTCGGTGGGGTCGGGTATGTACGTTTTGTTATCAAACGCGTATGCTGCAGCCGGAAGATACGAAGATGCAGCTAGAGCCCGGAAGATGTTGAGGGACACAGGGGTGAAAAAGGAAACGGGTTTAAGTTGGGTCGAGGAGGGTAATATCGTCCATACTTTTTGTTCAGGTGATAGACGTCATTTTAGATCGAACGAGATTTATAACAAGTTGGAGGAGTTGGAAGATGAAATGGAGAAAATTGGTTATGTTGCAGATACGAGTCACGTATTGAAAGAAGTGGGTGACGAAGAGAAAAATATGGCGATTAGATATCATAGTGAAAGAATAGCCATCGCGTTTGCTTTGATTACTTTTAAGGACGATAGGCCAATTAGAATTATGAAGAATTTGCGTATTTGTGGTGATTGTCACACTGCGATAAAGTTTATGTCGAAATGTTGTGGAAGAGTGATCATAGTGAGGGATAATAACCGATTTCATCGGTTTGAAGATGGGAAATGTTCTTGCAGTGATTATTGGTGATCAAAAAGACATGATGATGTTATTATGATCAAAATTTTGCTCTAACATGATTTATGATTGTTCAAATAAAAAGTAAAAACTATTTACTATTGAGACATGGATGTTAAAGCATGTTATACCAAGTCTTGGGACATGGATGTTACAAAAAGAAAGTGTAGGCAAAACCATATATGCATAATGTTTACGAACAAAGTTTAAAATCAAGGGATATTGGACTTCAACTTACAGCAATTGGCCGATAGCACTCTCAACTTTCGATTTGTACCACACAACTCTCAATTTTCAACTTATTGGCCGATAACACTCACAAACTAACTGAACCCTAACCCAGTTAGTTTTTTTTTTGTTGATGTGGCACTTGTGTGTTGACATGACATCTGACATGGAATTTGTTGATAACGTGGCAGCTGATGTGGCATGTGACTTGGTTTTTTGATGACATGGCATCTGACTTGGTTTTTTGATGGCGTGGCAGTGGTTTGGTGACGTGGCAGTTGATGTCAGCAAACCGGGTTAGTTTGAGAGTGCTATCGGCCAATAAGTTGAAAGTTGGAAGTGGTGTGGTACAAATCGAAAGCTGAGAATGCTATCGACCAATTAGTGAAAGTTGGGATTATTTAAATGCAATAATCCTATGTGTAGTTTATATAATTTTATAGCTTTTTGTACGATGTACAAGGTGATTGAATTGAAGGATGTCTTTAAAGCAAAACCATGTACGAGATATATAATTTTATAGCTTTTTGTTATTTCTTTCTTATTACAAAATATTAACGGGTAAAAAAAAGATAATTAAAACCTAACAACTATTTGATAGTTAAACTGAATACAAGGTAAAGATGAGTGCATGACATATACTTTTAATTGAATGTCAGAAAATAGAACCATAAATTAACGTGTAACTTTAGTCATGTGTATCTTCAATCTTCATGGTAGTTGTCTTCCATAGTCGATCTTCGCTTGAATTAGTGATTTGGCGACACGAGAGTCTCAACATATATCGCTCCTGCATATTCATGGGGCCGACACATTCTTTCATGATAACAAACGTCTGTTACAAAGTCCTCAATAAAAGCACCCTCGGAAGCTATACTTAGAAGTTTGTAGTCATTAGAAGAGTCGTCGTAGAAAGCAAAAGCGCTATTAACGATATTTTGGAAACTAATACGGAACTTCTTGTAGGCACCGGTAAGTGGATTCCAAAAGGCTAACTCTCTTGGAGTTTTGAACAAGGCTACACATACCAATCCATCCAAGCTTGCTAAAATCAACTCATGTATGTCCTTGAACGGTATAGGACGGGTAGTGGTGATTGAATCATGGTTCAGGGGTTCACAATCAAGTGTACGAAAAGTTCGGATAGTTAGGTAAAAAAGAAGAAGTTTATAGTTGGTTTGGTAGCGAAGGTGCATCCGCGCAAAGTCAAGCGTCGATAAGAAGGAATTCCATGCTTTACAAACGCACCGGAAACGACCTATCGACTTGGCAGGAGGTCTTGGTATAGGGTTTGCAATTTTGATCGAACATGTAGAGGGAGTCAGGGAGGGATGAAAGTGGATAAATATATGGAGTCCGAGTGTCGACACCAAATAAATATAAAATAAACCTATTTGACACACTAAAAATAGTATGAAAGAAAATCAGGTTCGTGTCCACAGGGATACAGATTAACTGGTTATGCCAAAACGTTTTAGACACAGATACGGTTGTTTTGAAAAGAAGGTTTTTAGTTTAACTAGAATGTATAGACAATTTTATTTTTTAGGTTAAAAAGAAAAGCTAACTAAAGTGATTCGAAAATTCAGATGTTAAAAACTAATTTCAACACCAAGGCAATTTCTTGAATCGTTCGGTTGCGATCATTAACGGTCATGGTTCAATGATTCTTTTTAAATAATAGTTTGTATCAATACTAAATGTCATGCACGCAGTTCGTCAGTTAGAGCCAACCCACTACTCTAAGCTAACGCCGCCCGGATCTTAGTGTGCGGGTTGCTTTATAGAAGTATCGATTATAATCAAACACACACGTTGTTCGGAATGTTTAATTATATTATATGATTCTATAATATTTTGGGTTCATAGACAAACTCAAAATATTATTTTGTTCCTAGTATCAATAATTAAAATTTGATTAAGGTTTTAAAAATGATAAACTTAATTAGAAAAGTTAATAAGTTGATAAGTTTACTAACAATCTAATATTTTTCAGATTAATCCGTAACAAACCACAAAGTAGCAACAAATTTCCAGCCCAACGACCCAATAATTCATCTACGCTTTTTGAAGCCCATAACTTGAAGATTGCATTAGTTGTTTAATATTATTATTATATTATTATATAATTATTTTACCTTTGTTTATACTAAATTTTATGATAATTTTAATAAACATAACTTGTTTTAGTTTGTTTTTTAGTAAGTTTCGTTCTTATTGGATGATGAAAAAATGTTTTATTATCCGTGTCTGTTAATTAAATCAAAAAGGTTTGCTCCCTATCTTTTTTTTTAAAGAAAACTTCATTAAAAAACAATACACCTCCGACTCAAACGGACAAAAGGCCAAACACAACAAATACCCCTGACCTAAACGGGCAAAGGGCAAGAAAATTATAACATATACATCGGATATTTACACAAATCCCCCAAACTAATACTATTACATTTTGTTCCCTATCTGATACTCGGAAGTTTTAATAACTTGAGTGTTACACATTTTTTACATTAACATTTATAATTAACGAATCTAATAAAAATAAATGTACCTTCTCATCCATTATGGCTCCACATTTTTATGATTCAAACTTTAATGGTAAAATTTTCATTTTTATTTACATAGTGATTTTTCTTGGATTCATTAAGGTTGTTATTAGTTGAAAAGAATAGTTAAATAATGATTGTTATGAAAATAAATAAATAGTGTGGTATTCGGTTTTTTAAAGTATTAAAAGAATTTGACACTCAACTGTATGTGCTTGAACAGTTGCTTTCAATCTAAATCTGAATGTAAGTAAAAAATAACTAAAACTTAAAGACGCATAATAAGTTATTAACAAACACTAAAACTGATTAAAAGAATTAAAAGAAGATTAAAAATTGTACCTAAACGGACCGTATTTCTCAAAATTGAACAACAGACGGTATAAAATTTTAATTGTGTTTGGTAGGAAAGGAGTAGGATCAAATACAAACTAAACTAGGTTAGAACCCCGTGTATTACACGGGTTGAATAAATGCAATATTATATACCAAATAATAAAAAAAAATATATCTTTAAAAATCTCGTTTATTACACAGGTTGAATAAATGCAATTTTATATATCAAATAATAAAACAATATATATTTAAAAATCTCATTTATTACATTGGTTGAATAAAGTAATTTTATATATTAAATAATAATAAAAAAGATATATCTTTAAGAACCGCGTGTATTGTATGGGTTGATTAAATTTAATTTTATATATTAAATAATAAAAAAGTTACATTTTTAAGAACCTCGTCGAGCTGAGGAGCGAGACTAAGTTCGGCCGTTAGGGATACTAAAGCGGGAGGCTGTGTTATACGGGTTGAACACATGTAATTTTATATACCAAACAACAAAAAGTTATATCTTTATAAATCCTATGTATTATATGTATTGAATAAATCTAATTTTATATACTACATAATAAAAAAAAGTTATATTTTTAAAACCCCGAGTATTACACGAGTTGCATAAATGTAATTTTGTATAGTAAAAAATAAAAATGTTATATCTTTAAAAAACCTTGTTTATTACACGGGTTGAATGAATCTAATAAAAATGTATATCTTAAAAAAACTAACGGATATACTCGATATACGGTGGATGGGGTGATTGCGGTGATTGTTCTTATAAATGTCACGTAAACATAGTGATTACCGTATTTGAGTTGAGAATTGAACACGAAAATATAAGTATAGAACCAGTAAACACCTTTTAAACATTTTTAAAATAGGTTCTACACTTAACTATTTTAGTTTAATAAAATAAATAAATCATTTAAATTAACTGAGTTAGGGCTAAAAGACATAACTTGCAAGGGTTTGCAAACATTGAGTACGTTTTCTGTAATTATTGAAGACAAAGGACACAGTTTGCAGTAAGTGACATACATAAAGGACGATTTTTGTAATTTACTCTATTTTAAAATATTATATATATATATATATAGGGTAAGGATAGTGTAAAAAGGGCTTAAAGTGTGAGAAGTGTGAGAAGTGTATTATAACACTATATATAATACTATATAACACCCTATAAACACCGTATAACAATATGTAACACCATATAATACCATATAACACTATGTAACACTATATATCATTATATAACAAATATAACACTATACATCTATCATAGGCATGCTATCAGACAACCTATAGTGTTATATTTGTTATATAATGATATATAGTGTTACAAAGTGTTATATGGTATTATATCGTGTTACATATTGTTATACTGTGTTTATAGGGTGTTATATAGTATTATATATAGTGTTATAATACACTTCTCACACTTTGAGCACTTTTTACAGGATCCTCTACCTATATATATATATATATAATCTCCTATATGAATTGTTTAAATTTATATTAAAGTTAATTGTATAATTATCTTTTAATTGATATTAATTATCTATAAAAATAGATGGCTTCAATGAATGACATGTGTCCAAAACTTGGTTTCTTTTATTATAGTAGATAGATTTCGTATACAAACCGTAAGAACCATTTAAAAATTGTCACGTGACATCCAACCAATTATAGAGAAATGATAAAATAATATCCTAAACAATATCAATTATATTGAATTCCCTGTAAATATGCTAACAAACAATTACTTCTTTATTTGGATCTTTCTTTTGTTTTCAATGTGCTGATTAACAAAAGTGCTGATATCATTCAAATGTGTGCTAAAATCAGTTATCTTGATTAATTTTTATGTGCTAATATAATCCAAAATTGCTACTTTTATATATGTATTGCTTTGGTATGTGCTACTTTAACTTTTTTTTTAAGTGCTAGGATATGTTCTTACGGTTTATAGGATAAATATGGTTTGTAGCGGAACCAAACCCTGGTAGGAAACAAATTTAAATTTATCAAAAACTGTGAGTTGAGATTGAAATATAAAATAGAATAATCTAAATCATACAAAAATTTATTGAGTAAATTGTCATTTTAGTCCCTGAGTTTTTGTCCAAATTGCCATTTTAATTCAAATAGTTTTTTTTCTCCTCTGGGTCCCTGACTTTTTCTTGTTATTTTGATCACATTACCTAACTTAGTCTAAAAAACAGGTTATAATTAGGGGTATTTTCGGCATTAAATTATTATGAGGTTTATAAATTATGTTGTAAACTACCTTTGGTTATCACTACATAACAGTTGTGCCAAAAATACCCCTGATTATAACCAGATTTTTAGACTGAGTTAGGCAATGTGATCAAAACGGCAAGTAAATGGAAAAGTCAGGGACCCAGAGGAGAAAAAAAACTATTTGGACTAAAATAGCAATTTAAACCAAACCTCAAGGACTAAAATGGCAATTTACTCAAAATTATTAAATAAAATTATAACAAAAAACCCAACAAACTTATAATATACCTATATTTGGAAAGATTTTTAATGCAGTCTACCAAAAATTTGTTCATTAAAAATAGAATAAATGTTTAAACAAGTATTCAACGTTTATTTATGATATAATGTAATTAATGAAAACTTACCAAATTTGATTTGATTAATATTAAAAAAGGAGTTAGACCGGAGGGTATGGGGGCGTCCCCATGCCCGTCCCTTGCTCACCGCCCCGTCTTCCCCACCCCTCTGCTCCAGCGCCGTCCCCAGGTCTGGCTTCTCCGTCCTCCAGAAGCCGGTGGCGACGAGCCTCTCTCCCACACACACACCTATACATACATACATACATACATATATATATATAAAGAGGTTCATCCCCCACCCCCTAGGTCCATCCCCTTTAGGCCTCGCTTACGTGGCGGTGACGTGGCGGACCATCCCCTTGGGGTTGGGGATGAGGCTCTCCATACCCACTGGTCTTATAATCAGTTTTGGATTTTACCATGTTTAATTTTAAAGTACAAAAAAAATAACTTAAATGTATTTGTTTTAGGTTTTAAAATTACCAAATCTAGGGTGAATGTTTAATTCAAATTTGATTACAATAAAGAGAAAATAAAAAGTTATAAAATAGTGAGACGGTTAATTTGAATGTTGTTATAACAATTGTTATAAAAAAGTCAATACATAGGTGTTAATAATGGGAATGACTAATAAGAAAATCAGTAGATTAGTAAATCATTAAAGCACTAATATATACATATAAATAGAAAACATAGAAAATAGTATCAATGTATAATGCTTCAAAAGTGTAGAAATTTATCCCCTAAAATCATACATTATGCCTAACCATATGCCAAATACACATAAACCTACAAAAGGGATAGGTAATATAAATTGAATAAAATATAAATAAAAGTAAACTTATATATTCTAACACAATATGGACTTGTAAGTAGATGCATACCAATATAAACGAATCATGCGTCACAAAAACTTTACATTTATTCCATGAAAGACCATTACAATTAAATATTTTGATTATATGTTGACCTTTACAATTAAATATTTTGATTATATGTTGACCATTACAATTAAATATTTTGATTATATGTCTATTTAAGTAATGAAACAGAATCAATATGATCATTATAGTATCAAGCAATAGATTAGAGATACAACTGGATCAATTACATTTGAAGAAACTTTTTAAATGAATAATATCAGGTTTAAAATCGAATCAATTTAGATTAATATATGAAGAATAATAATATTAGACCGCCCGTAGTGGGGCGTTTTTTTTTTTTAAAATTGCCCGAAAACGCCCAACCCCCTATTACAGGGGGCGTTTTACGGCGTTATTTTCGAAAAAAATACCCTCCGGCGTTTAAATTATAAAGCTTAAATCGCATGGGGCCCACCAATTTCGACCGTTTTCAAACGGTCACATTCCTTTATTTTTTTTTATTTTAAATATTCCCCACTATATATATTTACCCCACATTCACACCATTTTTTATACAAAAACTCATTATCTCTCCCACTTTCCTCCAACTTTTATAAAAAAAAACCCACTTTCTTCTAATTTTTATACAATCATGCATCCATACCGCCCTCCTTTTGGTGTCCCCGCTAGACCCGCAAACCCGAACACAACCCAACCGCAAACCCCGTACAACCTTCAAGACATGGACCCGAGCTTTTTAACTTACGCGGCTTACTTGAGTGGCGCCCCTCCGTTTGTTCCTCCCACTTTCGGCTATGGTCAAGCCGGCGGGTCTCAACCGTCACAACCCGAAGCCGAACCCGATGTGGAAGTCGTACCGGAGACGCAACCCGAACCGGTGCAAACCTATCGACCACCTACAAGGCGAGGCAAATGGAAAAGGACATCGAGTTTTTGTCCAAACCTATCGACCACCTACAAGGCGATGCGTTGATCCTTGCGCAAATGCGTCGCCAAAAAATTAAAGAAAAATATGGACTCTAGATCATGTTATTTTTTTATGTTTTTTTTTTATTTTTTTCAGCTTTTTTTCTGTTTTTTTTTTTATTTTCAGTTTTGTTTTTCAGTTTTTTTTTTTTATTTTTTTTTCAAGTAACGTAATTTTATTTTTAAATTAATGAAGTTTTTTTTAGAGAAAAATGCTCGGATAGTCCCTGTGGTTTCGCCTTTTTTCACCTATAGTCCCCAACTTTCTAAAATTACCTGAATAGTCCCCAAGTTTTCAACTTTTGTTCCCGGATAGTCCCTGGGTCTAACTTCAGTTTGTTTTCTCTGTTAAAAGGGTGTGAAATGTCAAAAATACCCTTTCCTTAAAAAGGCCAAACCACAGGGACTATCCGGGCATCTTCTTCATTTTTATTTATAAAACCCCACCACCACACTTCATTTTCAACCTCCACCCACCATCACCCTCCTCCAACCTCCACCATCACAGAGGTGATTGAACCTGCAACGTACTGTTTCCCTCATCTCCGATCAATCTCCGGCGATCTCAACTCCTCTTCGATAGCTCCCGATTAGCTCGACAACACCACTCCGTTCTCTCGTTCACCGTAAAGTTCATCAGCCGTCGATCTACCGTCTCATTTTTCTTGTACTCTTCTTCTCTCACTTCAACCTCTGTTATCAAGGTTAATAGATACTGATGTTGATGTTTGTAATTTATCATGTGTCTTAGTAAAATGACTCTTCATTGCTTGTTCTTAAATGATGCGTGAAATAATATTGATGCTTACCCTGTTCACGTTAATGCTTATGTTTATCCGAAACTATGTTCAAACGATGTGTTGATGAGACAATGATATAATAGATAAGGGTTTAATGAATCTCTGTTAATAGTTGAAGGTAGGATGCTGGGTTTTTCCTTAAATGTACAACTGCACATGCTCCGGGTACAACCTGGTTATGCACGTTTCAAATGTTCAGAAATAAGGTGTGATGTTTGCTATATGTGTTAAGAAAAGGATGATTTTTTGTGTCATGATATCGATAGGAGGATTTAACAAGAATCAAATGTTGTGAAAAGGCCTGATGATGAACGATTCTTTGATAAGTGTTTGTAAAATAATGATGATAAGTGCCTCATAGTTAGCGACAATAATAAATAGATGATAAGTGCCACATTGTGCTATTACTTCCTCACCACCACCGGGACTGGTCCGGTTACTCCCGTTTGACCGGTTCGACCGGTGCCGTGGCGGCTGTTGCGGCTCAATCACCTCTGTGATGGTGGAGAGTGGAGGAGGGTGTGATGGTGGGTGGAGGTTGAAGATGAAGTGTGGTGGTGGGTTTTATAAATAAAAATGAAGAAGATGCCCGGATAGTCCCTGTGGTTTGACCTTTTTAAGGAAAGGGTATTTTTGACATTTCACACCCTTTTAACAGAGAAAAGAAACTGAAGTTAGACCCAGGGACTATCCGGGAACAAAAATTGAAAACTTGGGGACTATTCAGGTAATTTTAGAAAGTTGGGGACTATAGGTGAAAAAAGACGAAACCACAGGGACTATCCGGGCATTTTTCTCTTTTTTTTTATGTTTTAAATTAAAAAAAATAATTGGGAAATGATTGTAAAATGATTGAATGGGGGTTATGGCATAATGCCCCACTACACCACTTTTGCTATAATGCTCCCTTGCTGACTAGGACGCCACGTGTCGTATAATGCCCCATGGTGGGGGCATTATAAGCTTCTACCAGTACACATGGTCTTACTAAACTTTAAGATGTTGAATACAACTAAATCAATAATAATGTTTGTTAAAGTTTAGAAAAAAGAACCAGAGATAAAACAGAATGAAAACTAATTACTAAAATGAGCTTCGAGAAATCCACACAAATTGCAGAGAAGGAGGATATAGTTAACCTAAGTGTATTTTAGAATGATCAATTTAAACCTGAATGCATGAATGAAACAATAAGAAAATCAGAATGAGATCGGATTGAAGTCAGAATACGGGATTTCAATTTTTTTTCTTAAAACTTGAATTTCATTTAATAACATACTTACTAAGTTACGTCAAAACAGAAGGTAGACGAGCAACAAGTTGTGCCACCACCCCTTTCTGAATTGCAAACCCTAATCTATCAAAGACAAAACTCTGCCCCTCTGAGGCTGAACGATTACTGTCGATGACCCGTTGGACCCTGGTCAGGAATTGGATAGCTTCTGGTGCTAGGGAGCCAATGTGTCAAAGGCAAAAGGAACAAAAACATGTTGATTATCTGCACAAGCTTTAGCGTGCTTGTCAACTTTCTTCGATTCTGTCTTTCTTGTTGCTTGACCAGCTACAAACCCGTTTTCCCTTGGACCAACCAGAGGGAAAACCCTCGTGAGGTCCACACAAGCATGTTTCCCCTAGCCCAACCAAAGACGAGCAGATCCGCTGGTCGCAGAGTAGATCTCCCTTCCACAGGGTTCGTAAGGAAATTCAAAGAAGCCTCTTTCTTAGCCGAAATCTCAGCTCTTCTCAGGATGTCCCACAAAACAAATTCATCTAAAATAGATTGATACTTGAAACCTAAGAACTGGGATGAAAGGTAATCAAAACATATTACCAACACCCTAAAACTTCAAAGACATTACAATCGAAATAACAAAATTACCAATCAGATTTTAGTAATTTTTACCATCAATAGACAACAAAAAAACAAACATGATTCAAACAGACTAAAATCATCCATACAGACTTTAATAATTTTTACCATCAATAAACAACAAACAAACATGATTCAAACATCCATACAACCATACTCGGAAGTAATTTTTACCATCAATAATCATCCATACATATTCAAACATGATTTTGTTCGGAAAAAATCAAGTGTAAACGCACAAAACAAAGTAATAAGTACAGATGAACAAAACATAACTAGCAATTGAAATTCAAAGCGCATCAAGTTAAAGATTACAACAAATTAACCAAAACAGAATATCATTTAAGTCTAACTAATCAATCAAACGCACCATTCTTTTTATTCAAAATTAAACAAAGAAAATCTAAACTAAAACATGATGAACACGGTTATGATCCCGTCGATTTAGATGGTCTTTGAATGTTCTCTGCCGACCGAAATTGATTATAAGAGAATAGAAGACGCTTAGGGTTATGTATGTATGTATGTATGTATGTATGTATGTATGTATGTATGTATGTATGTATGTATGTATGTATGTATGTATGTATGTATGTATGTATGTATGTATGTATGTATGTATGTATGTATGTATGTATGTATGTATGTATGTATGTATGTATGTATGTATGTATGTATGTATGTATGTATGTATGTATGTATGTATGTATGTATGTATGTATGTATGTACGTACGTACGTACATACGTATGTATGTACGTATGTATGTATGTGTATATACGTGTTTATATATGTATGTGCATATGTATATGTATATGTATATGTATATGTATATGTATATGTATATGTATATGTATATGTATATGTATATGTATATGTATATGTATATGTATATGTATTGTATATGTATATGTATATGTATATGTATATGTATATGTATATGTATATGTATATGTAGGGAGCCGCTATAATGAAAACCACCTCGAGTTGTAAGAACCGCGAGAACTACACCCCACGGAGCGCCGTTCGCCATGATTTGTTTTTACAAGTAGATGTGTATATTATAAACACAGCCGTAAAAAATCATGGCGAACGGCGCTCCGTGGGGTGTAGTTTTTTACACCACAAGTTTGGTGAAAAAAAAAGAAAAAAGAAAAAAAATTAAAAAACACCAAACTTGTGGTGTAAAAAACTACACCCCACGGAGCGCCGTTCGCCATGATTTTTTACGGCTGTGTTTATAATATACACATCTACTTGTAAAAAAAAATCATGGCGAACGGCGCTCCGTGGGGTGTAGTTCTCGCGGTTCTTACAACTCGGGGTGGTTTTCATTCTAGCAGCCCCCTGTATATGTATATGTATATGTATATGTATATGTATATGTATATGTATATGTATATGTATATGTATATGTATATGTATATGTATATGTATATGTAGAGTAGGAGTTGGGTGGAAAGTGTGTTTTTCCTAGAAAGTCTAGGAAGCAATAAGAACGCGACATGTGGCATTGAAGGATTTTATCTAAAAGGGCATTTATGTACTTTCACAATCTATTTTTATTTTAGGAAATTATCTTCAATAACTAACTATCCATAAATTTCGGAATTTATTGTTTTCGATTTCTGATCTCACGTAATATCAGTCATTCTTTCATTTTCTTGCTGGAATCTATCAGCATGTTCTTGGTACTGTGTTTTAACAGTTTGTTCTTGGTGATGTGTTTTAATAGCAAGCAGATTCATACAGCTGTGTTTTATTATTCAGATTCATACAGTTGTGTTTTAACAGCAAGCAGATTCATACAGTTGTGTTTTATCATTCAGATTCATACAACTGTGTTTTAACAACAAGTAGATTCATACAGTTGTGTTTTAACAGCAAGCAGATGCATACAGTTGTGTTTTAGCATTCAGATTCATACAGTTGTGTTTTAACAGCAAACAGATTCATACAGTTGTGTTTTAGCATTCAGATTCATACAAGTGTGTTTTAACAGCAAGCAGATTCATACAGTTGTGTTTTAACAGCAAGCAGATTCATACAGTTGTGTTTTAGCATTCAGATTCATACAGCTGTGTTTTAACAGCAAGCAGATTCATACAAATGTGTTTTACCATTCAGATTCATACAGCTGTGTTTTAACAGCAAACAGATTCAACAAATGTGTTTTATCATTCAGATTCATACAGCTGTGTTTTAACAGCAATTCAGATTCATACAGTTGTGTTTTAACAGCAAGCAGATTCATACAAATGTGTTTTACACCAGCAGATTTCGCCCCAGCTTTCGATTGGCTTCCGGTAACTGTTCTGCTGCTATTTATCCTTTCCAAAGTTTCCTGCTTTTTGAATCTCTTCCCTGCAACCAACAAGATACCGTCAATTACAAACAAGAATCACCCGTAATCGTTTTGTAAAACACGCAGTACAATGAAAGGTTGATCTTACGTATATGGAACAAGGAAAATCTCTTATCTTCATCCATGATTTAAGTATTTTTGGTATGATTTTGGGGGTTTCCGAATTTGGGTTTAGAGAGAGAAAGAGAGAGAGAGGGAAATTGGCGTGAATTAAGGAGATGTGATATCTCTGACGGTTATTTTTGATTGGTTTAAAACACACATAAGGACGAAATTGCCCCTACTCATTTAAAACAATCTATTAAATATAGTTAATTATTACAAGATTGCCATTGATTTAATCTCAACCCTTAAACACACCAATCGGATGGACAAGATCGCTTCCTAGACTTTCTAGGAAAAACACACTTTCCGTAGGAACCCTACTCTGTATATGTATATGTCTATGTGTATGTGCATGTATATGCATATGCATATGTATATGTCTATGTGTATGTATATGTATATGTATATGTATATGTATATGTATATGTATATGTATATGTATATGTATATGTATATGTATATGTATACTAATTAAAAATAATAGTTCGAGTCGAACCGAGCGAACATTTGCTCATGTGAGTGCAGTATGTCTATCGCTTATGGCAATCACGTATCGTAGCCATAAATGTTCAAGGCATCGTATAGAAGTATAGATATTTAGATAAGGAACAAACTTTGTTAAGGAGTCTAAGCTTGATTGGGTGTACATCCTTAGATATAAGTCCATCGTTAGAAACAGGTGCATGTGTTAGCAAGGATGGACTCACCCTATAAACAGGGGAGGAGTGTTGAGCATTTAGAACTTTTATTCCTTTGGAGAAGCTAGAGAGAGAAAATTTTACACAAGTTGATTCAAGGTGTTGTAATTGTTAAATCATCAATAGAATCAACATTATAACTACGTTCTTGTGTCTGATCCACTCACGTACACGGATTCCGCACGTGATACGTGATCTTCGCAATCATCGGTGTTACGAATTCGATTCGAAAACGAACATACAGCTCATGCTTGGCTTGTTTATAAACTGAACCGAGCAGAGCGACTCATTTACAACCGAGCCTCAAATCGAACGAGCATTTTCTGAGCAATTTCCGAACGAGTGACGAGCGGTTTGGACGGTCCTAGTGTCATGTGTTTCCCATTGAGTTTACTTTACTAGTATGTATACATATATATATAGATATGATAACATAAAAACGCCAGGTTTAATTAATTGTAAACTAATTACCAGCTGTCATTATTCACGATTTTGGGTTTACGAAGTGGATATGCTCTTATAAATGTGATTTCTTAAATACATAATGATTACAAACAACAATCTTGATTTTGGACCCGCATCACGCATGTCTGGATTTTGCCCTACAAACGTGTTTGGACGCCCCCTCTTCCTCATGTTCCTATCTTTTCCGTTCTCACATAATTTGTCATACGACATACTTAGGACATGTGTCTTTCAATCATTACATTTGGTCTTATAAACAAAGTTTAGTTTAAAAAAATAAAAAAGAAACTACAGTAGTTGAGAATATTACGTGTTCGTAGGATGACATGACATGTTTGCTATGTGTTATGTATATGTTATATAATGTTTAATAATCAAGGATGCATATCAAAATGAACTCTTATACAAGATATTGTATACATGTAACGTCTAATAATACCAGTTGCAACAAGTACGCTTGATTATGGTAGGTGGATGACTTCAATTGTAGGTTCTTAGTTCTTACGGTGAAATTTTCATTGTTCCTTCTTTGGCAATTAGTAAACAATCATACATTGGTGGAGACCGGAAAGTATGACTCAAAGCTTAATGTTGATAGGGTTCAATTTTAGATGATGTCTCGTATTTGAAGATTAACGATTTAACATTATAAATATCTATCTACACATAATTTAATTATATTGTTTTTGTAAAAAATAATATTCTATTTCAAAACGATAAAAAGTAAAGTTTGAAAATAAGGGAAAGGAAGTTTGTGGGGTGGGGTCGGGAGAAATGGTTTCAATTTATTAAGAATGAAACGTATCAGGGAAGGGAAAAGAAGTTTGAGGGGTGGGGTGAGGTGGGGTCAGAAAAAATGGTTTCTATTTATTAAGAATGAAACGTAACGAGGAAGGTAAACGAAAAAAGTCTTTATTGCGAGTAAACACTTATAAAGTGATGCCAATGATGAAGATTAAGAAAATAATTCTAACCCTATGTACCTCGTGTAATTAAAACAAAAATTCAAAATCTTGAATAAAAAAATCGAAACTTGTAGCTTTTATCAAACATAGATACCTATTTACATAAACTAGAAATAAGATTCCGCGCGCGTTGCGGCGCGGGTACATCGCAAACATCGAATTGATTAGTCCAAACGTTATGTGATGCATTAACTATATGAAAACACACGTTTCGTTGTATCTGATTGAACTCGATGTAACCTATATAAGCATAGCGATTGGATCAAACATAAAGTAAATCAAATTTATACCGTACAATCATAACATATTATATGTGACCTCGAGTCATACATAGAAAACGTAACGGGTATAACGGAAAAGCTGACACGTATAATCAAAAGAGGTTAATTAGAGCTTTTAAAAAGGGGAAAAAATAAACTACAATTTGACTCCATTCAGTTCAAAACGTAAAACGGGAAACTTGCGAAAGATGAAAAGTATGGGGGTACAAAGTTGAAAACAAAAAAGTGTTGTGGTTAAATTGTAAAAGATGTAAACTTTTGGGTTATTAGTATTAACTATATGAAAACACACGCTTCGTTGTGTTGTATCTGATTGAACTCAATGTAACCTATATAAGCATAGCGATTGGATCAAACATAAAGTAAATCAAATTTATACCATACAATCATAACATATTATATGTGACATCGAGTCATACATAGAAAACGTAACGGGTATAACGGAAAAGCTGACACGTATAATCAAAAGAGGTTAATTATAGCTTTTAAAAAAGGGAAAAAAAATAAACCATAGTTTGACTCAACTCAAATTGAAACGTAAGGGAAAAAAAGTAAACCACAATTTGACTCCACTCAAATCGAAAAGTAAAACGGGAAACTTGCGAAAGATGAAAAGTATGGGGGTACAAAGTTGAAAGCAAAAAAGTGTTGTGGTTAAATTGTAAAAGATGAAAAGTTTTGGGTTATTAGTAAAAAAGTTAAGGGATTAAAATGCAAAAGATAGAAACTTGTAGGTTAAAAATGCAAAATGCAAATTTTTTTTGAAAATCCCCCAATGCACATGTTACTACAACATAAAGCAAAAACATATTGGTAATTTATAGGTTGGAAATTACTCTACCTTTAAGTCCCCACAATTTTAATTATTCTTCTATTCAATTCCTATATAACCTTTAAATCATTCTTCATATATATATAAATCATCATCATAATACTCAGTGAATCCCACCAATAGCAAAGCAAAGGTAGGGTCTGAGGAGGATAAGATGTAGACAGTCTTACCTTTACCCCGTAGGAATAGAGAGGCTGCTTCCAGCCTTACATATATATATATATATAAATATCATATATATATCCAATATATTTATTAAAAATAAAAAAAAATTAAAGAAAAAACATGGTACAAAAATACCAACCCTTAACCCTTTTTTGCCCTATATAAGATGTGCACTAGCAACCTTGACCAATAACCCACCCACATAACCTCAAAAATCAGTCGTCGTCATCTCTACAAACCTTCAACCCCACCACTTCACAGTCACACACCAAACCAAAAACCCACTCCCTCTCTCTCTCTCTCTCATCCCCCTCTTTCTCTCTCTAAGATTGATTGATCATCAAGTACTACTTTCTTCTTCTTCTTCTTCACTCTATATCTTACTCATTAAGTCTCCGGTCAACCCCCCGAGTCAACATGGGCAACATCAGCGACGAAATTACCGTCGCAAGAGCCCTTGAAGCTCTCGCGATCAGCCACGATGATGAAGATAATGATGAATTTCACAAAATTGAAAAGGATCCCAGAACAATTGCAAGAGGGTATGTCAGTTTTTTTGTTCAAAGATTCTTGAAACTTGAAAAAAGTTTGCATTTTTATGCTTCTTCTTGAATCTTGATCATCTTTAACGACACTACATTGTTGGTTTTATGAATTTTTTTTGTGTAAATAGTTTTTCCCCCTTTTGATTTTGTTATGAAATTGTTTGGTTTTTTTTTTTTTTTAATAATTTTTGTTAATACAGAGCCAAATTCCCTGTGTAAGAAAGGGTTTCTGGCATTTTGGATGTAATTCTTTATATTTAATGTGTTTTTTTTATTTGATTTTTTTTTAAATTTTATTGGGTTATTGTTTATTTTCTTGAGTTGTTTTACATGTGTATAGTTCTTGAGATTTTTCTTTTTAATATTATATTTGTTCATACAGAGGTAAACTCCCTGAGTAAGAAAGGGGTCTGGCATTTTAGCTGTAATTCTTTATATTTAATGTGTTTTTTTATTTGATTTTTTTTTTTTAAATTTTTATTGGGTTATTGTTTATTTTCTTGAGTTGTTTTACATATGTATAGTTCTTGAGTTGTTTTTTTTAATGTTATATTTGTTTATACAGAAGTAAATTCCCTGTGTTAGAAAGGGGTTCTGGAAATTTAGCTCTAATCCTTTATATTTAATGTGCTTTTTTATTTTTTATTTTATTGGGTTCTTGTTTATTTTCTTGAGTTATATGTTGGGATTCTTTCTAGTTATGTGTAATTAAATATTTATATTTGTTCATACAGAGGCAAACTGTAATTGATGTGTGTGTGTGTGTGTGCTTTTTTTTTTTTTTTTTTTTTTTTTTTTAATTGGGTTGCTTTTTTTTTTTGTGTGTAATTGTAACAAGAATTGTTTAGATTTTGATATAACTTTGGTTTGTTCCTTTTGTGAAGGTACCAAATTGAGTTATGTCAAAAGGCTTTATTGGAGAACATCATTGTGTATTTGGAAACCGGTTGCGGTAAAACACACATTGCGGTTTTGCTTATTTATGAGATGATATGCCGAACGAAGAAGTCCAAAAAGGATATATGTGTTTTCCTTGCTCCAACCGTAGCTCTAGTCGAACAAGTGAGCCCCCTTCCATGATTGTCAATCTTTTTTTTTTTGTTTCATATTGTTTTTACTTGACGTTTAACAAAAAATGGCTGTGGGATATGGTGTTTAGATGTGCTTATGTTGCTTGAAGTCGTAATAATTAAATAAACAAATGATCGAGTGTTTGGTGAACTTGATCATAAATAAGGATTATGTTTATAAGAAAAAAATTAGTTACTTTAACAATTAACGGTTAGCTAAATGCCATTTAATTATTTATTTGAACGTTTGAAGTTATACGTAATTGGGAATTCGTAAATGCGTATCCCAAACATGATATAAAGAGACAAATCTTTTATAATAAAATCGATTGTGACGGATATTTCTTTATTTAACGTACTTTGTTAATGCAGCAAGCTAAGGTTATACAAGCTTCTATAGACGTAAAAGTTGGAATCTATTGTGGTAGTTCAAAAAATTTGAAGGGTCGTCGTGATTGGGAGAAGGAAATCGAACAATTCGAGGTTTGTTACTTCCTTACGATGGTTTTAATATTTATCGAACATAATAATATTTCAAAGTTACAGTGAACCATTTGGTCACTGTCATCGTTATAGAAAAGCCCGTGATGATCCATTTCGAACTTATGTACATTGCTGTGCAGGTCCTTGTGATGACCCCTCAAATTCTGTTGCATAATTTATCGCATTGCTTCATCAGGATTCAACATATCGCTCTTTTGATATTTGACGAGTGTCATTATGCACAAGCTGAAAGCAATCATCCGTATGCTGAAATTATGAAGGTAGATAAAAACACAACACAAATCGATAGGGCTGCAAACGAACCAAACGTTTGGCAAACAGTTCGTGAACCGTTCGGCGGGAAGTTCGTTTGTGTTCGTTCGTTTATTAAACAAACGAACACGAACAAGAAATTTCGTTCGTTTAGTTAAATGAACAAATATGAACAGAGGTCGTGTTCGTTCGTTTATGTTCGTGAACGTTTGGTAACGTGTTCGTCAACGTTCGTTTTTATTCGTTGCCTAAAATTAACAAACAAACACAAACGAACACGAACAAGTTTCTTTCCTTAACAAACGAACACGAACATAAAATCTTGTTCGATAAGTGTTCGTGAACGGTTCGCGAACACATATATTTCTTAACAAACAAACACGAACAAGGTCTTGTTCATGTTTGTTCGGTTCGTTTGCAGCCCTACAAAGTGACACACGTATGAGTAAATGAGTCGAAATTGCCACCTGTACTTGTTGGTTATTTACTTATTTCTAACAAATTATTTCATGCTTATGAGATATGATTGTTGACCGGTAGCACCTTTGTGTGATAATGCAGATATTTTATAAACCGGATGTTCCTAAGCTCCCGCGTATATTCGGCATGACCGCATCGCCAATATTTGGGAAAGGTAATGCGAGCGTGCTTCTTTTATTTTCCATCTATCAAGGGGTATGTTAGACATTTGACCAATAGTGAAACACTTCATTTGACTTACGCTTGCCGTTTATCGTTTTAGGTGCTTCCATTAGTAGTCTCGAGACCTTACTTAATGCCAAGGTCTGTTTTTACAACATATACGCAAGTGATAAATGAATTAAATTATATTTTCCCGGTTTTTTTAATGATTGAATGGTTTATAGGTTTATACCGTTGACACAAGGGAGGAGCTAGACCAATTTGTATCATCCCCTAAAGTTAACTGCTATTATTACGGTACCGCCACACATGATACCCCTGACCCCCATATAACTTATTTAGGGAGACTTGAAACAATAAAGGTCGAGGTAAGACTGTAAGAGTAACTATCTTGTTTGATTATACTATCGGTCCATTACTAGTTATGTACTTATGTTATTAATTAATATTTAATTTTGTGGAAATAGAGTATGTTTACGTTGATCAAGAATAGCGAGGATCCTTCTATTCTTAAAAACACGAAAAAGGCCCTCCTACGGCTTCATTGCAATATCGAGTTTTGTCTCCAAAATCTTGGCCTTTGGGGTGCATTGCAAGTAAGTTTTCTTAGCATTCATTACCTAGGCAGTCAATAGCGGTGGGATAGCGGTTATCGGGCCTTCCAAAATAAGCAGTGTCAATTAGCGGAACCGCTATATCGGCGCTATTGACCGATATTGACCGTTATTTTAGATGCCGTGGTTGATGTGGACTCAAAAGGAATATTGACCGTTATTTTAGATGTCGGCACTTTTGAGTTTTGACTTTTGATATTAGTATTAATATTATATATGTGTATATATATATATATATTCTGCATGATATAATTATATAAGATTACTGATATCCCACCGCGATAACCGATATCTCAAATATCGGCCCTTGACTGCTATTTGATTTTGGACCGCTATAACTACATAGTTCATTACCTTTTTGCTCATATATATAGTTATGTACATTTGCAACGTTTTGAACATTTGCAAAAAATCACTTCTTTTTAATAAATTCTGGGATAATTTAGTTATTCTTTGACCTGTGAAGGCTTGTAGAATTCTATTGAAAGGCGACCTCGTTGAGAGAAATGCGGTTATCGAGGCAAATGAGCAATGCAATGACGATATTTTATGCGGCAGTTATCTATCGAAAGTTTCTGCCTACTTTGCCTCTGAATGCCAAAAAGGTAATGTAACAATAATTAGTTTTTAGTGTTTGTGTTGATTTTGATTCTTATAATTTAAAAAAAAGCTAAAATCTAAAATTACTTGTTTATCCCTCTTTTTACCCTTTTAAAAACTTTTTTACCACTTAATCATCATTTTTTTTCTAATATAAGAAAACATTAAAAACTAAAATTACTTGTTTATCCCTCTTTTTACCCTTTTTGAAAAGCTTTTTACTCACTTTAATCATTTTCTAATTGTTATATTAGGAAAAAAGATAAGTCTTGAAATTATGGATGACACATGTTTTAGGAAGAGTTAATTTTATATATAACAAAGCTCATGCTTGTGAATAGTGATGCGGTGCTAAAATGCACCATCTCCCTTTGCTAAAATGAGCATGCCTATCTAAGCTAAAATGAGCCCCTTTTTGTGGTTTTTGTTTTTTTTTACCCTTTTTAAAAAGCTTTTTACTCACTTTAATCATTTTCTAATTGTTATATTAGGAAAAAAGATAAGTCTTGAAATTATGGATGACACATGTTTTAGGAAGAGTTAATTTTATATATAACAAAGCTCATGCTTGTGAATAGTTATGCAGTGCTAAAATGCACCATCTCCCTTTGCTAAAATGAGCATGCCTATCTAAGCTAAAATGAGCCCCTTTTTGTGGTTTTTGTTTTTTTTACCCTTTTTAAAAAGCTTTTTACTCACTTTAATCATTTTCTAATTGTTATATTAGGAAAAAAGATAAGTCTTGAAATTATGGATGACACATGTTTTAGGAAGAGTTAATTTTATATATAACAAAGCTCATGCTTGTGAATAGTTATGCAGTGCTAAAATGCACCATCTCCCTTTGCTAAAATGAGCATGCCTATCTAAGCTAAAATGAGCCCCTTTTTGTGGTTTTTGTTTTTTTTACCCTTTTTAAAAAGCTTTTTACTCACTTTAATCATTTTCTAATTGTTATATTAGGAAAAAAGATAAGTCTTGAAATTATGGATGACACATGTTTTAGGAAGAGTTAATTTTATATATAACAAAGCTCATACTTGTGAATAGTTATGCAGTGCTAAAATGCACCATCTCCCTTTGCTAAAATGAGCATGCCTATCTAAGCTAAAATGAGCCCCTTTTTGTGGTTTTTGTTTTTTTTACCCTTTTTAAAAAGCTTTTTACTCACTTTAATCATTTTCTAATTGTTATATTAGGAAAAAAGATAAGTCTTGAAATTATGGATGACACATGTTTTAGGAAGAGTTAATTTTATATATAACAAAGCTCATGCTTGTGAATAGTGATGCGGTGCTAAAATGCACCATCTCCCTTTGCTAAAATGAGCATGCCTATCTAAAAGCTAAAATGAGCCCCTTTTTGTGGTTTTTGTTTTTTTTACCCTTTTTAAAAAGCTTTTTACTCACTTTAATCATTTTCTAATTGTTATATTAGGAAAAAAGATAAGTCTTGAAATTA
The DNA here is from genome assembly GCF_002127325.2 of Helianthus annuus. Lineage (NCBI taxonomy): Eukaryota > Viridiplantae > Streptophyta > Magnoliopsida > Asterales > Asteraceae > Helianthus > Helianthus annuus. Next base: position 6,293,477 of record NC_035444.2, read on the forward strand.
TGGATGACACATGTTTTAGGAAGAGTTAATTTTATATATAACAAAGTTCATGCTTGTGAAAAGTTATGCAGTGCTAAAATGCACCATCTCCCTTTGCTAAAATGAGCATGCCTATCTAAGCTAAAATGAGCCCCTTTTTGTGGTTTTTGTTTTTTTGTTTTTGTGTTTTTTAAACTATCAATCTCACATTTATACTTTAAACACCGTGCGTTCGTTAATTATATCGATTGTCGGTGTTGTACTTTTGAAGTTTTTCCTTTCGGTTGGTAGACCGAGTGTCGATACTATATCGATACCGTAACGAATTGAACCGATACCGATTGGATTCCTGTCGCAATGCGCCGGGGAAATTTACTAGTTAATAATTTATATAAAGTATTATTATAGTTGATAGAAATGTAACCATCATAGTTAAATTTGAATATTTCAAAAATACGTAAAGATGTCATTTTATCTATTAGTTCCTTAACCGATAAGAATTTCTGAACACTAATTATCGGTCTCAAACCGCAAATTATTGTTTTTTAGATTACCCGATTGAAGCAAATGACACCGAAGCCAGTTTATCATCCCTCGATAATTTGGGGTTTCCGTTTTTCTCATTGAAGCTGTTGCAACTCCTGCAAATTCTTTCCAACTTTAGGTTAGTAATGCATTTGAATAAATAACTACAAAGAGTTAATTACTGTTTTCGTCCCTGTGGTTTGTCAAAAATCACTATTTCAGTCCATTAGTTTAAAAATTGCGATTTCAGTCCCTATGGTTTCGCTTTCGTAACCATTTCAGTCCCTGTGGTTTCACTTTCGTAACCATTTCAATCCATTTATTCTGTTAGTACAGGGACTGAAATGGTTACGACGTGGACTGAAATGGTTACGATAGTGGAACCACAGGGACGACTGAAATCGCAAATTTTAAACTAATGGACTGAAATAGTGATTTTTGACAAACCACAGGGACGAAAATAGTAATTAACTCTAACTACAAAAGTTTCAAACTTTTCACCATTGCACGATCTTTGCGTGTTGATTATCGCAGGGCACAGTCGGATATGAAATGTATTATATTTGTGAATAGAATCGTAACCGCTAGATCGTTGGCGTATATCCTTCAACAAGTTAGGTTTTTGTCGGCATGGAGGTGTAGTTACTTAGTAGGCGTCCACTCTGGGCTCAAGAGTATGTCGCGTAAAACGACGAACGCCATTCTTGAGAAGTTTCGTTCGGGTGAGGTATGTAATATGCAACTTTATTTTATAGGTAGCAAAATGGGCAGGTTAGATGGGTTTGGTAATGGGTCAAAAAATTTGTGTTTTTTTAGGTATTTTTGGTTGTAACTTTGATAGTTGGTGGTAATTACAAAAATGCCACCTTGTCTTTTTGGGTTTTCCTTCAATTTGTATGTTTAGTATGTTAAGATTATTTGTATTTGATCTTTTGCCTATATTTCACAAACTCTTTTGTGTATAAAGAGAACATCTAGTTTTTTTTTTTTTTTTTTTTTTTGTAAAATTTTCTTGTCTGGCAGCTGAATTTGTTAGTAGCAACGAAAGTGGGAGAAGAAGGTCTCGATATCCAAACATGCTGCCTTGTAATACGATTCGATCTTCCGGAAACTGTTGCCAGTTTCATACAATCAAGAGGTCGTGCCCGCATGCCGCAATCTGAATACGCATTTTTGGTGGACAGGTGCACTGCTTTCGCCTTTTACTTTTTCCATAAAAAGTTTTAACACAAACCGTTAATTATAGACTATTATATGCTACTACAGTGGGAACCCAAAGGAGATGGAATTGATAAAGAATTTTCATAAGGACGAAGCCCAGATGAATAACGAAATATCTTCAAGAAAAAGTACGTCGGTGTATAATGATTTTGAGGAGAAAACATATAAAGTAGATTCAACAGGTGCCATTATTAGTTCCGGATCGAGTGTTTCGTTACTTCATCGATATTGCTCAAAGCTTCCGCATGATGAGTAAGTTCCGGTTTCCAATGTGGGCGTGTTAGGCGGGTTGGGTAACGGGTCAGAACGGACGGTTTCCTGTAGATATGGGTCGTTTTAGTTCGTTTGCTGACTTTCAACAAGGGGTGTTCAAAAAGCTCGAAAAAAGCTCCATTGTAAACGAGCCGGCTCAACTCGGCTTGATTTGTAAACGAGCCGAGCTAGGCCTGGCTCGGCTCGCGGGCTCGCAAGCCGGCTCAAATATTTTATGTTATATAGATTAATTTAAATTTTTAATGTAATAAAATAAAGTATATGTGGAGGGGATTGAAGACTTGAAGTGTTAACATTTTAAGTTTAATTAATCAATAACATACAAAAATATGGGAAAATAAATAAAAATTATACATATAATACTTATAATATGCCTTTCGGCCTTAAAAATATTATAAAAACTAAAATAATATATATAGATATGTGAAATTTTACTTTTGTTTTCTATGTTGTCAATATTTGTAAAAAAATCACAAAAAAATAACGAGCTGGCTCGAACATTTTACGAACCGAGCTGGCTTGTTAAAGCTCGAGCTCAACGTGGCTCGGCTCGATTACAGCCCTACTTTCAACCTGTTTCTTTTCTAGCTAAACTTATTAACTTGACTTAATTGGTTATATGATTTTGCAGATTCTTTAACCCTAAACCACTACTATCTTACTCTACACATGAAGCTGACGCCGTAATTTGCTACATAAAACTTCCCGCTAATGCTCCGATTCACCAAATCAAAAGTTCGCCTCAACCGTCAAGGGAAGCGGCAAAAAAAGATGCGTGTTTGAAAGCGTGTCAACAATTGCATGAATTGGGTGCTTTGACGCATTATCTCTTACCTGACGATGAAGTTGACGATGAAAATCAAGATTCTTCTGATTCAGACTGTGATGATGGTAAATTCGCTTCCCATTTGAATTTTTATAAGTGTGCCAATTTTGACCCATTTTCTTGCAAATGGGTTGATTTGCGTCATGTCTTATCTCTTATAACGGGTCAAATAAAAAGATGAATAAATCTAATGGGTCAAAGGGTCGAAAGACACCCAGAGTGTATTTTTTACACGTAAACCTCCTAAATCATTTTATTCAGAATATTATATATGATTATAAAAAGGATATCGTTTTTTAATCATATTTGTTGCAAATTATTTGAAGGAAAAATTACAAGTTTTGTCCTTTATCTTTATACCACTTATCAGACGGTGTCCTTTTTAACGAATCTTGACAAGTTTTGCCCTTTACAAGTTTTGCCCTTTACAAGGAATTTTGTTGCACGTTTTGTCCTTTAGGCTTAACCCAGTTAGATTTTCTTGTTAAATCTTGTCACCCAAGGGTGTTTTAGTCTTTTTACCCATTTATTTAATATTTTTTAAAAGAATAAAACAAAATATTTTAGGGTTGACTCTTGAAATAAATGGGTAAAAGGCTAAAATACCCTTGGGTGACAAGATTTAACAAGAAATCTAACTGGGTTAAGCCTAAAGGACAAAATGTGCAACAAAATTCCTTGTAAAGGGCAAAACTTGTCAAAATTCGTTAAAAAGGACACCGCCTGATAAGTGGTATTAAGATAAAGGACAAAACTTGTAATTTTCCTTATTTGAAAGATAAAAACTTGGACAAATGTTTTGGGTCACGCAGATAGAATAAAAAAATTATGTTAAAAGGTATTTCCGATACGTAAAACTTCTGAAATAATTTTATTCTAAAAGTTGAATTGGTATGGTTATATAATTTTTGTAATCCTATTTACTTAACTAATTATTTATTAAGAGTTGTTTTGGACAAAAGGAGATGGGTCAAACCGGTAAAATAAAATAAACTAGCTAAATATGAAATGGGTCAAATGGGTAAAAAACCGCCCGAAGTAATTTTTTTTAATAAATAAACCTATTAAAAATACATTATTATTTGTGTAACATATATGCTACAATAGTTACTTATTTTAATTGTTGCTATTTATCTACACTCTCTAGATGAAAGCTCGCGCAGAGAGCTTCATGAAATGCTTGTACCATCCGTTCTTCAAGAACCATGGATTAAAGGGGAAAACGCAACACTCTCTCTTAACTCGTATTTCTTCGAGCTCAACCCTACGCCTGCCGATAGATTATATAAAGATTTTGGGCTATTTCTTAAAAAACCTATCCCACAAGAGGCACTAAGAATGGAACTTGATCTCCAGTTAGCTCGTGGTCGATCTGTATTGACTAAGATCGTCCCCTGTGGTGCTTTAGAATTTACGGACAATGAGGTAATTGAATCTTGATTTTTTTCTCATTTAGTACGATAACTTTTTAGGCGTTTCGGGTGTTTTGAAAATGATTATGTGATTTTAATTAATAAGAATTAATATTGCGGTAGAAAATATTGTTTGAATGCGCCTCTACTGTTTACGGTTTTACGCGTTCTTTTGCAAATTTATATATATTTATATTTATATATATAACAATTCTATAAACAGAAGCAATAGTAGCTTTTTGTCTTTTAGTGAGTATTTTTTGTGTATCTTACCCCCTCACTTTTTTAGAATTGACATCTACACCCCTCAATTTGTAAAAACATTGTAAAGTATCCTTTTAATACTCTCTGGTTTCTAAAGTTTCAAGTTTTCAATTCTACTTTAAAAAAAACTATTTTTTTACGTGCTTCTTCTTATTTACGTGTTAGTATCAAACGTTGGTTTATGTTTCGATGTAATTTTTTTTTTTCGGAAACGAGTCAGGTCAAATGTAATTCATTTTCGTGCTTATTTTTTTGTACGTTCTCAGTTGGTTTACGTTTTGACGAAAATTTTGTTTAGAAACGAGTTGGGTCAAATATAATATGTTTTTACTAGACGATATTAATTTGAATTATTTTATGTTTCAAATTATAATACTTTTTGACGATATTAACTAGTTTTTAGAAAGTTGGGTCGAATATAATACGTTTTGACGATATTAACTAGTTTTTGATAACCAGAAGTGACATGTAATCTAAATCATAAAAAACAAATAATTTATGCAGATTTTGCTAGCGGAAAGGTTTCAAGAAATGTGGCTGAAGGCAATAATCGACAAGTCAGAATTCGTTACGGATTTTGTCGAGTTAGGCAAACATGATTTCAGCAATTCAGCGTTGACTTTCTACTTAATGCTACCCGTGCGTGTGGATGTGCACCGAGGATCAATGACTGTAGATTGGCAGCTCATTAAAAAATGTTTATCGTCACCGATTTTCAAAAATCCAGAAGAAATTATTACTGCGTGTAATCAAACTCAAACGTCAAATACGAATGTTTGTTTACATCTTGCCGATGGGCCCACACAAATCAAAGACATAGTGAATAGTTTGGTGTATGTTCCTTGCAAGGATACGTTTTACTTCGTCTCTGCTTATCTTCCGGATAAGGATTCGTTTAGTATTTTTAAAGAAGGAACAAGCTATGTCGATCACTACGCTGAAGTGTAAGTTTTTATTGATTTACGTAATATCGCCATTTTCAAAAAAGTTGATTTATTGGGTACGTTTTTCCTTTGCGTTTATGAACAGATTTGGAAGCAAGTTTTTGCACCCGAAGCAGCCTCTTTTAAAAGCGAAACAACTCTTTCGTCTTGACAACCTGCTAAGGAAGAGAGGAAGTGGAGGTAACTTTTTTGTATCTATATATAAAGCGAATAGTTAGCGTTAAATTTTATTAGGAGTAAACTGCCATTTTGGTCCCTGTGGTTTGGTCACTTTTGCCACTTTAGTCCAAAACTCAAACTTTTTGCATCTAGGTCCCTGTGGTTTCAGTTTTATTGCCATTTTGGTCCAAAAATGAAAACAGGTCATATTTGTCTTATAAAATCCTGCAATTTTGTAATTTTTCTTAGGGGCAAATCAGGTCATATTTGTCTTATAAAATATGGTATTTATTTATAAAAAAGAAATGATCATTTTGCACCTGCGGAAAATGACAAAATAGCAGGATTTTATAAGACAAATATGACCTGATTTCATTTTTGGACCAAAATGGGAATAAAACTGAAACCACAGGGACCCAGATGCAAAAAGTTTGAGTTTTGGACTAAAGTGGCAAAAGTGACCAAACCACAGGGACCAAAATGGCAGTTTACTCTTTTATTAGAGTAAACTACACAGGCAGTCCCTGTGGTTTACCAAAATTTGGATTTGGTCCCTAGCTTTCCAAGTACATAGATGGTCCTTGTGGTTTGCACTTTGTAACACATTTAGTCCCCAACCAACAAATCTAAAGGTTCCAGAAGGTCCAAGTTATGTACTAAATGCATTACAAAGTGCCACCCACAGGGACCATCGATGTGACTTTTGGCAAAGTTGGGGACTAAATGCATTACAAGATGCAAACCAACATGACCATCCGCGTACTTTTGGAAAGCTAGGGTTTTAGGGTTTAGGGTTTAGGGTAAACCACAAGGACCATGCGTGTACTTTACTCATATTATTATCTTTATGATTGATGGCATCCATTGGGTCTCTTGAAAGAAGTTTGTTATAGATTTAGAGGAGGCAATTCGACCCATTTGCTTGTGAACGGGTCGAATTGGGTTTCGTTTTATCTCAAACCATTCTACTATAAAAATTAGCTAAATGAGGATCGGGTCAAACAGGTTGAAAGCTGCTCAAAATTTAGACTTGTAATTATGCTTTTGTAATCATAGTTATCGTTTAATCATAGTTTTTTTTGTCGAGTAAATTACGATTTTGGCCCCTGTGGTTATATCACTTTTACTATATTAGCCCAAAATAAGAATTTTTAACATATCTGCCCCCATGGTCTCTATAACTAACCATTTTGGCCCCCATGGTCTCTATAACTAACCATTTTGGCCCCCATGATCTCTAGACTTAGGGGCCAAATATGTTAAAAATTCTTATTTTGGGCTAATATAGTAAAAGTGATATAACCACAGGGGCCAAAAACGTAATTTACTCTTTTTTTGTCTGTTTTTCATTTATTTGTGTGATACTGTAACAGAACCACGTGAAAAGGAGGAGCACTTTGTCGAACTACCTCCCGAAATATGTGTTCTGAAAATCATCGGATTTTCACGGGACATCGGAAGTACATTGTCGTTATTGCCCTCAATCGTACACCGATTAGAAAGCTTTCTTGTTGCAATCGAACTGAGACACAGGTTATGCGCATCATTCTCTCAAGGGTCAGAAGTTTCCGCGGATCGCGTAAGCCTATAGTTATTTGCTCTTTTTTAGTGTTTCTTTTTTTAAATTGAGTAAAAAGTTTCTAACTTTTTTAATATCGTCAGATTCTTGAAGCGCTTACGACTGAGAGATGCAACGAACGGTTTTCTCTTGAGAGACTAGAGGTTTTGGGTGACGCGTTTCTTAAATTTGCAGTTGGTCGACACGTTTTTCTAGTAAATAACTCTCTTGATGAAGGAATACTAACTCGGAAACGGTCAAACATGGTCAACAATTCACATTTATTGAAGGTCGCGTTATCAAACAACTTGCATGTAAGTTCTTTTCTTGTGAGTATATATAAAAATATTTTTTTTTGATAATTTGCGTTTGCCGATTTATAAATATAACAATTATAGGACAATAAGTTACTGTAGCGACTGTCACATCACTTTTTTTTCTTTGAGTTTCTTTTTTTGGTTTTTTTTATACCTCTGTCCCTCAACTTTCAGCATTGTCACTTATACTCCCTCAACTTTCTAAAAACTTTGTAAAATGTCATTTTGACCCCCCTCGAGTTTTCCGAGCTTATTTTTATGTACGTGAGATGAATATAATACGTTTTGTGCCTATTTTTATGTGTGTTTCGGTTCTTCATTTTGACATAATTTTTGTTCGGAAACGAGTTGGGTAAAATATAATATGTTTTCAACGAGCGGTATAAATTCGATTTAATTTACGTTTCAACGCTGCCGCAACGCGTGGTACCATTCTTTAAGTAAGTTCCGTTATAAATCCAAGTTGGTTTACGTTTCGACGTAATTTTTTTCTCGGTAATGAGTCAGGTTAAATATAATACGTTTTCCTGCTTATGTTTATGTGCGTTTTCAGTTGGTCTACGCTTTGACTTAAATTTTGTGCATAAACGAGTCAGGTCAGATTTTTGACCGTATAAATTCGAGTTACTTTAAGGTTCGACATTGCGGCGGCGGGTCAAAATACTAGTTCATTTTTTAAATACAAAAAATATAAATTAATTGATATTTTTTGTAGGTATATATACGTGATCAACCGTTTGAGCCTTCTCATTTTTACCCTTTTGGTCGACGATGTACCGTGATATGCACCGACAACACACAAGTTGAAATTCATTCATCGCACGAGAGTAATTTAAAGACGGGTGAAAATACGGAAGTTAGATGCAATAAAGGTCATCATTGGATACAAAAGAAAACCATTGCAGACATTGTGGAAGCCCTTGTTGGAGCGTTTTTAGTTGATAGCGGTTTTAAGGCAGCAATCGCATTTCTCAAGTGGATCGGGATTCCTGTTGACTTTACACACTCGCAGGTTGCGGAGATATGTGCTTCAAGCCGAATCTTTACCGCTTTGAGTGGTCTAATTGACATTTCTGCCCTTGAAGACCTTTTGGGATATCGGTTTCAACATAAAGGTCTTCTTTTACAGGCGCTGTTACATCCGTCTTACCATAATAACTATGGTGGCTGTTATCAGGTAACCGCTTAACATCATTAGAATATTATTTAGAAAATAATTGTGTTATGGTACTTAATTCATTAATTACTAAAAATTCTGTTAGAGTAAAATGCCATTTGCGACTTTCGTCCAAAGGTTTGTTTTTCCGCACCTGGATCCAAAAGGTTTGAAGTCTTGCCATTTTCATCCAGCTCGTTAACTCCATCCATTTTCCTCCGTTAAGTTAGGGGTATTTCCGTCTTTTTTGTTGTCGTTTTCACTTTATGTAAAAAGACCAAAAAAACCGAATTGCTCTTTAAGTTAACAAAAGAGACGGGAATACCCTTGACTTAACGGAGAAAAATAGATGGAGTTAACGAGTCGGATGAAAATGGCAAGATTTTAAACCTTTTGGATCCAGGTGCGGAAAAACTTACCTTTGGACGAAAGTTGCAAAACTGACCAAACCTCAGGGACGAGAATGGCATTTCACTCTTTTTTAAACAAAAAGGACAAAGTCTTGACTAGTCAAACTTAGTTCATTTTGATCCATGTTAAAAATTACTCGTTAAGCAGTTCAATAATACTTGCAAACTTATTTTACGATAACTTTTGCATATGAATGAAAACAGAGATTGGAATTTCTTGGAGACGCGGTGTTGGATTACCTGATTACGTCTTATCTTTATTCGGTATATCCAAAACTGAAACCGGGTCAGTTGACTGACTTAAGATCGTATTCGGTCAACAATAATTCTTTTGCGGGTATTGCTGTAAATCGATCTTTCTACAAGTATATGCTGTGTGATTCCACTAGTTTGACCCAGTCAATGAACAAGTATGCTGAGTTCTTTAAAACCTCTTCGTCGAACAACGTTTTGGGTGAAACCGTCCCATGTCCTAAGGTAACTTTCTATAATTATATCATTTTTTAGAGTAAAATGCCATTTTCGTCCTTAAGGTTTCGCCAAGTTTGCGACTTTCGTCTAAAGGTTTGTTTTTCCGCATCTGGATCTAAAAGGTTTGAAATCTTGTCATTTTCATCCGGCTCGTTAACTCCATCCATTTTTCTCCGTTAAGTCACAGGTATTTCCGTCTTTTTTGTTAACTTGAAGGGCAACTCAGTCTTTTTCAGGGGCATTCTGTCGTTTTACATAAAGTGAAAAAGACCGAATTGCCCTTTAAGTTAGCAAAAAAGACGAAAATATCTTGACTTAACAAAGAAAAATGGATGGAGTTAACGAGCCGGGTGAAAATGGCAAGATTTCAAACCTTTTGGATCCAGATGCGGAAAAACAAACCTTCGGAAGAATCACGAAAGTCGCAGAATTGGCCAAACCTCAGGGTCAAAAATGGCATTTCACTCCGTTTTTTATTATCTTCTACATTTTTGTAATTTTCGATTTTCAGGCTCTTGGTGATTTGGTAGAGTCGTGTGTCGGTGCCATTCTTCTTGATTCCGGATTCAATTTAGACGTTGTTTGGAAGATAATGATCTCGTTTTTGGATCCCGTGATGAAATTTTCGGCAATGCAGCTTAATCCCGTTAGAGAACTTCAAGAACTTTGTCAGTTTTATAATTGGGAATTAACGTTTCCATCGGTAAAAAAAGATAGGACATTTTTCGTTGACGCGCTTGTTAACGGAAGAGGAGTTTGCGAGTCTGCAAGTGCTACCAATTTCAGTAAAAAAACCGCCAAGAGAATCGCGTGTCATAAATTGTATTTATCATTGAAGGTAAAACCGTAAAAGATCGTTTTATTCAGAGCTTTGTATTATTACTTTAAATATATTATCGATTAACACATTACAATAATTTTTATTTTGTTTACAGGATAAAGGTTACAAAACAAAGGTGAAAACGTTAGAGGAAATCTTGAAAACGAGCGAAAAGATGGAAGCTCTATTGATCGGAAACGATGAAATACCGATGGATAAAAATATTTTACATAAATATATGAACGCTGATGAATTCGAAAGTAGATCGCAAGAAACGCATTCCGGTTCTGTAAAACCTGTGAGAAGCAGTAACGGCATTAGACGAATGGTGGATCCCACACCTCAACGCAGTCATTCGGATGCTAGTAGTAGCAATTCACAACCCGCAGCGGGTAAGTAGAGCTGACAAATTTGACCCGTTCACGTATGAGTGGATCGGTTCGGGTTATGTTCAAGATTTGTTGTTTGTTAATCTATTTTTTCTCTGAGGGCGTATGCTTACAAAAAACGTGAATTTCAGGTGGTGATGTCGTGCACAGGTCATCAGCGAAATCATATTTGTATGAAATCTGTGCGATTAACTGTTGGAAACCACCGTTGTTTGAATGTTTTCACGAGATAGGGCCGGCCCACCTCAAACAGTAAGTTCAGATCTCTAGTCGCAATAACGAGTTTTTAATGTTCAAACAGGTTAGCGGGTTATAGTCAGGCTGTAAATGAGTTAAACGTGTCGGCGGTTTGACGTGTTTGACTTGTTTAATTCAATGGGTTGGCGGGTTGAGCTAGTTAATTAAATGGATTTAACAAGTCAACCCGAACGAAACCCTTAAACAGACCCGAACAGGCGGACACAACTTGTTTTATTAGTTTTGATTATCTGATTCTGATTTTATACCGAGTTAATTACTATTTTCGTCCCTGTGGTTTGTCAAAAATCACTATTTCAGTCCATTAGTTTAAAAATTGCGATTTCAGTCCCTGTAGTTTCACTTTCGTAACCATTTCAGTCCCTGTGGTTTCACTTTCGTAACCATTTCAATCCATTATTCTGTTAAGTACAGGGACTGAAATGGTTACGAGGTGGACTGAAATGATTACGAAAGTGAAACCACAGGGACTGAAATCGCAATTTTTAAACTGATGGACTGGAATAGTGATTTTTGACAAACCACAGGGACGAAAACAGTAATTAACTCTTTTATACCCTTTGTGCTTCTTTAGGTTTGCGTTCAAAGTGTCTCTTACAATCGAAGACGCCTCGAATACGGTTTTGGAATGCATTGGAGATCATCGGGCGAAAAAGAAAGATGCAGCCGAGTTTGCGGCTCAAGGAGCGATTTGGTACTTAAAGCAAGCGGGGCATTTAAAGAACTAGAATTCGGTAGTTATTTTAATCACCATATGCGTATTATTATTCCCGTTTTGGTAGTATATATATAACATTGAAGGAAAGGGCATCTGTAGCATATAGCGAGGTTGTATGTCTAATCTTTAGAAGACGATGTGGCGTGTTATCTTTGCGCATTATAAGCAATTTTCTTTCGAGCTTGATTGGTTTATCTGTTTTGTGAAGCTTGGATTATGAATGTTAATACTCCTGTAAATATCTCTGACCCTGTAACAGTGGCGAAGCTTGAGATTTCCGATCGGGGGGTCGAAAACGTATATGCCAAAATATTTCTATAAAACCAGAGGGTCAAAAACGTAAATACCCAAAAATTTCTATACGAAAACTACATATTCTCCGCTACTGAGCGAAAAGTTCGGGGGGGGGGGGCCTCCCGCCCCTACTATCCTACGCCCATGCCTTGTAATACTCCATCGCCACCTGATCCCTTGCATCTCAGCGAAAGGCCAGTCTGCATATACGGCTGGATACGCTCTTCGTTGAACCGCATAAATCACCACGATCTTGATCACCGTGCCAATCACAATCGAGCATATGCAGAAGTTACTTATCGCGGTCAATATCTAGTAAAGATAGTATACCGGCTCGCCAGGGCTTTTGGTCACAGGGAGGGACCCCTGGTAAGGCAGATTGGTCAATTTTCAAAGTATCTATCTCCTAGTTTGATGTTAATCATATCGCCTGGAGGCGGCATCTTGCTCGCTTCATTTTCCGTTCCTCAAAATCTTGGACTTCGGGGATAGGCTCGCCATTAGGGTTGAGGCAGCATTGTCGGCATTGTTTTCTTTGGTGAAACAAATGGTTGAGATGATCAGAGGTACAACTATGCCCACAGAATCCGGCCAGTCCGGTGACCGGCCACCATGATCCATGAAAGAGGATTCCACATGAACGCTAAAAGTTTGAAAATTTTATTTTCCGGGTCCAAATTCATTTTAGGAACATTTTAGGTAGCGTTCGTTTCATGGAATGAAATGGAATGGAATTAGGAAGTTTTTCTTTGTAAAATTGATCTTGGTTGGGAGAGGGAGGAATTTGAAATCCTTCACTCTAATGAAATCTGTGACTATTTCAACATTCCTTAGAAATCCTTCACTTTAATGAAGGAATGGAATGGAATGTTGAAATAGTCACAAATTTCATTGATTAAAGAAATTCATTGGATTTCGAATTCCTCCCTCCCCAAACCAAGATCAATTTTACAAAGAAAAGCTTCCCAATTCCATCCCATTCCATTCCATAAAACGGACGCTACCTTAGTTTATTTTATATTAAAAGTGTTCACAATGTAACACATTATCAGGGGCGGAACGATAACTTATTGGTCAGGAGGCCATCATAAAGTTGTCTTCAATACCGGCTACAACTATGAATCCAACTTATGTTTTACTTATAAAAAACTTTAGAGTTTATAGGAAAAAATTGAGGAATTTTGGTGTGTGTAGGTGGGGGTGGGTGGGGTGGGGTGGGGGGGGTAAACCTCCCTTGGTTCCGCCCCTACACTATTAATAATGTTCCAACTTATTTAGTCTTATTATAAAATTTTGTAATATATTTTAGATTTGCCAATTAAACCCATCAGGCGTACAATTTAAGATCGTGAACATTTCTTCAATAAAGATATTCTCGAGATCAATTTGGTTATTTTTAACTTCTTAGAAGGAATTTGATAGAAATTGCATACGTAATAGTATTATATTGTAATAGTGTAATTGCGTATAAATAAGGCATTAGTCATTATAGAATGAGAGGAGAGAATTTAGTTAGTTTGTTAGGCTCATGCTTATGCATTGAGAAGGCCATAGCCCTGGGACCACTAGGTGGTTATTTCCTTTTCCTGTAGATCCTTTGGATCATTATCAGCATCATTTCTACTTTAATATAAGGTTTTCTACCATTGTTATAGATTTGAGCTTCAATTCTCTATCATTGGTCCGACCTGCCACTTCTGCTCTACAATTCTCTACTTCAATTCTGTGCGTTCACATATTCAATTAGATCTCTCTTCATTTTTCGGATCTGTTTCACAGTCGGATCTTAGATCCAATTCGTTTCAGATCTGCTCGGCCTGCTTCAATTCCCACTAAAACATCTTTCGATTTCTACAATCCATTTACAGGTTCCTTCTCGGATTTAATTTCCGATTTCTTTTCAATCGTTGGTTTCAAATATTTGTTCCTGTTCGAATTCCGATTCTCAGATCTCTCCAGTTCGTTTCAATTTCCGATTCAGATTTCCGATTCAATTTTTGATCTATTTTCCGATTCAATTATGGTGAATCATAATGCTCGTTTGGATGCTCATGATCAAAAGATTCAACAGTTACAAGCCGACGTTACCGAAATTAAGGCTTCCTTGCAGGTTTTGGAAGAGGATCGTTTGGAATCCTCTGAATTTCGTAAGGTTGTGTTAGCGTGGATGAAATCGCAGGAGAAGAAACATATGGATGATTCATCTGGACCTGGACCTTCCGATCTGGTGTTCTCGTCGTTCGGTCCCAAATCTGGCTCTTCTAATTCTCCGTCTGGCTTACCATGGTCTGTGAAGAAGGTGCACTTGCCTGAATTCTCTGGTTTTGATCCACAAGGCTGGATCCAGAAGGCGAACCTGTTCTTCGATCTCAATCAGACTCCTGATGCTTCCCGCTTACAGCTTGCTCAACTGAGTATGATCGGTGCTGCTTAACATTGGTTCACAATCATCAATCAGGTTCATCCGTCCTTGACTTGGCTCCAATTTCAGTTCGAATTGCTGCAACGTTTTACTAGTCTCTCAATTTAGAATCCGTATGAACAGTTAGCTACTATTAGGCAATCGGATTCCATCTTTGATTATATTGATGATTTCGAGTATGTGTTATCCTTGGTCCCTCATTTACCGGAGTCTCAAACTCTTATATGGATGATATGTACTTGGCTAAAGATGTGGAGTTGATGCTTCGGCCATCGAAATCCGGTTCGTTGGTATCTCGTTTTCGGTATTTGTCACATACCGGGTGTAACACTCTACCGTAAATTACACAATATTTTTACCGACTAGATAAGAAAGATCATAATCATTTAAAAACACAAACACTAATATTAATCCTAGTTTAGCACATAAGTGTTTAAAAAAAAAACACAACACAAAAAGGATACATAAGTATTCCTTCCATTACAAAATTATCACTAATGAGCATCTAAGACAAAAGTGAAGAACTACTTCTTGAATGTGTTCGGTTCAAAAGCCTTGTGTTGATCACCATCCGCTTGATTGACTTACTTGAAAGCTGGAAATTTAACAAGATAATAATGTTAGAATCCTTCAAATTTCATATAATTAAGTGTACGCTTAAAACGGATTCGAAATATGAAATTACACAAAACTTGACAATTTTAACTGGGCTCCACCGTAAATTACGGTGGTCACCGTAATTTACGGTGGGCGCTGGACATTTATGGTTCTACCGTAAATCAGTAGAGAACCACCGTAAAGATTTACCCTCCACCGTAAATTACGGTGGTACCGTAATTTACGGTAGCATCTGCATATCTTTCCTGTTTTGCTGTTTTGACCCGTTTATACCAATTTCTGCACTTTTAAGTCATCAAAGCGCAGTACGGGGCATTTCTTTACAACAAGTATGACCCGTTTTGGATCCCTTGCTTCAACACACACGCTCCCATTACCGGTTTGCGTGTTAATAATATTCTTCCCATTACCCGACACACGGGTTTATGGTCTACGGATGAGGTACTTCCGTTACCCGGTTTGTACCCACCATTGTTAGCTCTTTTTGGTTTGCCATTATGAAGTCCCTCATTTTAAGCAACCAAACCAACACGACTCTCTATTGTTCATAACTAGTAAACCATTAAAAATGAAAACTAGATCATCAACATTATAGTAGCGTTAACCACGTACCTTAAAGCTTTCCCTTTAGACGAGCGTCCGCACCGGCTTGACTTCCCGACGCCTCACCCGTATTGCCTAAAACATACAAGCCAATTATCATTAGAACCATTCGGCTCATGACTAAGCTTGTTACTTTACCAACACCACATTTGTGTCGATTAATGTCTTTTAGGCATTTTATCAAGCATCTTATGTGCATGATTGCTTACAATTTGTAACTAAGTTTAACATTCATCATTTAGCCATGATAAACATCAACTTAGGCAATTTCACTAAATTTTCACATCAATAATTTCTGAACCTTGTTCATAGAACTTGAATTACTCTAAGATACATCATAATCCTAATGTCTCACACTTTTCTACAAAAACCCACATATCACCTCTAATGGTGATTATGAACTTTACAAGAATTAGGCCAAATTTCAACAAGAAATCTACTAGGGTTCATCCCTATACACTATTTCAATCAAAACAAACATCATGCATGCTCAGATTTGAATCTCATGATTTTATCTAAAATTTAAGGTAGAACCAAATCATGAAATTTTGCATACCTTACGATCCCTTAGTCAAGGTGATCACAAATCTATATTCAGATTTCAATTCGGACTCGATTTGAACCTTCAATTGATGGATTCTATGAATGTTAGGGTTTGAGGGGAATCCCCTTGTTGCCTGCGTTCTGATCAATCAAACACACACTTAGGTGTGTGTTTGGTGTGTTATTTTACTAGTAATAATTGAAGTTCCAGATTTGAGAAGTTTGGTCCCTCAATTACACATAAGCTATAGAAAAGGGCATTTAATTATACTTTGTCATATTATGTTAAGGCCATTTTGACACCGCTTCCACCTTCGACGGATCCACCAATATTCCCTCGGCACTTATGACGTGCCCTAGGAATTGCACCTCTCGTAACCAGAAGGCGCATTTTGAGAATTTAGCATATAATCTTTCTCGCCTTAACACCTCCAATACTTCTCGTAAGTGGTTAGTGTGCTCCGCCTCGTTTCTTGAATAAACGAGGATGTCGTCTATAAAAACAATCACCGATCTATCGAGCATCGGTTTGCAAACCCGGTTCATGAGGTCCATGAAAGCCGCGGGCGCATTCGTTAATCCGAAAGACATCACGAGCAATTCGAAATGTCCGTATCGTGTTCGGAATGCCGTTGTTGGTACATCATTTTCCTTTACCCTTAATTGGTGGTAACCCGATCTCAAATCGATTTTTGAAAACCATCTAGCGCCTTGTAATTGATCGAATAAGTCGTCGATTCTCGGAAGTGGGTATCGATTCTTTACCGTAAGTTTGTTTAACTCCCGGTAATCAATACACATCCGCATGCTCCCGTCCTTCTTCTTTACAAATAGCACGGGAGCTCCCCAAGGAGACACGCTAGGCCGGATGAATCCTTTTTCAAGTAACTCTTGTAACTGAGACATTAATTCTTGCAGTTCCGACGGTGCCAATCTATACGGTGCCTTAGCAACCGGTTTAGCACCCGGGGTCAGTTCAATCCCGAACTCTATTTCGCGCTCTGGTGGGATTCCCGGAAGATCCTCGGGAAAGACATCTTCAAATTCACGCACCACAGGTACGTCTTCAATCCTTGGCGTTCCTTTTTCGACGTCACGTACGTGAGTTAAATATGCCTTACACCCGTGTAGTATAAACTTGCGGGCTTCTACCATCGAGCATATCATGGGATTACAAGCCTTCTCCCCATAAATGATGACACGCCTTCCGCTCGGAGACGTTAGGTGTATCTCCTTACGTAAGCATATCACCTTAGCATGGTAGCGGGATAGCCAATTCATTCCGACGACCACTTGAAATTCACCCATGGACATGGGTATTAAATCAATGGAGTATTCCTCGCCATCGATATTCAATTTGCATTCCCGACATACATCACAAACAAGAAAACTTTTGTTATTACCTACTTCTACTTCCATTGGCATAGGTAATTTCGTTAATATAAACATGGGGTTTTGAGTAAATCTATGTGAAACAAAAGACTTATTCGCACCTGTATCAAATAAAACACGTGCAGGGATCGAATTTACAGTAAATATACCTGTAACCACGTCGGGTTCCAGTTTTGCTTCAGCAGCAGTGATTTGGAACGACCTTGCCTTAGCTTTTGGGGTTTCATCCCTAGAGTCGGCACTCTCTTTCTTTCCCACCAATTCCGGACATCCTGACTTTTTATGACCCGGTTGGTAACATTTATAGCACACCGTTACTTTGTCTGGGCAATTTGCAACCCCATGCCCTATCTTGCCACATGCCACACAAGGTTTGTTCTTGAAGTAGCATTCACCCTTATGAGTGCGTCCACATGTTTTGCAACTCGGAGAACCTCCTTTTGCACTTCCCTTCTTTGAAGATTCAGCTACCTTTGGCTTCTTTGCGGGACTCTGGTTTTCATCCAAGGCCCTCCTCTCACCTCTTTCAACTTGCCTTTTTAGTTCAATCTCGCGTTCCCGCGCCGCATTGATTATATCGGTGAGGCTTTCATAATGTGAGGGGGCATGAACTCCCTATATTCAGCCCTAAGCATGGTGTGATAATAATAGATTTTTTGTTCTTCAGTTTTGACCAAGTCATCACAAAACTTGAGCTTATCCATGAACATCCCCGTAATTTTATCAACGGTTTCACCCTTTTGCCTCAATTGCATGAATTCCTCCTTTATCTTATTTATCACTGCCTTGGGGCTATGATGTTTGAGGCATGGTACTTTGAAATCTTCCCAAGTCATTGCCCTTATTGCTTCAACACCCCTTTCGTTTCTGAGGTTGTCCCACCAATCCTTGGCTTGGCCTCTAAGTTGGCCAGTTCCATAAGCCACGAAGTCACTTTCATCACAATGCGTTCGTTCGAAAACACCCTCAATATCGCTTATCCACCTTTGACAAGCAATTGGATCTACCTCTCCATTGAAAATCGGGGGTTTACATGCCATAAACTTGTTGTAAGAACAACCCTTCTTTTCTTTAGCCTTGCCTCTATCATTGGTAAGGTCTTCTCTTAATTCACCAATCCTTTCCTCCATAGTCGAAAGTAGGGTGTTTTGCATCCTCTCTATAAATCTTGGTAGGCTAACTTCGATTGCCCTTCCGACTTCCTCGGCAATCTTCTCTTTCAACTCGTCGGTAGTGAGGGATAGGACGTTGTCACTAGCACCTCCCGACATCTTCTTACTGAAATATTGAAATAATTCGATAAATAATCTTGTTCCATCACTCTCATGCCTTTATATGAGACTTCATACTCATTATTCGGCCAAGTGTATAACTTTGCCTTACTCGTTTATACTAAGTGTACTTCCCGGGTTCGAGTATATTACTATACTCCTCCCATACACTATAAATCGTTACCCTTTTAATCTTTTTAAATTAAATTTTTTGCTTTAAATAAATTCTTACCGGATGTTGATCAAGCCTTGAACCGAACACAATTCTCCTTAACCTTAGCTCTGAATACCAACTTGTAACACTCTACCGTAAATTACACAATATTTTTACCGACTAGATAAGAAAGATCATAATCATTTAAAAACACAAACACTAATATTAATCCTAGTTTAGCACATAAGTGTTTAAAAAAAACACAACACAAAAAGGATACATAAGTATTCCTTCCATTACAAAATTATCACTAATGAGCATCTAAGACAAAAGTGAAGAACTACTTCTTGAATGTGTTCGGTTCGAAAGCCTTGTGTTGATCACCATCCGCTTGATTGACTTACTTGAAAGCTGGAAATTTAACAAGATAATAATGTTAGAATCCTTCAAATTTCATATAATTAAGTGTACGCTTAAAACGGATTCGAAATATGAAATTACACAAAACTTGACAATTTTAACTGGGCTCCACCGTAAATTACGGTGGTCACCGTAATTTACGGTGGGCGCTGGACATTTATGGTTCTACCGTAAATCAGTAGAGAACCACCGTAAAGATTTACCCTCCACCGTAAATTACGGTGGTACCGTAATTTACGGTAGCATCTGCATATCTTTCCTGTTTTGCTGTTTTGACCCGTTTATACCAATTTCTGCACTTTTAAGTCATCAAAGCGCAGTACGGGGCATTTCTTTACAACAAGTATGACCCGTTTTGGATCCCTTGCTTCAACACACACGCTCCCATTACCGGTTTGCGTGTTAATAATATTCTTCCCATTACCCGACACACGGGTTTATGGTCTACGGATGAGGTACTTCCGTTACCCGGTTTGTACCCACCATTGTTAGCTCTTTTTGGTTTGCCATTATGAAGTCCCTCATTTTAAGCAACCAAACCAACACGACTCTCTATTGTTCATAACTAGTAAACCATTAAAAATGAAAACTAGATCATCAACATTATAGTAGCGTTAACCACGTACCTTAAAGCTTTCCCTTTAGACGAGCGTCCGCACCGGCTTGACTTCCCGACGCCTCACCCGTATTGCCTAAAACATACAAGCCAATTATCATTAGAACCATTCGGCTCATGACTAAGCTTGTTACTTTACCAACACCACATTTGTGTCGATTAATGTCTTTTAGGCATTTTATCAAGCATCTTATGTGCATGATTTCTTACAATTTGTAACTAAGTTTAACATTCATCATTTAGCCATGATAAACATCAACTTAGGCAATTTCATAAATTTTCACATCAATAATTTCTGAACCTTGTTCATAGAACTTGAATTACTCTAAGATACATCATAATCCTAATGTCTCACACTGATCTACAAAAACCCACATATCACCTCTAATGGTGATTATGAACTTTACAAGAATTAGGCCAAATTTCAACAAGAAATCTACTAGGGTTCATCCCTATACACTATTTCAATCAATACAAACATCATACATGCTCAGATTTGAATCTCATGATTTTATCTAAAATTTAAGGTAGAACCAAATCATGAAATTTTGCATACCTTACGATCCCTTAGTCAAGGTGATCACAAATCTATATTCAGATTTCAATTCGGACTCGATTTGAACCTTCAATTGATGGATTCTATGAATGTTAGGGTTTGAGGGGAATCCCCTTGTTGCCTGCGTTCTGATCGATCAAACACATACTTAGGTGTCTGTTTGGTGTGTTATTTTACTAGTAATAATTGAAGTTCCAGATTTGACAAGTTTGGTCCCTCAATTACACATAAGCTATAGAAAAGGGCATTTAATTATACTTTGTCATATTATGTTAAGATTTCTTACTAACTAGGTTATTTTTCCTAGTCTTTTATCTTAACTTACTACTGATATTTAGTTTAAAATGTAACATTAATATTTTCGGGGTGTTACACCGGGCTGCCTTTTATGGATTCGGGGATCGACCATCGTGTGTGGGGTACTACGGGCTCTAAAATTGTTGGCAATGACATGGCTGCAAATGTTCAAGCGGGTGTCCATGATCGAGGCATTCGTTCCTTATCTCGTGTCGAGTAGGAGGATCGAAAGAAGAAGGGGTTGTGTTTTAAGTGTGGACAGGTTTACAATCCTAGCCACAAGTGTCCGGCGGGTAGTCTTCATGTCTTATTACTTGGGGATGATGAATGGGATGAAAGGGACGAGCTGACTATGCATTCGGATCAGGGTGTTCAAAAAGTTATGGGCTCTATTCGCAAGCCTCGAGGACAAGTCTTGACTTATGGAGGGAGTATTGATAGAAATTGCATACGTAATAGTATATTGTAATAGTGTAAGGGGGATTAGTGTAATTGCTACTTCTATAAATAAGGCATTAGTCATTATAGAATGAGAGGAGAGAATTTAATTAGTTTGTTTGGCTCATGCTTATACATTGAGAAGGGCATAGCCCAGGGACCACTAGGTGGTTATTTCCTTTTCTTGTAGATCCTTTAGATCATTATCAGCATCATTTCTACTTTAATATACAGTTTTCTACCATTGTTATAGATTTAAGCTTCAATTCTCTATCATTCCCTATCAGAATTATCAGGCATTGCGATCGCTTGAGCCTAGAAAGTTCTTATATTTTTTCTTTTTAAGTTTCTAGAACTAGAGATGATCATAGTAAAGATAAAATCAGGACTCTTGACAATTCTCTATAGAAGAGGCTCCATCACCATGCTTAGGGGCACGAGACGCCATATATAACATAATTTGAGATGATCTTATTAAATTTATTTTAACTTAAATAGACGAAGAAACATAAACACATGTCACGTTTGTTTATGGTCGAGCTTTTATGTTCTTTATTACATCTTTCTATTTCTATTTCTATTTCTATTTCTATTTCGATTTCTATGGCGTTTTTTACATATTCATTCAAATAAATTTATTACTAACAAATGCTAATAAGTTGAGTCCAACCTGTTTTATATGTCTTCGGTCCATTAGTCCATTTCAGGTTTTATAACCATTGGTCCATCTTTTTTGAACGGTCAACGAATCCTCCAAATGGGCTACTGGCGAAATTCACCACATCGGGATACGAACCGGGGAAAACCCTCACCTAGGGCCGAAGCCCGTGAACACTCGCCCGAGGGCACGACAGTGCGGTGAGGTAAAACCCACTCAGTTCAAGGATCGAACTAGCGATCTCCACTTATTCATCTAGTCTCCCATTATCACCAGGTGCAGCAGAAAATAATGGGGAGAGCAGGAATCGAAATTGGGTCCCTTAGAACACCAAGTCTCTTCCTTACCACTCCACCACCACCTCATTTTCCTCCATCAATCCATTTTGGAAAAGTGGAATGGAAATTGGCTAGGAACATGCAATTGAAGGGGAACAAGGACCAACGTGATGTTTCCCTTCATGATAATCCTGCAAAGTGAAGACTTGGTCAAAGATGCTCACCTTCCCGGCTTCCCGCCCATGTCCAACGTTCCCGAGTCACTGTTCCGGCAAAGGCTTGTACGATGTGACCTCTCACTGACATTTAGTGCCTCAAAACGGCGTCGGAGGTAAGAGAAATTAAAGGTCATGATGGCCGACTGGTGGCTAATTTACTTGATGGGAAATTATGCATTAATGAGAAAGATCTCATATTATCCTTAAAGGAGAACAACCTCTTGTGCAGTGCCTGGACATTCAGCAACCCTTAGAGAGCTGGACCACCTTGGGTGAGGAGCCTCGTTCATATAAGCAAGGGATTACCCCCGGGTCCTCCGTGGCGATGTTAACGGATTACCCCCGGGTCCATAGCATTGAATTCTCACATTCAATTCAGAGATCATAACTACAATCCTACCAATTCATTACTACCCTAGATCCATACAAGGATACGAGACCTATTCTCATGTTGGAGCTTGCTCACGGATTACCCCCGGGTCCTCCGTGGCGATGTTAACGGTGTTCTTTATTTAGGATATTTATGAAAAGTAGTGAACCGTGGATCTCCAGCAACGGGCATGGCATTTGTTGGTGTGGGATTCGACAATGTGGATGATGGTTTAGGTCACGTTTTGCCACGCAAGATATTAATCTCGTGATTCACAGTTTTGCAGGTTTATGATCAACCAATGGTCAAACGGCTTGTTTGGCTCGGTTCATATATAAATAATGATACTAAAAAAGCAGCCATGACCATCTGGTTGAATAAATGATATCAAGTAGTTTAGCATCATTTAAGGTACATGACAAACAAAACCATGATCTGATCAAACAAATGTATCATCAAATTCATAACATTAAATCCAACATAAACGAAAACAAAACATCGACTCTCGATAGAATCTTCAAAACTACCTCAGAATCCAAGCTTGGTTCTGCGCCAGTGCCTGCGCTTTGCGTTGTACCTGAAAGACACAAACAAAAAGTTAACCAAAGTCGATAATCTTTCGTTACATTTGAAAAAAGCTACACAGATTAAAACTGTTTTGACCTAATTGTGTTGTCGGTCCTCATGCGAATCCAGTGAGGAATAGGCCTGTTCTGCCTCATCTTCTTCGCGAGCTTCTTCTTGATCATAAAAGTCTTGTGAGACGGCTGCATCATTGCAAAAACATAACCAAAACATCACAAGTTTTGTTTTTTATATAACACATTGTTTTAAAATCAAGAATAAATTTCACCTAGTCGGACCATAAATCGGTCAAAGGGGATCAAAATTGGTCAAAATCAATAAAAACGGTCAAAATCTTTGAAATATTTTAAAAATTATACTTCTTAATCCAATCCGATTAATAGGTTTGAATTACATATAAAAATTGTAATTTTTGTATATATGTAAAAAGTTTAAAAAATTACATGTAAAATTCCAATCGATTGTATATTTAATAAGCGTCAGTGTACTATATATTATGTTCATGAACATTTGTTTTGTGTTCGTGAACATTAGTTTGTACTCATTTGTGTTTATCAACGTTTGTTTTCATTCGTTGACGACAATTAACAAACAAACACAAAAGAACTTGTTCGTGTTTGTTCGGTTTGTTTGCAGCACTACTAATTACTCCCTATTAACCCCGATTAATCGCTACATATAACACCACAACCATGATAAAGCATCAATTAAGACAAATCTTATACTAACAACAACAATACATCTTTCCTATAATCATAATATCTACAAGCTGTCTACAACAATTCATATTAAAGAATCATAGTATCTACAGATCCTAAATTCAAAAACCGTACAAAATAGCCCTAATATCACCAGCATTAACAAAACCTAAAAATTCCCCTAAACAAAACACAGAAAAGCCACAAAAGGTATCATAGGAATTGCATTTCTGGCATGATGAGCCCTAAATTGGTGATTTATTAAAAATAATCGATCCAAAAAAACAAAGGTAAATATATGATTTGTGAATTCAAAATGCGATGATTTACGAAGCGATATACGGAAAAGAAAAGAAGAATTACCATGGTGAGAGCACGGAAGCAGCTTCTTCTTCTTCTCTGGTGTGCTACAATGGCAGCCGTTGTGATGGTGGTTTTATATATCTAGGGTTTGACTGTAAGGCTGTGAGTGGGCTACTCATGAAGCCCAATTAGGGTTTTCTTCAGGCCCAGTTAGTGTATTTTAGAATTTAGTCTTTTTGTTCACGTTGATCTCAAAGTACGTTGAGACTCAGAGACTAAAAAAACATATAAAATTTTAAAGTTTTTAATGGTTCAGCACTTAATGGTTCAGACTGTTTGTTTCGCGAGCAGATGTCTAAATGGTTCAGACATTTGACTCTGAATGGTTAAACATTATACTGAGTCTGAATGGTTAAAACTTCTAATTTGAATTGGTCCGACATTTGTCTCTGAATGGTTAAACATTATATTGGCTAGGGGTGTGCACGGTTCGGTTCGGTTTGGTTATTAGCATTATCCGTAACCGTAACCGAAGTCATCGGTTAACCGGTTCGGTTAATTTGTCGGTTTTTGGTTCGGTTCGGTTAATAACCAATTCAAACAAGGGTTAATTTTTTTTGCTTATAATTACATGTAACGTAGTACAAATACATGAAATAAATGTACAAATACATGAAATAGATGTATAAATAAATGAAATTGAGGTATAAATGCATGAATAGATTTTTAAATACATAAAATGGATGTATAAATAAATGAAATGAAGACATAAATAAATGAAATAGAGATATTATTGCATGAAATGAAAATATAAAACATGAAATAGAGGTATAAAAAATATAAATATATAAAGAAATAAATGGTTCGGTTTGGTTTGGTTCGGTTAATTTCGGTTAACAGATGGTAAAAAAAATATTCGTTAACCGACTTTCGGTTAATTCGGTTTCGGTTAATTTCGGTTCGGTTTTGTCGGTTTTCGGTTCGGTTTCGGTTAACGGTTCGGTTATTGCACACCCCTAAATTACTGGCTCTTAATGGTTCAGACATTTAGACATTTTACCGGTTCAACACTTAATGGTTCAAACCTCTTACTGGTTCAGTACTTAACTATTCAGAAGTTGCTAAACATCCCCTCCGCTCTCAATAGGAAGAGCAAGGCCTCTAAAAACAAACATGTAAGATAATGTATGCTTGTTTGTTAATTTTAAGTTATTTTGTATGTATGTATGTATATACGTATGTATGTATATATGTATGTATGTATTTGAGTAGTCAGCAGTTGTGTATCAATAAAAACATGAGATTTAACATGCCAATTTTCCTAACACGTTTCAATCGTTTTAACATGTTAAATTGGTAATATTAAAAGCTTGCCTTCATATAATGTTTCAAAGTTGAGCTCAACTCATAACATATTATGTAGCATATTGGTCTTGTGTCATTTGTTAGTCTAAATGAGTGAAAGCTCGACTCGTGTTTATTCGTTTGCCTTATCACTACCGTTTAGCAAATCATAAACACCCTACTCCCTAGCAACATTCTCTAAATAATGAAAACAAGGTGAAAACACAAACCTGAATAGCACACGTGTTGAGTTGTTTGGAAAAAAAAAACATAGCCAAAACACGAACGTGTCAAGATTGACTTCGCTGGAACAAACCAACGATCAACAGATGATTTCTTTAACAACATCAACCCATCGACAACTTCACTCCAACAGCCACATAAACTCGACAAACATACGAAACTCTCTCAATGTCGACATCCAACATCAACATCAACTCATTTATGTTCTGACTCGTTTCAAAATTTTACTAATTCAATCTCAATTATCTCACCAAAAATTTGACTCATATCCAATTATCCAAACACCCTATCATTCGTTAAGTTGTAAAACCTTAATAAAAGATTATCAAAAGATTAAATCAAACACCCAAAAGGATTAAATCAAACACCCTATCATTTTAAGTTGTAAAACCTTAATAAAAGATTATCAAAGGATTAAATAAAAAATTATAAACCCGCATTCTTGTTACAACATCAAATTAAAAACCCCCAAAACACTCAAAACCCTAACATCTGCCCTAATTTTCAATTTCATTCTAAATTCATTCATCAAATCAACAATGCCTCGTGTTTCGAAGCGGAAATCGGAGCCCGTACGATCATCCGAGCCTGGTTAGTATTCTCGATTGTTTAATTCGTTCGATTGTTTATTGCATGTAATGTTTCGTTACTGAAATTGTATGTTTCCGATATTTGATATGTATGCTAATCACAATTTGATATTCTATTGGCTGTTTGATTGCAAATATATGTGTTGTTACTTGTTAAGTTGTGAATCAGATGCTTAGCTATTGTGAAACCTAATTATGTTGATTATACTACAATATTGGAAGAATTTATAATTGTTTGTTAGGATGTATGTTATATATATATAATATACATATATATATATATATATATATATATATATACACAGGTGTTACAATTTGCAGACATCAAGAATTTTGACAGTGTTAGAGTTGTATGTTGATTGAGAATGTGACTTAGGTTTTGTGCCAAAAGTGTGATTGATCCAGTTTAGATTACTAGTTAGGCGAGTTAAATATGATTTCAGTGTTTTGATAAAATCTGTTTGGTAGGGGCCTAGTGTTAAGGAAGTGAAACAGGAACACGTGCACATACACGAACAATCAGTCTGTAGAAATAAACGAACACACGAATATAATGCGGTTTGGTCTAAAGCTGACCTATGTCCACGGCTGCGACCTTGGTTTAAAAAGCGCACCTAGGCGCGAAAGGACCTAAGGCGCACATTGCACAAAAGGCGCAGGCGTGGCACACTTTTTAGGGTAAAAATTGACCCGAGGTGCGCGCCTTTTGTACATGGCTTCTTTTTGTGCATCTGAGTGTTGTACAACAGGCTTTTTATGTTGTACATTTATGTTTTTTTTTTTCGTTTTAAAACATATATAAAGCTTAATTATAGCTAAATCATAGGTAGGGGATGCTAAAAACCTATGGGATATATAAAATTAATTATAAAATCACTTTGCGCCTTGCGTACGAAAAGCTCACCGCTTTTGCGCTTTGCGCCTCGGTTTTAGACCTCGTCGCTTTTGTGCGCTTCAAGCTTTTTTAAACCAAGGCTGCAACTAGGGGTTCTTTTTATTATTAGGTGCTCAAGGAATTACAAGTACAAGACAGATATACAGAGAGATACATTTAGAGTTTAAAATCCTTAACGGCTTAACATAACCAACAAGAAAAGTAAACTGGGCTTCATACTAGGAACGGGCTTAAGCTGCCTCAATCTGGGCCAAGATTCCTCAAAACCTAACACGTATACATATGTTGCCCATAATAGTAAGTTTTTTACTGTGTTTTGTGTGGAGGCTGTAAGTTAATACTGGACTCAAGAAAGATTAGAGGTATGTGATCATAAATAGCTGTGTGAAAAGTGAACTGATCCTTCAGGGATTAGGGTGAAGGATTGATTAATCTTTGATTAGGAAGGTGTTAATCGGATGATGTTGGTTGGGTGAGTTGATCATCAGGTGATCTTCAAATGTTCAGAGATAATTACTAGTGTGAATCAATAAGTTTATCTATTTGTTTTATTTATTGGTTAATTAAGTATTAGAGTTTTGGTATTGGTTTAGGATAGTTTGTTTTCTAAGTAATTAGTTTAGTATAAACAGATGGGTTAGGTTATGTAATTCTTTAGTTGTTTGCTTTGTTGTTTATTAATAATATCAAAAGAGTCGTAAGGAGTTCTCACAAAATATTGTGTTGCTGTGTGCATTATCAAATTATTTTTAACATAAGGGACATGAGTTAAGCTGTTTACTTCGTCTGTCTCATAGTTTGTATGAATTATCAATTAGTGTTGTATGTTGGTTCAACTAAGGTGTGACAAGATGAGTATATTGTGTATAATGCCAGTTTAGGTTTCTTACTTTAGTTTATGCAGTTGCATATATATCTTGGGATTTTATGATGCTGATTATTTGAGAATTTTGCTGATTTTTATGATGCTGATTATTTGAGAATATTGCTGATTTTATAATATAATACTATAACTTCTGCACACAGCCTACTAGTAGGCTTATTTGTTCGATATAATATATTCTTATTTTGCTATATTATTCTTCAGCCGCGAAGAAAACCGCAAAGGAAGTTGAACGAATAGACAGCTTCTTTGCAACATATGCTAATACTTCAATAGACATGATCGAGTAAGTATATACTTATTTCGCAAAGCTCATTTGTATTATTTTTCTCTTAAATTCTTTTCTTTTGTCTGTTACAGTCCAGAAGGTGTGGAGAAACTTTGTGCTGATCTAAATATTGAGTACACTGATATCAAAGTGTTGGTGCTAGCTTGGTATGTTATCGGCTATATGCTATTAACTTGAATTTTAAATGTAAACTAGTGGGTTACCACCCACGCTCCGCAGCAGGTTCGAAACATAGATAGAAATAAGAAAATCACGAGAGCTGAAGTTGTTTGATGTTTTAGTTAAGGGGCTAACATGTCATTATTAAAGTTGAGGGGATAACGTTGTTTATTATTAAAGTTGAGGGGCTAAAGTTGTTTTAGTTAAGGGGCTAAACATGTCATTAAAGTTGAGGGGCTAAACATGTCATTATTAAAGTTGAGGGGCTAAAGTTGTTTTATATTAAAGTTGAGGGGCTAAAGTTGTTTTTTATTAAAGTTAAGGGGCTTAAGTTGTTTTAATTGAGGGGCTTAAGTTATTTTTCTATTGAAGTTGAGGGGTGTAAGTTGTTTTAGTTAAGAGCCTAAACATATACACATTACCAAAGGGGCTAAACCTGACATTACCAAAGTTGAGGGACTAAAGTTGGTTAATGCCAAAGTTGGTTGATATTCACATGGTACTGGTTGGAATATTTCAGGAAATTGAATGCTAAGAAGCAGGGATATTTTACACAGGTATGCCACAGGTGTGTTAGTATTTAATTCTTTGTATTTGTTACAGATGAGGTGGCTCTAGTATTTTCATTGCCCATGTTTAATCGCTATTATTTTTATTATTATTTGTTGTCACTATACTTGTGCTATTTATTATTATTTATTATTTTTATAGGATGAGTGGAGGACGGGCCTGAAATCACTGCATGTCGACACTCTTAAAAAGCTACAAAAACAACTACCCGAGTTGGTGAAAGAGGTAATATTTCTAATTTCTCCATATATAATTTCATGTAAAACGTAAACATTAAATTTACATCTAATTTTGTTTTCTTTGATAAGGCGTTTAAGAAAGAAAAATTTGAGGATTTCTACCACTTTTCCTTTCGTTACTGCTTAACCGGTAAACTTCATGATTTTCAGGTATCTATATACCATCTTAGTAGCATTCTAGCTCTAATATATACATTGGATTTTATATATTTCAGAAGATAAACAAAAGAACTTAGATATTGAGACCACCTGCGAATTGTTGAAACTTCTTTTACACTCAACTTACGATCAACAAGTTGATTCATTCATCGAGTTCTTAAAGGTTGGTAGCTAATTAAACATTTACTTTAGAGTTAATTGCCATTTTAGTCCTTGTGGTTTGGGTCATTTTGCCAGTTTAGTCCAAAGGTTTCATTTTTAACATCTGGATCCAAAAAGGTTTCATCGTTGCCATTTTGGTCCAACTGACTTAACTCCATCCATATCTATTAAGTCTGCCAAGGACATTTTTGTCATTTCATTTTTCTTTTTATTAACCCTTTTTTCTTTATTGTATTTTCTTTTAAATGAAATGATAAAAATGCCCTTGGCAGACTTAACATATATGGATGGAGTTAAATCAGTTGGACCAAAATGGCAACGATGAAACCTTTTTGGACCCAGATGTTAAAAATGAAACCTTTGGACTAAACTGGCAAAATGGCCCAAACCACAGAGACTAAAATGGCAATTAACTCTTTACTTTAATAACCTTATTTTATTAAGGAGTTGATATTCAACTGTCAAGCATTTTGGTTTGGATTTGTTAGATTCAGAAAGAATATAAGGTGATAAACATGGATCAGTGGACTAACTTCTACCGTTTTTGTCAAGAGGTAATGTATTTTGCTCACAAGTTTTACAATTTATATGATTATGGGCAATTTTGTCATTTACTCATTTGATACTTTTGCGTATATGCAGATAGATTTTCCAGATTTTAAGAACTATGATGATGGTCTAGCATGGCCTATAATTCTCGACAATTTTGTTGTCTGGTTGAGAGAAGAAAAGTTCGCATGAGCATAAACTTGATCTGGGACCCACCCCCATTCTACGGCTATACAAGGTAACTGCTATAAACTCGATTTGTATTTGATCATTGCAGTTTAAATCTGACTCGGGTATTTTCTTTTGGCAGGATTCATATACAATGTTTTTGCTTACAAACGTCAATTTTGCTGATAAATGAGAAAGATACTGTTTTGCAAGATTATGCTCGGTGTTAAATGACACCCCTTTTGAATGTTGGCTCATAACATCTTTTAAAATTGTTGAGCTTAAAGGAAATATAATTTCAAATGCAGATAATATCGCTTTTTTTTTTATCGGATGTTGGTTCATGAATACATATCGCGTGGGGATGGTTTGGAGTAATCGATTTTGTGACTATGATTCACGCTTCATCCCAGTTGTCTAATGAATCAATCTAAGAACAGTTGCTAACAAATCATAAGCTAATATGTTAACAAATTAGCCGCGTAACAAGCCTAAGAAATTGGTGTAACAATTAACAATCACTAACAAGAAGAAACCTAGGAGGAATCAAGTCCAACAACAAAAAGCAAGAAAGCAACAAGTCATATGTTCTGTATCCAGGAGTTGATTGTATTATTTGATTGTCAACTTGCAATACCAACCCGCGATTTTGAGGGTTCGGGTCCCAGTTTAGACATTGGCGCAAACTTAGGAGTATGTTAAAGGGTATGTGTGTTAGTTGTTATATTTAAAAGGTAGCGAGCGGGTTCATGTCAAAACTCATAAGAATTGGTTCAGTTTTTTCTTTTATAAATAATTTGTGTTATATATGATTATCAAAAGGTTTTGTAGATTCTATGCATTGAATATCCACTTTTGATCCATTCGACCCACCATACCTTTTTGTTTTACCCACTTGATACGTAAGTAAGAGATAAAACACAACCCAAATTAACGCATACATATGTAGAAGGATCAAACTTGCTACCTATACGTTGTATTATTAGGTGGTTTATTATTTATTTTGTTATATTGTTATATTTTCTAGTTGACCCGTTCACGCTCATTGTCCAGTTTTATTTTCCGTAGAATATGAATGCGTTAATCATGTTTACACAATGTAATGTTCGAAATCCTTGAATACAAATGGTTTACGAGGTTATAGGAACTTAAATTAAGACTTGAACAACTTTCAGCCAGTTTGACATGTTCCCTTTTATAGCTCAATTTTAATTCTACCCACTATATAATAAAAACATAACCCCGAATTGACTCATCTAGTAATTACGTATATGTATTAATTCATAACGTTGGGAGGAATAGTGATCTGTTTTTCTTTAGTTTTGTCTTTTGTCATTTTTAGTTGTCTTTTTTTGCATAGTAGATTTTAAGGATTTAATTTTTGTAATAAAACTTCGGGTTTTTTTTTTAAATTATTTTGCCACAAAAGTTATATGAGTTTATTGTTTTGTTTAACGCTTTTTCCTGGTTTTGGCCGTCGTTCGATTGCTACTTAGCATGGTGTTTGGTGGTTACATTTGGTCTCTCACGTTTTTTTACCCCCTCGACTTTCTAATACGCGTCGGTATAAATTCAGTTTCGTCTACGCTTTACGTCACGTGAGTCGTTTGGTGTTAGAAATTCGTGTTCTAATTATACGTTTTTCCCGGATTTTAGTCGTCGTTCAATTGATACTTCACATGGTTTTACGCCCCACCTGCAACGCTGGTAGCACGATTTTACACCCTCTCACCACAACCCGAGGACCTAAGACTAGTTACCAGCATATTCTACATAATAAAATATAAATGAGATTGAAAATGAAGTATAACTGATTTAGTTGTTTGACTCTTGGAAGCTAACGTGCCCTTTATTTTTGAGGACAGAGGTGGTACAATTCTTACTCTCCCACTGTAATGTAACAGACATTCCATGCCCCACTACAATTCATAGATAAGTTTTTGACCAAAGTAACTTTTCTCTATCTTAACATTTAAAGTGTTTATAGCTCCCCAAGGGTGTGAATTTAATTATGAAATGACATGAAAACATGAAACAAACCTAACGTAAAATGGGGGTGGTCAGTTTTGGGCCGAATCTACGAACGCGTTTAGCTAAACAGGTTATGTTATGGTCGATCTGGCAAGCTTGCAGGTTGATCCTCTTGGACCACACGATGTGTGCGTGGTTCCTCGGTGTTGTTGCCAGTCAACGTCCACCTTCCCACACCGTCCCCCGCGTTGTGCACGGCGTTGTTGTTTGAGCGAGAGATATTCGCTAACACAAGTCCATAGAACTTGGTTGACCTTTAAAAAATACAAAAAAAAAACTACATATACTAACATATTTCACGCCATTTTTTAAAAACCACACACTTAATCATCCATTCATCTCTTCCCAATAACCTATTCTCTCCCATTTTTTACAAAACTTTTTAAAAATGGAAGGCTCAAATTCTTCACCTTCATCTTCTTCGTCGTCGTAATTTTTTTATATATCATTTCTTGTGTGTGTGTATATATATATTTAAGTTTATGTAATTTTTTTTAACTTAAAGTTTATGTAACTTAAATTTTATGTGGTTTTTTTTATTTATGTTTTTTATTCACTTAATATTAATGTTCTTAAATTAAATTTAATTGATTTTATATAATTTTTAAATAGAAAATAATAATATTAAATAGGTGCCTCGTGTAGTCGTGTCGAATAACGCTCTCTTCCACGCCCTCTTTTTTTCCTCCACGCCATTTTTCTGACACGTGCTTACGTGTCATCCACATGTTACAAAACATCCATTTTTCAAGTCTCTCCACACCGTATAGTCTTAACTCGCTTATTTCCTACTTAGTAAAAATGTGTTTATTTCAACTTGAACTTGTTATTTTATGCCAAAATTTTAAAGTATAAAGATAAATGAGCATCGAGTTTAATAGTTTAAACGCACGCAAGTGTTATACTATTAAATTCCACATTTTTTTATTTTGTTTGCCAAAGAAAAAAAAATTAGCCACTCCTTTACTTTAAATGGACATTTACTTATAAATGGGTTAACTTGAGTCATGTTTTATAGATTAAAATTATAAATTAGAAAATTGGCTTAAAAGTCATAAAAGCTCCAAAATCATTATGCTTTAAAAAATAGATAACTATTTAAATGGTATTATTCCGTGACGACACTAATTAATTATTTATAAAATATATAATAGTATTTGAAAAAAGAAGTTCCTGGCCAACCCCAACAACTAAAACCTAACATGTAACAAGAACCTTTTTTAATATGTTACTAAACTTCCTTAACCCACTTATTTTGCCACCTTTGCATACATATATAATACATATATTTCTGTATAGGGTAGGGTTCTAGAGTGAACACTGGTGTATTTGTGAACTGAGTGAATAAATTCTGACAATTGATTTACATCATCAAATCGTAAAATACACTAGTGTATTTTCATCACCAAATCCTAGTCATTGATTTACACTTATGTATACACTTGTGTATTAATAATCAAGGGTTAGGATTAGTTTACTAATGAACCTAACCATGTGTGTATATTATGCTCATACTGTCATACATATCATTTTTACATACATTTATGTATTATGCATACACACATCATCTTTATTGGTACAAATTCGGTACTAGCTAATTCTCGTTTTAAAAGCAATACCAAATATTCTGTACCCCTTGTGTTTGGTCACATGCATAAAGAGTTGGCGTTTGGACATGGTCCATATTAAAATGATTGTGGTTGGTGATGACAACACCATGTACCCAAACCGCCCCATCGTCCTTCGGGTCAAAATATTCTGTAACAACCCGTTGACCCAGAACCGAAAAGGTTCGTTACGGGCCTTTACTTTAACATACTCAAAGGACAGGACACATATATCAGTAATAATGTGCCAAACACCTAGAATCCATAAGAACGTGTCAGTTTTACTATTTACCAAAACTCGTTTTTCCTCTAGTGTTCATGTTACCCAAGTTTTTACCCTAGTCAAATGTAGTTTATTTTCACTCTTTGTCGTATTTCTCTTTGAAAAGTACAACATCTGATCCATGTTTTACTTCCTTTTGCATTTTCTTTCCGCGTATGCTAAAAATTTTAGAAGTATAAAGTGGGTCAGGCTTGTACAGTTATAGGCAATTCGCACATTCACGAAACTAAAGGTGACTAGTGATTTATTTTTTTACAATTATAGTGATAAAATCTTGTGTGCCATAAAAAAAAAAAATTTAACATGTGTTTTCGAATTTCGATTATTGAAGTGTAGACTATAGACACTTATTAATACTATTTGTATATTCATGGGCTGAGGGGCAGGTGGAGTTCACATGGAAGTAGTGGCCCATCATCACCTAGAAAAATTGAAAGGTGAAATGAAAAAGTATTAAAGGTGATGCTTGGTCAAATTTGTAACCAATTTTGTAAGTGTTGACTGACTTCTTTAGAGTACTACACCACCTTTATTTTATTTTATGTATTCATCTACCTCTTGTTTTTTTTTAGTTTTTGATAGTACACTCCTTCTCCACCAATGGCTTCTATATCATATTACAAAATTTGAGTACAAGTTTTCTAAATTGCTATATAAGGTTTAAAATCCGGATCAGTTAGTCAGACGGGAACTGGTCACAACCATGTTGGTTTGACTCGTATTTTATTGTTGTCAAGGGTTAAAGCGCCAAACCATTTATTCATTTAGACTGGATTAGGGTGGTGAAGGGGTATGGTCTCAGATCTCGCGTTAGCATCGACCGCGAGTGACCATTACCCTTATCAAAACCCCCACTAGCTAAACAACCTACTTATGTCCATGCGGGAACGCATCGACACAGTGGTTGAATCCAATCTGTCCAGTGATGGAGGACTTACCTGGAATATTAGAACGGTAGAGTGATGCGGCATAGCATCACATCTGGTGTATGAAAACGAAAGTATTCACAGCGATGCGGCCTAGCACCGCGTCCAGTGAACACTTCTATCAATACAAGGAAGCTGGATAACAGCAACAGTCACCACAGGCGACGACGCGGCTAGCACCGCATCTCGCGTATTTCTTGATCACAAGCAAGAGACGCGATAACATCAGATGTTACCGCAGGCAGAAATGCGGCTCGCACCGCATCCTATACGCCTGATGAAACAATGGTTAACCGGGCAGGGTTAACACACTGGTCTCGTCAAGAAGGGTTAATCCCTTCCTCTCGAGGATCGCTGGCTGGATCACCGGTGGGTTGGTCTCCTGCACAAGGAAACAAACCGTGACTCGTAACAAGGAGGATGGGGTGGGGGGTGCTCCTTGTTACCACTCTTCGGCGTGAGAATCAGTAGTTTGCTCTGGGAAGCAAAGTAAGATAGTAGTAGTAGTGAGAGAGTTGTGAAGAGATACCTCAAACCTGGTTTGAGGTTGGTATTTATAGCCGAGGAGTGAAGGAGGAGGTGGAAGGATAGACTGACGGCATGCTGCACCTTTGAAGGTGTGTCAGACATGTCGGCCGGGGAGACGACGCCACGTCAGTCTGTCGCTTACGTAGACCTGACAGGTGACTGCCATTGGTTCCACTTGCACTGTAGTGTCAGTCCCACTTGTTGAGCGTATAGGATGCGGTGTTAGCCGCATCGCTGCCTGCGGTAACATCTGATGTTATCGCGTCTCTTGCTTGTGATCAAGAAATACGCGAGATGCGGTGTTGGCCGCATCATCGCCTGTGGTGACTGTTGCTGTTATCCAGCTTCCTTGTATTGATAGAAGTGTTCACTGGACGCGGTGCGAGGCCGCATCGCTGTGAATACTTCCGTTTTCATACATCAGATGTGATGCTATGTCGCATCACTCTACCGTTCTCATGTTCCATGTAAGTCCTCCTTCATCACTAGATAGATTGGATTCAACCCTTGTGTCGACGCGTTCCCGCGTGAGCACAAGTAGGTTGTTAGCTAGTGGGGGTTTTGATAAGGGTAATGGTCACTCGCGGTCGATGCTGACGCGAGATCTGGGACCATACCCCTTCAAGTCCCCCCAGTCTAGTGTTGCTGCCACATACAAGTTGTATGTGGGAGGAGTACTGGACTATGGTGTTTTAGAAGGTAGTTTGGAGTCTGGAGAAGATCCTAGACCATGTGGATGGTCTTTTCTGTTTGTAAATCAAGCTGGAGGTCTGGAAGGGTCATTTGATGCCTCTTCCGTACCGGTGAAAATGTTTCGTCTGATGCGAAATTCTCAGCCTTTGGCTGGTTGCCACCTGTTGGTGTGCCGAACCAACTGTAGGAATTAGTTGGAGGAAGTGTACAAACTTCGAACCAATCTTTGAGATGGTGGTTGAAGGTGTGCACAAACTTCGAACCAACCTTTGAAGTGGTGAATGAAGAAGAGAGCATGCTGTTCCCATGATTGGATATCTAATGATGATTCCTTTCGTGGGGTGTTCATGTTCTTCCCATTAGCTCTCAAGTAACCGCACGTCCTTTGCGGTTACCTCGTTGCTTGACATTGTTGGCCATGTTTGGTCGAACAATGTGATTCTGGATAACGGTCAAATAAACATGATCATAGGCATGGTAATGCCTATCATTGTTTATTCTATCCAACGTACAAGTAGGGTAACAAAGTCATAAGCAGACTTGTTACCGCTTGTTCGATCGCTTGTTGTTCGACAAGGGCTCGTATGATCGTTGGGGATCTTGTCCGCATCTCTTCCTTAGGCACCTTCCTTCACGCTCCAATACCGAGGAGTTTTTCCTTGAAGTAGTTTCGTTCCTCGATGTGGAGTTAGTTGTGGCTCTTCCGTAACAACCATTTGCGGAAGCTATGGTTATGTCCGGAGCGACTCATGAGTGTCTGCGGTTTTGCATTCCCATATTCGCTCGAAACGGGTGTGTTGTTCGGATGTGGCTCTTGAAGGTTCAGGAGTCAGGGTTGCTGATGGGCGCGCGCGTACATTCCCTTCCTTCTTCTTGTTAAAGAAGGGGTTCATGCACCCTCTGTGGTTGTGAACCGGACAGGAGGGATTTGAAGCTTGAAGAGAATGAAGGCAATGCGGTTTACCTGTATCTGAGATGCGGTTCAGTCCAAAGAACAACGCTGGTTCTGAGTATCTGACACACTTGAACGGGCTCGTGTGTGTCATTTCCGCATATTCCACGTGTGCTCGTGGGTAGTGCGGAAAGGTCTTATACTCCCTTATAGTGTGGAGATATATATTTTTGCCTATTTTTAGGGGTATGTAAAAAAAAACGACATGCGATATGGGTTATGGTGCGGTATACCAGAGAAACCGCATGCCGCTTGTAATTGGATAAGGTAGTCGCTTTTTGTTGCATACGTGGCTGATCTCACGTGTGAGTTGGTGGAAGTTGGTGAGATCTTTCTGGCATGTGCTGAAATGAAAGGACGTTTGCACTGCCCGAGGCATTAAATGCACTGTAGCAAAGAGTGTAAACGTCTCTTATGTCAGGCGCGTGGGCGGCCACGCGCGCGTGATAACTGTCAGCGAAAACGGCGCTTGACACGTGGTGTCGCGCAATTCGTTCTTTTTGAACGTGATGATTCGTTTTCTCCCTCCGCATTAATTGCGATGGGTATATAAGGGGAAACCGTTCGTGGTTTCCCCTCACTTGTTCGAAATTTCAAAAATTTGCCGGTGAGAGAACATTTCTTTGTCTTCTCCGACGATACTTCTTGAACTTCCGGTGAGGTTGAGTTTAGTGTTTCTACTCACGTTCTTTCGTTTCTTCGACATTTCTGATGGCTGAACCATCAAGTCCACATAATGTGGAAGGTGACAACCCGGAGTCTTCATCGCCGGTGGTGGCGGAGGAAGAAAAGGGGGGAGCCGCCGGTGGTGGTTTACCGGTGTTAAAGTGGACCAAGAAGTCCTTTGATCGTCTGATTCTTGATGTCCAAATGCCCCCTGAATATGGGGCCTTGTACCCATCGGAGGGTGACACCGGTGCCGATGCTCCGGCCGGTTATGTGACCATGTGGGCAGACTTTTTTGGTGACTGTAATCTCCGGTTACCTTTGACTGTTTTTGTTGTTGAGGTTTTGGAGTGGTACAAGGTCCACATTTCTCAACTGAGTCCGTTTGGTATGATCCGGATTCGAAATTTTGAATCAACCTTTCGTGCTCTTAGCATAGAGCCTACCGTTGGAGATTTCCGACGGTTTTATCAAATGACGGTGTCCTTGGGGTAAGGATTCTTAGTATAAGATGTAGGGAAATGTTTTACGGACAATTAGAAACAAGTTCCAAGTGATTCGGACGCAAAACGAACGAGTTATGCGAGTTTTAGTGTGAAAAAGGAAGGCTGATCTGGGCTTCACCACGGTGGGTGCTGGGGATTTGATTTCTGCTGTAAGGCAGTATATGACTGACGTAGGACTTTGGGGGCCACCGTAAGCTACGGTAGCCACCGTAGCTTACGGTGGAGGTCAGGTGCAAATTGTAAATTATGTTTTTCTTTGTTTTCCCTTAATTTCGTGAATTCGTCCCAAGCCCCGATAAGCCTCTATAATGCACCTTAACCCTACCAAATGGCTTGGTAAGCTACGGTTAAGTATGGAACTCGTCTTTAAGATCCGATGTGTACCCGAAAGTCACCTAAAGAGCGTTTAGGAAGCATGAGTAAGAATGGAAAAGGGTAAGCGTGTGTGCGGGAAACGAATTAAGTATGTGGGTCAGTATGTATAGGTCTAACTTCTTCCCAATACGCTTAAGCTAATAAGTAATCATGAATATGAGGTAGTATGTATGTATGTATGAATGTATTTATGTAATCATGTAAGTACATGTACGTGTGAGCGAAGGTATGCACAAGTGTAGTTACGATCCGTATTATGAATGTATGTTTGTATGTAGTTATGTATGTATGTAGGTATGTATGTGTGTATGTATGTATGTATGTGAAAAGGGTATGTCTGTATGTAGTTAAGTATGCATGTAATTATGATTGTATGTAGTTATGTATGTATGTAGGCATGTATGTGGGTAGGGATGTATGTACACAGTCAGGTATGTAATGTATGCGTAGTTTCAATACAATTAAGTATTGACGTTATTAACAGTGTGCCTCGAGAATGGAATATGGTGCAGGTACTATATTGAAGTTCGTCAAGGATTAGACGCCCGGATGGAATGACTAGATCTAGAAAGAAAACGGGACGAAAAGTATATGTGAATAGAACGTAGCGAGACTACATGATTAAGAATCTTGTTTGTATATGATGAATACTAATGCTGTGAATGTATGTGGTGGGTGCAGGTTGTACGAATGGCAAATTATCATCTTGAGGTGTAGCGATCAAGGTCCGAGTTGCAAGATAGATTGTACGGGGATCCTGGAGTATGTAAAATGTTAGACATAAGTTAAACTTTCATTTTGTAAATGAGTACGAAGGATGCGTATATTGTAAAAAGGTTATTATATAATGAAGTTTCAAGTAAGACAAAACGTTTTTAATGAAAGAAATTTTATGGTACGTAATTCCGCTGCGTCTTTTCAGTTAAAGCGTGTTAGGGTGTTACAAGTTGGTATCAGAGCCCTGGTTTGAGAGAATCAAGTAACAGGAGGTAAATACTTGAACTCAAACCGGTGTGCTCTCGTGACCAAGAACCCGTACAATCTAAGACTCGATCGAGGCCTAAATGCAAAAGCGAATGTAAGTATGTACTAGATTATGTATTTGAAGGAAACTAATAGTATGTTATGTGCAAGGTAAGCTTAAGAGTTTGAAGAAGGAGATCCGTGAATGCAGAATAGGATGAACGCCAAGGCGGGCGAAGGTGCAACTAGGCAAATTAACCCCAGGTACACAATACTAATATGTATGAGTACCGATGTCAAAATAAAAAGGAAAGGGTCTCCTTGGGAGGGTAATTATTAAACGAAAGACCATGATGTGGTCTTGGGGAAGTTTTAGAAATATGCACGAAACTGAAACCCATCTCTCGGGCGTAAGGCGATGATTACACGAAGGCACGAAACTAGTGTGTGGATTGCGCACCTGGCCAGTACGCAAGAAGCATATGACGTTCGTGAGACCGTGGTAATTATTGCAGGTATGCCCGGTAGAACTGGGTAGCAGGTGGGCGCTATGTTGTAGCGAATGCGAAATAGCAAACCATTGCGGATTTGGTTATGCTAACGAAGGTTATGATAAACTATGCGAGCCGACCGGTTCTAGCAAACAAGTCGAGCAAGAATAAGCTACCATCCGTTTTGAACGGGTGACTTTGAATGCTCTCATGGATGCTAGAAGCTTAATCCGTTATACGGATAGAAAGAAGAATTTATGTTAAAAGCGAAAAACCCAATTACTTGGGTGGTCGAATGTGTATGCTTAACTCTCTTTGAGAGTGTTTATGCCGAACCCAATTACTTGGGTAGTCGAATGTGTAAGAAAGAAGAAAGCTCACATGTGGATGGAACTAAAATGAAGTGATTATGATTCGACAACTGAGATGACTAACTTTAAAATCTTGTTGCTGAAGGTAGGTAAAACTTTAAGTTTTTGTTAAAACACATGTAAGGAAGAAAATGTACAAATGATATGTTTGAAGCCGCTAGATGGATTCAAACATAGAAGGAATGAAGGGTATGGATGTTACATTTAAATCCGTGGGACGGATTTAAACATGTACCTCGATACGTATACATATATAAATAACAAGAATGATATATTAAGAAATGGCCATGTATTGACCTGTTATGAATAGGTCTAACACACTAATGTCTTAAGAAGGAATTGATAAAGTATTGATGTATAAACGAGGTCATGTGATAAACATCATGTTTAAATAAAATCGAATGAAGTGTGTAAACCCCAAATTTTATAATGAGATTGGCAGAAATCATGATGCAATGAATCTACCGAGGACGGTGAAAGAATGCTCATGAATGAAAGCTCATGATACCAGATGGACAAGATCAACCCTGTTAAGATACGGATTCGTGAAGGAGCGAGTCAACTCGGGTTGTTACACGTTGGTCGGTGCCAAATTAGCAAGGTTAGTAAATGGTTTAACTTGTGGATGTTAAATAGAAAGTTACATATTGAATGATGTTTCTATGTGAACTGGTGGTACTGAACTTGAACGATCATAACTGTGGAAATTATGATAGAATATACGAGACGGCGAGTATCGTTAAGAAATGCTAACCTTGATGCTCGGCTTGTTGGCCATGTTCATTTGAACAAGACCTTGTAGAAAAGATACGCATGGCATAATTGACAATAGTAACCACGGAAATAATGCTTAGTCTGCATGATAAGTACGGATAAAAGAAGTGTGATTTTGGTTGTAATAATAAGTCTTTGAGTGATTATAGCATGTGTACGATAATATATCGGCCCCTCCTATGAGCTTAAGGATAATCGGAAGTAACGATAGTAATGGAATGTTTAGGATGGCTCGTAATGAACAAAATGAAAGATAGCATATGATGTATGAGTAGAATGAAATAAATCGATTTATTTCGATCAGCAATATATGAATGTAATACGCTTATATAGGATGTTAGATACAAGCCGCAGACTTAGGTTTGTACGATTAGTGATTGTAATTTTATACATTTGGAATAAATACGATGAATGAGACGCTAGTAATGATATGTGCTAAGAGCTAGTCTTATAAGTAAAAGACACTAATAAGAGCTCTGGACAAGTCCCGACCTTTTTATGTGGCTTAATTTAAGAATGTAGGGGCAATGTGTAAAATTATGTTTATGCTTGAATAGGACTACTGGCAAGATCCTGAATGTATTTAAGTTGTAATAAGCCTCGCGAATGAATAAGGCGAAAAAGGTAAGAGTGGAATGGGTTTAGTAGGAATGAGAAAAAGGTTTCGGGGACGAAACCTTCTTTAAGGGGGGTAGATTTGTAACACCCCAAAACTCGAATTATTAAATTCGTTAGTAGGTTACCTTATGTAATTAGATGAAGTACAGTAACTAAGTTACTAGGCCTAGTTAAGTGTCTAATAAATAAATAAAAGAATGAGGACTTTTGGCAAATAAGATAATATGTTAAACTTGAGGGACTAAGGGTGCCAAGATGGAAACTCAAGTTATTAAAACAAAATATCACACACACACAAGGTGTGTGTGCGTGGGGGATCGTCCAGGAGAAGAGCAGAGGGGGTGTGAACCCTAGCTCTCAAGAACAACACAAATTCAGCCCAATCAAAGCCAAAATCGAATGGAAAGCTGTGCATGGATGAAGATTTCTCATAATCTAACCCTAACAAACATATGGTAAGTTTTAATTTTGAGTTTGATGATTTTTGTATGAAGTGGCTTAGGATCAATCCACAAAATTTACTGAAATTAAGTATGAATATATGTTAGAATTATCATTTGGAATGTGAATTATACAAGATTTGATGTTAATTGAGATTTGGAGATGAAACCCACTTGGGGTTAGTAGAAATGGCGACATGGGTATGTCACCCATGTCCAACCTTTGTTTGATTCTTGATATGATATGTTGCATGTGACCAAATTGTTAGTTATATTGAACATGGTATGAAATTGAATTGTTATTGGTAGTTTGGATGATTGAAAACAAGAACTAGGAAGAAAAGAATGAAGATTACTTGTACATTATGTTTAGAAACTTGTACGCATGCCAAGTGTTCGATGAAATGACTAGGTGAATTTAGAAGGTGAAATAGTATGCAAGAAAGTGGTAATTAGATATGGAAGGTGATAAAGGGATGTTTGATAGTAAATTAACATGAGAATTGAGTTTAGATATAGTTCATTGCTAAGTATGGATTATGGTGTAATTGTAGAATTAATGAGGTTTCTAGTATGGTGTGTATATGTAAACAAGTGATCATGCGATTAAATGAGTATCTCACCATAGTGTACCACTTGCTATTGATATGATTAATGGAAGTCGAATGTGAATTGTGAATTAATATGGTTGTTCTCTTGTATAATTTCATATGCTAACAAGAACGTGTGTGTAATGAAACGAATGTATGTGTGAGTAAATATGTATGCGTGTATGATTATGTGATTATGTGGTTGTAAGTACGTTTGCATCATAAGTAGGAAATGCATATAGTGTCGTATGTATAGCCTAATATGATGTGGCGATTATATGAAGTTAAGTCGGAAGTTTATACATTAAACCGTTGACTTTTGGAAGTCAACTGCACATAAGGGACATAACTAGATTTTGACACAATTATAAGATCTTGGAACGTCATATGGTATGTGTTAAATTAATATGCGTTTTATGTGTTAACATGATGGATTGTATGAGTTTGAAAAGATATGATTTGGGCGTATGCCTTATGTTTGTTAGACTTAACTATGAAAGCTAATTGCGAGTTATGCATTCGACATGATCATTTATATGTAATATCTCGTATGCTAATAAGAATGTAAATGTGGTGACATGTATGGATAAGCGTTTAGTCAAAGGGACGTAAGCACGGAAGGCTCAAGAGTCAAAAGGACACAAGAAAGCGAACGCGAATACGGACGCAAAAAGGTAAGTGATCCCGACTCACTTCTTAGTGTAAATGTAGAATTTTGATATTTATATGTGTGCATAAGAATCATGCAAGGGATATGTAATGATTGTGAGTTTTTAAGTTAAGTGTTATTTTAGTATAATGAAGGAATTGTTATAACAAAGGAAATTTGATAGTATTAAACGGGTCGAATAATCGTGTATAAGTAAGGTAGCAATGATGAAGTTTGTAAAGATTAAGGACCCAGGGTAAGGATTCTTAGTATAAGATGTAGGGAAATGTTTTACGGACAATTAGAAACAAGTTCCAAGTGATTCGGACGCAAAACGAACGAGTTATGCGAGTTTTAGTGTGAAAAAGGAAGGCTGATCTGGGCTTCACCGTAGCTTACGGTGCCCACCGTAAGCTACGGTGGGTGCTGGGGATTTGATTTCTGCCGTAAGGCAGTATATGACTGCCGTAGGACTTTGGGGGCCACCGTAAGCTACGGTAGCCACCGTAGCTTACGGTGGAGGTCAGGTGCAAATTGTAAATTATGTTTTTCTTTGTTTTCCCTTAATTTCGGGCCTCGTGAATTCGTCCCAAGCCCCGATAAGCCTCTATAATGCACCTTAACCCTACCAAATGGCTTGGTAAGCTACGGTTAAGTATGGAACTCGTCTTTAAGAT
Organism: Helianthus annuus; assembly: GCF_002127325.2. Lineage (NCBI taxonomy): Eukaryota > Viridiplantae > Streptophyta > Magnoliopsida > Asterales > Asteraceae > Helianthus > Helianthus annuus. Next base: position 6,338,301 of record NC_035444.2, read on the forward strand.
CCGATGTGTACCCGAAAGTCACCTAAAGAGCGTTTAGGAAGCATGAGTAAGAATGGAAAAGGGTAAGCGTGTGTGCGGGAAACGAATTAAGTATGTGGGTCAGTATGTATAGGTCTAACTTCTTCCCAATACGCTTAAGCTAATAAGTAATCATGAATATGAGGTAGTATGTATGTATGTATGAATGTATTTATGTAATCATGTAAGTACATGTACGTGTGAGCGAAGGTATGCACAAGTGTAGTTACGATCCGTATTATGAATGTATGTTTGTATGTAGTTATGTATGTATGTAGGTATGTATGTGTGTATGTATGTATGTATGTGAAAAGGGTATGTCTGTATGTAGTTAAGTATGCATGTAATTATGATTGTATGTAGTTATGTATGTATGTAGGCATGTATGTGGGTAGGGATGTATGTACACAGTCAGGTATGTAATGTATGCGTAGTTTCAATACAATTAAGTATTGACGTTATTAACAGTGTGCCTCGAGAATGGAATATGGTGCAGGTACTATATTGAAGTTCGTCAAGGATTAGACGCCCGGATGGAATGACTAGATCTAGAAAGAAAACGGGACGAAAAGTATATGTGAATAGAACGTAGCGAGACTACATGATTAAGAATCTTGTTTGTATATGATGAATACTAATGCTGTGAATGTATGTGGTGGGTGCAGGTTGTACGAATGGCAAATTATCATCTTGAGGTGTAGCGATCAAGGTCCGAGTTGCAAGATAGATTGTACGGGGATCCTGGAGTATGTAAAATGTTAGACATAAGTTAAACTTTCATTTTGTAAATGAGTACGAAGGATGCGTATATTGTAAAAAGGTTATTATATAATGAAGTTTCAAGTAAGACAAAACGTTTTTAATGAAAGAAATTTTATGGTACGTAATTCCGCTGCGTCTTTTCAGTTAAAGCGTGTTAGGGTGTTACATGTGCCTAAGAGGCAAACGGTGAAAGGCGTGCGCTTTCGCCAGAAGAAAATACCGGAGGTCACTATTGTGCCTCATCTGGTGCCGCAGGCGGCAGGTATCTCTCACTCTTCTTTCCGTAGATACTTGGATTATGTGATAGTATCTGATACCCTTGAGGGTTTGGGTACAGCTGCGGGCTCGCAGTCTGGTGCTGGGAAGAGGCAAGTAGAAGAGACGGCCGCTGGTGCCGGTGGGCCGAAACGTCGGAGGTTGCAGTCTAAGAGGACTGGTCCAACACCAAAGAAGCCTGCGGTTACTGTTGGTAAGTGTTGTATAGCTTGTCTCAAGTGTTATGTACAACTTGTTTTTTGATAGCAATTGACTTTGTTTTTTGCAGAGCCTCAAGATGATGATTTTTCTATCTTTGATGCTCCTTTGTCTCCCCCGCATACCAGGGATATGGGTGCAGGTGCGGGGGTGTCTAAGGAACCTTCGACGCCTTTTGTCAAGGTGGTGCCAGATTCAACCGCGCACGCGGAGGGTACTGCGGACAAATCCGCGACCCAGATTTTCGATACCGTTGATTCCTCCAACAATCTGATCTCTCCCAATGAGGGTGATAATATGGATCTACGGTTTTCGGATTCTGGGAAACAAAAATCTGATGCGGAGGCGCAGAAGACTGATGATGAGCCGCAGAAGTCTTCTGCTGGTGTGAAGGTTACCGGTTCGGGTACCGGTGGTGCGGGTTATGATGGGCCTCCGATTCAGCCTGGGGAGTCTGAATTGGAGTATTATTACCGCACGTATACCCAGGGTCGAAGTACTGTGTATCACCGACCCCCCTGGACTGTTATGCAGGGGGATGATATTTCCAATGACCCTTCTGCGTGTAAGGAGATTCTGGGTGGTCTGGGCACCCCCTTTGAAGTTGAACGTGCCCGTGCCGCCCCCCGTGAGCTGCGCATCAATCAACTTTCCACCATGCTAGTAGGAAGTTCCATAGTGGCGAACGCCATTTTGGAAGACTACAAGGTGTTAGGCCGCAGAGAGGAGGAAGCTGCTCGCATGCGGGCCGAAGCGGAAGAGTTGGTCAAGGCTGCTCGTGCGGGTGCGGAGCAGCTTGAGAAGGATAGAGCTGCGTTTGAGAAGCAGAAACAGACCTCGGAGTGGGCTGCCACTGCTCAGCTGAAACAGGTTCGTACTCTTGCCAAACTCCTTTCTGATGAACGCAAGAGTTGGAACGAAAAGTTGTCCAATGAGCGCAAGAAGTGGAATGAATCTTGGGCTAAGCAGAATGACAATCTGTTTCGTGCTCGGCAGGAGTTGACGAACGCCAAGGCAGCGAACGTTGCCTTGGGCAAAGAGAAAGCTGCAGCTGAGGCGATTGCGGTTAAAGCGCAGCAGGCAGAGGCCGGGGCCATAAAGGCGTTTGAAGAGGCCAAGGAAGCCGGGGCGCGTGCTGCGAAGGCCCTGGAGGAGGCCGAAGAGAGGGAGAGTCGTTCTTCCAAGGCTCTTGAAGAGGCGAATGCTGAGCGCATTCGTTTGGATAAAGTTGTTGCCAGCCTTCAGGTATGACTTGTTACCTTTGTTTTATATTTCCCTGCTTTTTGAGAATGTTTACTGAGTAAACTGTTTTCTGCTCTTTGACAGGCTGAAGTTCAGGCCCGGGAGGTTGCGGTTACGGACCTTACAGCCCGCGTGACTGCAGCGAAAGAGCGGGCCAATGTTTCCGTTGAGGCCAGAGATGCTCTGACCTCTTCGTTTAACCAACTGGAGGCTGACCGTGAATGGATGCGGAGGCATGGTATCGCGCATGTAAGTATGTTGTGATGTTTGTGCCAAAAGTTGACCATACGCTGACTTTATCATCCTTGTGTTGCAGATTGTTCAGGCCATTATGGATGCTCCTGAAACCGCAGCTGGTTTGGACTTGGTCAAGCAGCGTGCTCGTGACGCTGGTTTTAAGGCTGGTTATAGCCGCTGCATTGGTCATATGAATATTATGTCCAAGGGCGGTTATACTGAAGAGCGGTCTGGGTTCCATGGTGTGGATACCGAGTCGCTTCTTGACGCGGCCGTAGCCTCCTTTTACGATACGTCCCTTTCTTGCGTGGAGGAATTGGACGACTGTTTAGAGGCTGCGGATCATGTAGATCGGCTGCGGATGCTCTATGCCGATGCGGAAGAGGAAGATCCTGCTGGTGGTGCTGGAACCAGTGGTACAAAATAGGGTTTAGGTTGGCTAGTGTGCCCTCTTTTTGTCTTCCTCTTATATATGATAGGAACTTTATGTAAATCCATTAAGCATCGCGTGGGTGCTTGAATTTTTTGAATATAAAGTTTTTTGTTCAATTTGTACAAGTGTTTTTAATTCTTGCATGTTTGAACGTATGTATGCGAATCTCTACCCATTGTGAGTGGGGTCGAGTGTACTCCATACTGTTGCGGTATGAGTACGCGTCAATTCCGTTATTTACCCCGTTAAGGTTTTAGAATTGTGTAAGCTTTGTAAAAACTTATATATCCGGAACTCTACCCATTTGTGAATGGGGTCAAGTATACTCCATACCTTTGTCGTATGAGTACGCGTCAATTCCGTTATTTACCCCGTTAGGGTTTTAGAATTGTGTGAGCTTTGTAAAAACTTATATATCCGGAACTCTACCCATTTGTGAATGGGGTCAAGTATACTCCATACCTTTGTCGTATGAGTACGCGTCAATTCCATTGTTTGCCTTTTTGGGCTCAGGAATTGTGTTAGTGTTAACAAAAACTTGTTTATCCGGCCGGATAAATATGCTTGTCTTTTTGCCTTTTGCTGGCCTATTACAATATTTGTGTGTGGTTACCACTTTGTATGGGTATCGCGAATGAAGATTTTGCCAATCTGTTTTTGGGATACCGCAAAGTGGAACACGCATTTGTAATAGTAGTAACAAACAATAATATATAAAATTGCTTATTTATTTATTTGTCAATGGCCTGCGGCCCGATCTGTTACATAGAAAATATAGGAACATGGCTTACATATAACAGCGTCGAAGCTGTTGTGCGTTCCATGTTCGTGCGATAGGTTCGCCTTCTAATGTTTGTAATTTGTATGCGCCTTTCCCTAAGACCTCTTTGATGAGGTAGGGTCCTTCCCACTTGGGGGCAAGTTTGCCTGGGCGCTCAGCATTAGATGCTTCGTTGTCGCGTAGGACGTAGTCTCCTGGATTGAAAGTACAAACGCGGACGCGGGTGTTGTAGTACTTTTCCAGTTTGGATTTGTATTTGGCCTCGTTGATGGCAGCGTTTTCACGCCTTTCTTCCAAAAGGTCCAAATCAATCCTGCGTTCCGTGTTGTTGTCTAGTTTTTCAATAGCCAACATTCTAGGAGAGGGGAGACCTACTTCCATGGGGATCACCGCTTCTGAACCATAGACTAGGCTGAAGGGTGTTTCTCCGTTGCTCGTTTTTGGGCTTGTACGGTGAGCCCATAAGATACTTGGGAGTTCATCGACCCAGCCACGCCTGGCCGTTCCCAACCGTGCCTTGATGCCTTCGACTATACTTTTATTGATACTCTCGACTTGGCCATTCCCTTGCGGGTGTGCTACTGATGAGAATATGTGCTCAATATGTATTTCTTCTAGCCATTTTTGGAATTCGTCGGCAGCGAAGTTGGTGCCGTTATCGGTGACAATGCACATTGGTAAACCGAAACGGCAGATGATGTGTTCCCAAATGAATTTTCTTGTTATCATAGCAGTGGTTGAGGCGAGCGGTTTTACTTCTACCCATTTTGTGAAGTAATCAACCGCTACTATGATAAATTTGACCGCACCCGGAGCGTCAGGGAAAGGTCCCACAACGTCAATTGCCCATTTCTGAAAAGGCCATGCGGTTGTGACGGGGACTAAGTTGTTCTTTGGCCGCAAAGTTTTTGGAGCATGACGTTGACAGTCGATGCATTTGCGCAACTCTTTGACGGCGTCTAGGTGCATGCCGGGCCAGTAATACCCGGCATTCATGATTTTGGCCACTACCATGCGTGGTCCGGCATGTATGCCACATATGCCCTCGTGTATCTCTCGGATGAGGTATGGGGCATCCTGCGGGTTGACGCATCGCAGGAGCGGCCCTAGGTATGATTTTCGGTATAAGATACCGTCTCCCATTTGATAGTGGCACGCTTTGTGTTGTAACTTGCGTGCCTCTGACTTGCTTTCGGGAGTCACACCTGATTACAGATATGCGATTATAGGTGTCATCCATGATGTTGTACCGTATTGAATGACGTTGACTTGGCGCAGGGGTACCGAAGGATTTTGCAGAATTTCGATGCGTATCTCCTTTGCCAAGTGTTGGAAACTGGTGGATGCGAGTTTTGATAGTGCATCCGCTGACTTGTTTTCACTTCGATTAATATGTCGGATATTGAATGAAGCGAATTTGGATGTGAGTTGCAGGGCTTGCTCGAGGTAGAGGATCATGATGTCCCCTTTTGCGGCATAGTCACCGCGTATTTGTCCTGCAACCAATAAAGAGTCGACGTGTGCTTCCAGGTGTTGCACGCCGAGTTTGACTGCTAAGCGTAGTCCTGCTAACAGGGCCTCATATTCTGCCTCGTTGTTTGTGCTTTTGATATCGAGGCGGATTGCATATGTAAGCTCTTGGCCGTCAGGGCTGACGAGTCGCAGACTTGCGCCCGCACCTTCCTCGTTGGAGACACCATCGGTAAATAGTGCCCATGTTTCTGAGGAAGATGGCGTTGGTGCAGGATTTTGTGCTTCTTCGCATTCTTGGATGCGATTCACCGGTACTTCGGCGGCGAAATCAGCTAAGACTTGGCCTTTAATTGCGGGGCGCGGTTTGTAGTGTAGCATGTGTGCGCCTAGCTCTATTGCCCATTTTGCTAATCTCCCAGAGATGTCCGGTTTGGATAGGATCGGGCCGATCCTGTAATTGGTTAGCACTGTGATGACGTGATTTGCGAAGTAGCGTCGCAACCGTCTTGAAGCGTGTACCAATGCTAGCACCAACTTCTCCATTATTGAGTACCTTGTCTCTGGGTCGTTGAGCATCTTGCTGATGTAATAGATGGGTGTTTGAACCCCCTCCCGTTCCACTATCAATACCGCACCCACCGCATTGTCCGCGGCGGATAGGTATAATATGAGTGGCTCATCCTTGCGTGGTGCGGTTAAGGTTGGGAGTTGTATCAAACACTCCTTCATTTCCCGGAAAGCGTTTTCAGCCTCTGCGGTCCACTGGAATTGTTCTTTCTTTAAACAGTTCTGCAGGGTTTTGATGAAAGGATAAGACTTAGCTGCATGGTTGGCTAAGAATCTGTTGAGTGCTGCTAGCCTGCCGGCTAGTCGTTGCATCTCTTTCATCGATGAAGGCGATGTCATGCGCTCAATCGCCTGAACTTTCTCCGGATTTACCTTGAATCCATCTTTAGTCACGATGAACCCAAGGAATTTGCCTTCTTCCATTCTAAACGAGCATTTCCCTGGATTGAGCTTTATGTTAACGCTTCGCAGAGTCTGGAATGTTCTTTCAATGTCTGTGAGCATGGTATCTTCCTCCATGCTCATGACGACTAGGTCGTCCATGTAGATTTCGACACTTTTGCTTATTTGGCCGCGGAAAGTGTCGTTCATCAGCTTTTGATAAGTTGCGCCCGCGTTGCGCAACCCAAACGGCATTTTTGTATAACAGTAATTCCCGGTGGGAGTGCGGAATGCCGTTTTGTCCTCATCCTTGACTGCCATTTGTACCTGATGGTACCCTTTGTAGCAATCGAGGAAGCACTTCCATCTGAATGGTGCGAGATTATCGACTTTTTCGTCGATTTCTGGAAGCGCGTAACAATCCTTGAGGCAGGCTTTGTTAAGGTCTTTGTAATCGACGCACATGCGCCAGCCCCCGGACGGTTTTTCTACCATGACTGGGTTGGATAACCAAGTCCGGTATTTAACTTCCCGCAGGATGCCTGCGGAGAGCAGTTCTTCGACCTGCTCTTGCATCGCCTGATTTTTAGCGGACCCAAGGTGGCGTTGGCCTTGGATCACCGGCTTAATACCTGGTAAGGTATTCAAGTGATGTTACGCTATATCACGTGGGACCCCGGTCATGTCCGCGGGTGTCCACGCGAAGATGTCTTGGTTCCTGAAGAGAAGCTGCTTCAGGTGCGCTTTGGTGGTCGGGGACAAGGCGTGACCCAATGTGACCTTTTGTTCTGGGTATCTCGCATTGAGAACCCATTTTTCTGGTTGGTCATTGGGAGTAGGCCTTGCGACCTTGGTCGGACGTACTTCGTCCGTCATCATGACGTCTCTGCGGGCATAGATTATCGCGACCCCCGATTCGGTTGGGAAACCGACAGCAGAGTGGGGGACGAATGTAATCAAATTGAAATCTCCTTGGGATTCTCTCCCAAGGAGTACGTCATATCTGGAGGTGTGAGGTAAAACCATGAAGTTTACCTCTTCTGTTCTTGTGTGCCTTCCGCTGGTAAGACGCACAGGAAAAGTGATCTGGCCTAGGGGAAAGACGGTTTCCCCTGCGAACCCGGCCAATGGATAATCTACTACTTGCAACCGATCTTTGTCCTCCTGGTCGAACTGGTTGAAACATTGTTCGTAGATTATATCAGAAGTACTGCCCGGGTCGATGAATAGACGCTCGGTGCAGTAGTGTGCCAGTTGGCCTGAAATAACGACGGCGCGCCTATCGCGCGGTCCGCCTCGGACTTTTGGGAAGACGACTTGCTCGTCTTTCCAGTCATTGTCCGGCCTTCTCGCCGCTTTGTGCGGCCTACCTTTGCCTCCGTTGATCATGTGGGTGGAAGCCACGTACATGGTTCTCTTCCCGGAGGAGGTACCTTCGCCATGAGGGGTGATGCGCTTGGTGGGTTTTTGTCCACCTGGCAAAAGATGTTGCAGCTTCCCCTCTTTTAAGGCCCGCTCAATCTCCAGCCGGAGACTGATGCAGTTGTTGGTGGTGTGGCCCGAGTCCTTGTGATACTCACAGTAGAGTGTGAGGTCCTGATTTTTCTTGGACTTCATTGGTTGGGCCGGTCGCAAGAATTGCGGGTCTGTAAGAAGGACCTCACTTGGCGACATGGTGATCTCGGTCCAGTTGCGGTCCCGAGAATCTTTCTTTGGTGTCCGGTTGTCCTGTTGAGGACTGCGTTTCCTCAGGTCAAACGGGTTGGTCCGCGGGACATATGGTTTGGAAATATCGCTATTCCCTACGTCCCGGTTGCGTTTATTGTTACGCTTGGACCCTTGGTTGGAAGTTTCGGCCTGGTGTTCTGCCTTTGCCATATGCGGCTCGAGGGACCGCTGTGTCTGGGCATATGTCTTGACTGCGGCCATGACATCTTCCCATTTTTTAGGCAAGCCTTCTTTGCCGGAGATGGTCATAACCATCTGCTTATCTTTCACGGCCTTAATGAAATGGTTCCGTGCCATTTGATCTGCCACGTAGCCTATTTCTAGGCACTCTTTATTGTATCGGACAACGAATGCTTTTAGGGATTCGTTGTCTCTGCGCCAGATATTCATAACGTCCAACGAGTCACGCGCGTGACGTCGTTGCTGGCTGAAATGAGCGAGGAACTTTGCATGAAAGTCCACGAATGAGGCCAGTGATGCCACTGGCAAAGAATCGAACCAAGCCCTGGCCAGAACCGTAAGGGTCTGGGGGAAAAAATTACACCAAGTGGGTTCGTCCCACTGGCCATTGCACCCTGCGCCTATGAAAATGTTCATGTGGTCGTCCGGGTCGGATGGACCACTGTATTTCCCAACGTTGAATGGGAATTTTGTTGTGGTGACATGGGCGTGGGCTATTCGCGGGGCGAATTTAGAGTTTTCGGCCGCAGCCTTTGGTCTGTAAGGTTTATTCTCAGGGCGCTTTGCAGCACGGAGGTATGTACTGCGGGGGTGAGTGGGAGGAACATAGTTGCGTCCTTCCGGTCTGCTGCAGGTGTCATGCGAATCCCCACAATATGTACGGTCGTCCGGGTCGGTACGACCATACCCTTCGGTGTATGGTTGTAGGCCCAACCGGCTCTGAATTCCAGAGCCATGTCGGGATGTGGATCGTTGCCTGTCCTCGACGTAAGGACCTAGGCGAGTATGCACTGGTCCCCTGGTGTGGGACCCGTATGCGGAATCGTCCTCGTTGATTGTGTGGACCGAACAGTAGGATGATCCGCGGTCTTCACGTCTGCTTCTCGAAGCTGGACGTGAATGTGCCCTGCCTTCGTATTGTAAAATACGATCGGCAGGGGTGTGCGGTGCTGGGGTCGGCCCAGCTTGTATTTGCGCTTCCGCACAAGCGCGGTTGTATGTTGCGGCCAGTAGGGTGGCCTGTTGGTCATACCAGGCGTGGGGGTCCATGTTCGGGGGGATCACAGATGCGTATTGTGATAAGTCGTGTCCGAACGTTAGGGATGGACCCCGTTGCGTTGATGTGCCGACGTGTCCGGGTTGCGATGTTGAGGGATTGACCCCAACCGGACTTAGATTTGTGGGATTTTGGTTATCTCCAGTGTTGTTTTGGTGATCAGTCATGATTATGAGAGAGGGAAAAGGATGGTTGGAAAAGTGCTAACAAGTGGGACTGACACACCAGTGCAAGTAGCGCCAATGACAGTCATCTGTCAGGACTACGTAAGCAACAGACTGACGTGGAGCAACCTCCACACCCGACAAGCCTGACACACCTGCAAAGGTGCAGCACGTCGTCAGTCTGTCCTCATCCTCCTCCATCACTCCTCGGCTATAAATACCAACCCCAAACCAGGTTTGAGGTATCTCTTCACAACTCTCTCACTACTACTACTACTACTATCATACTTTGCTTCCCAAGCAGATTACTGATTCTCACGCCGGAGAGTGGTAACAAGGAGCACCCCCCACCCCATCCTCCTTGTTACGAGTCACGGTTTGTTTACTTGTGCAGGAGATCAACCCACCGGTGATCCAGTCAACGATCCTCGGGAGGAAGGGATTAACCCTTCTTGACGAGACCAATGAGTTAACCCTGCCCGGTTAACCATTGTTTCATCATTGGCGCCCACCGTGGGGTAGATAAGTTGTTTTGATGATCAGTCATATTCTTTATCCGGCCGGGTAGATAAGTTTTTACAAATCTTACACAATTCCTAAACCCTAAAAAGGTAAACTATGGAATTGACGCATACTCATACGACAAAGGTATGGAGTATACTTGACCCCATTCACAAATGGGTAGAGTTCCGGATATACAAGTTTTTACAAAACTTACACAATTCTGAACCCTAACGGGGCAAAACACGAATTGACGCGTACTCATACGACAAAGGTATGGAGTATACTTGACCCCATTCACCAATGGGTAGAGTTCCGCATACATACGTTCAAACTTGCAAGAAGTAAAAACACTTGTACAAATTGAACAACAAAACTTTATATTCAAAAAATTCAAACACCCACGCGGTGCTTAATGGATTTACATAAAGTTTCCAACATTTACAAAGGAAAACAAAAAAAGGGGGCACACTAGCCAACCTAAACCCTATTTTGTACCACTGGTACCCGCGCCATCTTGGCCACCACCAGCGAGATTTTCCTCTTCTCCATCGGTATACAGCATCTGCAACCGGTCAACGTAATCCGCAGCCTCTAAACATTCGTCCAACTTCTCCACACAAGAGAGGGACGTATCATAGAAGGAGGCAACAGCCGCGTTAAGGCGCCCTTCGGTGTCCACGTCACGAAACCCGGATCGCTCTTCAGTGAAACCGCCTTCAGACATGACGTTTATGTGACCGATACAGCGGCTGTAACCAGCTTTAAAACCGGCATCCCGGGCACGTTCCTTGACCAAGTCCAAACCAGTTGCGGTTTCAGGAGCATCCATGATGGCCTGAACAATCTGCAACAAAAGGATAATAAGGTCATCATATGGTCAACCTTTGATACAAAGTCACAAAATACTTACATGTGCAATGCCTTGACTCCGCATCCACTCACGATCAGCCTCCAGTTGTTGGAGCGAAGAAGTCAGAGCATCTCTGGCTTCAACGGCAACATTAGCCCGCTCTTCCGCAACACTAACGCGGGCTGTGAGGTCAGTAACCGCGACCTCCCGGGTATGAACTTCAGCCTTTTAAAGAGCAATCAACAGTTCACAAAGTCAGTAAACATTCTCAAAAGGCGGAAACAAAATATACAAACAGAAATAACAAATCATACCTGAAGGCTGGCAACAACTTGATCCAAACGGGTGCGCTCAGCATTCGCCACCTCAAGAGCCTTAGAAGAGCGACTCTCACTCTCTTTGGCCTCCTCAAGGGCCTTTGCACGAGCCCCCGCTTCCTTGGCCTCTTCAAGCGCCTTTACAGCCCGGGCCTCCGCCTGCTACGCTTTAACCGCAATCACCTCAGCCGCAGCCTTCTCCTTGCCCAAAACAGCGTTCGCTGCTTTGGCATTCGTCAACTCCTGACGAACACGAAACAGTGATTCATTCACCTTGGCCCAAGATTCTTTCCACGACTTACGCTCACTAGAAAGAGATTCTTGCCAACTCTTGCGCTCTTCAGAAAGTAACTTGGCAAGAGTACGAACCTGTTTTAACTCAGCAGTTGCAGCCCACTCTGCCGTCTGTTTCTGCTTCTCAAAAGCAGCCCTATCCCTCTCAAGCTGCTCCGCACCCGCACGAGCACCCTTGACCAACTCTTCTGCTTCGGCCCGCAAGCGAGCAGTTTCCTCCTCTCTGCGGCCTAACACCTTGTAATCTTCCAAAATGCCGTTCGCCACTATGGAGCTTCCTACTAGCATGGTAGAAAGTTGGTTGATGCGTAGCTCACGGGGTGCAGAACAGGCACGGTCAACTTCAAATGCGGTGCCCAGACCACCCAGAATCTCTTTGCACGCAGAGGGGTCGTTGGAAATATCATCCCCCTGCATAACAGTCCAGGGGGGTCGGTGATAAACGGTACTTCGACCCTGGGTATAGGTGCGGTAATAATACTCCAATTCAGACTCCCCAGGCTGAATTGGAGGCCCATCATAACCCGCACCACCGGCAGACGAACCGGTAACCTTCTCACCAGCAGAAGATGTCTGCGGCTCAGCATCAGATTTTTGCGGCTCTGCATCAGACTTTTGTTTCCCAGAATCCGAAAACCGTAGACCCAAATTATCACCCTCATTGGGAGAGATCAGATTGTTGGAGGAATCAACGGTATCGAAAATCTGGGTCGCGACCTTCTCCACAGTACCCTCCGCTTGCACGGTAGAATCAGGCACCACCTTGACAAAAGGCGCCGAAGGTTCCTCAGACACCCCCGCACCCGCACCCGTGGTGTGCGGGGGAGACGAAGGAGCATCAAAGATAGAAAAATCTTTATCTTGAAGCTCTACCAAACAAAGTCAATAGCTATCAAAAAACAAGTTGTGCATAACACTTGAGACAAGCTACAAAACACTTACCAACAGTAACCGCAGGTTTCTTTGGTGTCGGACCAGTCCTTTTAGACTGCAACCTCCGACGTTTCGGTTCACAGGCACCAGCGGCCGTCTCCTCTACTTGCCTCTTCCCACCGGCAGACTGCGAACCCGCAGCGGTTCCACCCACAGCTGCACCCAAACCCTCAAGGGTATCAGATACTATCACGTAATCCATGTGTCTACGGAAAGAAGAATGAGAGATACCTGCCGCCTGCGGCACCAGATGAGGCACAACAGTAACCTCTGGTATTTTCTTCTGGCGAAAGCGCACGCCTTTCACCACCTGTTTCTTTGGCACACCCTTCGCGTCAGGATCCCCTAAGGCCCCAAGATCACCTGCATGGAAACCATCCAAAAGGTGGGTCGGTGAAACCATTTTCGTTATCACAAGTAAAGAGAATTCCTAAATGTACCTTTGTCTCGCGGCAAGTCAACTGCCAACGCAGCCTCAGCAGGCACCCGGAAGTTATCTCGGATGATGACATTAAACCCATCCTCATTGTAACACCCTGGTTACTAATTAATGATTTTGTATGTAATTACCAACGATTAGCTGTGTAGTTAAGACTACACATGCTATAAAAATACGGGTTTATTAAAACTTTTACAAATCATGAGTTATTCTACATCACGTGATCATAAGTTTAATCCTTATGTATCAAAGTCATAACTAATGTTTTAATGGTTTTGACCCTAGGTGATTTACAACATGGCAAAGTGCGGAAGCGTGTATCTATAACGTGTTCGGTTCTTCGTTGAGCTTGATCGTCTTCCGGCATCCAAGGTGTACTACATTTCGTAAACATGAAATGCTTTAGTCATACAGGACTTAAAACATGTCTAGACAAGTCCGAGAAACAATTGATAACAAAAACAAAAGTTTCAACCTGACCTCCACCGTAAATTACGGTGGCACCGTAATTTACGCATGGCGGCAGCACGCGACCGTCAGAAAGCCTACGCGGATAAGCGTAGGAAGCCATTGGAATTTCAGGTCGGGGACCGGGTTTTACTTAAAGTCTCACCCTGGAAGGGTGTGGTTCGATTTGTTAAACGAGGCAAACTCAATCCACGGTATGTTGGACCGTTCGAAATCACTGAAAGAATAGGCCCAGTAGCGTACAGACTGAACTTACCAGCTGAACTCGGTGCAGTTCACAATGTATTTCACGTGTCGAATCTGAAGAAGTGCCTGTCAGATGAGACCCTCATAGTTCCTTCTAAGGAACTCACTATCGACGAGCGGTTGCAGTTCGTCGAGGAGCCAGTTGAAATCACGGACCGGGATGTTAAGGTCCTCAAAAGCAAGAGAATCCCTCTTGTTCGAGTTCATTGGAACTCCAAACGTGGCCCAGAGTACACCTGGGAACGCGAAGACCAGATGACAGAAAAGTACCCCCAATTATTCGAAACCAATGCAACCACTACTGAGGCTGAAGCTACTACTACTGAATTTCGGGACGAAATTCCAAATCAACGGGGGGATGATGTGACACCCCAGGAAAACTAGTAAACGATACAACTTACCTAGCTTCCTCAGTAACAACATGCTAAATTTCGGGACGAAATTTCTTTTAAGTTGGGGATAATGTGACAACTCGAATTTCCAAGATTTCTATTTCGCATTTATTGCACGTTCTTGTATTGTTTAGTTGATTATTTGCACAATTAATTGCTATGGAATTATATACGTTTTGATGCAATGAATCGTATTGTGTGATTATGCATGGTTATGTGTTAATTGTGATAGACTTGTCAAATGCATAAACTTGGTGGTGAAACTGTGAAACTATTTGAGATGGTGTACTATTGTAATATATATTAATTAAGGGTGTAGAGAGCTATTAGTGAAACTTAAGCTATACTTAACCCTAATCCTTTGTTCACTAATCATTTTCACAAAACCAAAGCACGTACTACAATCTCTAATCTCCTAGCAATCATCACCAAATCATTGGCAAGACATCACAAGTTTGATTCCTCTCTTTCTGTAGAATCAATACAAGGTAATGGTTTGTTGATTATTTGATTGTTATCTATCCCTGATTCTTGATCGTGTGTTTATGAAAACCCTAGTTCTTATATGATATTCTGTGATTATTGTTTGTATCCTGATTATTGTGATAATAATGTTGATTAGTCATACAATCAATTGCCTGATGATTTAGATTCATGGTATGTTAGAAATGTTAACTGTGATTTGATTTCTGCTATGAACTGTATGAGTTAGGGTTTCAGATCGTGAAAACAAATAACGTAACTGTTCCATTCGCATGATTGATAGTAACTTTGGAATCAATACATGATGGGGTCCGACCTTTTTAATGAATGCAAAGGGTCCGATTTTCTAATATAAACAATGTCCGACCTCTTGTATGTTGCATCATCCGAGTTTTAGGCTTAAGAGCCTTGGTCCGAACTTTAACACCACAAAAAGGCCCGAGTTTTGTGTGGAGCCTTGAGTCCGAGTTTTATTATTGTAGATGTAAGTCCGAACTTTCAATGATTATGATGTCCGAGTTTCTTTGTAATGAATACGTGTTGTCTGAGTTTTGCTTGTCTTCTCATTGGTCCGAATTTTATTAAAAGAGAGGGCATTGGTCCGAGTTTAAAGTGATTGGTCCGACCTTTTTGTCAATTGAAACCCTAGTCCGACTTACTTACATGCCACACTTAGCCCGAGTTTGTTTTACATCTTCCTGGTCCGAGTTTTTGAATATATAAGATGGGTTGTCCGAGTTTTGCATATAGGGGAGTGGTAGTCCGAGTTTTAATCCCCCAACCTTTGGTCCGACTTTTTAACCCCCATACCCCCTAGTCCGAATTTCATGTGTGGAAGTTGTCCAAGTTTTGAAACCCTCATGTGCTATCCGACTTTTAAACAGGGGAAACCCCCCCCCCCCCCACTTGTCTGAGTTTTGGAATGGCAAGGCCCTGTCTGATGTTGTGTGATGTTCAATTTGAAACAATGAACTGCATGATTGATGATGATTAATCTGTTAAGCTGTGTATGACACTTTGTTAAATCCTTGACTTCGTTAAACTTGTGAAGTTTAACAACGCTGCTAATGTACTGAGTAACTTAACGGTGACAATTAGATTAACCTTCACGTTAGAATGAGATGTGAAAGCAAAGGCGTGACGCATGAATTATGTGAATACGATGAACTGATTACATGATGTAGGATTCTATATGTGTATAATCGTATGATACTGAATGCAACTGTATGATTCTACATGCGTGAACATTCTATGAGATATCATCATGTACACAATAAACACACAAGACACAGCTGCTTGAATGTCAATGATTTGCAAACCCTAATTTGATGCAAACACTTACATCGTATCATGTGCAACATATCCTAGGTCGTGTGTAACGGACTTAGACATTTGATAAACCCTAGAGCATAGCATACCGAGCAAACCAAGGTGAGTTCACACCCTTACTAAGGCATGGGATTCCCGGGGCGTGGGAATGGGTTTTAAAGGAATAAGGTTGAATAGATTCGTACTGACACTATTACTAGACTACCATACCATCGTCCTCGGTTGTGCAGGACACATACGTGCAATCTACGTACACATATACTTACTACTATCCTCGGTTGTGAAGGATACTTATACATACTACTATCCTCGGTTGTGAAGGATACTTATACATACTACTATCCTCGGTTGTGAAGGATACTTATACATACTACTATCCTCGGTTGTGAAGGATACTTATACATACTACTATCCTCGGTTGTGAAGGATACTTATACGTACTACTATCCTCGGTTGTGAAGGATACTTATACTTAATTACTATCCTCGGATGTGAAGGATACTCACGTAAGACCTACGTGAACTTATACTTACTACTGTTCTCGGATTGTGAAGAACACATATGGTTACGAGTAGTCTAGTGGTTATACAACATGGGAAGCCCCCACCAATAGAACGCACTATCGGCCCAGTAGAGCCACATGTTACATACGGACTTACTATTACGCGTTTACTTTCTGTGAACTCGCTCAACTAGTTGTTGATCCTCTGTTACATGCCTTGCAGGTCGTTAGGTACATGGAGCTTGCACAGGGAGGAGCAGGTCGTTGTGGGCTTGGATCGTGATTATCTTGTTAAACACTTATGATACTTGATACTTTATTACGATGGGTTTTAGTTATACGCTTCCGCTAAACAATGATAACTTACTTATGATTTGGAACACCCTTCATATGGATTTGGTTTGGTTTAAATGACAATTACTTTTACTATATGTATCGTTCTATATGATTGGTGGCTTGATCCTGGTCAGTCACGCTCCCAAGCGGTGATACTCCGCGTGTGGATTTTGAGGGTGTGACAACCACCATTCGACCCGTTTGGACTATATGCCCAACATTGTCTATTTAAATCAAAAACACCGTTTTTGATTTCCAATTTGTACATCATCCCATCCCGGGTTTTATAACCATACCCTTTTTCTTTTACACTCTTTTCTTGCCGTTTCAACCCATTTCGGCTTACGCCATGGGTATCTTTTTTAACCGTGATTTACATAAGTCAACACTTGACAATTTTTTAAATTTCCAATATTATTGTTTTCACGTTCATAAGTATCGAAATAACAAGCATTCTACACAAGTGTGTAAATTACACTTACCTTGCATCCGAGCAACGCTTTTCTTCTATGCTTGACTCGTTTGACCCGCTTTCACTCCAAGCTTCACCTAGCTTGTTTAAGCGCCAACTATTGTTTATCATTTACAAGGTGGTTAGATTAGTCATTAACAATCACGACTATACCACTTTACTTATTTTCTTAGCCGAAACCACTTATTCGACTTCGTCACTAGTTAGTTTGACTTTCTAAAGTCAACTACATTTAATCATATAATATGCACGATTAAGGCAAATCAACATTATGATTAGAACCCGTTTTATCCCATGTCTCATGTAATTAGTCAAGCTTGTCAATTACGCGTTTCACTTGAATTTCAACACTTTACTTCTCATTTAGGCATTTTAACAAACACCTAATGGGCATCATTCTACACTTTTGCTAACTAGTCCGTAATTAGTCATTTTTAGCAAGATTAATATCAAATTTCAACCCTCTATATCTAGTGTTCATGGACTACATCAAGAGCTTATATCATAACAATCAATATTCATCAAATTAACACTCCGATCCGAGTGTTCATCATAACATACAAAAACCCATTTAGCACATAATAGGGTAATTATCAAATCCCTAGTTTTGACAACAATTCATCAAATTTTCTACTAGGGTTTGTTTCTAAACCAAGATATAATCATAATAACACTCATAGAATCAATATTCATTCCAGAATTTCGATTATGATTTTCATCATAATCTCAAAGTATCACCAAATCATAATTTTTAACATACCTTGTAATCCCCATGACTAGGTGATCACGAATTTGTGTTCATGCAATGATTTGGCTCTTGATTTGGGCTTCAATTTGAGAGATTCTTGAGGGATTAGGGTTTTGAGCAAGAGAGCCCTTCTTGGCTCTGGTTGAAGTCGCAGACACACACACGTATGTGTGTGTTTTGTTTATTAATTTGTTTAATTGAAACTTTAATTCAATTGCCCATGTCTAGTCCCTTCACTTTACACAAGTTATTTAAAGGGTAGCTTAACCACATAGGTTCTATTTTGTCAAGACATTAACTAACTAGGTTAATACTCCTAGTTACTTGGTGGGTTCCGGGAGCTAAAAAACCCGTTTTATTTTAAGTCCCGTTGACTCGGGTTCTTATAAACTCAATTCCTTAATTCTTTGATTCGCTTGTATTTAAATTATTAGGATTTCTTATTAAATCCAAATATTTACCGGGTTATATTTACTGCTAACGGTACTTTACCCGTCTTTTGGTATTAACGGAGTATGATTACCAAACCCGTTTTAGGGGTGTTACAAGTCTACCCCCCTTAAAGAGGTTTCGTCCTCGAAAGCTTGCTTACATAGTTCATTGAGTTTCCAAACTCAATGCGTTTGACTTGAGTAATTTCTTAAGCATTACTCATACTTTAACCAATTGTTAGCATTACCAGAAAAATTATGGTAATATCTTTTTGGTTACAGAACTTTTACGTATCTCATATGACATAATGTAACTGGAAATAACGTAATTCCGTTATTTTTACTAGTTTAGTTAACTTAGCGATTTCCATCGCTTTTATATATTATCGAACTCTTGGTGCATTTGTCGCCTCGACCTGTTTAAGGGTCCTTAGTGAAATATTCCACTTTTAGCAACAAATTCTTTTGTTTTCAAATTTATCTATTCGGTTCAGCTATACCGAATCTACCGCTTACAAGCAAACCAAATTTTCTTGATTTGAATTGGTGACCTTAACCGGTCTCATTAACTAGTCTTATTAGTTCAGTTACTTTTATCACTCGCTTGGTTATAATGTGATTTTACTTCACATTACATTTCCTAACCGTGATCGTGTCACATCATGTTTAATTTGTATCAACCTTTCATTTTTTTGAAAATATCACTTTTCGAATATATCATCTTGCGCCTATCAGTGTCAAGACTTGTATCTTTCATGCTTACTATTTAAATTCCTATCAGAATTTATGTTTGTAAAAACATTATTTCTTACTAAAACCGAAGTTTTAGTTTTAGGATCTTTTCTTTAACTTGTGTCAATCATCCATACTGGGATATTGACAATCCGTAATTTAATCCTCTACAGTCCTAGTTTTTATGCGGGGATTCTTAACTGATTTCATCGCTTTATTCCATCTAACCCGTAGGTTTTATCACTTAGCCTTATTGGCTATTTTTGATTAGACATTCAGCTCTTTAAGGCGAAGTCCTTGTAACTTCTTTCCAGTCATGACCCGTGGGTCGTTTTAGTCCGTATATCTCTCATTTGTTTATAACCCTAAAGGTTATGTTGATCCCGTAGATCACTCTTTTTACTCGTGTCTTATTAAAATATATATTTGGTGTCAAAGCACTCTTTTTACTTTGAAATTCATTTGTCTCAAGCTTATCGTTATCCGGCTTGCGCTTACTTACGCCTTCAAGCATTATACTTTATTCAACCCGTTCAATCTCAAAATAGTTGAATATAATGATCAGAATTTCTATTTACGAATTTTTTTTTACGGTCTTTTAGTCATAACTCATAATCCGAGTCTTTTGACTTTAAATTCATGTTCTCGTTTCTCGGTTTACGCATGTGTTTAATTCTTACCCATCAACCGGGTGTTTTACCAAAGTCGTTATTATTGCAGTCCTCCCGGTATGCATTAAGACCTCGCTTCATTTTTATATTCTGACTTTATCTTTAAGTTCGACGTTTTACAAAAATGACCCGTTAAGGGACATATTTGCATTTTCCGGGTTCGAGTGCAAGTACACTCCCTCCCATTGCTTGTCTAAATCATTTTTCATGTTTGCGTTTTCTGGGTTCGAGTGTGAGTACACTCCCTCCCAATACTTGTCTAAATCATTTTACATGCTTGGTGTTTTCTGGGTTCGAGTGTAAGTACACTCCTTCCCAATACTTGTCTAAATCATTTTACATGCTTGGTGTTTTCTGGGTTCGAGTGTAAGTACACTCCTTCCCAATACTCGTCTAAATCATTTTACATGCTTGGTGTTTTCTGGGTTTGAGTGTAAGTACACTCCTTCCCAATACTTGTCTAAATCATTTTACATGCTTGGTGTTTTCTGGGTTCGAGTGTAAGTACACTCCTTCCCAATACTCGTCTAAATCATTTTACATGCTTGTTTGTCCCTTCACCCGGGCTCATTATCCTAATGTAATACGCTCCCGTCACTTGGTTGTGCGTTTACATTATTATCAAATATTTTGCTTATCTGATTCATTTGGGTACTTTTTAATTAGTCCCATTCACCCTGCCCTTACTACATCGGATGTAAACGTGTCCGCCATAAGAAGCTCATGGTATCATAAGCCACTACTTACTTGGCCAGAGTAAGCGATTAACATATGCCACACATGACCTTTTTATAGTTTTCACATCACGCCCTATGTAAGTAATGCCTCTATTTGTTTCTCTTGGAAACAATATCCCGAATACATTTTCTATTCGGGTTTTTCCAAGTTTTTAATCTACGTATGCAACTTTCAATTTCTACTCGTTTGTTGCATATTGTTATTTGTGCGATTATATTTAAAAACACGCACCTGGTAATGCTTGCCCCGACGGGCGTTTCTTGCCATTAACCTTGTTCGCGGTCGTTACGCGATTTAGTTCTTAGTGAGCATGCTCCTATCGTCATACTTCGGACCGTTCCTCTATCATATCCTTAATTTGTTCAACTCTTGTCATCTTTAAATGCAAGTGTCCATCAATCAAGATATTCACAAAAGTTAGTAATATCAACTTCAATAATCGCTTGTATTATAGTACAAGGCTTTTTCTACTATACACGTCAACGCGCGTATTTTCATCAACTATATCAATCATTTCAATTGGGGTAACGTGTATCACACGATAGCCCTATGTGTTGTTTACAACACTTTAGCATGCTAAGCTATTAACATACATGTACTTACCGGATTTGCGATCAAGTTTCGAACCGAACACACCTTACTCTTTAACCATGAGCTCTGATTACCAACTTGTAACACCCTGGTTACTAATTAACGATTTTGTATGTAATTACCAACGATTAGCTGTGTAGTTAAGACTACACATGCTATAAAAATACGGGTTTATTAAAACTTTTACAAATCATGAGTTATTCTACATCACGTGATCATAAGTTTAATCCTTATGTATCAAAGTCATAACTAATGTTTTAATGGTTTTGACCCTAGGTGATTTACAACATGGCAAAGTGCGGAAGCGTGTATCTATAACGTGTTCGGTTCTTCGTTGAGCTTGATCGTCTTCCGGCATCCAAGGTGTACCTACATTTCGTAAACATGAAATGCTTTAGTCATACAGGACTTAAAATGTGTCTAGACGAGTCCGAGAAACAATTGATAACAAAAACAAAAGTTTCAACCTGACCTCCACCGTAAATTACGGTGGCACCGTAATTTACGGTGGCCACTGGTTTTACATGCCCCTACCGTAAACCAGTAGGGGGCCACCGTAAGGCTTTTCATCCCCACCGTAAATTACGGTGGCACCGTAATTTACGGTGGGCCCTGCATCCAGTTTTCCATTTCTGCCGTAATTTGACACGAAATCTTCCGTATCTTTCAAACCGCTTGTCCGTTTGGCCTACCGTTTCTTCCTACGTGTTTGTAATTTGATTCTCCATCATTTGGAGTTAAAATCCGACATTCGGCTTAACAAAATTTAAGACTTCTAAGTCTTCGGCTTATTACCCTTTATACCAATTTTCGACCCGGTTATGCATTTTATCAAACAAGCATATTTATTTGATTCCTATATTTCGTACACTTCATCAAATAATTGTGATATACCATATTAGGTTCTAATCATAGGTTTATTCACAAATTAAACCCGTTTTCACTAGTATGCTTATTTTGACCCGTTAATCATATAATATGCACGATTAAGGCAAATCAACATTATGATTAGAACCCGTTTTATCCCATGTCTCATGTAATTAGTCAAGCTTGTCAATTACGCGTTTCACTTGAATTTCAACACTTTACTTCTCATTTAGGCATTTTAACAAACACCTAATGGGCATCATTCTACACTTTTGCTAACTAGTCCGTAATTAGTCATTTTTAGCAAGATTAACATCAAATTTCAACCCTCTATATCTAGTGTTCATGGACTACATCAAGAGCTTATATCATAACAATCAATATTCATCAAATTAACACTCCGATCCGAGTGTTCATCATAACATACAAAAACCCATTTAGCACATAATAGGGTAATTATCAAATCCCTAGTTTTGACAACAATTCATCAAATTTTCTACTAGGGTTTGTTTCTAAACCAAGATATAATCATAATAACACTCATAGAATCAATATTCATTCCAGAATTTCGATTATGATTTTCATCATAATCTCAAAGTATCACCAAATCATAATTTTTAACATACCTTGTAATCCCCATGACTAGGTGATCACGAATTTGTGTTCATGCAATGATTTGGCTCTTGATTTGGGCTTCAATTTGAGAGATTCTTGAGGGATTAGGGTTTTGAGCAAGAGAGCCCTTCTTGGCTCTGGTTGAAGTCGCAGACACACACACGTATGTGTGTGTTTTGTTTATTAATTTGTTTAATTGAAACTTTAATTCAATTGCCCATGTCTAGTCCCTTCACTTTACACAAGTTATTTAAAGGGTAGCTTAACCACATAGGTTCTATTTTGTCAAGACATTAACTAACTAGGTTAATACTCCTAGTTACTTGGTGGGTTCCGGGAGCTAAAAAACCCGTTTTATTTTAAGTCCCGTTGACTCGGGTTCTTATAAACTCAATTCCTTAATTCTTTGATTCGCTTGTATTTAAATTATTAGGATTTCTTATTAAATCCAAATATTTACCGGGTTATATTTACTGCTAACGGTACTTTACCCGTCTTTTGGTATTAACGGAGTATGATTACCAAACCCGTTTTAGGGGTGTTACAAGTCTACCCCCCTTAAAGAGGTTTCGTCCTCGAAAGCTTGCTTACATAGTTCATTGAGTTTCCAAACTCAATGCGTTTGACTTGAGTAATTTCTTAAGCATTACTCATACTTTAACCAATTGTTAGCATTACCAGAAAAATTATGGTAATATCTTTTTGGTTACAGAACTTTTACGTATCTCATATGACATAATGTAACTTGAAATAACGTAATTCCGTTATTTTTACTAGTTTAGTTAACTTAGCGATTTCCATCGCTTTTATATATTATCGAACTCTTGGTGCATTTGTCGCCTCGACCTGTTTAAGGGTCCTTAGTGAAATATTCCACTTTTAGCAACAAATTCTTTTGTTTTCAAATTTATCTATTCGGTTCAGCTATACCGAATCTACCGCTTACAAGCAAACCAAATTTTCTTGATTTGAATTGGTGACCTTAACCGGTGTCACACCCCGATTTCCACGTGTCTCACCGGTGGGCCCGGGGGGGATTACCGTGACGATGTTGGCAACAATATAGTCAAACCACACAATTATATAATGCACAGCGGAAGCATAAGATAAATATATAAACTTCAACCTCTGATCGTAATATCATAATGTATTACAGGGGTTGGATATATCCACAGTGGATCGTAAACAAATATAAAGTATTGTTCCATCAGATACTGCAATCAAGCTTGCGAGGCTTATCCCGACGCTAGGGAGCTAATACCAGCCAATTACGTTTAGGTACCTGCACTTAATCTTTTTGGGGAAAATACGTCAGTTTACACTGGTAAATACATTCAACTGACACATTTGAAAATGTTTATTAAAATTGATTTGAATGCACAAGGCACAAACTCTTTTATAACTTGGGAAGATTCATAATGATCTTGTGAACGTTTTACATGTTCTTTTATGCGTTTAGTAGCCCGGGTCGTGCCGGGTTAAAGATTTATAGACACACCACGTTTGCGTAAAACCGTAGTATAAAAACCAACGGCTACGTCTTTTAGTTTTAATGTCGACACTTTATACCGGGTGTATGCCTACACCGGGATGTCGATGGTCGTGGCCATTTCGTAAAATGATGCCAAGGATATCCGGGACAACGGTCATTAAACCCCCCAAAGGCTTATAAGCAACAAAACTGTTTAAATGAGCCAATCATATTTAATCAATTAACCACCTAAGCGATGGAATTATATAATGCTCAATCAAGCGGTATTAATATACCGTAACCCAAGCCCATATAGGGGAAATAAGTTAAAGTATTTACCTTTGCAAGTATTAATCCTTAATTTAGATCAAGTCACCGATAGCTTTTACTGGGGCTCCTAATCTGGAACGAAGGTTTTAATTAACCTCTTAGAATCCTAACGGTCCTTGTATTAGCCGTAGCTTAAACCGGTTGATTCCGATATATAGATATGGTTAATTCGCACGAAAAGGCGAAAACCGAGAATGGAGTATGATTTGGACCCAACAAGTTCAGTGACTTGTTTTATATGGGTTTATAGTTCATACTCTGGATTTTGGGGTTCAAATAATATAATTTGACCCATATCGGCTATTGCACGAAAACTAGTTCCATGAGCCGTACCGTGTGCGCAAATAGGCGAAACGGTTAACCATAAGAGTCGTACGCTTATTTCCTAAGTCAATATGCCTTAAAAGTATTTTGGTATCAATAGGATACCTTCCGTAATGCCCGTAACGAGTTTAAGTTTGTATTATGCCCCGTAGGGGCTTTTCGGTCATTTTAAAGACTTTAAAAGGACTTTTCGAGTTCTACAGGAAATCTGAGTTTCCCGAACAGCTTATAAAGCTTAAAATACTTTATTTATTATTTAAAACCAGTAGCAACTGGAATCGGGTCAAAAGACCTTGTAGAACTCCCGTTTTGGCCAAAAAGGGCATATTCGGTATTTACCGAACCGTAGCCATAACCGCAGGTTATGAGCAAGGTAAAAATTATTAAAAATCTTTAAAATTCCCAAAATATTATTTTACCTCAGTGGGTAAAAGTTTTGGTGCCGAAAACTTGGGTTAGATGGGCGTTATGCTAATTGCGCCGTTAATTACAAAACTTTCTTAAAAGTGCGCCTTTTAGCATAACTCTCATTCTAGACCTCGGATTGACGTGAAACTTTAAGGACATGCTTATAATTTAATAAGCAAGGTTTTGGTCCGTTCACGTGTCCGAAATACTCGTTTTAATTTTTAAAAGGCCGTTACGGTCAACTTTTAGGCGAATGACGGAATTGCGTAAAAGACTCGGATAACTCATGAACCGACCACAGAGGTTTATACCAACATGTGACCTGGTCCTAAGAGAGTCCTAAGGTATATTCATACCTCACTAAAACGGGTCAGAACTGAAGTCAAAGCAAAAGTCAAACTTTTGCGACATTCGGCTCCGAACCGGTTCTATATAGTAAATGATCGATTCAAACGAGCGCAAACAGGTTTATATACTTATTATCATGTTTTATGATTGTCAAAACAGGTTCCATAACATATACATTACAGATTATGCTTAAATCGCTAAAATAGCTTTCTGTTGACTTTTTAACCGCACGTTTGACTCGATAATTGACATAGTTAGAGTGGTGATCAGGGGGAACCATTTTAGAGGTTTAATACCCACATAAATACCAACTCATAACCATCTTTGATTCGTCATAAGACTGAACCATTTGCGAGATATTGCAATGACAACCGTTAGTTACGACGGTTGCGTTTAAGAGCTATAACTATGGAAATGTGAAACCAAAATGGTTATGAACGACTTACAGAAGTTGCTTCTTGATTATAGAGCAGAAGAGAATGCTTGGGAGCACTTAGAATGATCAGAGAGGTGTTGTTTGATTTGTGTGAATGTTATGTGCCAAACTTGGCTATTTATAGCCAATGTCAAGTATGTATGATCAGTACAACACCTACAACAGGTCAGGGGTGATGGGTAGATGTCCCCTAAGTGTTATGGGTCGAGCATAGGGTGCCCATGCCCATTTGTTGGTTGTTTGATCATTCAAAAGCTCCAAAAGCCAAGTAGTTACTACAATTCTGCATCTGGGCGTCGTACGCGACCCGCATGGACATTCCATGCAACTTTTACGCGGGTCGCCTGGGATCAAAAGATCAGACGCGTAGTTGAGGAAGCTCGCGGCCCGCCTCAACTTATGTTTAAATCTTACGCGGGTCGCCTAAGGTTAAGATCTCAGGATTTTTAAATCTTTTTGTAATGATTACAGAATCTGGCCATTAATAACGAGATCTTTCGTAATTATTTACCTGACCTTTCGGTTTTGAAGGGGTAACTTTGCGGTTTGGCCCTCGGTTATTTACCGATAGGGGCCTCGTGTTAATTACCCGCATTATAAAGTCCCCGGTTTATTTATTAATTATATTGGAAAGCCTTAACTTTCACTGTTGACGCTTTTAACCCTTCTTCTACGAATTCGATCGTAACTTTCTCGTTTCATATCGAAACTTCGCGAAATTCATATATATTATTTTAGTGAGGGTATAATACCGTTACAAAGTCTTTGAAACGTTAAAGGGTCACTCAGAGGTATTATTAAACATGTTGACACAGTTAACCCCTGTAGTTTGTAATCTCTCACTTTCTTCCGCGTTTTATTTTTTGTACGATCTATAATTTATTCGATTGAAGGTTTAAGCATTATTTAGGGATACTATACAGTATATTTACCCTTGTTGACATTTATAACCCTCGAATTTACATACTTTCAAGGTTTGTCAAAATTAGTCCCTTATTTATTATAGATGCCACGTGTAAACAAATGCCACGTGTTAACACATCATTGGACACAAAAATTCGAGGTGTTACATCCTCACCCCCTTAAAATAAATCTCGACCCGAGATTTACTCAAATAAATAGGGGTATTTTTCTTTCATTGTAGCTTCGACTTCCCACGTATATTCAGGACCTCTACGAGCATCCCATTTGACTTTTACAATCGGTACGTGCTTTCTGCGAAGCTTCTTCACCTGTCGATCTTCAATCGACAAGGGTTTTTCTATGAACTTTAAGCTCTCATCTATATGCACATCTGTGTGTGGAATCACCAACGATTCGTCGGCGAAGCACTTCTTGAGATTGCAGATGTGGAACACATTGTGAATTCCATTGAGCTCTTCAGGCAAGTTTAGTTTATAGGCAACTGATCCGACTCGCTCAATGACCTCAAAAGGCCCTATGTATCTCGGACTCAGCTTGCCTTTCTTGCCGAAACGCATCACCCCCTTCCAGGGTGACACCTTAAGTAATACTTTTTCACCCACTTCGAAGTGAAAATCCTTACGCTTTGGATCAGCGTAGCTCTTCTGCCTATCGCGGGCAGCCTTGAGACGTTCCCGGATCTGGACAATCTTGTCCGTCGTCTGGAAAACAATCTCTGGTCCCGATAATTGGACCTCTCCTACTTCCGCCCAACAAACAGGCGATCTACATTTCCTACCATATAATGCCTCAAAAGGCGCAGCCTTTATGCTGGTGTGGTAGCTATTATTGTAGGAGAATTCGATCAGGGGTAGGTTTTTATCCCAGTTACCACCTAAATCGATCGCACATGCACGAAGCATGTCTTCTAGCGTTTGGATAATACGCTCACTTTGACCGTCCGTCTGTGGATGGTAAGCCGTACTAAAGTTCAAACGCGTGCCCAAAGATTGCTGGAAACTCTTCCAGAAGTGTGATGTGTATCTAGTATCCCTGTCGAAGATAATAGACACAGGTATGCCGTGTAAGGCTACAATCTTATCAACATAAAGTTGGGCTAACATATCGGAGCTATACGTCTCCTTGATGGGTAGAAAATGAGCTGATTTAGTCAGCCTATCAACTATGACCCATATTGTATCGTTTCCTTTCCTGGTCTTGGGTAACTTGGTTATGAAGTCCATAGTTACACATTCCCACTTCCACTCGGGAAGTTCAGGCTGTTGTAGCAAGCCAGATGGCTTTTGGTGCTCAGCTTTGACTTGAGCACAAGTCAAGCACTTTGCTACATGGGCGGCTACAGACTTTTTCAAGCCTATCCACCAATAATTTGCCTTTAAGTCTTGGTACATTTTATCAGCACCAGGATGGACTGAGTATTTGGAACTATGGGCTTCCTGGAGAACAACATCACGTAGTCCTCCGTAAACTGGAACCCATATACGTCCATTCAGTCTTAGGATTCCATCCTTGCTAAGAGTCAACTGCTCCTCAGTTATTCCTAGCTTTTCATTTGGATAATTAGCTTCCAACACAGCCTCTCGCTGTGCAGCCAAAATCCTTTCAATCAAATTATTTTTAACTTCAATGCTCTTGGCATTGATTCGAATGGGTTTTACCCTTTCTTTCCTGCTCAATGCATCGGCGACCACATTCGCCTTGCCGGGATGGTACCTGATTTCACAGTCATAATCATTCAGGGTTTCCATCCAACGGCGCTGTCTCATGTTCAATTCCTTCTGGTTGAACAGGTGCTGGAGGCTTTTGTGATCAGAATAAATCACAAATTTAATACCATAAAGGTAGTGCCTCCACAACTTCAGTGCAAATACAACGGCACCCAACTCTAAATCATGGGTGGTGTAATTCTTTTCATGCACCTTTAATTGCCTTGAAGCATAGGCAATCACCTTGCCCTTCTGCATAAGCACACACCCCATGCCTGTGTGTGATGCATCGCAGTAAACTACGAATTCATCTGTACCCTCAGGTAAGGTCAACACAGGTGCGTTGCTTAGCTTCTGCTTCAGTATTTCAAAGGACTCTTGCTGCTTCGGGCCCCAAATGTACTTTTCTTTCTTCTTGGTCAAGGAAGTCAAGGGCGCAGCAATCCTCGAAAAATTTTCAATAAATCTCCGGTAGTATCCTGCTAATCCCAGGAAACTACGGATTTCGGTAGGCGTCTTTGGCTCTTGCCAGTTCATGACTGCCTCCACCTTAGCGGGATCCACTTGGATACCGCGCTCACTCACAACGTGTCCTAAAAACTGAACTTCTCGTAGCCAGAATTCACACTTCGAGAATTTGGCGTAGAGTTTCTCACGCTGTAGTAATTCGAGAATGCAACGGAGGTGCTTCTCGTGGTCAGCTTGGTTCTTGGAATAGATAAGGATATCGTCAATGAAGACTATGACGAATTTGTCCAAGTATGGCTTGCAAACGCGGTTCATGAGATCCATGAACGCAGCCGGTGCATTTGTGAGCCCAAAAGGCATCACTAGGAACTCGTAATGACCATAGCGAGTCCTAAATGCAGTCTTGTGTACATCTTCATCTCTGACCCTTAGTTGATGATAACCCGACCTTAAGTCGATCTTGGAGAAGTAACTCGCTCCTTGCAGCTGATCGAATAGATCATCGATCCTTGGTAAAGGATATCTATTCTTTATGGTAACTTTATTTAGTTCTCTATAGTCGATGCACAACCGCATCGATCCGTCCTTCTTCTTTACAAATAGGACAGGAGCTCCCCAGGGAGATGAACTAGGTCTGATAAAACCTTTCGCCAGCAGTTCATCCAACTGGGTCCTCAGTTCCTTCATTTCCGTTGGCGCTAATCTGTAAGGTGCTCTTGCTATCGGAGCTGCTCCAGGAATGATGTCAATTCTGAACTCCACTTGTCTATCTGGTGGCAAACCAGGTAGTTCTTCAGGAAAAACCTCGGGGTATTCAGAAATGACAGGAAGATCCTCGATCTTCGGCTTTGGTTCTTCAATTATCACCTGAGCCATGTAAATTACACAGCCTCTGTTCAAACACCTTGAAGCTTTCAGCATAGATACGTCTTCGGGCAATCCGTAATGCGTATCCCCTCGAATGGTAAGAGATTCACCACTCGGAGTCTTTAAGACTATTTGCCTCTTGCCGCAAATGATTTGGGCCTGGTTATGGGATAACCAGTCCATGCCTAGCACGATGTCAAAACCCGCAAGTTTGAAAGGAAGTAGAGATAAAGGAAAAGAATGGTTCCTAATGGACATTTCACATCCTTCTAGAACAGTAGAGACGGTTTCTATCGTGCCGTCTGCCAACTCTACTTCGTATTTTATGTCTAGGGTTTTGATTGGCATATTTAGTAGTTGGCAAAATTTCTGGTCTACAAAGGACTTGTCAGCGCCAGAATCGAATAGTACTCTTGCAAATATATTATTTACGAGGAAAGTACCTGTAAGCACATTGTCGTCCTTAACCGCTTCCTTTGCATCCAAGCGAAAAACTCTCGCATTCGACTTCTTCGTTTCTTCCGCCTTCTTGGCGTACTTTGGGCAATTACTCTTTATGTGCCCCTTTTCGTTACAATTATAGCAGGTTGCGTCCTTTATCTTTTTGCACTCCACTGTCTTATGCTCCTTGGACTTGCATAGCCCACAGGGTGGAGTCCTTTGTTGCGACTGTGAACTAGACGCAAACCTACACTTCCCGGAGTGAGGTTTCTTGCAGACCTTGCAGTGAGGTCTTCCATCAGCTTGCCCCTCCTTCTTTGCCTCCGACCCTCTTTTGCCCTCACCGTTTCCACGGTGCTTTTTCCCAGACTTTCGTGAGGTATCATCCTCACGTTTTCGCTTTTCAGCCTCCTTGCTCCTTTGTGCCCTCAGACGGACAGCATCAAGTGTAAGAGACAAGGAGAGGTCAGTAACTGACCTGAAGGTCGTTGGCCTAGAGGCCTTTACGCTGGCCTTGATCGCCGGCTCTAAGCCCCCAATGAAACGGGCAATCCTTCTAGGTTCTGGTGTCACAAGATATGGCACCAGGCGTGACATATTGTTAAAACTTGTCAGATATGCTTGACAATCCAGGTTTGTCATCACTAGTGAGACAAAATCAGCCTCAATCTTCTCAACCTCGTGCTGAGGGCAGTAGTTTTCTTTTATGAGGGTAATAAACTCCCCCCATGACATTTTGTACAAGGCAGACTTACCTGAAGCCTGCACCAGAGCTCTCCACCACGCCAGGGCCTCGCCCTTGAATGACTGGGACACAAACTTAACCACGTCCCTCTCAGCGCACCCGCTGATGTCCACAATCGTGTCCATCTCGTCCAGCCAGGTGATACAATCAACCGCACCTTTTTCCCCTGTAAATTCACGGGGCTTGCATGATACAAAGTATTTGTAGGTGCAACCCTTAGCACTAGACGCATCAGTATATTCTCTATCGCGGTGAACGCTGTGCTCAGTAGACGAATGCTTGTCGTCATCTTTCTTGGGTTCAGAGGGTGGTTTGGAGTGTGTCTTTGGTTTAGAGGGTGGTTTTGACACAGATCTGCCTTGAGACTCAGTATTTTGACGATCAATAGCTGCCTGGACAGCATTGTTGATCAGAGCCTTTAGCTGTGCGCCTGTCAAATGTACTGACGCATTGTCATAGTCATCTTCATTCGTGTGGCTGTTCTCTCCATTGGGATCCGCCATTGTAACTTGAATCTGTTACAGAAGATAACAAAATTTTATTTAGGAGATTGTTATATGATTGTCTTTTATGACAATTCGTCATCCATGGTACAGAGACCATATTTGGTTAACTCATTTATTCATTACATATTAGGATCTGAATATCTCCTATTTCAACTATATAAATAGTATTGGCGGCATAAAGCCTAATTATGATAGTGTTTTATAATATTAGCCGAGATTTCAGAGAATCAAAGGCATAGAGAATTGAACCGTAGTTCTTTTTATCTCTTTCTGACCGGGAGTCATAGACTACCACTGCCTTTTGTCTTTATAAGACAATTATTATGGCCCATAGGCACTACACCTCTAATGGATGTTTATATATAGTTGGCCCGTAGGCACTACATCACTAAATGGATGTTTTATAGTACTGGCCCGTAGGCACTACACCACTAACGGATGTTTTAATAATGTTGGCCCGTAGGCACTACATCACTAATGGATGTTTTTAATAATACTGGCCCGTAGGCACTGCATCACTAATGGATGTTTTAATATGTTGGCCCGTAGGCAATGCATCACTAATGGATGTCTTTATAATACTGGCCCGTAGGCATTGCATCACTAATGGACGTCTTTATAATACTGGCCCGTAGGCATTGCATCACTAATGGACGTCTTTATAATACTGGCCCGTGGGCATTGCATCACAATTGGATGTCTTAATAATATTGATCACCTTCATTGGTGATTTAACCCGCGATTTATAAATCATTTAGTTGGGTTTTGAAATCCCTAAAGGATTATTGTATAGGAATGACGTGCGTGATTATAACGAATCACATCTGCCATGAATGTTAACATGCGTACAGAGGTTAACAGGGAATCAGAATCCCTTCCAGTTAGGTCGTACCATCTTGAATAGATCTTAACAGACCCCAAGCTAGGTTTCACCTTAACTTTATTAGGCAGATCAATATAAAAGGAATGGTTTTGATTTATTTTTATATATTAAAACAAAACTCATAACATACATTCCAAAATCTCAAATACAATTACATATTGCCCTAAATGGGTCTTTCAAATAATACATACCTTCATAGGGGTTTTAAAATAAGTGACAAGTCCACGCAGGGACTAATATAAGATAGGTGTCCATGCAAGGACTAAAGATAAGTCCACGTAGGGACTGAGATACGATAAGTTGTCCACGCAGGGATTTATTTCAAAGTAGAAATTACATTCGTATACTATTAAGGGCTAGTGGTCACGTTTCTTCTTTTTGCCCTTTAGTAGATTCGCCAAGCCCTTGAGAAATCCTCGGTGGCTTTTCTTTTCTTCCTCGAACTCTCTCTCCACACGATCTAGTCGATGGAGTATTTCTTCCTGTTCAGGAGGAGAAAATCGTGGTTGTGGCGCTTGATGCGGAACTGGAGGTCTGGGAGGTATTGGATACTCATGAGCTGAGTAATCCGGTGGTCCCATGTTTCCATGTGCTCCGTCAGGGTAGCGCGCATTATATCTAGCCGACACCACATATGGGTCGCGCTCATAGCCGTAGTTGTATTGTGCTTGTGACGGTTCAAACGGGTTGTAAGCCGTTGGACCTGTGTATGCTGGTATGGGTTGGTCATACCCAAATGGTGGCGAATTTCGTGCCGTAGGTGCGGAGTTCGCTTCTTGTATAGGACTTGAAGGTCCTTCTTCTTGTAGCGGCGGATAGTGGCTACTACTAGAATGTCGAGGAGTGCTGAAGTGGTTACCCCCTCCTCCTCGTGTAGACATACGAGCATTGGTCCTCCTACGCCTCGGCGGATCAGATATTACTGGTTGTGCCGGTGGCGGAGGTGGTGGCGTAACTGCCACAAAGCATGAATCCTCAGAGGGATCCTGTGGATGTCTCGGTTGTTGTGTCTGATGAGATGGTGTGTTGTACCACTCATGTCGGTCAAACAAGGCCATAAAGCTATCTGGGCCTTGATACTGCGGACCATGATATGAAGATCCATCAGATACTTCTATCGGATGCGTGGGCGTACCACGAGCTGGTTCAGTTGGATCCTCATCTTCCTCCATGGGATCTTCAGAAAAATGGTCTTGTGGCCCTAGTGGAACAAAACCTGAAGGTTCCTGTATGTAGTCAGCCGGATTAAACTGAGCTACATAGTATGGACTAGGGTCGTCATAATTCCGGTGTGAAACCGAACGTTGTAGAGGTATGAAGGAAGGTTGTGGGTTGTTGGGATTATTTTCTGAATCTGGCCCAAAGGAGTGCCGGTAGGATGGCGTCGAGCTGTGCGAAGTGGAATGCCTCGCTGGTTCGTAAAGATCTCTTCGTCGCTGTGGCTCTTCGCTTCGTGTCATCGAAGGATGTCTTGTACCAGATGGTCCAGCTTCTTGATCGTGATGTGTCACGATTTCTCCTCGGCCTCTACGTCCCCTTCCTCTTCCTCGGAATATAACAGGTGGCATTTTCCTGCTTCAAAACTTATTAAAAATCAAATCGAAAATAAAGACAAAAAGGAGTATCAATCCGAATTTGTCCTAAGTTCTTGTCTAGACTCAAGTATGTGCAATTGTGTCACTGAGATTAAACACAATAGGATAGTGTTTAATTCACTCAATGTTGGCTCTGATACCAACCTGTCACACCCCGATTTCCACGTGTCTCACCGGTGGGCCCGGTGGGGGATTACCGTGACGATGTTGGCAACAATATAGTCAAACCACACAATTATATAATGCACAGCGGAAGCATAAAATAAATATATAAACTTCAACCTTTGATCGTAATATCAAAATGTATTACAAGGGTTGAATATATCCACAGTGGATCGTAAATAATTATAAAGTATTGTTCCATCAGATACTGCAATCAAGCTTGCGAGGCTTATCCCGACGCTAGGGAGCTAATACCAGCCAATTACGTTTAGGTACCTGCACTTAATCTTTTTGGGGAAAATACGTCAGTTTACACTGGTAAATACATTCAACTGACACATTTGAAAATGTTTATTAAAATTGATTTGAATGCACAAGGCACAAACTCTTTTATAACTTGGGAAAATTCATAATGATCTTGTGAACGTTTTACATGTTCTTTTATGCGTTCAGTAGCCCGGGTCGTGCCGGGTTAAAGATTTATAGACACACCACGTTTGCGTAAAACCGTATTACAGAAACCAACGGCTACGTCTTTTAGTTTTAATGTCGACACTTTATACCGGGTGTACGCCTACACCGGGATGTCGATGGTCGTGGCCATTTCGTAAAATGATGCCGAGGATATCCGGGACAACGGTCATTAAACCCCCCAAAGGCTTATAAGCAACAAAACTGTTTAAATGAGCCGATCATATTTAATCAATTAACCACCTAAGCGATGGAAGTATATAATGCTCAATCAAGCGGTATTAATATACCGTAACCCAAGCCCATATAGGGGAAATAAGTCAAAAGTATTTACCTTTGCAAGTATTAATCCTTAATTTAGATCAAGTCACCGATAGCTTTTACTGGGGCTCCTAATCTGGAACGAAGGTTTTAATTAACCTCTTAGAATCCTAACGGTCCTTGTATTAGCCGTAGCTTAAACCGGTTGATTCCGATATTTAGATATGGTTAATTCGCACGAAAAGGCGAAAACCGAGAATGGAGTATGATTTGGACCCAACAAGTTCAGAGACTTGTTTTATATGGGTTTATAGTTCATACTCTGGAATTTGGGGTTCAAATAGTATACTTTGACCCATATCGGCTATTGCACGAAAACTAGTTCCATGAGCCGTACCGTGTGCGCAAATAGGCGAAACGGTTAACTATGAGAGTCGTACACTTATTTCCTAAGTCAATATGCCTTAAAAGTATTTTGGTATCAGTAGGATACCTTCCGTAATGCCCATAACGAGTTTAAGTTTATATTATGCCCCGTAGGGGCTTTTCGGTCATTTTAAAGACTTTAAAAGGGATTCTCGAGTTCTACAGGAAATCTGAGTTTCCCGAACAGCTTATAAAGCTTAAAATACTTTATTTATTATTTAAAACCAGTGGCAACTGGAATCGGGTCAAAAGACCTTGTAGAACTCCCGTTTTGGTCAAAAAGGGCATATTCGGTATTTACCGAACCGTAGCCATAACCGCAGGTTATGAGCAAGGTAAAAATTATTAAAAATCTTTAAAATTCCCAAAATATTATTTTACCACAGTGGGTAAAAGTTTTGGTGACGAAAACTTGGGTTAGATGGGCGTTATGCTAATTGTGCCGTTAATTACAAAACTTTCTTAAAAGTGCGCCTTGTAGCATAACTCTCATTCTAGACCTCGGATTGATGTGAAACTTTAAGGACATGCTTATAATTTAACAAGCAAGGTTTTGGTCCGTTCACGTGTCCGAAATACTTGTTTTAATTTTAAAAGGCCGTTACGGTCAACTTTTAGGCGAATGACGGAATTGCGCAAAAGACTCGGATAACTCATGAACCGACCACAGAGGCTTATACCAACATGTGACCTGGTCCTAAGAGAGTCCTAAGGTATATTTATACCTCACTAAAACGGGTCAGAACTGAGGTCAAAGCAAAAGTCAAACTTTTGTGACTTTCGGCTCCGAACCGGTTCAATATAGCAAATGATCGATTCAAACGAGCGCAAACAGGTTTATATACTTATTATCATGTTTTATGATTGTCAAAACAGGTTCCATAACATATACATTACAGATTATGCTTAAATCGCAAAAATAGCTTTCTGTTGACTTTTTAACCGCACGTTTGACTCGATAATTGACATAGTTAGAGTGGTGATCAGGGGGAACCATTTTAGAGGTTTAATGCCCACATAAATACCAACTCATAACCATTTTTGATTCGTCATAAGACTGAATCATTTGCGAGTTATTGCAATGACAACCGTTAGTTACGACGGTTGCGTTTATGAGCTATAACTATGGAAATGTGAAACCAAAATGGTTATGAACGACTTACAGAAGTTGCTTCTTGATTATAGAGCAGAAGAGGATGCTTGGGAGCACTTAGAATGATCAGAGAGGTGTTGTTTGATTTGTGTGAATGTTATGTGCCAAACTTGGCTATTTATAGCCAATGTCAAGCATGTATGATCATTACAACACCTTCAACAGGTCAGGGGTGATGGGTAGATGTCCCCTAAGTGTTATGGGTCGAGCATAGGGTGCCCATGCCCATTTGTTGGTTGTTTGATCATTCAAAAGCTCCAAAAGCCAAGTAGTTACTACAATTCTGCATCTGGGCGTCGTACGCGACCCGCATGGACATTCCATGCAACATTTACGCGGGTCGCCTGGGATCAGAAGATCAGACGCGAAATAGAGGAGGCTCGCGGCCCGCCTCAACTTATGTTTAAACCTTACGCGGGTCGCCTAAGGTTAAGATTTCAGGATTTTTAAATCTTTTTGTAATGATTACAGAATCTGGCCATTAGTAACGAAATCTTTCGTAATGATTTGCCTGACCTTTCGGTTTTGAAGGGGTAACTTTGCGGTTTGGCCCTCGGTTATTTACCGATAGGGGCCTTGTGTTAATTACCCGCATTATTAAGTCCCCGGTTTATTTATTAATTATATTGGAAAGCCTTAACTTTCACTGTTGACGCTTTTAACCCTTCTTCTACGAATTCGATCGTAACTTTCTCGTTTCATATCGAAACTTCGCGAAATTCATATATATTATTTTAGTGAGTGTATAATACTATTACAAAGTCTTTGGAACGTTAAAGGGTCACTCAGAGGTATTATTAAACATGTTGACACAGTTAACCCCTGTAGTTTGTAATCTCTCACTTTCTTCCGCGTTTTATTTTTGTACGATCTATAATTTATTCGTTTGAAGGTTTAAGCATTATTTAGGGATACTATACAGTATATTTACCCTTGTTGACATTTATAACCCTCGAATTTATATACTTTCAAGGTTTGTCAGAATTAGTCCTTTATTTATTATAGATGCCACGTGTAAACAAATGACACGTGTTAACACATCATTGGACACAAAAATTCGAGGTGTTACATTGCCGGAGCTCCCAGGTTGGTAAGCGTGGAGCATGAATCAGCATCTTTCTTGATTTTTTATTCGGTAACGTCAATCATACAAACGGTAAAGAGGTTTGTTTATGTTTGTTGGTTATAATTACAAGTGGTTAGACGTTTTGATTGCATATAGTAAATCAAGGACATTTATTTGTACTTGCATTTTCCTACAACTGGTTGGAAGACAATATGATGAACCACAACCTCGAACTTGTTATTGATATACCTACAAGTGATAAAATCAATCAAACTTATTTTCCGGAAAAACCATTTTGATTAAAACAAACTTAAGTGTTTTGAAATCTAAATGGGAAAATAGTTTGTTGATAGGGGGAGTTCTGATTGTTTATGCGCTAATGAATGGCGAATTGATGCAATTCGATATCGGTTGTCAAGTTTTTGTACAGTTTGTTTTGTGTTCAAGTGTGTCTAGAGCTTAGATAGTTTTCAAATTTCTTTAATGTGTTTGCATTTTAGGGGGAGTAGAAAATTTGAAAAAGCCAAAAACATGATAAAATCTAAAAATGAGTTTTTGTTGCATAAAAGAGGAAATGATAGTACATCAGTGGACTATCACAGCATGCTAAAGAAATGTAAAGTAAAATGTGATAAACAATCTTACTGCGGATGTGTCAGTAGGTTTTCGCACATCTAGTAAATTGAAACGAGATATAAACCTAATTCAAACTTGCTTGATTTGTGGGTAACTATTCTTGGATATATGGGTAACTGTAGGTCCCCTTGAGTCTATGGATCTTCACAGAATCGTCTTTCCAATCAAGAGTGCGGAATCCTCTTGATCAGAATTAGCAGAAAACAAGTAGAAGAACAGAAACAGCAATTCAATCAAACCGGGTTTTATTGATTATCTATCAAGTCTGATTACAATCAATCAAACCCTAACCACACTCCAAATTCGTCCAAGCTAGTAATGGCTCTCACGAAATTCTATCTCACAAACTGTTTTGGCTGATTAACTGATTAACCTAAACCCTAAAGCCTAACCTTGTTTATATAACACAAGGTTTACTAATTGGACTAGGGTTTCCTACATGGGCAAGGCCCAATTCGTTTCCCCTTGACCCAAATGGGTTTAGTTTAGCCCAAACACTATTAACTCACTAATACAAAGCTAAACCCGCTAACCGTTTATCGTTTAACTAATTACAAGATATCCAAAGACCAAATCTAAGCTGTTGTCACAAATATGCACCAACAAACTCCCCCTTGACAATAGCTTCATAAAAACTTTGTCTTGAGTCAAAACTTTGTCTTCAGTCTTCTTGCAATCTTCAAGTAGTCTTGCACTGTCTTTGGTCTTTGGATAGCTTCAGCTTCAATCGCTTCTGTCAGCAACAGACTCCCCCTAAGCTGATGCATCCAATCACCAAATCTTCAACACGTTAGCGTTTGAGTAAACTCCAGTTCAGCATTTGCACAACAATCTTCAACTCTTCAACTTTGTCTGCAATATAGAAAGGAGGTTCTACCATGCAGCCAATCAAACTCTCATCTTCACACTTAACAGCAACTTCTCAGTAACAAACTGCTTCAATCTGTATACTATAAAACAAACATCTCGAGAAACCATAAGAATTTTTCAACAAGGTTAAATAAATTATTATTTTTCAAGAGATAGTTAAACTGTATCACAGATTAAGCTTTTTCAACTTATCACCAACACGCAAAACTTTTTGTCCAACACAGAAGAACCTGTCTGATTGAAAATTTTGAACTCACTTTCTAACACCGTCTCCCCCTATCAGTAACAAATCCTCCAAGAATAACAGTTTTCCGTACGTTAAGAATTTAAACAGAAAATGACACTATTTTTGGATTTTTATATTTTCTGAAAGCAAGTAAATACAGAAAGCAATAAACACTCTATTTTTGTGAGAATCACTGGTAAGAAGATCATATCAGCACAATCAAACTGTTTCACACAATTAGAAAATTCTTTATTCAATTTTTATTTTTCGTGAAAAACAGTTCAAGACGATTACCAGTATGTTTGTCCATTTAAACAAAATGCATGAACATTTCAAGTACCATTACCGTATGATACGTTAAGGTAATTTTATTTCTGATATACTAGTGTGTCCCACTTCAGGATATACCCCTGCGATCAAGGTATGCACAAAGATTCATCGTAGTAGGTGAGTATACTGAAGTCATACTTTAAGATATCATGACGGTGTCTAGATCTGCATATAATATGTGTTATCATGTTTTGATTGCTTAACAATGAACACCCAAATAAATACTAATCAAATCCTGGAAATATAAACAGCACACTCTATCATGCAAGTATCTTCCCTACCACATATTTCACAAGTCCAATCCTGAGTTCTGAAATCTTAACTGGGAATGGGTTGAGAAGAGAAAAGAATAGATCTTTAGGAGAGATGGTATAATATACAAATCAAATGAGATTTTCTCAGTTTGATATAGGTTTCTTGGGTTTCTTTTGGGCACTTGAGGGCCTCTTTCGGGTGTATTAGATCTATAGCGCGACAACGTACAGCTAGGTCAGCATGTATCTGGATGCAGCAGAAGCTGTCGTTGCCTAGCACCTCCAGGTCAGCATATATCTGGATGCAGCAGAGGAGGTACACGACTTTTTTCAGAGAAGATTTCGGAATCAGATCAAAATTGTGTGTATCGGGAAATATACAGACATTCAAATAGAAATGAGCTAATTCCAAGTGACTATCTTTCCTGGGGTCATGTACAATTTTAGTTCTAGCAGACTGACAGCCAAGATATCCCTAGATGAAAAAACAGTATAAAGACCCAAAACCTCAGATTTTGGCAATCTATCAACGCAAGAATTAAGGTTATTAAACCAAACACCACTGATGTGTTCCCCACTCATATTCAGTTCATTTAAGTTTATATCACATTGGTAAGTTGATTATTTCATGCTTTTGCCTACTGGTACATCATATAATGAAGCTGCTATCACACTTAAGCAATTTATGGTTCAAGTTCAGTGTGACAGTCTAACTTGCTGATGTACTATCATTTCTTCTTTTTCACACAGTGAAATCTCATTTTTGATTTTCTATTTTTTTATGTTTTTTATTTTTCAATTTTTTGTGTTTTTGATTTTTAAGAAAACAGTAAACTATTTACAAAAAATTCTTATGAAAAACCAGTTATTCAGGATTCCTCATCCCGTTGAGTTCGACTAAATGTTCAAAGCGAGCCCTTTCAAATGCTTTAGTATAAAGATCTGCCAGGTTATCCTCTGTGTCGACTCGATGTAATTCAATTAGTCTCTTTTCAGCACAATCCCGTATAAAATGATGACGTATGTCAATATGTTTTGTACGACTGTGGTTCACGGGATTATTAGTTATTGAAATAGTGGCATTATTGTCTATCATAATAGGAGTACGAGTGAAATCCAAACCGTAATCGCGCATTTGCTATTGTATCCAGAGAACCTGAGAGCAGCAGCTTCCAGCAGCAATATATTCAGCTTCACACGTAGATGTAGACACACAAGATTGCTTCTTGCATTGCCAAGATACAATCCTGCCTCCTAAGAACTGACAACCACCTGTTGTAGACTTTCTGTTCGACTTGCATCCTCCAAAGTCTGAGTCAGTGTAAGCAACAAACGTCAGATCACTATCAGCTGGATACCACAACCCAAGTTTAGGTTTCCCCTTCAAGTAACGAAGAATCCGCTTCACTGCTTTCATGTGTGACTCTTTAGGATTCGCCTGATATCTGGCACACAAGCATACGGCAAACATGATGTCAGGTCTTGAAGCAGTCAAGTACATCAGAGAACCAATCATTGCCCTGTATTGAGTAGGATCAACGTCTTCAGTACTTTCATGATCTGGGCCAAGATTGTGATTTTCACATATGGGTGTATTGGAAGTAGTGCAATCATTCATTTTGAACCGACTCAAAATGTCATACACATACTTTGTTTGATGAATAAACATCCCATCCGCCTTCTGTTCAACTTGTAATCCTAGAAAGTAAGACAGCTCACCCATAGCACTCATTTCGAACTTGTTCTTCATCACCTGCTCGAACTCTTTACACATGCTTTCATCAGATGACCCAAAGATGATGTCATCCACGTACACCTGTACCAGCAGAAAATCTTCCTTCTTCCTCTTGATGAACAGTGTACTGACAATCTGACCTCTTTCAAAACCATCAGATGTGTAGACAGTGTCTCGTACCACGCCCTGGGAGCTTGATGTAACCCATACAAAGCCTTATCAAGTTTGTACACTCGATCTGGATAATCTGGATCAACGAACCCATCTGGTTGTGAGACATACACCACTTCTTGGACTTTCCCGCAAAGAAATGCACTCTTCACGTCTAGTTGGTAAACTTTAAAGCCCTTGAAAGTTGCGAAAGCCAGAAACAAACGAATTGCCTCCAACCTTGCCACTGGTGCAAACACCTCATTGTAATCTATCCCTTCTTGCTGATTGAAACCTTTAACCACCAATCGAGCCTTGTTTCGCGTGACTATGCCTCTTTCATCTTTCTTGCACCTAAATACCCATTTAGTGCCAATCTCTCTTTCACCTTTAGGAAGATCAACCAACTCCCAAACTTTCAACTTAGCAAACTGGGCCAATTCCTCTTGCATAGCTTCAACCCATGAATTGTCTTTAAGAACCATATTAATGTTCTTCGGCTCCTCTTGGGAAATAAAGCAACTATACAAGCATTCGTTCACAATCCCAGTCTTCTCAATCGACACAAATAAACCAGTATTCGCTGCTATGCTTCTTCTCGTTTGAACACCTGCAGTAGGATCTCCAAGTATCATGTCAACTGGATGATCTCTATTTGCTCGAGTAGTAGCAACCGCATCGACTTCCAAATTGTCACCCAGGTTTGATCCAACCTCCCCCTGAATGTGCTGATCCGCAAACGGATTAATGAAATCCTCCCCCTGATTGGGTTCGGGTTCATCGTCACTTGAATCAGTATCAGCAGCATCTTGGGATGGTTCCGGAGCATCTGTCATATCAACATTCGATCTAGGCATGAACTCGCCTTCATCATCACCAATCACTGTTTGAATCAGTTGAGACTCATCTGCATTGGAAAACTCAGGAATATTAAATGATTTAAAAACACTTTCATAATCATATAATATAGCTGGTCCACTCATTGACTGTTGAGGTTTGTATGAAGTAATTTCAGTATTAAACACAACCTCAATTTTACCAGTTTTTAGATTAAAAACCCTTTTATTCGGTGCGCCAGGTACGTAACCTAGAAA
The DNA here is from genome assembly GCF_002127325.2 of Helianthus annuus. Lineage (NCBI taxonomy): Eukaryota > Viridiplantae > Streptophyta > Magnoliopsida > Asterales > Asteraceae > Helianthus > Helianthus annuus. The sequence goes on from NC_035444.2 coordinate 6,381,042, forward strand.
GTAGCCCTCGTCAGCCACCTCACCGAATTTTTGTTTATCTTTATTTCGCACAATGGTGCAGGGTAATCCAAATGGTTCAAAGCCTTCTAAGTTTGGTTTCTTGTTAAACATTAATTCATGACAAGTTTTGTTAAAACGTTTAACAGTCAAAACTTTGTTTAGGACGTAGCAAGCTGTATTCACAGCTTCTCCCCAGAAAAGAACTGGTAGCTTAGAATCTGAAAGCATCGTCCTAGCGGCTTCAATCAACGTCCTGTTTTTCCTCTCAGCAACTCCATTCTGTTGAGGCGTATAAGGAGCAGAATATTGATGTTCAATTCCCTTGCGAAGACAATAGAGATCTAGAATACGATTCTTGAACTCCGTGCCATTATCACTCCTTATCCTCTTGATCTTTGCATCATGGACGTTTTCCAATTTTGTAAAAAGATCTATCAACATCTCTGCTGTCTCATCTTTTGTACCTAAAAAGAAAACCCATGAATAACGTGAGTAATCATCAGTGACAACTAAACAATAGTACTTTCCACCTATGCTCCTCACGTTCACTGGACCGAATAAATCCATGTGAAGTAATTCGTAAGGGGCATCTATGGAATTTACTGTTTTTGATTTATGAGGTTTCTTGTGTTGTTTTCCCTTTTGACATGGAAGACATTTGTCTTCCACGTGAAACCTCTGCAATGGAACCCCTTTCACTAGCTCATTTTTAACAAGATAGTTCATTTTGCGATAGTGAATATGGGCCATGCGTCTGTGCCACAACATCGATTCAGCTTCAGATGCTTTTGATAGTAAACACGCCACCACTGCAGTTGGATCCTTTGCACCCATGTCCATGACATAAGTGTCATTTCTCCTTGGCGCTCGCATCACTATCCAATCGTCCGGTATTTCCAAACCTGGTTTCAACACTAAAGCTTCATTCTTGGTAAAATGGACCGAGTGACCCTTGTCGCAGACTTGTGACACGCTCATAAGATTGTGTTTAAGCTGCTCAACATAGTTCACTTTGTCCAGTGTGATCTTCCCATTGGTCACCTTTCCTCGTCCAGTAATTCTACCACCTTTCGCACCCGCAAAATTTACTTGTCCTCCATCATATTCTTCAAACTCAGTCAACAATCTCGCATCCCCTGTCATGTGCCTGGAGCAGCCACTATCAACATACCACAAGTTGATAATCCTCCTTAGCAGCTCCTGCACACACCAACCAAGAAATTAGTTAGATTGGGGGACCCAAGCCTTAATGGTCTTGGGTCGTCCAAATTCACCAACCACCGGAACATCCATCCAATATCCATTACTCCTAACTGGAGTCTTGGATCTCAGACCAGTTGGAATTTGATTTTGATTTCCACTAGGTCTTTGGTCCTGAGGGTTCCTATGTGTGTTTGAACTATTTGACCTTTGAAAATTTTGATTTTGATTCCAAGAAGCATTATTATTATAATTTCTAAAGCCATTGTTATAAAAATTTCGACCACCATTATTTTGGTATCGATTTTGATATTGACCTTGACTTCTGAAATTATTTGTATTTTGGTTGTTCATTCTTGGTGAACTGCTTCTAGGTCTCTCAAATCTGCCTGGTGGAGATCTAGACTGAAATCTAGGTTGATTTCTTTGAAAACGAGGAACTTGTGGAGTTCCTTTTTCAGCCTTATCCACACCAACAGCAACTGTCTCTGGTTGCTTAGGAGCAGATTTCTTTGGAGAGTTGGACTCTCTCTCCTGCTTATCACTACTTTTCTCTGGTGACTTCTCTCTCTTCCTCTCATTCACTTGTGCTTCATTCTTTTTGTTAGGACAGCAGCTAGCTACATGTCCTTTGGTGTGACATTTGAAGCACGACATCCTTTTCGAAGACTTCTTATCTGAAGCCTTTGAACTAGATTCAGACTTTGATGATGATGCTTTAGAAGAATCTGGTTCAGTTTGCTTAATTTCAGAATTTTCTTTGTTTTTATTTTTAGCAAACTCTACGTTCGATTCATTTTCAATAACAGTTGTCTCATTTTTCATGTCACTTCCTTGAACAAAATTTATCTTTTTAGCAAAAGTCGAATTTTTATTCTTAGGTTGTGAAGTGTTCTTTTTCAAAGCTGGTTTGCTGTTATTATCCTTCTTAGCATCACCTCTCTCAGACTCATCACCTCGACTTGCTGTGGAACTACTTGGTGCTGTTGACATAAACTTTGTTAGCTCATCTTCATCAGGTAGGAATGAATAATCATGACTAAGAGGAGGTGGGACTTCATTATAGCCTTGGAATCCCACACTAGTCTTGTCATTACTCTTCTTTAACCCACCCATCATATGTTTCATAACAAAAGTAGAATCCCTGAATTGACCCAATTTCTTTTCAAGTTCAACAATTCTGAGTTGAGCATCTGACAACTCTTTGTTTTTATCAGAAATCTCTTTTGTTTTTTCAGCCATCATGTCATGAGCTAAGTCTATGACTTGAAGTTTTTCATTTAATTTGCAGGTTACGGCTTCAATTTCACTTTCATAACCTTTTATTTTCTTCAAGTATGACGTTTCATTTCTTTTAGCAAAAAAGTTTGATTCTTTAATGTTAGACATTTCGCTTACCAAACTTTTGTTTTGTGCAGACAACCTGTCAACCTCACCCTGTAGTTCACGACATTTTAAACACACAGAATTAGACTTTACCTCTCTTGTTTGTTTGTCAAGGTTGGCCATTAGAGCTGCAAGCTGAGCTTCCAATTGTTTATACTTAGCATCCTTTTCCTCAGCTTCTTTTTCATATTCAGACTTTTGTTTTTCATCTTCAGCACCTGTTGTCTGATCAACCTTCTTTTCTTCAGCTCTATTCTCTACCTTCACCTCAGCATCCACTTTCACTTCTGCATCATCTACTTTAGCTTCACCATCATCGACTGAATGCTTGAGTGACATCCCCATCATTTTCTAAGTGAATGCTCCAATCATATGAACCCTCTCTTGCAGTAGAGATCAACGCCTTTGAGCTAGAGTTGTTTGATGCATTCCTGATGTTTGAACTCTGGCTCGAATTATCTTGCTTTTGTTTCTGACATTCCCTAGCAAAGTGCCCATAACTTTGACAATTAAAGCACCTCACTTTGGTCTTGTCGAAACCAACACTCCTTCCCACAAACTTTCTTCCTGTTCTGTTCATGAACCTTTCACACGCCTAGAAATCATGGCCATTTGCCATTGCAAATCCATCTCTTCAAGATCATCAGGGTCAATCTGATCATAGTCTTCATCTAAAGTAGCAGGATCAGAAATCTTTCCCTGAATATAGTTTTCATAGGAAGCAACAAACGAAGCAAGCAGAGCCAGATGCTCTTCAGCAGACTTCACACTCATTGGCATTGACTTAGCAGTAGTACTCTGCTTAGAAGCTGATGTTTTCTTAACTCCTGATGATCCTCCTGAAGCAGCAACAAAACACACATCACCATCCTGATTCACCAAAACCTGCTCATTCTCACATGATAAAAACGCAGTAGCAGAGTCGCTAGAAGCGTTGTGAGATGAAGAAGATGTAAGCCCATTGTAAACAGCCGGATCTTGAACCTGATCATATCCAGTATCTTTCTTCTTCATGCTGAGCTCATAAGCTCTCAACTTTCCTACTACCTCTTCAAGCTCTTTTGTTTCATAATCAGCTTCACCCTTGATCATTAGAGTGTAGATATCCCACTTAGTAGGCAAAGCATCTAGCAGCTTGTCATTCTTTTCTACTTCAGAATAGCAATCGATCTCATAATTGTCCATTTCTGACATCAGATGGTAGTAACGAGTGATGACGTCTTCAAGTGACTCATGCTTCATGTACTTGAAAACAGCAAACTGCTTCTTCAGTAGATCAACCTTGTTCTTCTTGACATCAGCATTTCCAGCGTATCTTTTCTCCAAAGCATCCCACATATCCTTTGAGTTAGTGTACTTCTTGAAGGTATGTTTGATGCTGTCGGGTAACGACATTTTGATTGCAGCCAAGGCTCTCTTTTCAGCCTCATACATCTTTTTATCATTATCTTGCATGTTCACATATTCAGTTCTACGTGGTCTGCCCTCAAAGTCGTGTGTAGGATTCACGTACCCATCTTCGATGCATATCCACATGCGCGTATCCTGATATTCAATGAAGGACTGAAAACGATCCTTCCATGTCAGATAATTTTCCACCTTCATCATCTTAGGTGGTTTGTTGGTAGTACCAACCTCATGCTCCATCTTCAACAACTCGTTCAAAGTAGACATGTTTGACATTTTAACGTTAACAGACTGAGAAAACCGTACAAAATTTGTCCGAAAACAGTGGTTACCAAATTACACCGTTAGAATCGTCTCGAAAAGACGAATCCAATGATATATAATGTCAAAAACTGAATTCGGGATTTTCCAGACTTTTTTTTTTGTCCTAAAAATCACACGAGTTCAACGGTGCAAACGGTTTTGTCCAACGAGCTACGGATCAATTTTTATTTGCAAAACACTGAAAATTTTCCGACGCTTGCCAATGGAAATTCCACCCCTTAATTTTGGTGTTAATTTCGCTAGGTAATCACCTAAATTCGCTGGCCACTTGTTCAAATTCGCTGATCACAGATCAAAGGTTCTCAGGTCTAATTTCGCTGTTCAAGTTCGCTAGACAAATTTGCTGGTTTATTTCGCGATTACGACGACTGGTAAAATCGCCGAAAACCGTAATAATTTCGCTGTGAAAACTATACGGTTACCAAAGTCGCCTTTGGATTTAACTTCGCCGATCACCGAGGTACTTAGTCACAAAATCGCCGGAGAGTTAATTTTGCTGGTCAGTCAGCGAAATTGATCAAAATCGCCAGTTAAATCTGGAAACTTGATCTGTTCGAAAATTTTGAAGATTTTTCTGATTTTCTAACAACTTCCTGCAAAATCAAAGCAGCAAATCAGCAAAAAATTTCGAAAATTTTTCAAGAACAGATTGAATAAACTCAAGAACACGAAGAACAGTCTTCGAATCTTCAAGTCTATCAGCCAAAAACTTTTCCAGAATCAGCCAAATCTTTCCGGAAAACCTGCAAACCACCAAACAAACAAACCAGAAGATCAAACAGCCAAAAAATTCGAAAATTTTATCAAACCAAAACACACAAAAATCGAAAATTTTAAAAACCCTAATTTTCAGGTTTCAAAAATTTCGAAATTCCTCCTGCCAAGCACAATTCTGAACCGAGCAATCAAGAGCCTAACGCTCTGATACCAATTGTAGGTCCCCTTGAGTCTATGGATCTTCACAGAATCGTCTTTCCAATCAAGAGTGCGGAATCCTCTTGATCAGAATTAGCAGAAAACAAGTAGAAGAACAGAAACAGCAATTCAATCAAACCGGGTTTTATTGATTATCTATCAAGTCTGATTACAATCAATCAAACCCTAACCACACTCCAAATTCGTCCAAGCTAGTAATGGCTCTCACGAAATTCTATCTCACAAACTGTTTTGGCTGATTAACTGATTAACCTAAACCCTAAAGCCTAACCTTGTTTATATAACACAAGGTTTACTAATTGGACTAGGGTTTCCTTCATGGGCAAGGCCCAATTCGTTTCCCCTTGACCCAAATGGGTTTAGTTTAGCCCAAACACTATTAACTCACTAATACAAAGCTAAACCCGCTAACCGTTTATCGTTTAACTAATTACAAGATATCCAAAGACCAAATCTAAGCTGTTGTCACAAATATGCACCAACAGTAACCCCCGAAATCTTGTTTGAAAGGTCCCATATTCTGAGATACTAGGTCTTTATACTCAGTGATATCTGGGGTATTATTCCGGGACTTCTGCTGTATGGAAGTACTGACCTAGTCCCCGAATAATACTTTCTGCAAAAGCTTTGAAATATAAGCTCGCCCTCAGCAAGCTGATGAAACAATAAAATTGATAGTCGATGCTGTTGTAACAAAAGATCCTCTAAAGGGGACCCACCTAAAGTCGAAGCCGTCATCTCTCTGCGTATACGGAAGTATCGACCTAAGCTCTCACGGCCCTCGCACATAACCCCTTTACAGATATCATCTGTGGTATACTCACCTGTAAGACTGAATATTGGGATCTGGATACAGGAGTATATTCAAGTGGAGTGATACACTTTTCTAAAACACTAATATCGTATCTCGAATCAATTGAAATTTGTGTGAAAATTTAAAGTGGACCAATATACTGACAATCTAGGTAAATTGTTTAGAACTGAGAATGTTTAAAGCTTAACGGTGTTGGTGATTTGTCTTAAAACTGATATGATCCTCTTGCACAAACTCACAAAAATATTGTCTGTAAATATTTCATTTCTGCATTCTTTTGTTTTCCAAGTAGTGTCAGTTATCATCTTTCAGATAATACAAAAAGATTTTTAGTGTGTTTTAGCATAAATTTTGAAAAGGTCAAAAAGATTTTCGACGACTGATATTGAAAAGCTGATTTTCAAAATTCTAAATACTAAACATGATGAACAGATGGTTTGGGAGAGTGTGTTGTTTTGATAAAATGATACAATTTCAAGTGGTTCATCAGTATCTGATTGATTGATGTGTTTGTGATAGTTTATATGCTTAATTATTTGTCATAAAACTTATGTTTGTGGTAGAGTTTTGTGCAGATAGAATCAACATTTGAGAGGGAGTGCATGTTGGAGCTGAGGAAATCAAAAGATGTCAACATCCAAGAGAAGAAGCTTGTTGGTGATAAAAGAAAAAGAGATGAAGATAGAGAGAGGGAAGCCCAGAGACTGATCAAGACTGAAGACGTGAAGACACAGCATTGTCATGACTCGATAGTCGACTCGTCAACATCTGAGGGGGAGTCTGTTGGTGCATGCATCTGTCGACTTCGTCTTGTATCGAGTCTTAGTCTTAGATTGTTAGATCAGGGCCCGTTATACGAGAAAACAGGAGATTGTATGTGTTTTAATTAATAGTTTCGCTTATAGTGACATAGGAAGTTTCGCTTATGTGTCAGCAAAAGTTTCGCTTGAATGTCAGCTGAAGGTTCCGCTTGAATGTCATGTACAAACAAGCGAACCTCAGCAACTATATATAGCCTCACAAGCGGATCATTTGTAACGACCTTGTAACTCGTACCGAAGTGCTGCCGGATCGAGATTTGGATGTAAACTGTCATTATTCAATACAGAAAGGGGTTTAAAGTGATTTGCAAGCTGTTTCTACGTTGATTACTTGTTTTCCGCACCTGTAATTGACGAAAACTACTCTGAACGACTCGTTCGGGTCGAGACACGGTCCTACAGTGTGTAGTAAAAATAAAAAACTAATAAAATAAGTGTTTGTGACTAGCATAGAGATAAAGATAGAGAGTTGTATGTGGGATGTTTTTGAGAAATAAACAAATTTTAGAAAAATGTGTGATTTTTAGTATTATTATATAGATAGAGATGAAGGATCCAATATGAATAATCTTACGGGCTAATTTCAAGGTTTAAACTTAATAATCCTTTTACAAGAAAAACATATGATATTAATAATACATAATGAAAACTGAAATTCTTTTTTATCAAGTTAAATTATTGTGACTAATTTTTATAAAACAAATTTTTTATATATTTATAAAATTAAACTTTTTTGTCAAATTAAATTCTTTTAACAACACTTAAACAAAAAGTAACATCTATATCTATATCTATATATATTTAAAAAACAAAATTTTCTTTTGCAAACAAACTCAATACCGATTACTAACCTCTTATCATACAATATCCGACACCCTCATCCCAAATTCGTCCCTTTTCCTTAAGTGACTAAGTGAGACACGACATGACACACACATGATTCAACTCCTCTCAAATCTCAACATGCTATGTTTGACATCAACCCACAAAACACATTAAATTTAACGTATTTCTACATAGTAGTATTTCTTCTTCTGACTCCTGTTGAGATATTGATTTTGCTTATTTTGATTTTAATTTTCCTAGTGTGGATGATTGTCGGGTTGTTTCATATGATAAATCCTTGTTTTGTAACATGGATTCGGGTTCTTGGAACTCGTAGTGTGGATGATTGTCGGGTTGTTTCATATGCTAAATTCTTGTAACATAGATTAGGGTTCTTGGAACAAATATAAATTATGTTTTTCGTCATGGGCGGCCATAGGACAATTACTTTGAGTTGTAATGTTTTGTTTTGTTAGGCTCTTCTTTAAATTTGTTTTTTATGATAAAAGTTGGAGCACCTGATAATTAATGGTTTGCTTAAGTTAACTTTAAAAAAAAAAGATCAACTTTAAGGACACAGTATATCATAAATAAAAATGTATGCAAAATACAATGAACTTTATTAAATTTTAGAATATGTAATGTTTTACAATTTAATTATGTGAGTTGTCAATATTTTATATTTTAAACCTTATATCAGATTTACAAACCAAATATGTTTATGCAGTGGCGGATTCAACCAGTTTTTTCACTGGATTCCTTTTTCCAAATCATATAAGGTTTACACTAAAAAAACATTTTTTTTTCTAAATCATACAAGGTTTACACTAAAAAAAACGTTTTTTTTTTCAAATCGACTGGGTTCCTGAGAACCCGTAAAACCAGGCTAAATCCCCCCCTGTTTGTGTCTGCATATCTCATTGACCAAATGCATGACACAGTTTCGTTCCAATGCTTTTAAGAAATTATTATTTTTTTATCAACTAACTCCATGATAGGATTTAAACCTATAATTACATAAAAATAAACACTTTATAATACACCTTACTACGAATGTGCTACACACATCCTTTGGTTTATAATACATTATATTAATAATTAGAAAACATATAATGGATCGAATATTTACCTTTTTTTAACGGCAAGGAACGACATGCTAATTATCGTAACACCGGGTGCTGTTGTTAAAGTCGACTACTCGACCGCCGCCAGCCCCTTGGTTCTCTCAGATGCGCGGAAATCCGATCTCCACCCGCCCTAAGGCACGACAGTGGAATAATCGGTAAAATCTCGCATCCCATACAAGACAAACCGGCGCCACCCATATTCGTCATTCACCCGGATGTCACAGAAAATAACGGAGAGAGTGAGAGTCAAACCTGGGTCACAAAAAACACCAACTCTTTCCCTAACCACTCCACTACCTCATTAGCAAATATTTAACTTTTAAAGAGTAAATTGCCATTTTAGTCCCTGAGTTTTGTTTAAATTTGCCATTTTAGTCCAAATAGTTTTTTTTTTGCCTCTGTGTCCCTGACTTTTTCCTTTTGTTGCCATTTTGATCACATACACTAACTCCATCCAAAAACTCCATCTTTAACCAGGGGTATTTTGGGGATTTTCATTTTAAATGTTTTCAATTGCCATTTTGATCCAATTCCAAAATATCAAAAAAATTCAAAAAAATAATAAAAATTCTAAAAAAGCATAAAAATTCTAAAAAATTCTAAAAAAATACAAAAAATCCGTTTCGGCGCGAACTGTTTCGAACCCGAACCGTTTCGACGCGAACCGTTTCGACCCGTACCGTTTCGACCCGAACCGTTTCGAGCTGAGCCGTTTCGATGCGAACCGTTTCGACTCGTACCGTTTCGACCCGAACCGTTTCGACGCGAACCGTTTTGGCCCATACCGTTTCGAGCTGAACCGTTTCGACGCGAACCGTTTCGAGCTGAACCGTATCGAGCCGAACCGTTTCGAACCGAACCCCGAACCGTTTCGACGCGAACCGTTTCGGTCCATACCGTTTCGAGCTGAACCGTTTCGAAGCGAACCGTTTCGAGCCGAACCGTTTCGAGCCGAACCGTTTCGAGCCGAACCGTATCGAGCCGAACCGTTTCGAACCGAACCGTTTCGAGCCGAACCGTTTCGACGCGAACCGTTTCGACCCGTACCGTTTCGAACCGAACCGTTTCGAGCTGAACCGTTTCGACCCGTACCGTTTCAAGCTGAACCGTCTCGACTCGTACCGTTTCGAACCGAACCGTTTCTAACCGAACCGTTTCGAGCCGAACCGTTTCGACCCGTACCGTTTCGAACCGAACCGTTTCGAGCTGAACCGTTTCGACCCGTACCGTTTCAACCCGTACCGTTTCGAGGCACAGTTCGCGTCGAAACGATTCAGCTCGAAACGGTTCGGGTCGAAACGGTACGGGTCGAAACGGTTCGCGTTGAAACGGTTCGGCTCGAAACGGTTCGGCTCGAAAAGGTTCGGCTCGAAACGGTTCGGCTCGAAACGGTTCGGCTCGAAACGGTTCGGCTCGAAACGGTACGGGTCGAAACGGTTCGCGTAGAAACGGTTCGGGTCGAAACGGTACGGGTCGAAACGGTTCACGTCGAAACGGTTCGGCTCGAAACGGTTCGGGTCTAAACGATACGGGTCGAAACGGTTTAGCTCGAAACGGTTCGGGTCGAAACGGTACGGGTTGAAACGGTTCAGGTCGAAACGGTACGGGTCGAAACGGTTCGCGTCGAAACGGTTCAGCTCGAAACGGTTCGTGTCGAAACGGTACGGGTCGAAACGGTTCGCGTCGAAACTGTTCAGCTCGAAACGGTTCGCACCGAAACGGATTTTTTGGATTTTTTAGAATTTTTTAGAATTTTTATGATTTTTTAGAAATTTTTTGAAATTTTTTTGATTTTTTGGAATTTTTTTTAATTTGTTGAAACTGGATCAAAATGACAATTGAAAACATTTAAAATGAAAATTCTCAAAATACCCCTGGTTAAAGATGGAGTTTTTGGATGGAGGTAGTGTATGTGATCAAAATGGCAAAAAAAAAAGGAAAAGTCAGAGACCCAGAGGCAAAAAAAAACCTATTTAGACTAAAATGACAAATTTAGACAAAACTCAGAGACTAAAATGACAATTTACTCCCTTTTAATCGTTAACTCTTGCTTCCTTTTTCATTGCATGATTTTAAAGTGCAAGAAATTGGTGGACTGAGATTGAAAAGTGGGAGGGGGTGTGGACCAAGTCAAACTGCTAAAGTAAACGAGGGGCAAATGTTATAAAAGTTGCTTTTTGAGGGGCATAAAAGTCACAGCCAATGTGTGAATGGAAGTCCTTTTCATATTCCCTATCAACCTATGCAACAATGTGTGAATGGAAGTCCTTTTCATCTTTCCCTATCCAAACCAACCTATGCAACGCTTCATGCTTTTAACATGGATGTCTATTGTACACAATAATAATAATAATTATATTCCGATTTTTATCAATTTATTAATTAGAATATATGGCTCAAAACATAAGCAACATGATATTCACATACGCATCCTTATTTTCACACCCTCTACAAAGTGTTACGCTTTGGTCAAAGCGCGGCGTTTAGGGTTATTTTCCAGACAAAAGGTGGTGTGACTTTGATACGAGGTTTGATTTTATACGAGGTTGTCAGCCGGGTCACGAGGAACCCTAAGCGTTGCGCTTTGGCCAAAGCGCGGCGCTTCGGTCCCAAATTCAGGTGCTTTTAAGAAGGTAGGCCATGCATTCGATATTTCATTCAAAATTCGAGATCGCAAAGGTGTTTCAAACAAACGCGTGTTTTGTTGTTTTAGTAGCGTTTCTTCAAAATACGATGTCGTGGTTTAGCAACTATCTTTTCGGTGAATAGGTAGCTACAGTGAGGAAAATAGTTAGCAAGAAAATAGGTTGACCGTTTGAGTTTATAGGTTTTACGGAATCAAAGGGAAGTGTTTGGAGGATAGAGGTGACGAACCCGAGGCACAACCACACTCCTATTGAAAACTTGGAGGGTCACGCGTATGCGAGAATGCTTTCTTCGGAGGAAAAGACTGATAGAGCAGCTGGCAGAGCAAGATATTCCAAGTCGTAGCATCTGGCGTACGTTGACGAAAAAGAACCTGGATAAAAAGATTATTTTGAAAATGTACACAATGTTGTTCAGAAGATCAATGCGAGAAAGAGGGTCGGAGAATCTCCAATGCAACAACTCAAAAACCTACTTGTCGAAAAAGATTTCACTTATTACATACGCGAAAATGAGACCACGAACGCAGTTGAAGATATCTTCTTTGTCCACAAACTTCCATTTACTATGTGGTGTGCATTCCCGCATGTGCTAATGATTGACGCCACCTACAAAACACACTTGTACAATCTTCCGTTTGTGCAGGTCGTAGGTATGACGTCGACAAACCAGTTATTTTCGGTTGCTCATGCGTTAATTTCTGCCGAGAAGGCAGAAAACTACATATTGGTATTGGAAAGGATCAAGTCTATGTTGGTGGACTGTATAGAGCCGCGTGTCATTATAACAGACAGGGACTTGGCGCTAATGAATGCGTGTGAACAAGTTTTCCAAAAAGCGAACAAGTATCTTTGTCGGTTCCATATTCATCAAAATATTAATAAGAACAGCAAGGAGAAATTTACTGAGAAGGAGTGGAAATAATTTCTTCATTCGTTTTCGACATTGTATGAGTCTTCCACAGAGGAAATATACAGGTATAATTTGGCAAACATTGAAGCACACCTGAAAGAAGTTGGTCGTGGACGTGAATATTTCTTACATAATTATTTTAATACTTTTTTTACATACATACCTCACAAGTTATGGTTATATTTTTAGAGGTTTTTGAGTATATGAAGAAATCCTGGTTGGATCCGTACCATGAAAAGTTTGTAGCTGCATGGACTTACAAAACACTTAACTTTCACCAAACTACAACCAATAGAATTGAGGGCATGCACGCATTACTAAAAAGTCTCCTTCCAACTCATCGCAACACGCTAGTTAAACTTGTGGGGTTTGTTGATCATATTGTTGAGAAACAATATACGAAGATTAAAAAAGGTTTTGAAACAAGCCTTAGAAAAGTAATGAACCACCACAAGGTTCACCCCATGCTTGCAAATATACTTCGAAAGGTTTCAATATATGCTATTGAGCTTATGTCTTTCAAGCTACGACGTAAGGAAGACGGGTTGAGAGCCTACGATGCAACTTGTGGTTGCCAGCTATTACCAGTTGTGGTATGCCATGTGCTTGTCGTTTGGAAAAGTTAGAAAAAAGGTATGTTTACATATTGACTCTTGGCTTTTATGATTTCACTACCTAATTTACTACCATATGTTTTCGTTCATAGGTCAGAAAATCTGAATCAATTCGATAGACGTGTTCTAGAAGAAGCTTGACTTCAAGCCGGCAAGGAGTAAGATTGAAGATATCGATGTACACGCAGAATTTGAAAAAATGAAACAACAAATCAATCCAACACCTCTTCAAGTGAAAAGCATCTACTTAGAAAAATTTAAACAAATCATCATGCCAGGCAACAATACCAAAAAACCTCTTGTTATTCAAATGAACACCCATGGTCGTCCAACATTGAAGACGCAAGAACAAAGGACGTCAGAAGCTGCAAGAAAAAGCTCGTATATACCGCCGGAAGAAAGTGCGTTCGACGCCTCATACTATCTTCCTCGTCACAACGCGTTCGTATCATCCCAAGACTCTCGAAGACAAAAAAACCAACAACCGCTTAACCTTCACCCCGATTTCCCAATGATCACGTTGGGTCCTAAGTCGGATATAGCTATCGGGAACTATGAATGTTAAATTCCAAAAGTGTTTCACCCATACATCTCGAAAATATAGGGTGTGAAACCAGATGGTCACTGTAGGTTTCCATTGGTAGTTGTGAGGTTAGGACATAAACAAACAAAGTATTTGTTTATCCAGCGACAACTTTTAATGGAGTTGCGTATGAACGAGGGTATTTGGAGGCAAGTCTTCGATCCGGAAAACGTAGGACACTATGATGAGTTGTTTAATAGGATAATTTTTCATGGAGTGGGTAGAGCAGATGTAACATTTGTGCTCGAAATCATTATGAACAGTTCAATTATCAATAAAACAATGTTATTTGATCCCAATGTTTGTTTGGTTGTATTTTACATTTTTCTTGTTTTGACTTTTGTTCGATTTTAAACTCTACATCACTTTCTTGAGAATTATACGCAAACTGGTGCGTAAACGTACTCAGTTTAATGCGACAAATAATCTGGAACATCAACATATACTCAACATACCTTAAATAACCTTTACATAACTTAGAAATAAGTTTTGAAGGCTTTGGTATGGCAAAAATAAGTTAATTCGCTTACAGGGACTAAACTTGACAAACTGCGAAAGTATGTCAATTTGAACTGTAACAAACATTCCGGAACATGTCCATAAGTTAAACATACCTTAAATATCCTTTACATAGCTTAGAAATAGGCTTTGAGGGGTTTGGTATGCTAAAACAAACTTTTGGATCATTCAGGGGCTAAAAGTGTCAAAAAGTGCACAAGTTTGCACTTTCGCGCATAACTTACGTTCTGAATACATCCGGGCATCCAAAAATTTATGTAAGCATCCTAATATTATGCCTTAGTGTTTGGCATGATAAAAATCCATTCGTCGCGTCATTTGGATCATTTTTCGCGCTTATGCGCATTCCGTTGTAATTAACCGAACATCGCGATCGTACGGCCAAACGAACCAACATCCGGCATATTTTTGAGCATGTTTCATGTCCACAATGTTTAGGCATCATTTTAGGGCCTTAAAGTTGGCTTTACGGGCCTTAAAAGTGTTGGAAATGGCTTAAATATGCAACAGGGACTAAAACTGTAATTTCTGAAAGTCGGTGCTGATCAGACAAGGCCAGGCGGCCCGCCTGAGTCTTGTGTGTATCCTGACGCGGGCCGCGTCAGACATGCAGACCAGGTTCAATGTTTTGATCCACTTGCAATGGCCTTTCGATCACCCAAAGGGCAACGACACGTGTCAAATCCCTATGGTGGGGGCAAAATAAGCCACCACAACTTTGCGACAAGTGTACGGATTGGATCGTGGCACGATATTCAAGAAACGATCCTAATGGTCTTGCTTTTCCTATATATACCCCCCCCCCCTTTTGGTTAAAAACCCACAAAATCTGATCTAAAGCTCTAAGTTGAGGCCTTTGCTTCATACCTGAGCTCCTGGATCGAGATTAGCTTTCGGGGACCCTTCGTAAGTGTTCTTTCGTACTTTTATTCGCTTTTCGAGTCCGAAAGTCAAAGTTTTGTTTGACTTTCTGCGTTGACCAGCCTATGTTCAACACGAAGTTCGTTGGAACTTCATAACGTGAGCGTGATCACGATGGTTATAGTCCGTAGTGACTATACCTACTTGATGAAACAATGGTTAACCGGGCAGGGTTAACACACTGGTCTCGTCAAGAAGGGTTAATCTCTTCCTCTCGGAGATCGCTGGCTGGGTCACCGGTGGATGATCTCCTGCACAAGGAAACAAGCCGTGACTCGTAACAAGGAGGATGGGGTGGGGGGTGCTCCTTGTTACCACTCTCCGGCGTGAGAATCAGTAGTTTGCTTGGGAAGCAAAGCAAGATAATCGTAGTAGTTAGAGAGTTGTGAAGAGATACCTCAAACCTGGTTTGGGGTCGGTATTTATAGCCGAGGAGTGAAGGAGGAGATTGATGGATGGGCTGACGACGAGCTGCACCGTTGCAGGTGTGTCAGTCTCGCCGGCCGTGGGGGTTACGCCACGTCAGCCCATTGCTTTAATAGCTCTGACAGGGGACTGTCGTCGGCGCCACTTGCCTCGTGGTGTCAGCCACTTGCCTGGCGTGTCAGTCCACTTGTTGGATATGCAGGGTGCGGTGCGAGCCGCATCGCTGCATGCGGTAACGTCTGAAGTTACCGCGTCTCCTACTCGTGATCAAGAAATACGCGAGATGCGGTGTTGGCCGCATCATCGTATGTGGAGACTATTTGCTCGCTTCCCTTGTCGTGACGAAAATGGCCATATGATGCGGTGCCAGCCGCATCGATATGCTTATCTTCTTTCGTACTTGGGTCAAGCTATTCATCTTCGAACCGAATGGGTTCGAAGGATGTGACCGCATGGGTGCGGTTTGCTTACTGGTAGGGGTTTGTTTGATGCGGGTAATGGTCGTTTTGGGACCATACCCCTTCAAGTCCCCCCAGTCTAGTGTTGCTCCCTTGTGCAAGTTGCACGTGGGAGGAGTACTGGACTTATAGTGTAGGAAGGTAGTGTGGCAGTCTGGAGAAAATTCTAGGCCAGATCAAACTGGTGATCTGGTAAAAAATCCGGCTATGCCTCTTCCGTATCGGTGAAGGGATTTCGCTTGATGCGAAATTCTCAGCCGTTGCATGTCATCAGGTGGGTTGCCACCTGTTGTTGTGTTGAAGGCCTGTTAGGGACCTTCATAGTAATGCTGCACAAACTTCGAACCAACCTCTTGGATGGTGGTTCGAAGGTTTGCACATGTTTCGAACCTCTTGGAGGTGGTTTCTTCTTCGAACCATTTGCCAGAATGGTGCACGAAGAAAAAAAGAAAAGCTTTTAAACCAACCTTTGCGGTCGGGTTTGAAGGTTTTGGATGTTGTGTTAGAACTTTGCTCAAGTTCTATGTTCAGCATCCTATGACGAGATGACCATCCCTTTTTTGTGGGGTGTTCATGTTCGTCTTGATAGCTCTCAAGTAACCGTACGTTCTTTGCGGTTACTTCGTTGCGTCATTGTTGGCCCTGTTTGGTCGAACAATGTGGATCTAAACTATGGGTAAATAAACATGGTCATAGGCAAGGTGATGCCCATCGTTGTTTATTCCATGCGATCCATTGGTAGGTAAGCAAAGTCCTAAGCAGACTTGTTACCGCGGTCCGTTGGCAGGTAAACAAAGTCATAGGCAGACTTGTTACCGCTGTTCGGACACTTGCTGCTTGATAAGTGCTTGTTTAGAGCACGTATCTGCGTTCTTTCTGGAGCCACTTTCCTTCACGCTCCAATACCGAGTTTATAACGAGGTAGCCTCGTTCGGTGATGTGGAGTGAGCTTTGCTCTTCCGTAGCAACCACTCTGCGGAAGCTATGGTTATGTCTGTAGCTCTTTATGGGTGTCTGCGATGTTGCAGTCCCATATTCGCTCAAAGTGTGCTTGTTGTACGGATGTAACTCTTGAAGGTTCAGGAGTCAGGGCTGCTGATGTGCGGGCGCGTAGATTCCGTTCCTTCTTTTTCCTGAAGAAGTTGTTCATGCACCCTCTGTGGTTGTGAACCGGACAGGAGGGATTTGAAGCTTGAAGAAAAGGAAGGCAATGCGCTTTGCCTGTTCCTGAGATGCGGTTCAGTCCAAAGAACAACACTGGTTCTGAGCATCTGACACATCTGAATGGGTTCATGTGTGTCACTTCCGCATATTTCACGTGTGCTCGTGAGTGATGCGGAAAAGGTAATATATCCCTTTATAGTATAGATAGATATATTTCTACCTATTTTTTAGGGTATATAAAAAAACGACATGCGGTATGGGTTATGGTGGTGTAAACCAGTAAAACCGCATGCCGCTTAGTTTTTTTGGATAATGTTGTCGCTTTTTCTTGCCTACGTGGCTTGATCGCACGTGTGAGTTGGTAGAAGTTGGTGAGACATTTCTGCATGTGCTGAAATGAAAGGACATTTGCACTGCCCGAGGCATTAAATGCACTGTAGCAGGGAGTGTAAACGTCTTCTTTGTCAGGCGCGTGGGCGGCCACGCGCGCGTGATAACCGTCAGCTAAAACGGCGCTCGACACGTGTTGTTGCAAGATACGCTCTTTTTGAACGTGATGATTTGCTTTCTCCCTCCGCATTAATTGCGATGGGTATATAAGGGGAAAACCGTTTGTGGTTTCCTCTCACTTGGTCGAAAATTCAAAAAATTTGCCGTTTGAGAGAAAGTTGTCATCTGTCTTCTCCGACGATTTTTCCTGAAATTCCGGTGAGGTTTCTAGTGTCTCTGTTCACCATCTTCTATTTCTTTGATATTTTTGATGGCTGAACCATCGAATCCACACAATGTGGAGGGTGAAAACCCTGAACAGCCTTTAGTGGCCGAAGAAGAAGAAGAGGGGGCTGCCGGTGGTGGATTACCGGCGCTGAAGTGGACCCGAAAAAGCTTTGATCGCCTTATGCTTGAGGTCCAAATGCCCTCGGAATATGGGGCTCGGTACCCATCAGAGGGTGATACTGGTGCCGACGCTCCGGCCGGTTATGTGACCATGTGGTCCGATTTCTTTGGAGATTGTAACCTCCGATTACCGTTGACGGTGTTTGTTGTGGATATCTTGGAGTGGTACAAGGTCCACATTTCTCAAGTGAGTCCGCTTGGGATGATTCGGATTCGTAATTTTGAGTTTACCTTCCGTGCTCTTGGCATAGAGCCTACCGTTGGAGACTTCCGACGGTTTTATCAGATGACAGTGTCTATGGGGTTCTTTTCTTTCCGTCTACGAGACGGTACCCCAAAGCTGATGACTCCCCCTAAGGGGATGACGATGTGGAAGAAGAAGTTCTTCTACATCAAGTCTGCTGCCCTTGCTGTGGATATGACGTTTCGGAATGTGACCGAGACGATCATAGCAGAGACCATTGCGATGCCCAGTTTGAAGTCAGTGCAATGGTTCCCGCAACTGCAGACTATTGAGTCTGTGAAGTTGACCAACACGCAACTATGGCTGTTGCGTATGATGTTGAGGAGGGGCAAGAACTCGAAACCCGTGGTGCGGGAAAAGAGCGGTGGTACGTACTTTTTGTTTCGTTACGTTCTTTATCCTTACATGTGTTACTGACCTTTGTGTCTACTATCAGAAGATGCTCCCGCATGGAGGATGTTTGCTCCGGATTTCGAGGGTACGGTTGAGACCGTAGTTTGTGCGGATGGTGAACAGGATCACAACACTATCATCCGTAGTAACTTCCGGGTGCCTACTGCGGCTGCACTGGCAGTTGAGTTGCCAGTAGGCAAAGGTATACTATCGAAGCTTTGCTACTTGTGTTGATCATGTTGTGTTATTGACGTATTGATTCCATGCAGGTGATCTTGGGGCCTTGGGGGACCCTGAAGCGAAAGGTGTGCCTAAGAGGCAAACTGTGAAGGGCGTGCGCTTTCGCCAAAAGAAGATAAAGGAGGTCACTACTGTGCCTCATCTGGTGCCGCAGGCAGCAGGTATCTCTCATTCCTCTTTTCGTCGACACAAGGATTATGTGATAGTATCTGATACCCTTGAGGGTTTGAGTACAGCCGCGGAGTCACGTTCTGGTGCTGCGAAGAAGCAGGCAGAAGAGGTGGCTGCGGGAGGGACAGCTGCGGGTCCCCCTGTGATTGGTGAGAAGAGGAGGCCAGAGCAGAAAGCTGCTGGTGGTGTTGAAACCAAACGTCGGAGGCTAGTAACCAAAAGGTCTGCTCCGGCGCAGAAAAAACCTGCGGTTGTCGTTGGTAAGTGTAGGCTATCTAGTCTTAACTGTTGTGTAACTAGTTCTGATAGCTCTTTGACTTTTTTGCAGAGCGTCAAGATGAAGATTTTTCTATCTTCGATGCTCCGGAGTCCCCTCCGCGTGCCATGGATGCGGGTGGAGCGGAGGTGCCATCGACACCTCCCGTCAAGGTGGTACCCGAGTCAACCGTGCAGAAGGAGGGTACCGCAGAGAATGCTGCGGCCCGGATATTTGATACTGTCGACTCGTCCAACAACCTGATCTCTCCCAATGAGGGAGACGATTTGAGTTTGCGGTTCACTGCTACCGGGAAGCAACATTCTGATGCTGAACCGCAAAAAACTGGCGCTGAAGCGCGGCAGCATGATGCTGGGCCGCAGAAGTCTGCGGTTGATAAGGGTACTAGTTCGTCGGCCGGTGGTGCGGGGTATGACGGGCCTCCAATTCAGCCTGGGGAGTCTGAATTGGAGTATTACTACCGCACCTACTCCCAGGATCGCAGTACGCTGTACCATCGACCCCCCTGGACTGTATTACAGGGGGATGATATTGCTAACGACCCTGCGGCCTGCAGGGAGATCTTGGGTGGTCTGGGGACCCCCTTTGAAGTTGATCGGGCTCGTGCCGCACCGCGGGAGCTGCGTATAAACCAGCTCTCGACCATGTTGGTAGGGTCTTCCATTGTGGCTAATGCCATTTTGGAAGATTATAAGGTGCTGGGCCGCCGCGAGGAGGAGGCTGCTCGTATGCGGGCGGAAGCCGAGAAGTTGGTCGAGGCTGCTCGTGCGGGTGCGGAGCAGCTTGAGAAGGATAAAGCTGCTTTTGAGAAGCAGAAACAGACTTCTGAATGGGCTGCCGCTGCCCAGCTGAAACAGGTGCGTACCCTTGCTAAACTTCTTGCTGATGAGCGCAAAAGTTGGAATGAAAAAATGTCCAATGAGCGCAAGAAGTGGAATGCATCATGGGCTAAGCAGAATGACATTCTGTTTCATGCTCGGCAGGAGCTGACAAATGCCAAGGCAGCGAATGCTACCTTGAGCCAAGAGAAGGCTGCGGCTGAGGCCATTTCTGTGAAGGCGCTGCAGGCGAAGGCCGACGCCTTGAAGGCCCTTGAAGAGGCCAAAGAAGCCGGGGCTCGTGCCTCAAAGGCCTATGAAGAGGCCGCAGAGAAGGAGAGCCGTGCTTCTAAGGCTCTTGAAGAGGCGAATGCGGAGCGCATTCGTTTAGGCAAAGTTGTTGAAAGCCTGCAGGTACGTTTCTTTAGCGTTGTTGCTTTCGTCTTTATTGTTTTGAAAATATTCATTGAGTGAACTGTTTGCTGTTCTTGTAACAGGCTGAGGTTCAGGCCCGGGAGGTCGCGGTTACGGACCTTACTGCCCGCGTATCTGTTGCGGAGAACCGGGCTAACGCTGCTGTTGAGGCCAAGGATGCCTTGGTGTCCTCTTTTAACCAACTGGAAGCTGACCGTGAGTGGTTGCGGACTCACGGCATCGCGCGTGTAAGTATCCCTTGCCTTTATATTGGTGTGGATTAGTATTGCAAGATTTATGATTCTTTTATTGCAGATTGTCGAGGCTATAATGAATGCCCCTGAGACCTCATCTGGATTGGACCTGGTCAAGGAACGTGCGCGCGAGGCTGGCTTCAAGGCTGGTTTTAACCGCTGCATTGGGCATATCAATGTATTATCCGCAGGCGGTTATACTGATCAGGCATCTGGGTTCCGTGATGTGGATACCGAGGGTCGTCTGAAAGCGGCCGTAGCCTCCTTTTACGACACGCCCCTTGCCTGTGTAGGGGAGCTGGACGAGTGTTTGGAGGTTGCGGACTATGTCGACCGCTTGCGGATGCTTTATCCGGATGTGGAAGAGGAAGAACCCGCTGGTGGTGTCGGAGGCGACGCGGGGACCAGCGGTTCAAAATAGGGTTTAGGTTGGCTAGTGTGCCTCCTTTTTTGTATTCCTCTTGTATAGAATAGGAACTTTATGTAAATTCCGTAAGCATCATGTGGATACTTGAATTTTTTGAATATAAAGTTTCCTTGTTCAGTTTGTACAAGTGTTTTTAATTCTTGCATGTCTGAACGTGTGTATGCGTAATCTTTACCCATTTATGAACGGGGTCAAGTATACTCCATACTTTTGTTGTATGGGTATGTATCAATTCTGTTATTTACCGTGTGAGGGTTTTTAGAATTGCGTAAACTTTGTAAAAGCTTATATTACCGGAACTCTACCCATTTGTGAATGGGGTTGAGTGTACTCCATACCTTTGTCGTATGAGTCCGCGTCAATTCCATTGTTTGCCTTTTTGGGCTCAGGAATTGTGTTTGACAAAAACTTGTGTATCCGGCCGGATAAAACATGCAAGTCTGTTTGTCTTTTGCTGGCCTATTACAATATTTGTGTGTGGTTACCACTTTGTATGGGTATCATGAATGAAGATTTTGCCAATCTGTTTTTGGGATACCGCAAAGTGGAACACGCATTTGTAATAGTAATAACAAACAATAATGTAGAAAATTGCTTATTTATTTATTTGCAAATGGCCTGCGGCCCAATAGGTTACATAGAGAGTGTAGGAACATAGCTTACATATAGCAGCGTCTAAGCTGTTGTGCGTTCCATGTTCTGGCGATAGGTTCGCCCTCTAGTGTTTGTAACCTGTATGCGCCCTTCCCTAAGACCTCGCTGATGAGGTAGGGTCCTTCCCATTTGGGGGCAAGTTTTCCTGGGCGCTCGGCATTAGATGCCTCGTTGTCACGTAGGACGTAGTCCCCTGGAGTGAAAGTACAAACGCGGACTCGCGCGTTGTAATACTTTTCCAGTTTGGATTTGTATTTGGCCTCGTTGATGGCGGCGTTCTCGCGCCTTTCTTCTAGGAGGTCCAAATCGATCCTACGTTCCCTGTTGTTGTCTAGCTTTTCGATAGCCAACATTCTAGGAGATGGGAGGCCCATTTCCGCGGGTATCACCGCTTCAGACCCGTAGACGAGGCTGAAAGGTGTTTCCCCATTGCTTGTTTTTGGGCTAGTGCGGTGAGCCCATAAGATGCTTGGGAGTTCATCGACCCAGCCACGCCTGGCTGTTCCCAATCGTGCTTTGATTCCTTCGACTAAGCCTTTATTTATACTCTCGACTTGGCCGTTCCCTTGTGGGTGTGCGACTGACGAGAATATGTGTTTGATGTCCAGCTCTTCTAGCCATTGTTGGAATTCGTCGGCAGCGAAGTTGGTGCCGTTGTCGGTAACAATGTACATTGGTAAACCGAAACGGCAGATGATGTGCTCCCAAATGAACTTTCTTGTTATCATAGCAGTGGTGGAAGCGAGTGGTTTCGCCTCTACCCATTTTGTGAAGTAATCAACCGCCACTATGATAAATTTAACTGCACCTGGTGCGTCCGGGAATGGTCCCACTACGTCGATTGCCCATTTTTGAAAAGGCCATGCAGTAGTGACGGGGACCAGATTGTTCTTTGGTCGCAACGTTTTTGGAGCATGGCGCTGGCAGTCCATGCATTTGCGTAATTCTTTGACGGCGTCCAGGTGCATGCCGGGCCAGTAATACCCGGCATTCATGATTTTTGCCACGACCATGCGTGGTCCGGCATGTATGCCGCATATGCCCTCATGTATCTCTCGGATAAGGTATGTGGCATCTTGTGGATTAACGCATCGGAGGAGCGGTCCGAGGTATGACTTTCGGTATAAGATACCGTCTCCCATTTGATAGTGGCACGCTTTGTATTGCAACTTACGTGCCTCTGTTTTGCTCTCGGGAGTCACACCTGACTGAAGGTATGCGATAATTGGTGTCATCCATGACGTTGTTCCGTATTGGATGACGCTGATCTGGCGGAGAGGAACCGAAGGATTTTGCAAAATCTCGATACGTATCTCCTTTGCCAGGTGCTGGAAGCTGGTGGATGCAAGCTTGGATAGTGCATCCGCGGATTTGTTTTCGCTTCGATTAATGTGTCGAATATTGAATGAAGCGAATTTGGATTTTAGCTGCAGGGCTTGCTCGAGGTAGAGGATCATGATATCCCCTTTGGCGGCATAGTCGCCGCGTACCTGGCCCGCAACTAACAAAGAATCGACGTGCGCTTCCAGATGTTGCACGCCGATTTTGACTGCTAAACGTAGCCCGGCTAATAGTGCTTCATATTCTGCCTCGTTGTTCGTGCTTTTAAAATCGAGGCGGATGGCATATGTAAGCTCTTGGCCGTCAGGGCTGACGAGTCGCAGACCTGCGCCCGCGCCTTCCTCGTTGGATGCACCATCGGTAAATAGTGCCCATACTTCTGAGGAGGGTGGTGGGGGCGCAGGATTTTGGGATTCTTCGCATTCTTGGATGCGATCCGCTGGTACTTCAGCGGCGAAATCAGCTAAGATTTGGCCTTTGATGGCAGGGCGCGGTTTGTAATGTATCGTATGTGCGCCCAGTTCAATTGCCCATTTTGCTAATCTCCCAGAGATGTCGGGTTTGGATAGGATCGGGCCGATCCTGTAATTGGTTAGCACTGTGATGATGTGGTTTACGAAGTAACGTCGTAACCGTCTTGAAGCATGTACCAGTGCTAGTACCAATTTTTCCATTATTGAGTATCTCGTCTCCGGGTCGTTGAGCATTTTGCTGATATAATAGATGGGTGTTTGAACCCCCGCTCGTTCCACTATTAATACCGCGCCCACTGCGTTGTCTGCAGCGGATAGGTATAAGATGAGTGGCTCATCTTTGCATGGTGCGGTTAGTGTTGGGAGTTGTATCAAACACTCCTTCATTTCCTGGAAGGCCTTTTCGGCCTCTGTGGTCCACTGGAATTGTTCTTTCTTTGAACAGCTTCGCAGGGTCTTGATGAAAGGGTATGACTTGGCTGCGTGGTTAGCCAAGAACCTGTTGAGTGCCGCCAGCCTTCCGGCCAGGCGTTGCATATCTTTCATCGATGCAGGCGATGGCATGCGCTCGATCGCCTGCACTTTTTCCGGGTTTACCTTGAATCCATCTTTGGTGACGATGAACCCAAGGAATTTGCCTTCTTCCATTCCAAACGAGCATTTCCCTGGATTGAGCTTCATGTTGACGCTTCGCAGAGTTTGGAATGTTCTGTCTATATCGGTGAGCATGGTATCTTCCTCCATGCTCATGACGACCAGGTCGTCCATATAGATTTCGACACTTTCGCTTATTTGACCGCGGAAAGTGTCGTTCATCAGTTTCTGGTAGGTTGAGCCCGCGTTGCGCAACCCAAACGGCATTTTTGTATAGCAGTAATTTCCGGTTGGGGTCCGGAATGCCGTTTTGTCTTCATCCTCAAGTGCCATTTGTACCTGGTGGTACCCTTTGTAGCAATCGAGGAAACACTTCCACCTAAATGGTGCGAGGTTATCGACCTTTTCGTCGATTTCTGGAAGCGCGTAACAATCCTTGGGGCAGGCCTTGTTAAGGTCCTTGTAATCGACGCACATGCGCCAGCCCCCGGATGGTTTTTCTACCATGACCGGGTTGGATAACCAAGTCTGGTACTTGACTTCCCGCAGTATACCTGCGGAGAGCAGTTCTTCGATCTGCTCTTGCATCGCCTGATTTTTAGCTGACCCAAGGTGGCGTTGGCCTTGGATCACTGGTTTGATACCTGGTTTGGTATTCAAAATGTGCTGCGCTATTTCACGTGGGACCCCTGTCATGTCTGCGGGAGTCCACGCGAAGATGTCTTGGTTCCTGAAGAGGAGCTCCTTCAGGTGCGCTCTGGTGGTCGAGGATAAGGCATGACCCAATGTGACCTTCTGTTCCGGATGCGTTGGGTTGAGAACCCATTTTTCCGGTTGGTCGACGGGGGTGGGCCTTGCGACCTTTGTCGGACGTGCTTCGTCCGTCATCATGACGTCCTTGCGGGCGTAGATGATTGCAACCCCCGATGCGGTTGGGAAACCAACCGCGGAGTGGGGGACGGATGTGATCATATTGAAATCTCCTTGGGATTCTCTCCCAAGGAGGACGTCATAATTGGAGGTGTGGGGTAAAACCATGAAGTTTACCTCCTCCGTCCGCGTGTGTTTACCATTGGTAAGACGCACGGTAAATGTAATTTGACCTAGGGGAAAGACTGTTTCCCCTGCGAATCCGGCCAGCGGGTAATCTACGGCTTGCAAACCGATCTTTGTCCTCTTGGTCAAATTGATTGAAGCATTGCTCGTAGATTATATCGGATGTATTGCCCGGGTCAATGAACAAACGCTCGGTGCAGTAATGGGCCAGCTGGCCTGAAATGACGACGGCGCGTCTATCACGCGGTCCGCCTCGGACTTTTGGGAAGACGACTTGCTCGTCTTTCCAATCATTGTCCGGTCTTCGTGCCGCTTTGCGCGGCCTACCTTTGCCTCCGTAGATCATGTGGGTGGAAGCCACGTACATGGCTTTCTTTCCGGAGGAGGTACCTTCGTTGTGAGGGGTGATATGCTTGGTGGGCTTTTGTCCACCTGGTAAAAGGTTTTGCAGTTTCCCCTCTTTCAACGCCCGCTCAATCTCCAGCCGGAGACTGATGCAGTTGTTGGTGGTGTGGCCCGAGTCCTTGTGGTACTCACAGTATAGTGTGAGGTCCTGACTTTTCTTGGACTTCATTGGTTGGGCCGGTCGCAAGAATTGTGGATCTGCGAGGAGGACCTCTCTTGGCGACTGGTTGATCTCGGTCCATTTGCGGTCCCGAGATTCTTTTCTTGGTGCCCGAGTGTCTCGGGCAGGGTTGTAGCATTGTGGGTCAAACGTGTTGGGTTGCGGGAAATACGGTTTAGTAATATCCCGATTTCCTGCATCCCGGTTTCGTTTGTTGTTACGTTTGGACCCTTGGTGGGATGTTTCGGCTTGGGGTTTTGCCTTTTTGACGTGCGGTTCGAGCGACCGCTGTGTCTGGGCATATGTCTTGACTGCGGTCATGACATCCTCCCATTTTTTAGGCAAACCCTCCTTGCCAGAGATGGTCATGATCATCTCTCTGTCTTTGACGGCCCGAATAAAATGGTTTCGCGCCATTTGGTCCGCCACGTCGCCTATCTCTAGGCATTCTTTATTGTAACGGATGACGAATGCCTCGAGCGATTCGTCATCCCTTCGCCAGATGTTCATGACGTCCAGCGAATCGCGTTCGTGGCGTCGCTGCTGGCTGAAATGGGCGAGGAACTTGGCGCGCAAGTCCTCGAAAGAATCCAGTGATCCCACTGGCAAAGAATCAAACCATGCCCTCGCCAGACCGATAAGGGTCTGGGGAAAAAATTGCACCAGGTGGGTTCGTCCCACCTGCCATTGACGCCTGCGCCTGTGAAGATGTTCATGTGGTCGTCCGGGTCGGTCGAGCCACTGTATTTCCCAATGTTGACTGGGAATTTTGTCGTTGTGATATCGGCGTTGGCGATGTGCGGGACGAATTTTGAATTTTCGGCCGCGGCCCTTGGCCTGTATGGTTCGTGCACAGGGCGCTTTGCCGCCCTGAGGTATGTAGTGCGGGGGTGACTGGGAGGAACATAGTTGCGTCCCCCCGGTCTGCTGTTGGTGTCGTGAGACTCCCCGCGGTAGGTTTGATCGTCAGGGTCGGTATGACCGTACCCTTCCGTGTAAGGTTGCGGGCCCAGTCGGCTCTGGATGCCTGGGCCGCGCCTGGAGGCTGACCGCCTCCCATCTTCCCCATAGGGGCCCAGGCGGGTATGCACTGGCCCTCTGGAGCGGGACTCATATGAGGAAGTATCCTCATTGAGTGTATGGACCGAACAGTAAGATGATCCGCGGTCGTCATGTCGGCTTCTGGAAGCCGGACGTGAGTGTAACCTGCCATCGTATTGGAGTATACGGTTGGCGGGTGTGTGTTGTATTGGAGTAGGCCCAGCTTGTACGTTTGCTTCCGTACAAGCGCGGTTGTAAGCCGCTATCAGCAGGTCAGTCTGCTGTTGGTACCAGGAGTGTAAGTCCACGCCTGGTGGAAGCACAGTTGGGGCCTGTGATAAGTCGTGTCCGAACGCAAAGGATGGGATCCTTTGGGTGGACGTGCCAATGTGTCCGGGTTGGGGGGTCGAAGGGTGGACCCCTGTTGGGACCGGGGGATTTGGGTTATCCGCATTGGTGTTTTTGGTTATCAGTCATGATCTTGAGAGGGAGAGGGATGGATTAAAAAGTGCTAAAAGTAGCGGTGGGCGCCAATGATGAAACAATGGTTAACCGGGCAGGGTTAACACACTGGTCTCGTCAAGAAGGGTTAATCCCTTCCTCTCGGAGATCGCTGGCTGGGTCACCGGTGGATGATCTCCTGCACAAGGAAACAAGCCGTGACTCGTAACAAGGAGGATGGGGTGGGGGGTGCTCCTTGTTACCACTCTCCGGCGTGAGAATCAGTAGTTTGCTTGGGAAGCAAAGCAAGATAATCGTAGTAGTTAGAGAGTTGTGAAGAGATACCTCAAACCTGGTTTGGGTCGGTATTTATAGCCGAGGAGTGAAGGAGGAGATTGATGGATGGGCTGACGACGAGCTGCACCGTTGCAGGTGTGTCAGTCTCGCCGGCCGTGGGGGTTACGCCACGTCAGCCCATTGCTTTAATAGCTCTGACAGGGGACTGTCGTCGGCGCCACTTGCCTCGTGGTGTCAGCCACTTGCCTGGCGTGTCAGTCCACTTGTTGGATATGCAGGGTGCGGTGCGAGCCGCATCGCTGCATGCGTAACGTCTGAAGTTACCGCGTCTCCTACTCGTGATCAAGAAATACGCGAGATGCCGGGTGTTGGCCGCATCATCGTATGTGGAGACTATTTGCTCGCTTCCCTTGTCGTGACGAAAATGGCCATATGATGCGGTGCCAGCCGCATCGATATGCTTATCTTCTTTCGTACTTGGGTCAAGCTATTCATCTTCGAACCGAATGGGTTCGAAGGATGTGACCGCATGGGTGCGGTTTGCTTACTGGTAGGGGTTTGTTTGATGCGGGTAATGGTCGTTTTGGGACCATACCCCTT